>NC_057403.1:23058518-23658518 GCF_019320065.1 Cervus canadensis | reverse complement strand
GTCACAGGCTCATTTCTGGAGTCGTGGTGGTCAGGGAGATGGAAGAGTCTCATTAGGGAGGCCTAGGTTATGGGCTCAGCCCTAGAGAACCAGCAGGTGGACTTAGCCACACCCAAAACACACAGATGAAGAGGGAGAATGTGGGGTGCTGCAGCCAGAAAGAAGGGCGGATACTGGACAGGCCAGTATAACCAGTGTCCCCTGCACCACCTTCAAGGGAAAGAGCACCAGGAAGCCGAAGTGTGTCTCTCTCATTAAACTTTCATTAGTGGGTCCACGCACAGAGATGATGGTAAAAGAGGGAACCTGGAGGTTGATGTATTGTTTCATTCATACAGAGGAAAGGCTCGGGAAAATAATCTGTGGCCCTCGAAGTCAGCACAGTGGTTATCCTTGAGGAGAAGGCTGTATGTATCAGTTCTCTGTTGCTGCTTTAACAAACCTCCCTCACCTTAGTGGAATCATAAAACACTGGTACCTGACGACTGCTGTCATCTATGTGTCTGGTAGTTGGCTAAGCTCTTAAGTATGTGATTGCAGTGTTGGAATTCCTATAAGGTGATGGACAGACACAGGAGGCAACCAGTGGGTGGCAGGAGCAAGCAGGACAGTCTGTAGTCTGAGGCCCACTCAGTTAAACGGAGGCCTGAAACCAGCCTCACAGGGTGTTGTGAAGAGTCAAGGAAATCAGGTAGGTAAAGGCCTCACACGCCACCTGACACACCGCGGGTGTCTCTGTGAAAATTAATAAAAGGAAACCAAAACTGGGGTCAGGCGTGAAGAGGGAGGTCGCATGCCCTACTGTGCAGTGTGTTACCCCCAATGGAAGATGTCCTTACTGACCCCTGCACTCCCAGACAGGAAGGACAACCACCTTCCTACCCGGAACAGGGAGGGGAGGCTTCCTTCTTGCCTTGCAACAAGCCCAGCCAGTGGGAAGCCAGTATTGCCTGAACTTTTGTCTTCCTCTGATTAACTTTCTGATACTTTCCTGTCACACTGTCCTTACTATGAAAGCCTTCTACGTTGTGTTAACTTCTTGGTTTGCCCTACAGAATGCTGCCCAATCCATGAATTTTTAAATAATGGAAATTAGATCTTAATTTACTCAGTTAAACCTTGTTTTTTTTGCTAAACACTCCTAAAAGCGGTAACTCACTTACCACGTGATCACCAGTTCTGTTTGGCTGCATGTAAGAGGACCCAGGTCCAAAGGGCTTGAATTAGAAAGAAATGCATTACTTCACACACAGCAAGAAATCCAGAGGTGTAGGGTGTTTCAGGGTTGTTGAAGTCAGACATTTAGGAAAACTTATTTTACTTCCAAAAGAATTTTAACTTAAAAATACACATACTTATGAAGTGCCAACTAATCATCAGGCCCGGAACTGCAGACACGGCAGAGGAAGCCGAGCCCCTCACCTGGCTCCCTGGCTCAGGTCCTCCCGCCCAGACCTGCTCGGCGTGACAGGGGAGCCGCTCCCCAGGTGCTGGCCCTGCCCTCCTCACACGGCACATCCAGAGGCGGTACGAGGGGTCTGAGCTGCCCACCCCGCTTTTTGATGTAGCTCTACAGAGGTATCATTTATGTGTAGTGAAACAAAACCATTTTAAGTGCACAGCACGGCAAATCCCAAAAGGTTCCCTCTTCCACTTGCTGGTTTTACCACGTTTTTGTACGCACAAACAATGTTTCTGTGTGCTGGGTTTTCAGCTTTATGGAATGGTATCGTCATCCAGTATGGAATCTTCTGAATTTTGCTCCATTCACAGAACATTATTTTTCTTGCACACCTGTAGATCCTTCCTTTTCACTACTGCATAATATTCATTTAAGAGTTATTTACTGACTCCATGCCAGGCTCTGGAGATAAAGTGACCAGAAGAGACTTTGTCCCCATCCTTGTGGATTTGTCTATCTCAAGGGAGAGACAAACATTTATATCATGAAAGCATCTCTCCTACTGTCTCATTGTGGCTTCTTCTTTGTGTTTGGATGTAGAATATCTTTTTGGTAGGTTCCAGTCCTTTTTTTGTTGGTGGTGGTTTGGCAGTTGTGATTTTGGTGTTTTCGTGTGAGGAGGTGAACTCAAGTCTTCCTACTCTGCCATCCTGTCTCCAGTCTCTGGGAGACAGACATTTAGACGCTGATGTATATCACAGGTAGTCAGGGCTGAGATGAGGAAAACCAATAGAGCAGAAGCCCAAAACAGACACCCAACCACCCTGGGGGATCAAGGAGGACTTCCTGGAGGAGACATCTTATTTGAGACCCGAA
This sequence comes from Cervus canadensis, assembly GCF_019320065.1. Taxonomy (NCBI): domain Eukaryota; kingdom Metazoa; phylum Chordata; class Mammalia; order Artiodactyla; family Cervidae; genus Cervus; species Cervus canadensis. The sequence goes on along the minus strand of NC_057403.1, from coordinate 23,656,240 downwards.
AGATGTATGTGGTTACTTTTGAGAATGAGGTAGGAAGAAAGAGGGAAGCTTCAAAAAAGAGGGAAAAACATGTACAAGTGCTTAGAGATGAGGAGTCTGGAGTGCTAGACCAGCACAATCCAAGAGAAACATCATGAAATGTAATTTAAAATTTTCTAGTAGCCACATCCAAAAGAAAAAAAAAAGGAAAAATTAATTTTAATAATATATTTTATTTAACCCGATATATCCAAAATATTACCATATTAACATGTGATCAGTATAAAAGCTATTGAGACATTTTACATTCTCTTTTTGCACTAAGTCTCTGAGATCTGGCCAGTATTTTACACTAAAGTACATCTCAGGCCACACAAGCCGTATTCAAACCCTCCACGACCACACGTGGCAGGTGGCTGCCTTACTGAGCAGAACAGCACAGCAAGACCCTTGTTACTCAAAGCACTGGCCTCACTTGGGAGCTTGTTAGAAATGCAGAATTCTCAGTCCCCCCTCCCCAGACCCACTGATTCAGAATCTGCATTTTAACATGATCCCAGGGGACTTATATGTACATTAGTTTGAGAAATATGGGTCCAGTTCTGCCTAAAACACTTCTGTGGCTTCCCACTGCCCTCATGAGAAACCCCAGGTACTGACCCTGGCATCATTCATTCATTCGCTCATTCGTTCCTGTTACTGCGCGCTTGCTGTGCGCCAGGCCGGGCGCTGGGTAATCCTGGGGCACAGCAGGGACACAGACAGACCTGAGTCATGGAGCCCCCAGGCAGTTAAAGGTAAGTGCCCAGGTCCCTGTTTCCTCTAGACCGTCTTAAACACGCTGTGATGAGGTGAGGGACGGTGTGCAGGGGGTGCTACGGGAGGCTGACCTGGCTTGAGTGGAAGGGCGGCCAGAAACGAACCCAAATAAGGAAGAGGCCACTATCGCAGCAGAGAGCCACACGCAGGTGAAATGTCCCGCTGCGGGGGACGGGCTGCCAGGCAACTCGGCCGTCCTCCTCGGTCACTTAGAGGGATCGTTTTCAGGCTTCAGGGCCATGTGGAGAAATGCCCAGAGGGGATCGGGTTACGGGGAACAAGCCAGGGATGGGGCTGTGATAGTGTCACACCCGGCAGAGATGTCTGCATTTGGAAAGCCCAGGGGAGGGGAGCTGAGCTCGGGAAGGTGGTCAGTGTCCCCCAGCAGGAGGACTTAGGGCAAGGAACTTAGGTCCCTTTTGCTTTGAAGGCCATGTCTTTTGATAAAACACCTGAATTTGCTTAACTGAACAGGGAGGGAACATGTGCAGGATGTGGATGGAACAAGAATGGCCACGTGCTGGTAACTGCTGAAGCTAGGTGATGGGGGCATGGGCACTCATTAGACTTTTCTCTCCGCCTTGGCGCATGTTTGAAGTTTCCCCTTAAAAAAACAAAACAAAGTTAAGTGTTTTTCTTTGCAAGTAATTGGGGATGTTGAAAAAAATATTTTTGGCACCTGGAGAAGAAAGTCTTTGAAGCTCTTCTGAAAAGAAGAAACTGCAGTATTAGAAGTGTGAGCATCTTGGGGAGTTTCCTGGTGGTGCAGTGGCTTGGGCCCCGCAGCGCCACTGCAGGGGGCATGGGTTCAATCCCTGGTCGGGGAACTTAAGAGCCCATAAGCTGCGTGGCAAGGGCACTCCCCCAAAAAAAACAAAACAAAAAAAACACTGAATGTGAGCATCTCCTTAAGAATGGAGCCCAAGAGGAAGAGGGTTGAAGGCACAGACAGTAGAACCAATAGTATTCTTGGGTTCAAATCCCAGGGCTGCCACTCACTACCTGTGCAACCTGAAGCAACCGATTTCAACTCTGAATGCCTCACTGAAAAACTGGGATAGCAGCAGCTGCCTCCTAAGGGCCGTGTTAGGTTGTTACTGAATTAATGCACACAGAGGGCTCAGACCAGTGCCTGGCTTGAAGGAGTGCACGTGAACGCTGGCAGTGGTTATCCCAGCACGTGCCAGGCAGATGTAACACCGCAGAAGGTCTCAAGGCAGATGCACCCATGGTTCTTTTACAGAACTGACTGTCCCAATAGTCTGTGGTATCAGAGGGGAAGTCAGGAACTCTCCCAACACCAATGTATTGATACTTTAGTAACCTTCCCTTACACATACAAAACCCTTTTCTATAAGTCAGTTATTCCAAAGGCTTGTGAAACACCGTCTAAATGACTTAAGTTCTGTTTATAATGATAACTGAAGACTTCACGGTAGAAAGGTTCCCTAAGTTGATATGACCTTGAAAGGAATCCTGTAAGCACTCAGAAGTCAGTCTGGGGTGACTGAGGGTTACAGACACACCTCTGTTCTCTTCCTGCCCTGGTGGAATTGTTTAGGTGATACAAATGATTCCTGAAAGGTTTTTTCCCTCTTAAACACAACGTGATTATTGTCTTTTGTTTAGTTAACTCTTTCTCCCACAACAGCTACTAGTGTGTCCTGTTAGTATTCAACAAAAATTTGTTGCAAAAAATACTTTAAAGTGAATCTCCTCTCCCCCAACTTCCAACATGCAGATTTGACCACTGGTTTTACATTTTGTCCATCATCTTTACGAATGACGTCTGGGAGTGTTTCTAACAATATGAGCGGGAAGAAAGCGGGTGGTGTATGTGGAATGGACAGGGCTGACGGGACTGAAGGTCACGGGGCTGATCGAGGGTGCACGCTGAGGCCCAGGTGAGAGTGAGGGCCGAGCTCTGGGAAGAGAGGAAGTGTGTCTGCGGCTCAGGCAGTCAGGGAGACAGGCGGAGCAAGTCAGGGACCAGGTCACACCGCGTCTTCAGTGTCAGTCTGTGGAGTGAGGATTCGGTCCTGAGGATGCTGGAGAAATATGGAAGGACTTCAAGCAAGAGGGCGTGATAAGACCTGGGTTTCACAAAGATCCCTCAGCTGTCCAGTGGAGGCTGGTTAAAGGGGGAGACAGGAGGCCTCCTGTGGGAGGTGGGGGAGGACAGAGCTGGACCAAGGCAGGGCCATGACAGACGAGAAGGGGCGGGTGGGCGAGTCCGGAGGCCTAGTGGTCAAGCCCTGGAGCATGACGGTAGGATGCAGGTTGGGGGTGGGGAGGGAGGAGGCATCAAGGATGAAGCCTAGCACTCTCTCTGGGAGCCTGCTGTGTGGAGACACCCCTGTGAAGGACCAAGAGGAGGAGCAGGTTTGCAGTTTGGGACATGGTGAGTATTAGGGGCCCGGGGTTGAGGGCAGGATGGGGAGGGGGCTTCTTGAGGCCCCAGGACCCCCAGGTCTGGGGCCCAGGGAGGAGTCGGAGCTAAAGGCAGAGAGTGGGCATCATCAGTACAGAGGCAGGAAACAGACCACAAGAGGGTGAGATGGCCCAGAGGTGGGAGGAGAGAAGAGCCCCCCACCAGCCTCCCATTTAAGGGGTCAGTGAAAACAGGAACTTCTTGCAAAGAAGCAAGACACAGGAGAAAAACTAGGGGACAGTGTTGTCATAAAACCAAGGAGAGAGTGTCCTTACAGAAACGGGAATGGCCCATGAGATGACTGCCAGAAAGTGCCCACTGATGCAGGTTTCTCAGCGCCAGAGAGAGAGGCTACAAGAAAACAAGGCAAGAAGGCAGAGGGAACCCTCTGGAGACTGGATGAGATACCATTATGGACTCAAATAGGTTTATTTGTATACACAGATATCTGTACATACACACACACAAATACAAATGTGTGTGTGTGTGCATGGGTTTCTACATACACATTTCCCCAGCTCTGTCAGCTGAGAGACTAGAAAGAGACACACCTCAGGTGCAGTGACCACACCCAGTGTCCAGTTCTTGGTTTCTGATACCATTCTCCATCAGAGGAACCAGGGCTGCCTGCAAAGGGGCTGAGGCACATCTTACAAGTGCTGAAGAATAAGGAAGTGCTCGAGGGGAAAAGTAAGAATACAGAACCAACCTGGAAGAGCCCCTGTGGCCAACACTGGAACAAGTTGAGTGAAAAAGTTAACTACGATAGTATTGGGTTAGACACAAAGAATAAAATATCCATGAGTCCGCACTGATATGATTGTACAAATAAATGGGATAGAAGGGACAAACCTGCCTACAGAAGAATTCCCAATAAGAAAAGAGGAAATCAGAAAAGCATCATTAGAACACAGTAACAACTGCTGCTGGGGAGCTTCACTGAGGAATACCAAATGAGTGGATGGAATGCTGAGGAGAAACAGCCTCAAAGGGTCTTCCCATGTTTATCAATTACTGTGGTGGTTTTGACATATGAAAACAAATTCTTTGTATTTTCCCTCAAGGAACTGGAGTTTATGGGCTGGACTTCGTGACTAGTTTCTAAAAGGCATAAGGAAAGGGAAAACCCTAAGAGTACAGTTGAGAAACCTGGTGGCCAGCACCAAAAGAATTGATCCGGGTTCCCATCACCTGAGGGGTCCTCTCTGCCCAAACCTACAATCCTGGTCTAGCGAGGAGGAGATCAGACGACCCCAGACTGAGGGGCCTCCTACCCAGTAGCTAACCGGGAAGGCCATGGGAGGGAAAGACTGAGAAACCGTAACCGGGAAGGCCATGGGAGGGAAAGACTGAGAAACCGTCACAGGTTGGAGGACACAGGATGAATAAATGCAACACGGTGTCCTGGACTGCGTCTTGGACCGGAAGAACGTCAGTCACATTCCACCCATTTTTCCACTAAAGTCGTGAAGTCTGTTAGCAGAATAGTAATCAGTGTTCACTGCTTAGTTTTAACAAATGTACTGCAACTAAGTAAGATGCTAACATTAGGGGAAGCAGGAGGAAGTCTCTATATCATCTTTGCGACTTTCCTGTAAATCTACTCAAAAAAGTTTATCTATTGACTTGGCTACATAGTCACCACCTGCGTCCCAGACTCCATCTGACTCCAGATTTCATCTCACAGGTTCTCGACTCCAGGAAGCCCTCCCTGATACCTTCAACAAGGTCAGGTGCTTCACTGGGCTCCCACAGCCCCCGAGCCTCCCCCTTCCCGCAGTGACCCCCTGTGGTCAGGGCTGTCTCCCCACTGGACAGGTGCTCTGGGAAGACAGCCTGGAGGCTGCCTCAGTCATCGCCGGGTGTCCCAGGCCAGGTAGAGGCAGTGCTGGGTCCCCCTTACTTCCTGAGACCTCACCTTAGCCCTTCGAGTTCAGAGCCTGCCAGACCCCCCACCTTCCAATACACCAACTGTCACGAGCACTGTGACTATTTGAGGTGACTGCCCTGTCCACAGCCCATCCCAGCAGGCAGACCTCACTTGTAGGAGTCCGCCGTCCACAGAGGGTGGAGGGGGTTGGACAATGGACCCCAGTACTCCGACTTCTGTCGGGGGAACTTGTGATGGGAGAGAAAGGCGGTGGGGCGCTGCGTGGGGAGACCCCATGGAGTCAGGGCAAGAGCCCCCCAGGGCCGGCCCAGTGGCCCCAAACAGAAGCAGCGGGGCCCCCGGGCCGGGGGTGGGGGTGGGGAGCAGGGTCGCTGCCCCTGTTAACTCTCTTCTCCGTCATCACCGACAACCAGCCCACTGTGGGGTCTGCCTTCAAAACGCATCCGGACGACTGCTCAGGCCTCCCCACGCCCTCGTCCAGGCCACCGTCCCCGCCCCACAGGCTCCCTGCTCCCATTCCCTTAATGAACTCATCCTGGACCGTACTATCATGAAATCACCAACCACTCCACGTTTATGCCTCCAGCCCAGACGGCGCCCCTGAACGCCAGACTCCTGTACCTGCTGGGGTGCCCGCCACGGGCTCCCTCACACGGTGACAGCACTCTGCGCAGGCTAAAGACCCTGCGGTCACTGACCGCCCCCCCCCCTTTCTCACCTCGCACCCCAATCCACTTCCACCACCACCATGCTGGCCGAGCCACCGCCTCTCAGCTGGATTGCAGCTGCAGCCTCCACGCTGGGGCTTGCTTCCATCCAGGGGCCCCCACGAGGACATGAGATGATGTCACTCCTCAGAGGAGCTCAGGATGTTCCGACTGCTTCCCACCTCAGGGAGAATGAAACCAAGTGCTTCCCGTGCCCCCCCCCCCCCCCCCCGGCTGGCTCGGTCTGCTCCTACTCGCTGAGCACACCACGGGACCTCTGAACTTGCTGTTTTTTCCCTCAAAACAGGCGCACAGCTGGCTTCATCCCTTTTGGTCAGGTCCCTCCTCCAATCGCATTTTCTGAGATAGCTCATTTAACCCCTCCACCTAAAATAGCAGCTCTTGTCGCTCTTTAAACCCCCCTACCCTGGCTTTCACCAACACTAACTTTTGTTAAAATCATCTGCCTCTCCCCACTAGAATGTTAAGTTCCATGAGGACAGGGCTCTTGAGCGTCTTATTTACTATTACAAAACCAGCACCTAAAACAATGCCCGAAACAGTATTGCATATCTGATGAATCAACAAATGACAAAATCCAGACGTTGGCTCCCAAGTAACAGAAAGCCCTATTCAACTTGGTTTAAATGATTTAAAAAAAGAAAAAAGCTTTATTGGATCCCCTAATAAGAAAGTCCTGAAGTAACTCATTTCAGATGTGGCCTGACCCAGCACTTCAACAACATCCCCAAGGACCTGACGCCTGTCTCTCCACTAGGCCTTCTGAGAAAATGGCTTTACCCTGCGCCCACAGCCCACCTGGGTGCGTGCTTAGCCGTGATCCTCTTCCCTGCCGTGGGTTAGGAGTCTGCCCTCTGACAGACCCTGTGCTCCTCATGGCAACCTTTTGAGATGACAAGTATAACCTCCACTTTACGATGAAGAAATGGAGCCTCGGAAAGGTGAAATCACTTACCTAAAACCATATTGCTAGTAAGTGGGCAAATTAACGCTTTAATTCCTCTTACAACCCCTTCTTTAACCATCATGGAGGTTTTAACACTGGTGAGCATGATGCTGGTAATAGCTATGACACGCTCACTGTGTGTATCACTGTGTTAGTCCTCCACTAACTTCTCTGTGCCCTGGTTTTCTAATACACATAAAGACAATAATAATACTACCACACAGGGTGACTATGAGGGTTAAAAGAGCTAATACATAATATGGACTTCACTGGTGACTCAGATGGTAAAGAATTTGCCAACAATGCAGGAGACTTGGGTTTGATCTCTGGGTGGGGAAGATCCCCTGGAGGAGGGCATGGCAACCCACTCCAGTATTCTGGCCCAGATAATCCCATGGACAGAGGAGCCTAACGGGCTACAGTCCATGGGGTCACAGAGTCAGACACGACTGAGCAACTTAACACTTCTCATTACACTTATTACTAATACATAAAATGGTCAGATCTCAAAAAAAAAAAAAAAAAAAATCTGTTTCAGTTAGCTATTGTCAGGTAACAAGTCCCCAAAACACCATGGCTTGAAATAGCAACCATTTATTTGCTCTGATTCTGTAATTTGGACAAGGCTCTGAGGGGCGAGGGGACTCAGGACGGCTCATCTCTACGCCATGTGGTGTCAGCAGAGAGCTGGGCTAGACGATCCAAGATGGCATCACTCATGTCTGATGTGGCTCGTCAGCTGGGGGCTGGCTGGGCCTGCCTCTTTCCGCATCTCTCTCCAGGGGGTGGTCCAGGGCTCCAAGAGGGTAAAAAGCACAAGCTGCCACTTCCTAAGGCCCAGGCACCCCCAACCAGCACAGCATCACTTCCACTGCATTCTGCTGGTCAAAACAAATCACAGGCCAGCCCAGATTAAACGGGAGGAGGAGACTCCACCTCTTCACGGGAGAAACAGGGAAGAACACACGGTCTCCCTTAGTAGCAGCCATTTTAACTTCAAGGCAATCAGCTTCCTCACAGGTGTCTCTACTTCAGTCCTCAGTCCCCTACAGCCAGTTCCCCACACAACGCCCAAGGGAGCTTTCAACACACGTAACCGATCATGCCTCCTTCCACTGTTTAAAATGCTACAGCTTCCCAGGACTTCCTTGGTGGTTGTGATGGGGACTTCAAGCTTTCACTGCTGAGGGCGCAGGTTCAATCCCTAGTCAGGAAACAGATCCTGCAAGCCGGCACAGTGTGAAAAAAAAAACAAAACCCAAAACAAAAATTCTTCTACAACCTCCCAGTGCACCTGGGGTTAAGACACAAACTCCTTACAGGATCCACATGGTCTCTTACTCCCCCTCAGGCTCTACATTCCAAGTCTCACACGCACACACTTGATTGAGTTAATATTCCTTCATCACCTCAAACCTCATTTCCTAGGGTCCAGATTAGACATCCTGTCAAGTGTTCTCACAACACTCTACTTTGTAATTTCATACATGTGTGATAAATTAACAATCTGAGCCTCCACCCCTGAGACTGTGAGTTCTCTAGGGAAACTTTTGTTCTCTGCAGCATTCTCAATTCTGAGCACAAAGCAGAGGCAAGAAAATGCCCCTTGGATGTCAGAGACCTCAGCAAATTTTCAGGCAGCCCTGGGCACAGGGTATCAGCAGAGTTCCTAGGATGCTGGGATTAGCAACTACTATGAAATCACCCGTCCATTCATCCTGTAAATAGTTACTGAGTCTGTACTACATGTCAAGAGCTCTCCTAGGTGTTAAGACAAAAAGCATGGAGTAGACAAAAGCTTCTGTCCTGATGGTCTGCTATCGGGGCGGGGGGGGGGGAGGACAGACAATAAACAAGTTAAAGAGGACAGATATGAGTATCAGTGATCCAGTTCTAGAAGGGTGGTCAGGATAAACCTCCAGAAGAAGGTAACATCTGACTAAAGACCTAAAGGAGATGAAGGTGAGCCTTGACTCTCTCGGAGAAGAGGGTTCAAGGTAAAGAGAATAGCAAGTACAGAGGTCCTGAGGCCAGTGTGGCTGGGGCAGAGGGAATAAGCCGAGGGGAGTGGATGATGTCAGACGGGTAACAGGGACACATCATGCAGGGCCTTGCAGGCCACAGACAGGAATGTGGTTTCTACCTTCTGTGAGATGGAGCCACACGGAATCAAGGGGTTGGGGGGGGGGGGCGGGGGGGATGTGACCAGATGGACCAGATGCAGGCTTTCAGAATGTCGTTTTGGCTGCAAGTGAGAAACAGACAGTGGGGAGCAAGGAGACCACTGATGGTCTAGGCAGGAGATGAGTGTGGACAGGGCCAGGGTGACAGGAGTGGAGGTGGGAAGAAATGGTCAGGTTCTGAATATACTTTGAGGGTATTTGCTGATAGACGGGACAAGGGTATAAGACAAAGAGGGGAGTCGAGGACAACTCCAAAGCTTTTGATCTGAATAACTACAAGGATGGAGCCGACATTTAATGAGAATGTGGGAGAAATACGTTTTGGGGAAAAGACCAGGATTTCAGCATCTTTAGATATTAAAGAAGAGGTATGCTGGCAGTCAGTCAACAGGTCAGGGGAGAGGTTCTGGGTAGGTTTCTATGCTCATCACAGGTTCCCTTCAGGACTTAGATGGTCTGACTGCTATGACGTCCTGAGGCTCATCGTGCGCCTTGCTCAGACCCTCAGCCCTCTGCTTCCTGGCCACGTCATCTCGGGCTGTCCTTAGTTGCTCAGTCATGTCCAACTCTTTGCGACCCCATGGACCATATCGCTGTTCATGAGGATTCTCCTGGCAAGAATGCTGGAGTAGCTTGCCATGCCCTCCTTCCCAACCCAGGGATCGAAGCCAGGTCTCCCGCATTGCGGGCAGATTCTTTGCTGTCTGAGCCACCAGGGAAGCCCGAGAATACTGGAGTGGGTAGCTGATCCCTTCTCCAGGGGAACTTCCCGACCCAGGAATCGAACCCGGGTCTCCTACATTGCAGGTAGATTCTTTATCAGCTGAGCTACCAGGGAAACCCTATCTTGGGAAGTTAGTTTTTTCTACCGTCAGTAACCTCATTTGCAAAAGGGAGATCATAGTAGTACCTCCTTCCTATGGCAATTCATTCAAAAAATACTTTTTTTTTTTTTAAAGCATTTTTGGTATGCCAAAATCTGTTCTACAGTGCTAGAGAGATCCCTCTCCCACACAGCCTGTGAACTCAGCCTTCTGGAAGTCTCCTCCACCCACATCCATCCTCCCCTCCCATCCAAGGGCCCTGTCATGGTACAATCCTGGCATCTCTTTGCCTAGGACACCACGGCTGCCATCCTGGGCTCCCAGACCCTAGTCTTTCCCGTTAATCTCTTCTGGCAGTTGGCAGCAAATTGGGTCCCTTCCCTTCTGGAAATTACCCCGAGGTTCCCCACTGCCCTCAGGACAAAGTCCAAGCTCCCTAAAGAGCCAACAAAATCCTCCACGACCTAATTCACACAGCCCTTTTCAATAAGATTTCCACTAACACGAATCACCTGCGATTCATTCACACATCTGTTTCTCACCGCCTTCGCGCAAGCCATTCCGCCGCACCACCACCACCCCCAAACATTCCTCCGTTTTCAGGTCTCAGTTCAGACAGCACCTCCTCCCCCAGGAAGGTTTCCCTACCGGTGCTGGACCGGGTTTTCTCCACGTTCCAAGCGGCTTCCGTTAGCGAACACATTCAGATCCATAAGGGGGCTCTTGCCCGTCTCTCCTACCGACTGGGGCTTCCCGCGAGCCGCACCCAACAGAGCGGCCAGCAATGCCCCATATTGTGGGGCAACTTCGGGCCTCCCCGCTTACCTCCTGCTCCGAGATCACGAACGCCTAACTTGCATGCTCTCCCAGCACAGCGCGCAACCCACCTGCCGCAAGACTGGAGAACTCAATGCTCCGGAGAGTCTGGCCTAAACCACCCAATCACTGCCTTCTCCTCCTCTACAGCCCGCCTCCAGCATCCGGGCCCTGGATGTCTGTGACTGCCGAGTGGCTGCCTGGGAAGCCGCTAAGCGCGCGAGCGAAAAGAACTCTGGGCTCTGTAGTTCAGCAACGAAAACCGGGAAAAAGGAGTGCCAAGAACGCCATTTCCCAGAAAGCGCCGCGCACCAGTAGCCTTTGAACCTGGCGGCTCTTGATTGGCCGGTTGGGGGACAGAAATTTCCAAATTACCATGGAAACAGGCCCACTTACCTGGAACCCCGGTAATTTCTTTTTGCCTGAGAATCTAAAACATTTTGCTCAGCACTGATTCCAAAGAGTGAGACAAGACGTGTGCGTGTGTGAATGGGGTGGGGGGTGGGAGGAATGTAAATTCTGTTCCCATTGCTGCCTGCCATCCCCCAGATGGCACCAATAAGGCCTGCTACATAAACTCAGCACCTTCTGAACGCCTGGCAGAATGAGCCACGCCTGTGCAGACTCTGTGCAAACCCTGGCTTATCAGGACAATCTGATGTTCCCCATAGACAGCTGGCCCTTCACCTTTCAAGGTCTCAGTTTATCCGAGAAAAGGCCAGTGAGGGCTAGGAGCATATATCCAGGATCGCTGTCTAAGATTCCACAACCCCATGCCTCCTACAACCCCATATGTGTGCCGTAACTCCCCCAGGGACCCGGGCCTCACCCCAACCACAAGGCTCTGCCAGCACCCCTTCCCCAAACACCGTTCCCCATGACTCTGAGGGCGGGGTGAGGGGAGCCAAGGGCCTGCAAACGCTCAGGCGGGCATGTGAGAAAGCTCTTTACTGGGGGGTACAGCAAGGAGGAGCAAGGCCATCTCCCCCTACCTGCCCCCACCCCTCCTAGGGCCCTGGGGTGAGGGGGGTCTCCCCCCACCCCACTGGACCACCACTGTCTTTGGTACAATAAATAGAAAACAAGGGGAGAGGGGGGGCCAAGGGTCCAGTCCTTAGTGGGGAGGTGAGCCTCAACCCCTCTCCTTGAACCCTTGCCCCAGGCCCCGATCAGTGCAGGCCTCACCCGCCCCGGCTGGGTAGCAGCAATTCCAGTCAAGGGGAGAGATGAGGATGGGAGCCCAGGGCCCCCGGATGGGGGGGTATGGCTTCAGGAGGGGCCCCAGGGAGGGGGCAGGGTCATGAGCTGGCTGCCGTGCTCTGGGGTACACCACGGAGGCCCAAGCGAGGCCCCAGGGTGGCGGGGTCATCGGGGGGTGGGAGGGGTGGACGACCCCCCGTCATCCGAGTCCGGAGGGCTGAGGCAGCCGGGTGCTGGGGGGCGGGTGCCGGGTGAGGTGGGGAGCAGTCTGGGGGCCCGCCCACCAGGCTCACATCCATCAGCTCCGGGGGTGGTGGTGAGGTTGGTGATGGGGGACGACCAAGGCATCGGGGTTGGGGGGGTAACTGGGCTCCAGCCCCCGGCAGTGACGAGGCAGAGGCAGGGGCCTGATGTGTCTTGTGGGGCACATCCCCCCCGGCCCAGGGGCGCAGCGGCTGGGAGGGCGGGACCTAAAGGAGCAAAGCAACGGTGGGTGATGGAGACCTGGGTTCTGAAGCCCCAGACAGCCCACCACCCTCCTCCTAAGTCCCCAAGACCCCATTACCTGGGGGCTGTTCATCTCACAGTCAGTGATGGGGGGCCCAGGGCCCCCACAATATCGGTTGCTATAGCGGTAGGTCCTGTTGTCACTGGAGGAGCCACTGGAGCCTCCTGGAAGTGCCAAGGAAGAAGAGAGGCCTTAGCAAGGAAAGGAGGGGGGGTGGTGCTGGTCTTCAGGCGGCTGAGTCTTGTTCATGGCCCAGGCCCATTCAAAGGATCAGACACAAGTCAGATTAGGCGTCAGGGTTCAGTTGGGTGTCAAAAAGTCAATACAAGTTTTAGAGATCTGAGCCCAAGCTCAGAGAGACGCTCAGGGATCGTCTGAGCTCCCCTGCTCCACCCACTGTGGAGTTCAGGATCTCATAGTTTCAGAGCTCTAGGCCAAGGCCCAGTGATAAAGCTATTCCCCCACCCCCACCCCTGACCCACACCCGCCGATCAGAGCTACCCAACCCCTCGTCCCGCACTGAGCACCCACCGGAGCTGGAGATGGAGCTGGCGGTGCTGGAGGAGGGGCAGGTGTCGAGGGGTGCGGGCGAGGTGGAGGCACTGCTGCCCGCCGGGCCCGTGTTGGTGGCCTCATCAGCCGTGCGGCGGAAGAAGCCGTGCTGCAGCGCCCCCAGCGGGCTGATGCGGGCGGCGGGCTCATACTCCAGCATGCGCAGCACCAGGTCCTGGAAGCGGAGGTAGTCGGCGGGGCTGTGGCCCGGCTCCCCCGCCCGCCGGCCCCCGGGCCCGCCCGTCTGCACGCCCAGCACCTCCTGCAGCCGCCGTGTCCCGGGGCCCTGGTAATCCTGGCAGGGGGAGGTGGGAGGGGGGGCAAGAGAGTGGCCGTCAGTGGGCAGGAGGGGCAGGGAGACACACACGGGGAAACAGAGGCACGAGAGAGAAAGTGGAAAGAGAGAAGCTAAGAAGAGCTGTGCGGTGGGTAATAGGAGACGGGGTGGGGGGGAGGAAGGAAAGGACAGACAGGGAAAGACACGGGGAGGAAGCAGGGAGACGGAGGAGGGAGCCCCAAGTGTGAGAGAGTGAGGGGCCGCCGGGGTAGGAGGAGCGGCGTGGGGCGGGGGCCGCACCTTCCTGAGTTCCTTTGTCCTTCGTAGGGTCCAGCCGCCCCCAGGCAGCCGCTCAAAGTACTTTCGAGCCTTGGGCGCCTGGTCCAGCATGGGGGCTGGTGGGATACCCAGCACCTCCACGATCCGGTTCATCTGGTCCACCTGAGAGCAGGCGGGCCGTCAGGGTCACTGCCGGCCGGGCCTCCACCCCCTCCTCGGGAGCACACCCCCTCCTCGGGAGCACACCTCATTGGAGCCGCTGAAGAGGGGCTCTCCAGTGTGCATCTCCACCAGGATGCAGCCCAGGGACCACATGTCAATGGCCAGGTCGTAGGGAGTGCCCAGGAGCACCTCGGGCGAACGGTAGAAACGGCTCTGGATGTACTGGTAGATCTGGAGGAGGGGAGAGGGCAACCATCAGAGGTCCCAGCCTCTGCTAAGAGAACAGCCCCAAAGCTAGGAGGGCCGACTGAGAGCGAGCTCCCAACACTTGGGACGGGGGTCGCCAAACCCTCATGTTATCAGCACCAGCTTCCTGGAATTACCACCACTATCGTCCTCATCGGCTTCAGGGCGCTCTGCTGGCCTAGTCTGGTCCTGAGCCCCTCTAGGTCACTAGAGGCTGGCAGCCGGCAAACCTAGGCCCTTCCCACCCTCCCAAACTAGACCCTTTTCAAACCTCTACCAGCATCATCTTAGCTGCAAAGTTAAAGAGCCTCGCCCCTCCCATCCCCAGCTTTAAGAGCACAGGGTAAACTAAACTTTGTAGAGCCCCACAGCCTTTCAGGCTCACAGGCATCCAACTGCCCCTCTGCCTACCCCTTCCCCAATCTGGGAGTCTCTAAACTGGCCCTGTCCCTTCAGGCTCCGCTCTCCCCTCTCCTTCGGGCAATACACCCGGTGGCCCTCCCCCTCTCTTGGCCCCATCCCAAGCACCGTCGCTCAGGTATCAGCCTCTTCAGGATGCACGTGACAAGGCTATCCCCGCCTAGCCTCGCCTCGCCCCGCGGACCCAGGCCGCCAGTCGGCCCCGCCCACAGCCGGGCCACACCCACCCCGAGCCCCGCCCCCGGGGCCGGGCCGCACCCGCTGGCCGAGCTGGCAGGAGCTGCCGAAGTCCACGATCTTGATGGCGCTGCGCTTGGGGTTGCAGAGCAGGATGTTCTCGGGCTTGAGGTCGCAGTGGATGATGCTGAGCTCGGGCGTGGCCAGGAAGAGCAGCGCCGTGCAGAGCTGCTGCGCCAGCTTCCGCGTCAGGTTGAGCGAGACGCCGCGGAAGTGCGTGTTGCGCAGGAGGTCGTACAGGTTGTAGGAGAGCAGCTCGAACACCAGGCACAGGTGGTTCCGGAACATGAAGTGCCGCTTCAGGTGCACTGCCGGGAAGGGGGCGGACACGGGCCGAGCAAGAAGAAACTGAGGCTCTGCGAGGGCCGGCGGCCGGCAGCCACACAGAGAGGCTGGCGTCGGATCTGTCTGCTTCTCGAGCACAGATAAACTGGAGTGTGCTCTGCGTGCTGGGTGCATGCGTGCTAAGTCGCTTCAGTCGTGTCCGACTCTTTGCGACCCTGTGTACTGTAGCCCACCAGGCTCCTCTGTCCATGGGATTCTCTACTGGCTACTGATCAGAACGTTTCATATGTCCCCAATTACATTTACAGGAAGTTAACCTCTTTTCAAATCTCTGTCAGACTTTGTGATTAAACCAAAGAGAAAGTTTCTATTTGCTGCTGATGGGTTTTTAACACCATCCCACACGTCCTCATTTCATTTTATAACACTGTTTGTAGTCTCAGTTCTGTTTATTTTTGTGACAAGGGGTATACTCTCTTTCCATTTACCTAAGGATGTGTATTTTCCCTTTAAAAGAAACACACTCCTTCAATCTGCTTGATTTTTCTAAGAGGAATCAGTATGGGAAAGTGGACAAAGATGCACACAGAGTAGGCTCTGGAGGTCACTGCCTGGTCAAATGATAGCTCTGTTGAGCACAAACACCGTGACCTGCTGCAAGTGATGCCACCTAACTGCCTCTGTTTTTTCATCTCCAAACTGTGGGTAATCTGTGATGAGGGTTCAACAAGTTAATGTGTGTAAAGTTCTTACAATGGAGCCTGACCCCTTAGTGAGCACTCAATAAACTGACCAGCATTCCCATGTGAACAGGATACTGTCAAAGTGGCAACCCTGCCCTGAAGACCCCAGCCCCTGCCCGGACCGAGGCTGGGGGTGGGGGGGGCATCCCGAGCAGCCCTGCCCCAGGCCTCACCTATGTAGTACTTCATCTCTGTGTCGTGCTGGTTCATCAACTCCAGCAGCCGCAGCTCAATCTGGGCCTGGTTCAGGAAGGCTTTCTTGTTCTTGATGATCTTGATGGCCACCAGCTCCTGGGTCTGATGGTCATAGGCCTTCACCACCTGTGATCACAAGCCCATCACAAAGTGAGGGAATGGGGGCACAGGGAACAGAGCCAGGGACCACCCCTCTCTCCAGAAAGGACACCCACCGATATCACCACCAGTAATACTACTCATTCAAAACTGGAGTGCTCACCAACAGTCAGACACTAGTGTAAACATGGGACACAAACTTATGTGGGGAGTCCTGTTGTTCACACTATTTTATAGAAAAGGAAACTAAGGCACAGGTAACCAAGTGACTTTGCTGGGCAAGTGGCCAGCACGGAGCTTGAAGCCACTGAACCCACTGGCTGTGGGGGTCAATACCAGTGGGTGCCCGTACCTCCCAACCCCTGGATCAGGGTCGGGTGAGGGACATCCCGCACCTGGCCAAAGGAGCCTTTGCCAATGAGCGAGTCAATCTCATAGCGCTCCAGCCAGCGCTCGCCGCTGCGCACGATGTAGTCGTGGTTGTCATCGTCATAACCGTGGTTCAGGACCTTTTTCTCCTTCTTGGTGCTCGAGTCCTGAGGTGGCGCCTGCTGGGCCCGCCGCTTCTTCTTCGCATAGTACACCTGCCCGGCCGGCCGGGAGACGGGGAATGGTGAGTGACAGGTTGTCAGGACCCCTCTGCGCCCAGCCTGTATCCCTGCTCCTCTACCCACCTCATTGATGTGCTTGTAGGTCTTGATGAGGTCCACGGAGAGCTTACGCAGCGGGGCCGAGGTCGCGTCTCGGAAGGCCAGGGGCAGCCTCCGCGGCAGGAGCCGTACTTCCGGCAGCACCTGGGGACAGGCAGGGTGACGGGTCACTGGGCACTCAGGGAGGGCCTCCACCGCTACCTCGAGGGGGCGAACTCTGAGGGCTGATGGCTCACCATTACCACACGGGTTATTTATCTGGTCACTGTCTGACAACCCCACTAGAACAACTCCCAAAAGACAGAGACTTTATCTTGTTCTTGCTTCCTCTCCCAAGCCAGGAGCAGGGACCTCGCACATAGTGGGTATTCATGAGAAATTTGCTGAGTGAATCAAGAAGTCAATGATTTACCCCTGACTTTTCATCACACACCTTGATTCTTTTCTAAACCTCAGTGGGAGAGGTCGAAAACCTGGGCCCTGACCCTCCCTATCCTTCACTGGAGACCATCCATCCTGGGAATCCCTCCCAGAGGGGCTCCCTATTGTGCCTTATTCTCACCCTTTGGGGCCTTCCCACCCCCACCCTGCACCCCACCGTGTCTCTCTGCCCAGTTTTTCACCCTGAGGAGCCTGGATCCTCGTACTCCATCCTGTTTCAAGCTCTACAGCTTAGGGTCTTCAGTCTACCCTTGAAGGTCTTAACCCTGCACCCCCAGGCCCTGCTGGCTCCAAAATCCTTCAGGCTCAAGCTTCTTCCCTTTTAACCCCTCCAGATCTTTCACTTTGGATTTTTTTTTCTTAATAAATATTTATTGAGTGTTTACTATGTGCCCGGCACTGTTCTCAGCCATTTCCAATTGCATTTCATGAACCTGTTTAATCCTCACAACAACCCTGTGAGGTAGGTATCAGGTCTCACTTGACAGAACAGGGAACCGAAACATGGGGAACCTAAGGAAATATAACTAATGCCTGGATGGGAACCCAGGCTCTCCAAATCCTGACTCTTCCAGCGACTCCTCTCTATCTTCCACTCCCATGGCGCCCTTCACGCCCGGCTGACTGTCCCGGGCAACCAAATCATCTTTTTTGGCCCCAAGACCCTTCTATCCCAGCCTCCCCCTTCCCCAAGCAGGTGAGGAGCCAGCTGAACGCGTACCTGCGTGTGCTCCTGGGGCCCCGGGAAGCCAGAGAAGGGACCATGGCCTGGTGGGACAGCCATGGTGGGCTCAGAGGGCCGCAGGGGAGCGAGGCCTGGAGCGGGAGCCCGGCCGGGGGGCGCCTTCTCGCATCCTGCACCTCGGCTGCCACCGCCGCTGAGACCTGAGAGGGGGCAGGGTGGGGGGGACATGGAACAAGGGGATATGTTGGCCAGTGCCAAGCGGGAAAGAGGTGGACGAGAGAGAGAAGGCGGGGCACAGAGCAAGGAGAAAAGGGTACAAGAGATCAACAGGTGGCAGTGAGGAGCGGACAGAGAGGGTGGTGGTGGTGGGGGCACAGCAGAGTCCCCCAGTAAAATGATTACCAAATACATGAAGTAGGCGGCATGCGGAGAAGAACCCGGGAAAGGGAACAATTGGGAGCCAGGCAAGGATGTGAGCCGTGACAGGAAAGGACAGAAAGACATGAATAATTGGGGGCAGGAAGAGAAGAGAGAAACCACAGACAGCATAGAGAGTTGGGTCCATGCTTTCCTCCCCACTGCTACTTATGGCTCTCCTCAGGGCCCCTCCCGTAGTCTTCTCTGAGCCTCAGGACCTTGTCTTACCACACGACGGTCCCTCCACTTCAAGGTCTACCCCTCCCAGTAGGTCCCCAATCCAGGGAACTCTAGGTTCCCTCCCAAACCACAAGGGAGTCTTCCAGCCCCCTCCAAATCACAGCAGACTCCTCTGCAGGCCCCTAAAAGCACATCAGGGTCCTCAGGGAGCTCCCAACCACACCAAGGTTATCTGAGGACCCCTTTATAACAGAGTCCTAACCCCAAGGCATTCTCCCCCATCAGGGAACACCCTCAGGGGACCCTCCCCATGCGGTGCCAAGACCTCTTCCTATCATTTCCTCCCACATCAGGGACCACCCTTCCAGTGATTTCCCAAACCATATTCTAGTTCCCGCATGCTACACCAAGGCCCTTCTCCACATTACTCCAAGCGGCTCCCTCCTCCCCCACTAGGGCCACTCCTTTGGGAAGCAAGGGGGAGGCGTTTCTGTCCGCGGTTTAGAGTGGATCGTCCTCTCCCCTACCATGGATCCTACCCCCACCCTCCCTAACCAATATTCCTGTCAGGGCCCTTTCTCCAGTTACTCCTTCACACCAGGGTCAATCCACAGCTGTGCCCATTCCTAGAAGTCCCCCAGAGCCAAATTCGCCAAATATCACAGAGTTTTCCCCTTCAAAAGTATCTTCCACACCAAACTCCTCTCCCCCCGGGCCTTCTCCCCGTCAATCCTTTCTCCCATGCCAAGCTCTGCCACTCCACGATCCCTCCTCTCTCTTGGAGCTTCCCCACTAAACAATCTCTGCCCCGGGGCCCTCCCACAACAGGACCCTCTCTCCCAGCCTCCACCCCATACCCGGGTGAGGGCTGGCGCGCCCACGGGGGGCTGGAGCGCGATGGGGCCCCCAGTTGGGTGGGCGAGCGGCCAGCATGGCGGTGGTGGCTGTGGTGAGGAGACAGCCGCCTGTCCCGGCCCGGCCGGCCAGGCAAGCCCCGCGGCGGGGAGGGCAAGCGGGACAGGCGGCCCGGTGGGTGACAACAGCAGGCAGCAGCCGCCGCCGCCAGGGGCGGGGAGAGAAGGAAACTAGGGTCAGCCCGGGGCACGCGGGGGAAGGGGAAAGCAGGTGGACGGGGGAGGGGCGGGTTAACCCTCGCCCCGCCGGCCCCGCCCAGCGCAGCCACCCGCCCCAGGGGACCCCGGCGTCCCGCCCCCGACCCTGGAGGCCAGCCCCGGCCAGAGGAGCCCAGGCGGGCGGGGCCGGACTGAACTTGGCAGTCCACACCTACCATGGCAACAACCGTGCCATTGGTCGTTGCTGCCAAGAGAGCAACCAATCACAGCGCAGGACAGCGGTTGCTAGGCGACGACGATGCGGCCGGCGGAGCCGAGCCCAAACAAAGGGCGGGAGCGAGGCCCCGCTACCCCCTCCTAAGACTGCTCCCTCCGGCTCGGCCCCTTCCAGGAATCCGACTATGAATAGCCAGGCAAGGCCTGCACCTGCCCGCCGCCCCCCTTCTCTCCTCCTTCGGCCTCGTGCTAAATCTCGCGGCGACGCAGGCAGGGCGGGTCCCAGACTACCCTCCCTCCCCGAGAGCGCGTGCTGACCCACCGGAGCCGCGTCCTTACCTGAGGGCGCGGGCAAGGGAACTCAAGCTGCTCGGGAAGCCCGAGCTCAGTCCTGCCTACAGGATGAAGCTATCCGGCGAGCGCAGCGAGCCAGGGCCCCGATTACCCAGTAATGCAACCAGCAAAATGGCGACCACAACAAACCGGCCCCCCCGCCCCGGACTCCGCCCCCACCCCCCAAGCTGTTTCCCCTCACGTGACCCAGGGCAGCGCTCCGCGGCTGCGCTCAGAGGACCTTACTGGGACCCATGCGCAGTGAGCTAACGACCCCGCCCAAGCGCCGAAGTCCGAGTTACGGCTGCGCAGGAGGCAGCTAAGCGAGGAGCGTGCGCAGTGCGACCGGGTGGGAACGCTCGCCCCCACCACCACACCGGTGGACCAAGCGGGCAAGCGCCCTGTAAGTAGACGTCGTCAAGCAATCAGCGGCAAACGGAGCGACTGATGAGTCTTTTAATAGAAAAACAAACGTGTAACAGTAGCAACACATTCTCTGGCGATCCAGATGGCGCTGGGCTTCAGTTCTTCACTTTGGGAGGTGGCCTGAGAGAAGAAAGTGGACTTAGAAGAGCCCGTCGCCACTTTGGAGCACTCGTAACAAGCGCTGATGGGGCCCCGCGCTCACCTGTACACGCCCACGACCACGGCGTGGTCTCTCTCGTACGGCTCTAGGGTCAGCTGCTCCTGGGGCTTCATGTTCTCCTGCTGCATCTTTTTCACTTCAGAGGCAAAGACGGCCTCGGCGGAGGCTGTGGAGTCAATGCAGTTAGCCTGCAAAAGAGAGGATTTGAAGTCTGAGGCAAGCTTTGGGATAGTCCCCCCTTTTTGTGCTTCTTTAAACCAGCAGAATTTGTTTTTATTGGAGACTAGGCTTTGGAAATGTACGGAAAGACTTTGTTAGAGAAGTTTTCGATTTGGTTTGGATTTGGAACAGAAATCCTTCAACAGAACCCTATTTATCTAAAAGCTAGTGTTTAAATTTTACATTTTTTTTTCCTTCCTCCTTCCTTTTCTTTAGGAATTATGCAGCTGAGAATTCCAAAATCAAACGCAGCAAAAGAGAATGGGAAATCTGGTTGAAGTACTGGACACGCCTCTGAATTCAGAAGAAGACAAACTTTTTAAAGATGCACTTAGCATTTATCTGTTGTTTGTTTTATACCAGGTTCTGTTCTAAAGATTCCACATATACTGAGAAGTGTAGTCCTTACATCAACACTAAAAGAGGACTAATACTGCTATTTTACAAGTGAAGAAACAGGCATATAGGTTAGGTAACTTGCCAAAGACACAGCAAGCTGGAATCCAAACTCAGATACTCAGACTCAGTGATCATGCACTCAACCACTATAGTCTATTGCCTCCTTAAATTCTATGGTTTTCAGTTTTGTAGACATTTTTCATTATGTTCTATTCAATTGGGTGGCTTATAGGGAGCTGAGAATACACTTAATCAGGGTTGTTTTGACCGACTGCTTGGTAGTTACAAACCAAGAAGATATCGCCACCCCATAGACTCCTCCAAGCTCCACACCTTAATGGAAATCACAAAGTGTCCTCCGTTACGCAGGAAGGTGTGGGCATTCAGGGCTACAATCCGGGTCTGGTCTGGCTGGGCCACGTCGGCAAAGATCACATCCACCATTGCTAGGGAGAAAGAAGTAGCAGTTAAAAGCTGGACCCACTCAATCTTCCCAGCTCCTCCCATGGGGCCTGAGCCCCGACACCAGCAGGTTCCTGGCAGTCTTCCCTGCCTCCAGTCTCACCTCCCCCCACAATGATCCCCCACCCTCCACAGTGCCCCCAAGATGGGTCCAAAGCCCACAGTTACACCAATCATTCATTCCTCTTGTAAACCATATTGCCACCTACTCTGTGGCCAGCCCCGGGCCGGGCGTGGGGGGCACAGAGACGAGTCAGACCCGGACCCTGCCCTCGAGACGCTCCCGGGTCTGGGGGGGGAGACAGACACGTCATCAAAAAGGCAAGTAAAGGCGAGCACTTACAGGCAATAGCGTCTGCAGGATTGTGAAATGAAAACAAGTTGCAGGACAGAGGTAGGGTATGAATGCACAGGGAAAAAAAACTCAGGAAGAAAAACTTAAAAAAATGAAAATATGGTGCATGACTTTTTTAAAATCAGGAAAAGTCGACATCAAATTGTTCAGATCAGCTACCTCTGGGGGTACTTTACAGGTGCTCAATTTTCATACTATGTTTCTGAACTTTTTTTAAAAAACCAAAGTTATTAATATTCACAATGGGTCCCTCTAGGTGTGCTTTCTGGGTTATGATCTCACCAGATGATGCTGATGAGGACCTCTGAAGAAGGTTTTTATGCCTAAGTGAGGGGTAGCATAAAAGATACTGGGTTTTGGAGCCAGGCAGGCAGGAAGTACTTGGTAGGAGGTGGGAGTGTCAGGAGATTAGAGGGAAAGAGGTTGGCCCAAGGACCCAGATAGCTGGGTCCCTGAAGCGGGACCACCACCTCCACCTCACCTGGCTCCCCAGACCATTTGCATTTCTGCAGACTCAACCTGTTCATCCACTCCAATTCCATCCAAATCAGGGCTCCGGGGGCCTCCTCGAGGACACCTGGAGTGGCCTGTCTCACACCTTCCCCTCTCCCAAGCCAACCCTAGACCCCTCACCGATGAGCATGCGGTATTTGTGCGGGTGCCGAGCATCTTCAATGACAGGAATAATATTGGTCCGCTTCTTGGCCAAGTTAATGAGGTCACGGCCAGAACGGTGGGAGAACTCAACTGCATAGACCAGACCGTCCTAGAAGACATCAAAGTCAAACAAAAATAACAATGATAACTAGTCCTCCTGTATGGAGTGCCTACTCTGGCCTATACACCGCATGCAGCTCTTCAAATTCCCAAATCAAAACATTACCATTTAATGACCTGTTATCATGATGTGTGTGTGCATACTAAGTCGCTTCAGTCCTGTCTGACTCTTTGTGACCCCACTGACTGTAGCCTGCCAGACTCCTCTGTCCATGGGATTCTCCAGGCAAGAATACTGGAGTGGGTTGCCATGCCCTTCTGGAGGATCTTTCCAACCCAGGGATTGAACCCATGTCTCTTGCATCTCCTGCATTGGCAGGTGAGTTCTTTACCGCTAGAAGCACCTGGGAAGCCCTTGTTATCATTTTACAGATGAATAGGTCCGAGGTTATTCTATCCTACTTTGTCTGATCTGATAGCCCAGGCCCCCAGTTCAGGCTTAAAATGAGAAAGCTAGGGCACAGAGATGACATAACAGCTAAGAATACCTGCACCGGGCCAGACACTGCTCTAGGCACGTTACAGGGTTTAATTCATTTATCATCACAATCACCCATTTTCCAGAGGGGCACACTGAGGCTCAGAGAGAGTAAGTACCTGCTAAAAGCCACTTCACTGTTAAAAGCCTGCACCAGAGTCTGGGGTTTTTAACCATTAAATTATACACCCTCTAGCCTCATAGCCAAGTGAGGAATCATGAAGTGAGATGTCTGGGTGCCCTCTCAACAGGGAGGCTGCCCAGCCACACGGAAGCATAGGCCCCCAAACTGACAATCTCCTGTTTAGAGAAACCAGAAGCCCAGATTTGAGGGGTATCTTTTTTTTGGCTGCACCACATGGCATACAGGATCTTAGTTCCATAACCAGGGATGGAACCTGCACCCTCTGCAGTGGAAGTGTGGAGTCTTAACCACGCTTAACCAGTGAAGTCCCAGAGGGGTAGCAATCAAATCAAATGTACTCTCGGCTCTGGCCCCCCCAACATTGGTTACCCCGACACCCAAGCCCCTTCGCTCCAGGCCAAGAACTCAGGTGTGAGGCTGAACAGAGCTCTGGAGACCATGTGGTTCAAGCACTCCTTTCACGCACAGGCATGGTGACCAGGAAGGGCCTGGCTCCAAGCCCCTTGGTGCAGGGAGGCAGCCAGGGCCTCTGCGTCCAGGCAGGGGAGGGGAACTTTCCCTCCCTCCCACTTCTTCCTGTCCCTCCGTCTACTCACCGGGCCGACGATATCAGAGACGTGGGAGACGGTGGTGCCTGAGGCAGCCCCGAGGTAGAGCACCTTGGCCCCTGGCTTGATGTGGATCTGGTCCACCCCGCCCAGGATCGCAGCTGCCAGCTTGGAACGGAAGGGGTTCCAGGCACGGTATTCAATTTTGTCATCTCCCTCCTGCACCCGGAGAGATGGGGATGGAAGTCAGTGCCAGGCTCTTCTGCAAGACCCCACGGCTCTTAACTGTCAGGCCCTCAAAAGGGACTGGACGCCCAGTCATTGTACGAGAAACAAATGAGTATATGCATCTCTGACCACAACAGGCAGGCCTGCGCTCTCGTGGGGGTTCCTGACTCAGGGAGAAGGGGCAGCGACAGGAACAATAAAGACAAGATCATCCCAGACAACAGCAAGGCAAGACCTCCGCGTTGGTTCTGCGAACACTGCCTGTGCTGCCCCCGAGCTCAGGCACTGGGCAGACACTCTGAAGGGGACAAAGGCCTTGCCCCCAGGAGTGAGGCCACGCTGAATGGACACACACGGCACGGGAGCAGTGACACGTGCTCAGGAGAAAGGTCAAGCCAGGAAGGAGCGCGTGACGTCCGGGGAGCAGGGTGCGGGCAGGTGGGGATGAGAAGGGGGCGGCCAGGAGAGCCCGGGAGGGGGAACTGCCCAAAGCTGACGGCTCACTCAGGTCAATGAGGAAGGGAGTTCCAGGCAGCAGGGAAGTCTGCAGAGAGGTCATGAGGGCTGCTTCTGACAGATAGGGCGGGGCAAGGGGGCTCATGAGGGAGATGAGGGGACAGCAGACCAGAGATGCTCGTGCTGACACGGGACCGGCCCTGCCTGGAGTAGGGAGGGACAGTGTTCCAGGCAGGGGGAGCGGGGAGGCTGTGGGAGTGGCTGGAAGACATGTGGTTAGGGGGCGAGGGAGACAGCACGTGCAGGCCCCCCAGTCACACTGAGGACCCAGGACTTGAACCTGAAGCCAGCGTGAGGTCATGGAGGTGTCTGGGGAGGGGAGCGTGTGATCTGACTTGTAGCTTAAGATGATCCCCAGGCTGTCTCATGTAGGATGAACAGGAGGGGGCAGGGAGACCAGACTGCTGGTGGCCCTGGCGGCTTAGCCAGGCATGGGGTCTCACCGAAATCGAGACTCTCTTCTCTCCGTAAACGGATTCCCCAGGGACCAGGTTCTTGGTGACCAGCGCATCTTCCTTTCCTCGACAGATGAAGACGCCTGGAGGAGGGGGTCAGAGCGGGGTCAACACCCCATCGGGGCACCACCCCACTCCTAACCCCGGCGGGCTCCCCGCCCTCCTCACTCACCCTCATGTCGATGGGGCTCTACCATCACATTCTTCCCCGATGGGTTTCCTTTCTTTCCTCCCCGACCACGACCCCGGTTGCCACCAGACTGGAACCCGCCACCTACAAGGCAGAGACACGGTGAGAGCAAAACCCCACGGTGGTTCCCTCCCCACCCTAGCCCCCAGCCCAGGGAGAGCCCGGTCCATCACCTCTTCCTCCTCCTCCTCCTCGTCCACGGCCCCTGAAGCCGCCTCCTCCGCCACGACCTCGGCCCCCGCCGAAGCCTCCTCGGCCTCCGCCGAATCCTCCACGGCCGCCGCCGCGACCTCCGCGGTCACCAAAGCCACCGCGGCCACCGAAGCCGCCCCCGCGGGGGCTGAACCCTGTGATGGAAACAGAAATAGGAATCATCAATGGGGCCATGGAGTTTGAGAAGTTACTTCTACAGCGAAGGACTCTGCTCAGGAGAGAAATGTGTGCACATGCACACCGGGAGAGATGCCCACACGTGTCCACGGCAGAACCAACAGGACTGACCCGAACGTCCATCGGCAGAAGGGATGAATGAGACTCGGACCGTTCACAGCCATCAAAGAAAAAAGGTTAACAGCAACACAGGACAGACAGAAGTCTCAATCCCAGTAAGTGAAAAAGCAAGCCCTAGAAAACCACATCTGACACAACATCCTTTTTAGAAAGTCCAGCCACAACCAAGACTGAACAGCACTAGTTGTGTTGGTCCAGGTGATGATCCATGCACCCTCCCCTTACGGAGACAAAGGGTGTGGTATACGGGAAGCTGAGTATCAGGTCTGGGGAGGGTGAAACTATAGGGTGAGGATGAAAAGGAAAATAGGTAGAGGCAGATTACTGTTAATATTCTGCTTTCCTTAGCTGGGGAGTCAATTCACAGAATCTGTTCTGTTTCCAATATTGATTAGTCTGAAGAAGAGTGTACGCCATGTGTGCCCATGTGCTGTGGCAGGAGGGTCCCCCAGGCCCTGAAACTGCTTCATGCTTTCCCACTCGGGACCTTGTGTATGCCAGAGAAGTGCTAGCCCCAAATCGGTGGGGGGTCGGGGGGGGGGCGCGTTCGGCACCCCATCTTTTCCTGCTAACTGGTCCCCCTGCTTCTAAACACACACAAGTCTCCCCCAGCTTGGTGTTGGCGGGGGAGCAGTGAGGGGGAAGCAAAAACCAAAAATTGTCCTTTATGGATGGGCAACAGCTTATAAGCAGTTTACTTAGGGTTTGTCAAGAAGATGGCAAGTTTAAAGGGAAAAAAAAAATTCAGAGAGACCTGATTTTCATCAATTTGGGAGACAGCAAACATTGTTTGCTGAGCCCAAAACAATGTCTGAAGCAGATTTCTCCTGGTGCTCACAGATACAGTATCTGACCTCTGCAATGGCCTCTAAAGCTCTGCTCTACTTTCAGAAAAACGGAGTTATCAATCATTTGTGTGAAAATCCATGCTGGTTTCAAATGACCTCCCCTGATGTAAACTATTCAATATTAAACCTGCTGAAGTTTTTGCAAAGGTGTGTTATATTCCCACCCTATGAAGGCTTCATTCCTCCTTCTTTAATTTTTTTTGGCCACCCAATGCACCACGTGGGATCTCAGTTCCCAGACCAGGGATCGAACCCGAGTCCCCTGCCTCGGGAGCTCTGAGTCTTAACCACTGGACTACCAGGGAAGTCCCCACGGAGGCTTCAGTCATCTTAATGGCGTTAAAGATGAAAACAGACAACTCTGAAGAGCTAGTCCTAATTTAAGTGCTGGTTTCAAACTCCTACCCGGGAGCTGCTGACCTCTGGTCTCCTGCTCCCTCTGCAGTCTCCTGCCTACACAGCAGCTGGTGACTGACCTTTTCAGAACAGCCAATCGGCTCTCACCATTCCCCTGCCCAAACTCCTTCAAAGGTTTTCCATCACATTCTAAATGAAATCACAATTCCTTTCTTGGGCTTCCAAAGTCCTAAGTCAATGGGTCTCCCCCTTGCCCCATGCAAGCGATTCTGAGTAACTGTCTGGGGTGGGGGCCCGGGCATTGGACTTTAAAGTTCCTCAGGTCACTCTAACGTGTGGCCCAGACTGAGAATCACCACACTGGCTTTGCTGACTTTCCTGACCACACTCTATGCTAGGTCCTGTGTTCTTCCTCCCCAAGAACAAACTCCATTTCCAGCTTCGACACCCTTGACATCTTCTGTTCCCTCTGCCTGGGTCCTGAGGACACTGTCTGACTCACCCCCTCCACTGCACGCAAGTCTCTGACCAAATGTTCCTTCCTCAGACCAGCCTTCTCTGGCTACCTGGCCTTTACTCTGCTTTCTTTTTCTTCCTGCTAATTATCATACATGGCATTTTAACAATTATCACTGCCTCTTCCCCACTCCCCCCACTGGAATCAACTCCAAATGGACAGGGATGGTTGTTTAGGTCATCACTGCATCCTGCAGTAATATGGGCTCCATGAAAATTAAATGAGCTGTTTACTGATGACTCTTAGAGCCCTGGGTTCTGCCTCAGGAAGAAAGCACCCTCTCTGTTCATTCAGGAAGCAGGTGATCGGACGGTGACCAGAGCCCCGGTCCCTCCCCTCAAGCAGCTCATGGACTGAACACAGGTAGATGGCCATTCCATCCATGACCCTAGGGAGTAGACAGGGTTCACGGGTGTCTTGAAAAGTTCACCCGTAAAAAGGAGATCTGGAAAATAACACAGTGCCCACCTCGTAGAATTGTAAAGATTAAACGACAACACACAAAAAATCGCTTAATACACTGCCTTACCTGCAGTTTGAATATATTATTCAAACTCAGGGGAACAAGTCTCTTCTCCTTCCTACTGAGGGGAGAAACCACCACGCCAAAGAGACCCTCAACCCAGTCGTGACAAAACAAAGACCCGGAAAGTGTGGGCATGGCATGGGGCACAGTATGCACGATACTCAAAACCTCTTAGTCCATTTCAGTTCCTGGAGCTCTTAGAAAGATGGACTGTACCCACTCCTCAGAAAAATACACATGCACATACTTTTTTTTAAATAACTTCTCTTCTGCCACAGCCTTCCCCATCTCCAAACTGGCACCCGACCCTTCCAGTTACATACGCCAAAACCCTGAATTGTCCTTGACCCCTCTCATGCCCACATGCAAACTATTGGCTCCATCTCCAAACCATATCCCCAAAGGGTGACAATTTGTCAACTAGGTCCACTGCCACCACCCTGGTCCGAGCCACATCATCCCCAAGTAGATGACAGCAACAACTTCTTACTGCTCTTTCACTCTTGTTCCCCTAAAATCTTTCACACAGAGCAAGAAGGATACTTTCAAATGTCATAGTCAAGTCTGACTGCCATCATATCCTTGCTTGAAATCTCCCCAAGGCTTCCTCTCTCAACCAGACTAAAATCTTTGCTAAAGGACTTCTCTGGTGGTCCAGTGGTTAAGAATCCACCGACCAATGCAGAGGACATGAGTTGGATCACTGGTCTGGAAAGACCCCACATCTGCTGAGGGGCAACTACGCCAGTGCTTAGAGAAAGTCCGAACAACAGTGAAGACCTGTGCTCAGTCCGGTCCAATTCTTTGTGACCTCACAGACTAGAGCCCGGCAGGCTCCTCTGTCCGTGGAATTTTCCCACCAAGAATACTGGAGTGGGTTGCCATTTCCTACTCTAGGGAATCTTCCCGACCCAGGGATCAAACCGGTCTCGAGTCTCCTGCACTGTAGGCATTCTTTACCACTGAGCCACCTGAGAAGTCCCAGTGGAGACCCAGCACAGCCAAAAATAAATAAATAAAAATCCTCGCTAAAGAGCAGACCCCTGACAACTTCTACAACTTCTTATCCTAACGCAGTAAGGGCAGGGTGGGGAAGAAGGTGTAGCCTCCACTCCTGGGACAATCAGACCACAGGGTGCCTGTGGGCTTGCCAGGGTCTCAGGTGGGAGGCACACCGCCCGGCACTTCTCACTTCACCAGCACATCCCCAAACACTGAAGGGAAAGGGAACTTGGGAGGGGGCATGGAGCCACAAATTCCACTACCCCAGACCAGATGACCCCATTTCTCCACAGGTCAAAGGGGAAGGAGGAAGGAAAAAAAGAAAATCTGTACTAAGAAACAGACCCTTTCTGTCACCGTGGAAGATTTCCTCAACTGCAGGGGAGCAAGTTGTGGGGAGGAGGAAGGAAATCAGCCTGATTTATAAGAGCTGAGACATCTGGGGAAAAGGACCCTAATTTTGTTCCCCTTGATGAGAATGGTAAAGATAACAATTAGAGCCAGTACTATTATACGTCAAGCACTGTGCTATACAAGGTATAATAGACAAAATCTAACTATGTTAAAGTTTAGGGTGTACAACCTGTTCAGCTAATACACATATATTGCAAAAGGATTACCACCATGTGCTATTTTTTCTTAACATGCTCTCACTAAATTAGAACTGGGTGCCATTTTATTGATGAGATAACTGAGGCTCAGACAGGTAAAGCGACTTGCCCAAAGTCACACAGTGAGTTAAGCATAGTTAGGATTGAAACTCTGAACTGAGGCCCTTCTGCTGTCAAAGCAGGGACTCGCCTCACTCCACTAGGAGGGAGGTGCGGAGGGCTCATCAGAATCTCCAGTAAAATCGGAATGAATAAAGCCACTCACGCCCTGTGATTACCTCCCTCCCCCACCCCACAATTCTATACTCAGTGTGTGAAGTTTCACCTCACTTCTCACCGCAGTTGAGGATCACTAGGCTCCGGATCTCCACTCCATGCTTAGGGATCCGCCCCCCTCGGGAGAGTAGAGAGCGGGAAAGTGGGCCAGAGAGGTCCACAGACTATCAAGTCAGAATACTCCTCTATGCGGCTCTCTCCGAGAAGCTGGGTTTGAAGTCAAGGGTACTGTAGCTGCGGCAGCGACAGGGGAGGATACGGGGTCTTAAGAGGATCCAGTCTCTGGGCCCAAGATCAGGGACTCTTCCGTCTCGCGATGAGGCCAAATCTCCAAATCCCACGCCCAGAGATCCAAGACCCCTGATGCCTGGATCTAGATTCTGGGCAGCACCCTCGACTGCCGCCCGCGGCCCAATATCCAAGACCCCCTAATGACGGCCTCAATGAAACGAATTCCAGTTCAGGACATCCCCAATTTTACGCCCAAGACCCTCGACTCACGACCGTGACCTCTGACGAGTCAGTCAGTCACAAACCTCTAGACCAGGAACCCGAACCCTAGGCTCAGGTTCGCTCATCCCCACGAGAGGCCGGAACAGGACCCTTCCTCACGAGAGACTGGATCCGGGGCTCAGAACCCCTGCCAGCCAGGCCAAGACCCCGCCCCTCTGTTCCCGCCTGGCACCCCGCTCCCCGCCGAGTTCCAGCCCTGACCCCGACCCCAACCCGGGCTGCACCTGGTTTCATAGCGAGCGCCGAGCTGCGCGCCTCAGGTATCAGCGGCTTCCCGGGCTCCACGCGACTGGGGCTGACGCACGTGGAAAGGAGCGCAGGCGCGCGGCGGCGTACACTGCATGACGCGACCACGCAGCCCCGCCCCTCGGAGCCGCAGCCCCGCCCCGCCCCCAGCGCGCCCACTGTGGGCGGGAATTTTTTAGCTTCTCAGGGCTCCGCCCCCTCGAGCGCCCTAGGCGCTACCGTGACCTGGGCAGAGATCGCTACACGCTTCCCGCTTCCCTTTCACAGGTGCGAGCACCCCAGTAATCAGGAAGTGAAAATGTAGTCCCTAAGTCATGTCCGACTCTGCGACCTCATTGACTGCAGCCCACCAGGCTCCTCTGTCTGTGGGATTCTCCAGGCAAGAATACTGGAGTTGGTTGCCATTCCCTTCTCCAGAGGATCCTTGCGAACCGGGGATGGAACCCTGGTCTCCCACGTCGCAGGCAGATTCTTAACCGTCTGAGCCACCAGGAAGCCTGAGTAGTCAGGGCTCATCCTCAAACTTTCGCAGGAGCTGTGCCCTTTGCTTCTCTTCTCTATTCCCAGTTAACTCCCTAAAATTCCCTCTACACTCAAAAGCCTTCCCTAATCCATTTCCATCCCCAAGAACAAGCGCCGGCTCTGGACTCCATTCATACATTGGAAAAGCACTTGTTGTGTGCCTGAATGTACCAGGCAGTCTGTTCTAGGCATTGGGAATGCAGCAGGGAACAAGACATAGGAACTCCGGAGCTCATCTTCCGATGAGGGAAACAGACACCAAACAAGTTAGTAAAAACAGGCTGAATGGTAGAAGGCCAAAAGTGCTTTGGAGAAATAAGTGCTTTGGAGACTGGTGTTGGGAAGAGGGGTGAAATTTCTTACAGGGTGGTCAGGGAATGCATCCAGTGACTTTTGAGCAAAAAGCTAACGGAAGTGAATGAGGCATGCTCCTGTCTGGGGGAAGAGAGTTCCAGGCAAGTAGGATTGCATGCACAAAGGCCCTGAGGCAGGAAAGGTACGGAGAGTTGCAGAAACACTGAGGAATGTGTTTCAGGCAGAGTGAGCAGGGGAGAGTGGGAAGAGATGAGGACAGGGAAGTTAACAGGCAAATTGTGTGGGGCCTTGTGGTGAGAACTTTGACTTTTACTCTGAGTGAGATGGAGGGTTCTGAACAGAGAAGGGATGTGATCTGACCTGGGTCACTCTGGCTGAATGTGGGAAACAGAGTGAGAGATAGAGGTGGGAGCAGGAAAACCAAGGAGGGGCCTGCTGTGGTGGATCAGGCAGGAGACAGGAAGGACCAGATCAGGATGCAAGCGGAGGAAGGAACAAGGAGAAGACTGTATTAATACTGAGAATTTTGCACTTTGTAATTTTATTACTTGAATATTCATCCTCATATTGATTCCACAAAGCAAAACACATGCTACTATGAGCATTAGTAACAACCTCCAGGAGAATCCACTGGTCTGTTCTGTTCATTGTTGTATCACTTTGTATCCAAAACAGATACACAGTGGGTGCTCCCTAAATGTTTGTTGAAGGAATGAATGAACCTGTGCTGTCTTGAGTTCTCTGTGCAGGGTGTTCTGGAAACACTCCTGAAAATTTGTTTACATATTAAGATGGAAAATCTGTGGAGTCTATGCTGCATTTCCAGGAACTATGTAATATTTCAAATGGTTCCAATTCAGGGTAGTGTTACCTACTACTCCTGGATCTTACTGTTTGCCTTCCAATTACATTTTTTTTTCTAAAGGATGAAAATCCAGGATGTCCCTGGTGTTCCAGTGGTTAAGATTCCATGCTTCCAATTCAGGGGGTGCGGGCTCCATCCCTGATTGGGGAAATGAGATCCCACGGGCCTCGAGGCATAGCCACAAAAGGGAAAGAAAAATGGATGACAATCCTCAGAGTACAGTGCAGGCTCTTTTCTGGAATCCTGGCACCACCTCCTGGCTCTGAGGTATTGCATCTGCCAACTTGCTCTGCAGACCTGAAATGGGTACTACCAGTGAGTAATTGGGCTTCCCTGCTGGCTCAGATGGTTAAGAATCTGTCTGCAGTGGGTTGGGAAGCCCTGGCAAAAGGAATAGCTACCCACTTCAGTATTCTTGCCTGAAGAATCCCATGGACAGAGGAGCCTGGTGGGCTACACAGTCCATGGGGTTGCAAAGAGTCGGACACGAAGGAGTGACTAACACTTTCACTTCCCTTTTCAGCGAGTAATTGGGGCTTGCCAGGTGGCGCTAGTGGTAAAGAATCCACCTGCCAGTGCAGGAGACTCAGTAGGCTCAGGTTCAATTCCTGGGTTGGAGAGATCCTCTGGAGTAGGAAGTGGCAACCCCTCCAATATTCCTGCCTGGAAAATTCTATGGCCAGAGGAGCCTGGTGGGCTACAGTCCACGGGACCACAAGAGTCGCACATGATGAGCACACAGTGAATAATTAGGGGGGTACCTGCTAGTCTTGTGCTGGGGGCACAGTGGTGACTGACAGAATCCAGCCTTCTTGGAGCTGCCAGTCCCTGGTCCTCTGACAATGGTGGTTCAGAGGGGTCAGGGCCAGAATGGGGGGAGGAGTACAGGCAGAATGGTCAGGGCTGGGAGAGAGGAGGCATCCCTGGAGGGCTTTTCTTCATGTCCCCCCACATCCCCTGAACCTTCCTTTTACCTTCCTGCTCTGATCACAACCTAGTTCTCCCATGAAGACACACCTTTCTGTGCAGCCCTTCTAAGCAGAGGCTCTTTCTCTTCCTCAGCCTTCATGCTCACTGGGCCTGTAGATGAGATAAGCTCCTTGTGGCTACTTCTAAACCATCCTCTGCCTCCTCTCTAAGACCCTCACTTTGAAATTTCTGCACAGAACCTGCTCCCATTCTTGTTACCAGCTTTATCGACTCCCAAGTCACTGCAGTTCACTTCATCTTTTTAGCTCTAGGCTCATGGCCACCCAAGCTGCTCCTCTCATAATTCTTGTTGACTTCCAAATTCAGGTAGATGATCCTTTGACCGTTCTGGCCTCTGGGTCTCTTGACTTCTCCTCTAGCCACCTCATCCTCCGCCCAACCCTTCCCTTCCACACCCAGACTTTGTGCAAGGGACACAATGGTGACTGTGGCAATCCTAAGGTCCCAGGCTGGTGGGGAAGAAAGGCCCACCCCCAGACAGTGACAACCCCAAAACTGCAGCCCCTGCAGAATCTCAGTTCCATGCATCTCACTGTCTGCCCATCACCTCCTGTCTCTCCAGTTCACTCCCTCTGAAACTGCTGCTCCGAGAACCCTTCAGCCCCATGAAGCTGACCTCCTTCTCCCTGCCCCTCACCTCACCTCCTCATGATCACACTACTCTCACCACCCAGCCCAATGCCCCATCCACTGTTATCTCCTCTCCTTTCCTCATGCCCTCAAACTTCTAACTTTATCTTTTGCACCCAATTGAGTCCATTCTCCATCTCCTTCACACCTGCACACTGGTAGCTGAATGTGGATGGAGAAAAACCCACACCCACTCTATTCATGACCCCAAGCAGTCCAGCCATCCCATCACATGCCCCTAATTAAATCATTCTCCCATTTCCTTTTTTTTTTCCTTAGTAGTATCAGTAATGTGCTCATTTTTAAATGCTTAAGGCATAATTTACATATCATAAAATCCACCTCTTTGGGGACTTTCCTGGTGGTCCAGTGGTTAAGAATCCATCTTCCAATGTAGGGGATGCAGGTTCGATCTCTGGTCAGGAAATTAAGATCCCACAGGTCGAGGGGCAACAAAGCCCACCCACCACAACTAGAGAGAAGCCCGTGTACCACAACAATGAAAGACCTACGTGTGACAGCTAAGACTGGACATAGAAACAAACAAATAAATATATTTTTAAAAGATTAATCTGTTAAAAATAACACCTATTTTATGTGTACAGGTCAACACATTATAGAACACATTTTAGTAAATTTATAGTTTATACACTCATCACCACAATTCAGTTTCAGAACATCTCAATCATCCCATTTCATATAGATAAAATTATACAATATGTAGAATTTGGTTCTGGTTTTTGTCACTTAGCATCACGTCCCAAATGGTTTCATGTTATCACTAGCTGGTTCCTTTTCATTGCTGAATTCACTGTACGGCTAGACCACACTTTGTTCGTCTGTCTTTCCAGATGTTTCCAGTATGGAGGTTATTATGAGTAATGCTGCTATGAAATATTCACTTACAAGTACTTGTATGGACAGATAATTGCTTTTCCTTTTTTTTTTTTTTGAGAAGAGTTCCAGGAGTCAGATGGCTGAATCATGTGATCAGAGTATGTTTACCTACTGACACACTCTTTTCCAAGGCAGCTGGACTGATTTTCTCTTCTTTTTTTTTTTGGCTGGGGTGGGTCTTCGATGCTGTGCTTGGGCTCTCTCTAGTTGCGGTGATCAGGGGATACCCTTCATTGTGTTGTGCAGGCTTCTCACTGCAGTGGCTTCTCTTGTTGCAGAGCACGGGCTCTGGAGTGCAGGCTCAGTAGTTGTGGCGCAGGGGTTTAGGCGTTCCGTGGCACGAGGAATCTTCCCGGATCAGGGATCGAACCTGTGTGGCCTGCATCAGCAGGCGGACTCTTAACCACTGGTCCACCAGGAAGTCTTGCACCCCTTTTCTTGAAGGATCATTTTACACACTCTTCTCTCTCATCAGACCTCAAAACTTTTCTTTCTTGCTCTGCATTGATGACTTTGTTTCCCATTTGAATGAGAACATGCAAGCAATCACAAGAGAATTTTAGCATTCTCTGACCCATATTTACCAGTCAGTGACGCCTGTTAACTTCCTTTGCTGTAAAAGAAATCTGTTTTTGTGTTCATACACTTCGCTGCTGACACCAGATATATTTCCACAACAAGCAAGTCTCCAGTTCTCTGCAGACTCCAACTGCTGTCCTACAATTTAATTTCTTTCGGACACAAACTACACGGAGTTGCGGCAGAGCCCACAGGTTAAGGACAGAGAGAAACAGAGGAAATCCACTTTAAGTGAGGTGGTTGTGGAAGGGCTCTGTAAGGTAGTAACAGGTAAGTGAACATCTGAAGGATGAGATGCATCTAGTCAGTGATAAGTGGAGGGAACAGTTTTTTCACAAAGGAATGAAGTCTGAAAGATAAGGTTCCCAAATCATAATGACAGTGATAGCAGATGAGTTCGAAGAGGTTGGCAGAGGACTTCCCTGGTGGCCCAGTGGCTAAGACTTCATGCTCCCAATGCAGGGGGTTCAGGTTCAACTCCCTGGTAAGGGAACTAGATCCCACATGCCACAACTAAAGATCCTGCATGCCACAACTAAGACCTGGTGCAGCCAAATAAATGTTGTTCAGTCACAAAGTTGTGTTTGACTCTTTGTGACCCCATGGACTGCAGCATGCCAGGCTTCCCTGTCCTCCACTATCTCCTGGGGTTTGCTCAAACTCATGTCCATTGAGTCAATGATGCCATCCAACCATCACGTCTTCTGTTGCCCTCAATCTTTCCCAGCATCAGGGTCTTGTCTTCAGAGTCAGCTCTTCGCATCAGGTAGCCAAAGTATTGGAGCTTCAACTTCAGCATCAGTCCTTCCAATGAATATTCAGGGTTGATTTCCTTTAGGATTGACTGGTTTGATCTCCTTGCTTTTCAATGGACTCTCAAGAGTCTTCTCCACTACCACAGTTCAAATGTATCAATTCTTTGGTGCTCAGCCTTCTCTGTGGTCCAACTCTCTTTATTTATAAATAAATAAATACATTTTAAAAATAAGAGGTTGGCAGGGGCCTTTTAGGTGAAGGAATTTGATTTTATTACAAGATCAATTTACAGCCAGTGGTACTCTTCATAGGTGAGGAAGAGTCCTCTAGTGGCTGTGAGCATGAATTACAGGCGGGGAGGAGCAGATGGTAGGCATGATGACGGCAGCTGAACCGGGTGGTGACAGGTGGGCATGATAAGAAAGGCAGGCAGATTTCAGGTATGTTTTGATACAATCCAAAAAGATGTTTTGATGAACAGAGTGGAGGGCAAAGATGAAGGAAGAATCAAGAATAATTCCCCATGTTCTGACTGAGGTTTGGCAGTGCTAGTCACTGAGGCGGGGGAGACCAGTATAGGCAGGGTAGGAGACAGAGTCAGTTTTTGATGCGCAGGTTGGACGAACACCTTAAGTCCTCACTCCAACTCTCTGAGGCAGGGACTATCCTTAGCTCTACTTTAAGTATGATGCTTTTGGCCGAAAGTTTGTGTCCTTGCAAGATTCATGTGTCGGAAGCTAATCGCCAATGTGATGGTATTTGGAGATGGAGACTTTGGGGGAGTGATACTCCCCCATAAGGGTACTCTCATAAGGGTAGAGGCCTCATGAATGAGATTACTGCCTTTATAAAAGAGGCCCAGAGAACTCCCTTGCCCTTCCACCAAGTGAGGACACATGAGAAGATGGTCATCTATGAACCAGAAAGCAGGCTCTCACCAGACACCAAATCTGCTGACGCCTTGATCTTGGACTTCCCAGGCTCTAGTGAAAGTGAAAGTGTTAGTTGCTCAGTCGTGTCTGACTCTTCGCCACCCCATGGACCTTAGGTTTTCAGGCTCCTCTGTCCATGGAATTCGGGCACTACTGGAGTGGGTTGCCTTTCCCTTCTCCAGGAGATCTTCCCCACCCAGGGATCAAACCCAGGTCTCCCACATTGCAGGTACATTATCATCTGAGCCACCAGGAATCCCAGGCTCTAGTACTGTGAGAAATTTAAATTTTTGTTGTTTATAAACCACCCATTTTATGATATTTTGTTATAGCAACCTGAGTGGACTAAAACATATGAAGAAACTGAGTGGCAGAGAAATTACCATGCCCGGATTATAAATGATAAAGTTAGAAGCTGTTGATATTTTCATTTTCTACTTCTTCCCTCCGTCCAATTGTTCATTTTCTCATCCATCCATTCTTCTAATCATCCAACTGCCCATTTTCCCACTTCCCCACCCACATCTTTCCCAATCTATCTATCTGTCTCCATCCATCGGTCCCCTCACCTGCCAGTAAATATTCATCATATGCCAGGTTCCCCAGACACTGACACCTGATGTGCAGGAAGGAGGGGCTTCCCAGGTGGCTCAGTGGTAAAGAACCCACCTGCTAATGCAGGAGATGTAATAGACTCAGGTTTGATCCCTGAGTCGGGAAGATCCCCTGGAGGAGGGAATGGCAACCCATCCCAGTATTCTTGCCTGGAGAATCCCATGGGTAGAAGAGCCTGGTGGGCTACAGTCCACCAGGTCTGTAGGGCCGCAAAGAGTAGGACATGACTGAAGCTACTTAGCAAACACACATGATAAGAAGACATAAGACAGACACATTGGAGTGCAACTTTATTTAAGATATTTATTTAATGCTTTTCTGGTTGGCCTCAAGTGGCTCAGCCTTAAAGGGGTAGAGCGGAGAGGGGACACATACAATGACAGAGTGCGTCCTTCCACCTCCAGAGGCTTCAGGTCCTGCAGTCTTCCTTTCCGGTGGATGACTGATCAATCCTGACTGTAAGACACAGACACTTAGCACTTTTTGTAGATGGAGCACCCACCCCGACTTCCCCCTTCCCATGAGGATGCAGGTGCCCCTGCTCCAAGAAGCCTAGCCTCCGAGCTGTATCCCTTACCATGGCAAGAAGTCCTGTGCTTTCCAATTCTCCAATGTTGTCTCCTTCTGGGAGTTAGGCCAATCATTGGTCCAGTCTGCGTCAAAGTTTCCACAGGCCCCACACAGCTTCCCAGCATGGTCATCGCTGACCACCACAGCCAGCTGCCCATCGGTGCCAAGCTGCACCTGGACCCCCGCCTTCTGCTGGACTAGCACAGAGCCGTCAGGGTTCTGACTCACGGACACAGATGTTAACACCTCAGCTGGGAGGTCCACTTGGAGACCATTCACCTGGTGGTTTTGGCAGGGGAAAAGGTGGGTGAAACACACAGGTGAGGCTGGAACCACAGAGAAGCCTGGGTGTTACTACAAAGGAGACCCCGAGGAAGACCACGAGTCCTAGGAGCAAAAGCAGAAAGGCAGAGGCTGAAAGAGATGAAGGCCTAGATGGAGGCACCAAATGGAGAGATGGACACCTAAGACAATTAGAGATGGGATGAGTGGGTAAGAGCACAGAGAGTGGATGGATGAAGAGACGGATCGATGCATAAGCAGGTGTGCACACAACATTCCAAAGGCACCTGGGGTTGGGGGGAGGCACTTGCACCAGAGGGATAAACAATGAGTCAAACCCCAGCATCATCCTGTCTAATTCTAGTTTTCAAAACAAAAAGAACCCTTGAGCATGTCCTGTTAAGTTACTGGTTCCCTAACAAGGCAACTTCATCCCTTATTTTCGCCCCGCTGATGTCTGAAGACAAGTCATGACCTAGCCAGTGTAATAATCATGTGAGAAAATGACCGTTTGTCCATCACAAGCTGTGGACTCAGTAACCCTGGTAACCTGGTGAGTTTTTTCTTTTAAATAACTGTTGTCTGTTTTCTCTAACGAGTTAACCCTCGTAAAGTTAGACTCCCTGGAAAGCCTTCTATCAAAGAAAAGTTCTTTTCTTCAAAATGCTTTTGTATGTGACGCTTCCTCTGCCAGATGACTGGAGAGTCAGGTAGATAAGAAAGATAGGTAGACAGATCTGAAGAGGTGGATGGATGGACGGATGGGTGAATCAATGGAAAAAAGGAATGGAGGGGGGATGAAGGGAGGAAAAAAGGAAGGAGAGGTGGAAGAAGGAGAGAAGGAGGAGGGATAGATGCAGTGAAGGACAGCTGGAGAAGCGGGAGGGAAGTCTCAGCACGCTGCAAGCTTCGACGGTATAAGAAGTGGAACTGAGTTATCTGTGCTCCCCAGCACATAGCCTGGTGCAGAGGGAACGGGGTTTGGCCTGGTGCAGAGAGAATGGGGGTGAATGTAGTCACAAAACCAGACTCTTGCTGGGGCCAGGCCCTGATCTGGGTACTGGTGACAAAGTGAAGACCAAGGGGAACAGGATCCCTGCCCACCTGAGGATTATATGCCAGTGAGGGAGCATGTCAACCAACACGAAGAAATAATGGATAACTTCAGGGAGTGACTAGCACTGGAAGGGGATAAAACAGAGTAACCGCACAGAGGCTGGACTGAAGAGGGAGAGCTTCCGTAGGGTGCTGGGAAAGGCCTCTGTAGAAGTGGTGAGGGCGGAACTGAGATCTGAAGGATGAGAAGGAGCAGAGGCTTAGGAAATCTGGAAGGAGAGCACTGCGGCAGGGGGAACAGCAAGTGCAGAGGCCTGGCGGTGGGAACAAGAGTGGTCCACTGTGTGAACAGCATAAAGGCCAGCTCGGCCTGTTATCAGCACAGCCCGTGAGCTCAGGAAGGAGTTGGAGGAAATGAGGTTGTTGAGGCCAGCAGGAGTCTGATCACATAGTCTTGCAGGCCATGGAAGGGAGGTGGCTTGAGTTTGAAATGTTGTTCTGAGAAGTCGCTGCAGAGTTTTAAGCAGTTTTAACCAGCAGAACCGATCTGATTCACATTTATAGAGCATCTGTCTGCTGTGTAGAGGATTGTTTCTAGACAGATGAGCAAAGGAAGGTCGTGAGTAGAGGTCTGCAGTAATCTCACTCCTGGGCATATATCCAGAGAAAAAACATTGATCAAAAAGACACATGTACCCCCATGTTCATTCACTGACGCACTATTGACAATAGCCAGGACATGGAAGCAACCTAAATTCCATCAATAGACGAATGGATAAAGAAGATGTGGTACATATACACAATGGAATATTATTCAGCCATAAAAAGGAATGAAATTGGGTCATTTGTAGAGACATGGATGGACCCAGAGTCTGTCACACAGAGAGAAGTCAGAAAAAGAAATATATTAATGCATAGATTTGGAATCTAGAAAAATGGTACAAACGAACCTGTTTGCAGGGCAGGAATAGAGACGCAGACACAGGGAATGCACATGAGGACACAGTGGAGGGGTAGTGGGATGAACTGGGAGGTCAGGGTTGACTGTGTATGCACTGCCATGTGTAAAATGGATAGCTATCGGGAGCCTGCTGTATAGTGTGGGAGCTCAGCTAGGTTCTCTGTGATGACCTAGATGGGTGGGAGGGAGGTCAGGGGATACATGTATATACATGCCTGATTCACTTCATCGTACAACAGAAACTAACACAACATTATAAAGCAACTACACCCCAATAAAAAAATTAAGAACATATTCAACATAATAAAAGAGTAGGGGCCTGTCCACCTGAATTATGGATCCAGCAGAGAGTCAGAGAAAGAGTGACTGGTCTAGACTATGCTAAAGAGAGAACACAAGCTTCCCTGCTAAAAGCAGGGCTGAGTCTTGGACCATCTCCCTGCACTGTAGGAGGGCTGCAGACCACCCACTGGGGGAGGAGTGTGTGGAGCATGGGCTATACCCCGCTACTGGACCTAGAAGACACCAGTGCGTGGCTCTGCAATCCAAGAACAGGCCATGGAAACAGGACTCGGGAGCTTTAGAGCAGCCTGACGTCTGTGTTTGGTCACGAGGCTCTATGACACAGGCCACAGCGGAGCAGACTATGAGTCGGCATCAGCCCTCAATTCGGCCAAAGAGACTCTCTCTAGAAATTTGGAATCAGGGTGGTGAGAACTGTGGAGTTTGGCAAATGCAAGGCAGTGATAAGTCAATGGAAGTTGAGGGACAGAAGGGAGGACCCATCTGGGCTGGAATGGACTCAGGAGACAAACAGTGACAGGCCTGAGGGGACCCTGAGAGCAAGCTGAAAGACAGCTGAGGGTAGAGGCAAGTGGCCTGGAATTGACGGAGTTCCAAGAAAGGTCCTGCTGAGCTAGCACTGCGCCTGGGGCCCATCTTGGTTCCCTGGGTCCACACCATCACCACCAGCACTCCATGGCCATCAAAGTGGTTCAGGGCATGGGCAGTGCTGGTGGGTTCAAAGCTTGGATCTCTCAGGTACTCTCTGAGTGACTTAAGTAAATGACTTCACCTTTTTGGGCCCTGGTTTCCCCTCTGTGTAAACGGAGATAATGATAATCCCTGTTTCATGAGTCTGTTGGAGGGAGTCACAGAGAATGAAGCTGACTGGTGATCAGCAAGTCTTAAACACAGAGGTACAAATCCAGGGCACCTAGATCCAGCCACTCACGCGGCTGTGTCCCTGTATTTTCTAGTTACGTGGGCCGATAAATTCAGTTTTGCTCAAGGCACTCTGAAATTGGTTTTCTCTCACTTGCAACCATAGAGTCTTGATTAACACTAACATCTACATGGCTAAGTTACTTGACTGTGCTTTTGCTCCTCAAGAACTCAGCCAGAAGAGAGGGACTAAGTTTGAAGTATTGACACAAATACAAACCCAGAGAAACAAACTGCAGAGATCTGTGAAGAAAACAGACATTAGGACAGATAGGCCACAAGGAACGAAGGCACACTGCAACAGGAAGAATAAAGCCCAGGGGAGACACAGCCCCTGTGTCCCGGCTTACCCATACGCCCTTGTTTTGGGTCACAGTCACCAGCCCGTCCTGGAAGAAGATATGAACCCGGGCCACGGCTTCCACTTTGCCCTTGCAGGGCTGGACATCGGCAACCACACGGTACCAAGGGACGGTCTCCTGTGATCCCGGGCAGCGGAAAGAGATCTCGTAGACACCAGAGGAGCTGACGGCGCCATGGGCCCCATCGAAGGTGGTGAGGTTGGCACCCACAGAGAGGGAACAGCGGCCATGGGGGACCCAGCAGTCCCGGGCCCCAGCCTGGACCTCGCACACACGGCCCGCTGGGCAGCTGGCTGCCTGGCACGTCAGGCCGGTGCTCGAGGAACAAGAACAGCGCTGGCTGCAGTCCGAGGTGAGCAGGGAGGAGTTCACCTGTGCACAGAAAGGGGTGGGTCACAAGGAGCGGTGGACCGCAAACACACCACCACCTTCCACCCTCTGGATCCATCCAGGGTGACGCTGCAGTAACTTCCTCTAAGACATGGAGGACTTCCCTGGTGGCCCAGTGGATGAGTCTGCCAACCAATGCAGGGGACACAGGTTTGATCCCAGGTCCAGCAAGATCCCACATGCCGAGGGGCAACTAAGCCCCTGGGCCGAAACTACTGAGCCTGTACTCTAGAACGAGAAGCTGCCGCAGTGAGAAGCTCGGGTACTACAATGAAGAGGAGTCCCTGCTCACTGCAACCGGAGAAAGCTCACGTGCAGCGATGAAGACTCAACCCCAGCACAGCCAAAAAAAAAACAAATAAATTTTTTAAAAAAGAAAAAAATGTTTTCTTAAAAAGAAAGAAATGTAGTCTATTTCCCCTTTCCCATTAATCTGAGCTGGACTTAAGACTATGCCTTGGTTATTGCAATGCAGCAGAAGCAACCCTGTGCCAGGTTCAAGCCTGAATCTCAAGAGACCTTACAGCTTTACTATTCTTTCTCGGAACCCTATCCAGCCACCACAGGCTAGCCCACCCGAGGAGAAGAGATCTCATGGAAGAGGGACGGCTAGCCCTCAGCTAACCCACTGGGGGACTATAGAAGTATGAGTGAGCCCAGGGGATGGCAGAAGAACTGCCCTGCTGAGCCCAGGCCAAATAGCAGAGTTGCAGAACTGTGAACAAAACAGGTTTTTTTTTTTTTTTTTTTTTGCTTAGCATCTTCTTTCCAAGAAGTCCTGCACTTCTAGACCTTCCAGCCTACCGTTCTGCTATTAATAAAACTAGGATGAGGGACTTCCCTGGTGGTCCAGTGGTTAAGACTCTGCCTTGCAATGCATGGGACACAAGTTCAATCCCTGGTCAGGGAACCAAGATCCCACAGACTGTGGGGCAACTGAGTCTGCATGCTGGAACTACAGAACCTGTGTGCCACAACTAGAGAGAAGCCTGTATGCTGCAGCAAAAAATAAAAATAAAAAGGGATGAATGGGGAAGGACTGTGGTAATCTATCTTTCCTTTATTTGACAAACATGCTTCTGAAGAAGCAGGACAGCCTCGTGGTTCAGAGGTGAGTTCAGGCTGCTGGGGTATGAACCCCAGACTCCTTCCTTGCTAATGGGTAGCCTTGGGCTGGCTTCTCTTTGTCATCTGTAAAATGGGGCATATAACAATAGTCCGTGTCTCATAGAATTGCTGTGACTATCGAATGACTTAACATCTATAACCAACTTAGTGCATAGTTGAGCTCCAAAAGCATCAATCATGGGCTTCACTGGGGGTTCAGTGGTAAAGAATCCATCTCTGCCAATACAGGAAACACAAACCCATGTCGAACCCCATCCCAGGTCCAGAAAGATCCCACATGCCTTGGAGCAACTAAGCCTGTGTACCACAACTACTGAGCCTGTGCTCTAAAGCCCGGGAGCCACAACTGCTGAGCCCACGTGTCACAGCTGCTGAAGCCCGTGTGCTCTAGAGCCTGTGCTCTGCAAGAAGAGAGGCCACCACAATGAGAAACCCGTGCACCGCAACTAGAGAGTGGCCCCAACGCGCCACAACTAGAGAAAAGCCCGAGCAGCAACAAAGACCCAGCACTGCCAAAAATAAACTAATTTTTTAAAAAATCCATCACAAAAATAAATCAACTCTTAACTTTCAGTTCCCATTATTAAATGACCATAGCTGTGCTACCTGCTGCTGCTGCTGCTAAGTCACTTCAGTCGTGTCCGACTCTGTGCGACCCCATAGACGGCCGCCCACCAGGCTCCTCTCTCCCTGGGATTCTCCAGGCAAGAGTACTGCAGTGGGTTGCCGTTTCCCTCTCCAGGGTGCTACCCACTACACTGCTGTAAATTACTGTTATTTTTCCTGGGTGTGATGAATGTGGAGGGTGAGGCCCAGTGCTCAGCGAGTGCCCGTCAATCACCCCTGACTCCTCAGACACCTAGGGTGCAAGGAAGA
Source organism: Cervus canadensis (assembly GCF_019320065.1). Lineage (NCBI taxonomy): Eukaryota > Metazoa > Chordata > Mammalia > Artiodactyla > Cervidae > Cervus > Cervus canadensis. The sequence continues at coordinate 23,611,711 of NC_057403.1, read as the reverse complement.
CGGTTAACCCCATTTTACAGATAGAAAAAATGAGGCTCACAGAGAGGACTGAAGTAGGCCCAATAACACCCTCTCTACAAAGATATCAGGTCCTAATGCCCAGGGCTACTAAATGTCACCTTATATGGAGAAAGGGTGTTCGCAGATGTGATTAAGGATCTTGAGATGGAGAGATTAATCCTGGTGGGCTTTAAACACAATCAAGTATATTCTTAGAAGAGGAGGCAGAGGGAGATTTTAGGGCACACAGCAAAGAGGGGGCACATGTGGCATGGAAGCAGAAATTGGAGTGATGTGGCCATAAGCCAAGAGCTTCCCAGGTGGCTCAGTGGTAAAGAATCCACCTGCCAATGCAGAAGATGTGGGTTTGGTCCCTGGGTCAGGAAGATCCCCTGAAGGAGGAAGTGGCAACCCACTCCAGTATTCTTGCCTAGAGAATCCCATTGACACAGGAGCCTGGCAGGCCACAGTCAATGGGGTTGCAAAGAGTCAGACCCAACTAAGGGACTAAAATAGTGAAAGTGTTAGTCATTCTGTCGTGTCTGACTCTTTGAGACCCCATGGACAGTAGCCTGCCAGGCTCCTCTGTCCATGGGATTTCCCAGGCAAGAATATTGGAGTGGGTTGCCATTTCCTTCTCCAGGGGATCTTCCCGACTCAGGGACAAACCTGCATCTCCTGCATTGCAGGAGGATTCTTTACCATCTGATCCACCAGGGCAACCAGAAACAACCGAAGACAAGGCCATAAGCCAAGGAATGCCTGCGGCCACCAAAAGCCAGGAGAAACAAGGTACAGATTTCCCCCTAGAGCTGACACCTTGGCCCACCTATTCTGATTTCTGACTTCTGGCCTCTATAACTAAACAAGAGAATAAATTTCTCTTGTGTTAAGGCACCAAGCTGTGGTCATTTGTCACAGCCACCACAGGAAACTAATACTGGGACTTCACCAGCGTTGAGTCACACGGCAGGGAATGTGGCAGCCTCCCTGTCCCCATCCTCGAGGGGGTCGGCACAGAAACCCTGAGTCTCCACAGACTTAGAGGATGAACTTACGTTCCCTAGGGGGAGGGTGAGGGGAAGGGATAGTTAGGGCGTTCGGGGCAGACATGTATACACTGCTATGTTTAAAATGGATAACCGGCAAGGACTGATTTTTTGGAACTCTGCTCAATGTGATGTGGCAGCTGGATGGGAGGGGAGTTTGGGGGAGAATGGATACATGTATATGTATGACTGAATCCCTTTGCTGCCCACCTGAAACCATCACAATATTGTCAATTGGCCATACCCCAATACAAAATAAAAAGTTTTTAAAAAAAAAAGAAAATAAAATCTGAGTCCCCCTCAAGCTCCTCCATCCTCCTTGCCCACCTCAAGCTCCTTGTTGCTGTTTAGTCGCTTTAGTCATGTCTGACTCTTTGCGACCCTATGGACTGCAGCCCACCAGGCTCCTCTGTCCATGGAATTTTCCAGGCAAGAATACTGGAGTGGGTTGCCATTTCCTTTTCCAGGGGATCCTCCTGACCCAAGGATCAAACCCGCATTTCCTGCATTGGCAGGCGGGTTCTTTACCGCTGAACCTCAAGCTCCTCCACCCTCCCTGCCCACTTCGAACTCCTCCTCACCGGCAAGTATCGGCCATCGTGGGTGCAGCCGCAGTCTTGGACAGGAATGCAGACACCCTGGGACAGCAGGAAGCGGTCGTCACACTGACAGCCCTCAAAGCAGCGGGTGGTGCAGCCCGTGAGGCCAGAAAGAGCCGCGCAGGAGCCCTGGCAGGAGCGCATGCAGACGGAGTAGTGGCTGTTGGCTGGGCACTGCAGCGCTGCAGAGAGAGGAGTGGGGTGGGGTCACGGCTGCCCGCTGAGTAATGAACGGGGCCCACTGCACACCCGGCTCTGAGCTGCCGGCGATGGGGACACAGCTCCAGGCCTTGCCCTCTGGGGCTCATGTCAGTGGGACAGACTGTGGCGGCCCAGTGTGATCAGGGGAAATACAGACAGAAGGTCAGGGCCAGGATGGGAGCTGTGAGGACCCAGGAGAAGCACCCAGAGTGAGGGCCTGGGCTCTGGCTAAGCAACGGGTGGATGGTGTGGCTGCCTTGAGATGAGGATCAAGATTGAAAAATAAGAAGATTAAGTTTGGGGTGAAATGCTAATGTCACATGGGAACACAGGAGGTGTGTGGATGGCCCCCTAAGGACACCTAGTGGAAAGTGTTCAGGAGGTCACTGGACTGGTGAGGCTGGCAGTCAGGAGAGAAGTCAGAGAGGGAGACAGACAGTGTCCACTGCCTGCATGTAGGTCCTGCCCTGAGAAGAATGAAGGAGACACAGCTCTGCCCTGGGGTCATGAGTGGCCACTGCTGTGTCCAGGAGAGTCCAAGGAGACACAGCCTTGTCCTGGGGGTGTGAAGGAAACAGATAAGCCCTGACTAGAGGCTAGCTAAGAGGTATAGTGTTGGGCTAGGGGCAGCTGCCTTGTCCTGAAGGATCTAAGGGGTGATGGTCCCATCCTGGCCGGGGCGGGGCAGGGGCCTGGGTGAGACTCAAGTTTTACTATGTGAGCCCCTGACCTGCCTGACCCACACTTCCAGGTCACCACAGAAGATGTCCAGGAAGGGCCCTGAGAATGGTAAGAGAAGGTTTCAGGAGAGGGGGCCCCTGAAAGGAGTCTGAGAAGGGCCAGTCAGCCGGGCAGGAGCGAAGCCAGAGCAGGGTGTGCTAAGGGAGGAACTGGGGCCTTGCCCCTGAGATACAGACACAACAGGGGGTACCAAGCCCGAGCTGGAGTCCTCCCAGGGGTCCCCAGACACTCACGGCAGAAGCTGTCTGTCCTCCAGGGCTTCACGGCCACGCCGGCAGCCTGGCAGCCTGCTGTGTAAGCTGCCAGGCTGCGGCAGAGGTAGGTGATGTTGCCCTTCTGGGCACAGAGGTCATACACGCACTGGCGGAAGTACTCAGAGGGGCTCAGCACGGCGTGGCAGGCTGAGAAGGGGCCTTTGGCGTCCGGGAGCCGCCCGCAGGCCTCGAGGCTCTCGTATGGTGCCGTCTGCTCTGCTGAGCACACGGGGCAGCCTTGGGGTCCGCAGCCCTCGCTGCAGCCCTGGGAGGAGCCAGGAGCCCGCCATGCAGCTCCAAAGGCATCCACGCTGGAGGTCGTGTCACCGCTGGGCAGGACAAAGTCGTCATTCCAGTTGCCATTGAAGTTGCCACAGAGGCCGCAGAGCCGGTTACGGAAGGTCGAAGGGATGGAAATGAGGATGTGGGCGTCGCCATCAAAGAGAAGCCGCAGGTCCTTGGTTGTCTGCAGAACCATGTTCCGGCCCTCGGCCGTCACCCGCACGTGGCCCACAGCCACGGGCAGGTCTACGGCCTCACCATCCACAGTGACCTGGATGGAAGGGTCAGGGACTCAGAGAAGCACAGGTTAGCCTGTCTCCTCGGACTCCCAGGCCACAGACTCTCTCTCTCTCTCAGTTCCACTGGGGTGAGGCCATGTCCCCCAGAGACTTCCCAGGGCAGGGTATGTTCCCGTCAGAGACCCCAGGCTGACAGTGTCTCCTCAATCCCCAAGGCTGGGGCCGTGTCTACTTCAGGCCCCCAGGACAGATCTATGTCCTCAGAGTCCCCTTGCACTGGGTTCATCTCTCTCTCAAAATCTCTAGGTTAGGCCCTCTCCTCCTCAGACCCTCCCCCCGCCAAGAGTAAGGCGGGGTCCACTTACCTGTGGGCCCCGAGCCAGGCTCACAACCTGGCCGGCCACAGTAACCACCACACGTTGGGGATCTCCAGCCGCATTCTTCTCAAGCACGATGGTAAAGTCCTCGTCCCCAGGCTGTGGGTGGCAGACCTGGGCCAAGATATAGGAGCAGGAGCCATGCAGGTCATAGACGCGTCCATCCAGGGTAATGTAGTGGGTGCCCCCGTTGGCCAGGCAGCGGCCACAGCCGGTGGGGTGACAGGCCTGGACACCATCCTGTACCCGGCACTCCTCGTAGGGCCTGCAGGTCTGGCCCTCCTGGCAGCTGACTTGACCGCCTGCTCCACACTGGCAGCGCCGCCCACACTCGGGGCCCGGGTAGAAGGTCTCGCCCAGCGGGTAGTAGCGGCCCTCGTGAAGGCAGCCGCACTGGCCCACAGGCACGCAGGCGTCTCCGCTGAGCACGAAGCCGGCGTCGCAGACGCAGCCCTCACGGCAGGTGGACGTGCAGCCCTCGGGCGCTGAGAGGCTGGGGCAGCTCACGGGGCAGGAATCGCCGCAGAGCTGGTAGTGGCTGTGGTCAGGGCACTGGGCGGCTGCGGGACAAGAGGGGAAGGAGGCAGGGCTGAGGGAGGGCGACGCCGGGAAGGCACCGAGCGGGAGACGCTGCCGGGGTGAACCTGTGTGTTTTGCCTGGGATATCTCATGAGTGAATCTGTCCAGGGATCGGAGTGGTGCGTCTGACCCAGCACAGCCAACGGGGGATTCAGTGTGGGGATCTGGGAAGCAGGTCTCTCCAGCCAGGCTGTGTGTCAACCAGCTCAAGTATTTCTAAAGATCAAGTCAGTCTGACTGGGTGAGTCCAACTTCGTACATCTGACCAAGATATGCAGGGTTAGAACTGACCGTGAGTATCTCAGGGTGTGACTCTTGCTGGGGTACAGGGCCAGAGGCATCTTAGGGTATGAATCCATCTGAGTATGCCTGCCTGTGGATGCCTGGTCTGGAAGCCTCTCACAGTCTCTCTGACAGGGTCTGTCAGTGTGTGACTCTGACCACACGTATATCATTGGGTGAAGCTGACAGGATAAATGTGACCAAGAGATCTGCCCAAGGGGGAACTGCCCAGGATTCTCTGACCATGAACCTGTATGTATCTTCCTGGGGCTATGTCAGGGTCCTGATTCCACCAGAAAGGTATATCTGCCTACGTGTGTCTCTGTGTAAATGTGACCAAGTGTCTCTAACCAGAGGAGGCCCTGTCTGAGGTTATGAGACGAAATCTATCTGACCCTGTGCATTACTCTGTTTAAAAAAAAACCAAAAACAGTCTAGAGGCATCTGGTGCTTCCCTGGTGGCTCAGTGTAAACAATCTGCCTGCCAATGCAGGAGACCTGGGTTCCACCCCTGGGTTGGGAACATCCCTTGGAGAAGGACATAACAAACCCCTCCACTACTGCCTGGAGAATTCCATGGACAGAGGAGCCTGAAGAGCTATAATCCATGGGGTTGCAAAGAGTCAGACACAACTGAGCAACTAAACAACAACAACAACAACAGAGGCATCTGACCAGGTGTAACTCTCTAGGTCTCTCTGACCAGAGGTAACTGAGAGAATCTACTGGGGTGATCAGTCACCCCAGTCTATCTGAGTGCATGAATCCTAACAGTGTACTGGACTGGACACGGACATCTCTTTGCTGACAAAGGTCCATCTAGTTAACGCTATGGTTTTTCCAGTAGTCATGTACAAATGTGAGAGTTGGATCATAAAGAAGGCTGAGCACCAAAGAATTGATGCTTTCGAATTGTGGTACAGGAGAAGACTCTTGAGAGTCCCTTGGACAGCAAAGAGATCAAGCCAGTCAACCCTAAAGGAAATCAACCCTGAATATCCATTTGAAGGACTGATGTTGAAGCAGAAGCTCCAAAACTTTGGCCACCTGATGTGAAGAGCCAACTCACTGGAAAAGACCCTGATGCTTGGAAAGATCGAAGGCAGGAGGAGAAGGGGACGACAGAAGACAAAATGGTTGAATGGCATCAGTGACTCAACAGACATGAGTTTGAGCAAATTCTGAGAGGTAGTGAAGAACAGGGAAGCCTGGTGCATTGTAGTCCACGGGGTCACAAAGAATCAGACACAACTTAGGGACTGAACAACTGGACCCAGGGTTTCTAACCACGTGTATGAGTCTCTCCCACTGCAGTATGTCACTGGGAATATTACAGTGTGTGAATGCCAAGGTATTTCTTTCATAGGCTAAGGGAAGGCGGGCTGGTGCCTATTCCCCACAGAGAAGGCGCTTGTCTCAGGGCCCAGGGAAGAGGGTAGGAGGAGAGACTCCACTGTGTCCCATGCAGGGATCAGTACTCACGACAGAAGTCCGGCCGCCTCCACTCGCCGAGCTGAGCCCCAGCGGCCTGGCAGGCTGCCACATAGGCGGCCACGGCCGGGCAGAGGCCTCCTGGATGGCCCTGAGCCTGGCAGGCGTCCAGCAAGCAGGCCTGGAAGTACTGCTCGGGCGGAATGAGGCTGTGGCAGGAAGCCAGCGGGCCTTCGGCGGCCGAAATCACGCCGCAGGCGTCTGGGCCGCCGAAGGGCTCCTGCTGCTCGGGCGTGCAGGGTTCGGGGCACGGCCCGGGCACGCACTCTCCGCAGCCCGCGGCGCCGCCCACTTGCCAGCGGTCGGGCTTCCCCTCCACAGCGTCCAGGTCGTCGTTGGGGTTCTTGTTGTAGTTCCCGCACAGCCCACAGAGGGCGCCCGCGTACGCCGCCGGCACGCGCAGGCGCACGTTGCTGTCTCCGTCGAAAGCCAGCGAGATCCCGGAGGCTGTGGTCACCACCACGTCTGCGCCGCTCAAGTAGGCGTGCACGCGGGAGTCCAGCTGGAAGGGCAGGGCCACCAGCTTGCCGTCCACCTGCAGGGGCGGTGCGGGAGTGGGGGTTACTGAACGTCGGAGGCACAGGTTCGAATCTTGACTCCACTATCTACTGGGGGCGGGGGCGGGGGCGGAGACACCTTGTGCGCGGCACCTCCCCCTCCTTGTAATAGTTATTAGTTGTAGCAATAATAACGACTTCCACGGTGGCTCAGTGGTAAGGAATCCACCTGCATGCAGGAGAACTGGGTTCGATCCCTGAGTGGGGAAAATACCCTAGAGAAGGAAATGGCAACCCACTCCAGTATTCTTGCCTGGAGAATCCCATGGACAGAGGAGCCTGGTGGGCTACCGTTGGTGGAGTCGCAAAGAGATGGACATGACTGAACTAATTTTTTTTTTTTGTATTGGCTCTTCACACTACCCTCTGAAGCAGATACTTTTCTTAGACCCATTTCACAGAGGAGTAAACTAAGGCTCAGAGTTGGGGAAGCCACTGCTCCAAGCCCCCTACTGTGAATCCCTCCATCTGCCCCGTTAGCCTGTGAAAGGCAGTCAGGGAATTGGCAGACCCATAACTATCCCAGGCAGCCCCAGGGCTGGCACATGCTGGTCCACAGACCGCTCACCTGCAGCTGCCGGGGCCAGCCGGCACTCAGGGTGAAGCTGTGGCCGTAGATGTGCAGGGTGACAGTGCGGGTGTAACTGACGGCCTGGCTGCCCCGGTGCTCGTTGGCTACCGTGACTGTGAAGTTCTCAGCCCCCTTGGGTGGGTCATGGCAGGGCGCACTCAGCAGGTACTCGCAGGCGCCTTGGAAGTCGAATCGGTGCCCATCCAGGGTGATATAATGGGGGTCACCCCAGGCCTGACACTCGGCTGTGCTGACAGGTTGGCAGCCCTGCTGGCCTGAGGGCAGGAGGGCACACTCTTCACCTTGCCCACAGCTGGCAGGCTTGCAGACCAGTGAGCCACCTCCGGGCCCGCATTGGCACCACTGGGAGCAGGTGGCATCAGCCCAGAACTCGCTGCCGGCCTCGTGGTAGGTGCCGTTGGCCCAGCAGCCACAGCCGCCTTCCAGGGGGACGCAGCGGTCGGCACTCAACACGAAGCCTGAGTCGCACTGGCAGCCCTCCACGCAGGGGCCCTCACATACGGCAGGGGTGGTGTTAGGCGTGGGAGATGGGCAGCTGGCTGGGCAGGGTGGGCCACAGAGCTCGTAGTGGCTGTTCTCTGGGCAGGGGAGCTCTGTAGGTGGAGGAAGAGAAAGAGAGAGAGAATGGTGTCAGGAGGTGGGGTCTGAGGATAGGGTAGGACAAGCCAGACAGAGACCGAGAGGGACAGAATAAGAGACAACGGAAGACCCGCGGATGAGAAGAGGAGAAATAGACAACCAAAGGCTGACACAAGAGACAAGGGCCAAGAGACCGAGAGACAAAAACAAACAGCGAGACAAAGAGAAACAAACAAACAGACCCAAAAGGACTGGAATGAAATCAAACCAGCTCCAAAGAGGCGGGACCCTTGCCCCCAGTGCTCACCACAGCCGGCCTCCGTCCTCCAATCCTTAATGACGATCCCAGCGGCTTGGCAGGCAGCAGCATAGCCAGCCAGAGCCTGGCAAAGTATGTCCTTGGCCCCACCGCCCAGGCAGACATCCAGAACGCAGCCCTTGAAGAAGCTATCAGGGGCCACGTGCTCATGGCAGGCGGCGAAGGGGCCTCCGGAGCCAGGGACCAGGGGGCCGCAGAAGCCGGGGCCCCCGTACTCCTCCAGTCGGTCCTCAGCGCAGGTCGGGCAGGACCCCTGACATTCATCCCAGCACAGTGGGTCCCAGCCTGGAACCCGCCAGCTGCCGCCCCAGATGGGTATGGAGGGGGCCAAGGTGCCGTTGGGGAAGGCTTGGTCGTTGCTCAGGTTGCGGTCCATGTTCCCGCAGAGCCCACACACGGCGCCGTGGTAGCTGCTGGGCAGTGTCACCTCCACGCGCCAGTTCCAATCATAGGTGACCTGCAGCCCGAAGTCAGTGGCCAGCACCGCTTTGGATGCACCGTGGGTCACTGAAAGCCGCCCGTTGGCCTCGGAGACAGGCAACGCCCTCAGCACACCATTCACCTGGGAGGAGAGGGGGGAGGGAGGCAAACCAGTTCACTGGAGATGCGGAGGCCCAGATCTGGCCCCCTGTCTCCCTCGCTCGTCCTGCCAAGGCCTTCCTTATGACTGCCTTTCATAGAGTCATTTGACAAACACTATGGACATCTGCTCTAGTCCAGGCCCTGGAGAAGGAAAGCCCACCCTGTGGCTTTTTCTGGGTTTCTCTTTTGCTCTCCATCTCTCCCTTCTTCCCTCTCTGTCTTTCTCTTTCTACATATGGACCTATTGCGCTCTCTCTGGTCTCTCTCTCTGAGTTTCCCTCACTCTGTCTCTCTTTCTCTTTCCCTGGGTCCTCTTCCCTCTCTGTTTCTCTCTCACTAGTGCGTTCTCTCTCTCTGCATCTGTGTGTGTGTTACTTTCTTTCTCTGCGTCCATCTCTCTGGTCTTTTTCTGGGTCTTACTCACCTAGTCCCCCCCCTCTCTCCTTATTTCCTGTGCATCCCTGTGTGTCTGGCCATCTCTTCCACTCACTCACCATTGTTTATTGAGTGCCTACTCTGTTCCATAAATCATTCTCTGCCTGTGAGCTGCCATTAATCTGCATCTCCACTATTCTGGACAGAAAGGGCAGCCCATCTCGCTCTCTCTGGATCTCCTTGAATTTCTCTCCATGTCCGAGGCTCGGGGCCTCTCATCTGTTCCCTCGCAAACAATCAAGGGTGCTTACCTGGGTCAGACCCTCAGCTGAGCACTTTACATGCATCACCTCACTGTGGGGCAGTGCCTGCTATGATCCCCACTTCACAGATGAGGAAACTGAGGCCCACCAAGTCAAGTCATTTGCCCAGTATCACACATCTTATAAGGACAGGGTGGATTCAAACCCAGATGTCTAAAAAGGCAAATTCTGAAGTCCTGCATTAAAGCCGTTAATGAAGGGCTAGACTCATTTAATTCCCAATAGTGGGGTGATGTAATTATCGTTGCTCTTGCTATTTTGTTTCAGGACCAAGTGAAGAGAGAGAGCCCTGAGCTCCCCACCTATGACTGGCAGGACCCTTCCCACCCTACCTGGGGACTCGGGACCAGCCTTACCCGGACTTTGCCGATCTCGCCTTTGTGGATGGCGATGTTGGTGTTGAGGGTGGTCACGGTGACCAGCCTCACGTAGGACACAGAGGGGTTGCCCCGGTTCTCGTTCTTGGTGGTGACAGTGAAGGGTGTCAGGCCCTGGGCATTGTTCCCTGAGCAGTTGGTTGATGCCAGCACATAGTCACAGGTGCCCTGGAAGTCAAAGTTCCAGCCGTCGAAGGAGTGGTAGTGTGGGTCGCCCCACAGCCAGCACGTGGCCTGGTAGTTGGGCACGCACACGCCCTGGCCATTCTTATCCTGGCACGTCTCCTGTGGCCGACACGTCACATCGTGGCATGGGTCTGGGGGCAGAGGAGAGAGGACCTTGAGGGGCTGCCAGGCAGAAAGCCAGTTTCTTCCCAGAATCAGCCGGGACACCAGCTCTGAGGGCTCCTGGGGTGCGGGGTCAGGGGAAGACCAGGTTCCAGGGTCCTTCCATTTGAGAGGCTGGCCCCCAGTCTGCCATTTCTGAGATCAGACCCTGGGTGCCCCTACTCCCGTGTCTGAAGCTGTGTCTGAGACCCTGTCAAAGGTCCCGCTTCTGAGACTCAGGCCCCAAGGTCCTTGCAGCCAACACACAGGTTCCAGTCGCTACCTCTGTGACCCAGGCTCTGGGGTCCCCTTGCTTGAGATCTCAGCTCCAGAGGATTGAAGTCTGAGACCACAGGGGTGCCTGTGTCTGTGATGTCAGCCCTGCAGGCATCCTAAGGACACCCACAGCCAAGGGTCCTCTGTGTCCTGGGTTCCTGGCGCCCAGGTTCCCTCACACCTGGGCTCCCAGCCTCCTGGAGGCCACCGCATCTGAGCCCAGGTCTTGGGGGTCTCTGCGCCCAAGACCAAGGTACTGCATGAACTTTCTGGTGGGAAACTAACCTCAGAGGTCCCACCATTTGAGAGCCTGTCCCCAGGGTCCCTTTTTCTAAGTCTCATAGCCTGGCAAGCCCTCTGTTCCAGACTCCATCTCCCTGGGATTGCTGTGCCTGAGAGCCTGGTCTTGGGAGATCTCATTCCTCAGGCCCTGCCTCCGAGGGTCTCTTTGTCTAGGACTCCCTTCCTAGGGCCACTGAATTAGTGAGCCCAGTTTTTGGAATCCCTATGCCCAAGTTGTTACTGTTGTTTAGTCGCTAAGTTGTATCCAACTCTTTTGCTACCCCATGGACTGTAGCCCACCAGGCTCGCCAGTCCACGGGATTTCCCAGGCGAGAATACTCGAGTGGGTTGCCATTTCCTTCCCCTAGGGGATCTTCTCAACCCAGGGATAGAACCCACGTCTCTTGCATTGACTGATGAGTTCTTTACCACTGAGCCACCAGGGAAGCCTCTAGGCCCAAGACCCCAGCCTTAAAACCTCTCTCCCCATGTGCCAGTTTTCAGTTGACTGCTTCTTAGCTCCAAGTCCTCCAGTGGAGTTGGGCTTCGTCAGTAGAGGGAGCTAGAGGGTCACCGCAGGAGGAAGGGGCGGCTTCTGCTTCTAGCAGGCTTTGCTCTCTGGGCTCCTGGTGGCAAGTGGCACCAGCAGCTTGTGGGGCGCCTGCTCAGTGAGGTCCACTGGCCCCTGCTGGTCTCCCTGTGCACCCCAGAAGGCGGCTTCCCAGTGAGTTCGCCAGCACCCCAGTTAGGGATTTCCCGCCTGCCAGCTCCAGCCTGCACAAACTGTCTGCCACCCTCCAATAAGATCTGCCTGTCAGCCTTGACATGGGGGCTGTCGTCCCAATTCCTTATGTGCTCTGCTGTGACCTTTGGGGCGGGGGCTGCGCCCTACAGCTACTCTTCCTGTGTTCATTAGCGTTCTTTAGTAATCAATCTCTAATACAAGCAAAGAATTCTGTTAAACTTTCCCTATTTAAGCTCCTGTGCGGCTTCCCAGGTGGCGCTAGTGGTAAAGAATCCGCCTGCCAATGCAGGAGACTTGCACTGGGGCAATGCAACCCACTCCAGTATTATTGCTGGAAAATCCCATGGAGAGAGGAGACTGGTGGGAAACAGTCCATAGGGTCGCACAGAGTTGGACATGATTGAAGCGACATAGCATGTGTGGTTTCTGTCTCCCTTTTGGATTCAGACCAAGATAACAGGGTCCCTGGGAGTTCCTGTTATCCAGCCCACGAGCCCCGATATCTCAGTCAGTCCTGGAGGTATATCCATTTATCCTCAGGAATAAGGGAATTTTCTCTGCCCTTCACCCAAAAAATCAGTCCTGGGGGGTGGCTTTGTGTCTCAGACTTAATCCTGAGAGGTGTCACTGTGTGAGGGTGTATCTCTATAAATCCTGAACCTCCACTTGAGGCAGGCGCTGTATTCAAGACCCTGGCCTTCAGGAGATCTCTGCCTGAGACCTCAGGACTCTGCTTTCTCTCTTTAAGATATTTTTGATGTGGACCATTTTTTAAAGGTCTTTATTTGTTACACTATTGCTTCTGTTTTACTTTCTGTGTTTTTGGTCCAGAGGTGTGTGGGATCTTAGCTCCCCAACCAGGGATCGAGCGCACACCCCCTGCCCTGGAAGGCGAAGTCTTAACCACTGGACCACTAGGGAGCATCAGGACTCTGCTTTCTGTCCCTGTGGGTCCCGGTCTCCCCTGCCCCTTGGGGATGGTGACTGAAACCGTGAGCCTAATTCCGCATACCAGTGACCAGCAAACTATGCACTGCCAGCTGCCTGTTTCTGCAAATAAAATTTCATTGGAGTCACACCCCTTCACTTACCTGGTCTACAGCTGATTGCATTCTGCAAAGCGAGAGTTGAGTAATAGGGACAAAGACCATATGGCCTGCAAGTTTAAATATTTACCCTCTGGCCCTTTAGAGAAGAAGTTTTCTGGTCTCTGCCTTATGCAGAGGGCCTCTGCCATCTGTCTGGGGAAACCTATTCCTGAGGGTTCCCACTGCCTGCTTTCTACCATAAGAGTCCCTGCCTCCCCGCCTGGAGGGCCGCTGCCCCGGCCCCGGGAATCCTAGCCTACGGGTGCCCAGGTCTGAGACTCCCGTTGTTGGTCCTCTGTGCCTGCCACCATGAAGACCCGGGTGACACCACCCTCAGCTCCGGAGTCCCTGTCCTCTGTCCCCCTCGCTGCACCCGCCCCGGCCCCAACCCAGCACCTTTGGTGACGCAGCTCAGGACGCCTCCCGAGGGCTGGCACACCTGCCCGGCACTGCAGCTGTGGCTCTGGCACACCAGGCCTTTTCCAGGCTGGCACACGCACTGCTGCTGGCAGTTCTCAGTGAGCACCACCTTCTCGGGCTGTGGGGACAGAAGACAAGGCTGTCAGGGCCGGGCTGACTCTGGCAACTGCAGTGTTCTAGGCAGAGGCAGTCCAGAGGATGTAAAAGGGACATCTTCCGGCAGGGTGGCCCTTTATCTGTGAAACTAAAGCACAGCATGGCCTTGGGGTCCAATTCATTCATTCATTCGCTTTCATTCATTTACTCATTCATTTATTCTGAAATATCCACTAACTGTCTTCCGTATGAGAGAAACGGTGTAACGTGGGAATTAAGAACATAGGATCTGGAGCTGATTGCCTGGGTCTGAAGCTGGTTTCTGCTCTTTCCAAGTTACATCACTCTGCACAAATTGAGCCTCATTATGCCTGAGTTTCCTCACCTGTAAGTTGCAGGTAGTAATAGCACCAACTTATTAAAGTATGTTGTTGTTTAGTCGCTAAGTCTTAATCTGATTCTTTTGCAACCCCATGGACTGTAGCCTGCCAGGCTCCTCTGTCCATAGAACTTTCCCCAGGCAAGAATACTGGAGTGGGTTGCCATTTCCTCCTCCAGGGGATCTTCCCAACCCAGGAATCAAACACACATCTCCTGCATTGGCAAGCAGGTTCTTTACCATTGAGCCATCAGGGAAGCCCTGTTAAAGCATAACTGAGTTAATAATACATATAAAGTACAGATGAAATGAAAAGGGATTTCCTTTAAATATCCAGACTGGAGAGGAAACAGGGGTAGAGATGAAACAAGACTGGGAAAATGTTGATTATTTTTGAAGCTGAGTGACGGGTACATGGAGATTTATTATACTGGTCCCTTGACGTTTGGCAGTGTGAAAATTTTTATAGTAAAAGGTTTATATATAACATTATAATATATATATTATATATGAATAAATAAAATGCATGTATACTGTGGGCTTCCCAGGTGGTGCTAGTGGTAAAGAACCTGCATGCCAATGTAGGAGATGTAAAAGATGCAAGTTCTGCCCCTGGGTCGGGAAGATCCCCTGGACAAGGAAATGGCAACCCACTCATGTATTCTTGCCTAGAGAATCCCATGGACAAAGAAGCCTGGTCGGCTACAGTCCATAGGGTCGCAAAGAGTTGGACACAAATGAAGTGACTTAACACACACACATGTGTGTATTGTTTACACAGCACTTAAAGTAGTAACTGGCACACAGCAAGCACCATCTACCTGTTTGCTGTAGTACTATTGTTATTCATATGAGGAGGAAAACACATAGGATTCTTGCCCTGACAGAGCTCTCAGACCTTTAAGAGAGACAGACTTTACATAACACTTGTTCAAAGGAAAAGCAGTAACTCTGAGCACGGGAGAGGGACACAGAGGGAGTCAGCCTCTGATATAACAAAATCGAAATCTACACCTGGGATACAAAGCCAAAACTTGACCTGAAGAACCAGGGGAGGGTTTCAAGTTGTGGGTATATGCATGTCTGCCAAGGCACTTCAGTCATTTCCAACTCTTTGTGACCCGATGGACTGCAGCCCGCCAGGCTCCTCTGTCCATGGGGATTCTCCAGGCAAGAATGCTGGAGTGGGTTGCCATGCCCTCCTCCAGGGGATCTTCCTGACCCAGAGATCAAACCCATGTCTCTTACATTTCCTGGATTGGCAGGTGGGTTCTTTACCACTGGCACCAAATGGGAAGACCTCAAGTTGCGGGACCTGTGGTCATATTTACAAAGGTCTTACCTGCTACTGTGGGGATGGTAGACCAGAGGGAGCAAAAGTGGACAAACTAGACCACGGTGGGGCCATGTGAGGGGAAGAGGAGCAGATGGGAGAGACGTTCAGGAGGCCAAATGGACAGGCTGTAGGAGGGGGGGCGTCCAGAATGCAGCCCCCATTCTGCCCAGGACAGCGGGGTCCCTACCTCGTAGTAGATGCCGTTGTGGTAGCAGCCGCACTCTTGGATGGGCACGCAGCCTTGGCCGTCACTGAGGAAGCCGGAGTCACACTGGCACCCCTCTGCGCAGCTCTCTGGGCACTGCGGGGGGGCGCTGAGTGCGGAGCAGCCCAGGGAGCAGGTGTCTGCGCAGACCTCGTAGTGGCTGTTGGGGGGGCACGGCATGGCTGCAAATAGGGGGTGCAGGTCAGGGCCCCGGGAGTGAGAGGTGGTGGGGCCCAGGGTCTGCCCCTTCCCTGTCTCTACCTCCCCCTCCCTGCCCCTCACTCACGACAGAAAGACTCCGTCCTCCAGGGTTCCACGTGGCCTCCAGCCGCCTGGCAGGCGCTCACGTAGGCGTGGATGTTGTCGCAGAGAATGCTCTCGTTGCCGCCGCCCACACAGAGGTCGAAGACACAGTTTTGCAAGTGGCCCTGGGGGTCCAGGAGCTTGTGGCAGGCGGCCAGCGGCCCTGTGGGGCTGGTGAGGAGCCCGCAGAACTCCTGTTGTTCGTATTTGTTCTGCAGCTCCGGTTTACACTCCGGCTCTGAGTCACAGCCCTCACTGCCCGGCTGGCAGGTGGGGGGCGGCAGGCAGGGTGAGTTGGGCACTTTCTCCTCCCAGGAGTTGCCAAACTCATTGGCGCTGCCCGCCTGCGAGCCATCCGGCTTCTGGAAGTCGTCCTTGGGGTTGCCGTTGTAGTTCCCACACAGGCCACACAGCTGCTGGTAGTAGTTGCCTGGGACGGTGACCCGCACGTTGTACACGAGGTCATAGGCCACACGCAGGCCGAAGTCAGTCTCGATCACGACATTGGAGCCGTGTTGGAAGACACGGATCCGGCCCTCGTCCAGCACCACGGGCAGCCTCCTGTCCACGCCATTCACCTGGGAGGGAGGACAGGCCGGGCTTCAGAGGGTACACTTCGAGACCCTAGATCAGGCCCCTGCCTGATACTGAAGATCTGTGGGATCTCACCTCTCTGGGTCTTAGTTTCCATATGTGTAAAATGGGCATAATAATAGGGTTCATAGTGGGTTGATAGGTGGCTCCCCAAAGATATGTCTGCCAAGAACCTCAGAATATGACCGTATTTGGAGAGGTAATTAGGGTAGAGATCTTGAGATGGGATCGTCCTGGATTAGGGTGGACCCTACATCCAATGACAAATGTCCCTAAAAGAGCAGGAAGAGGAGAAGGTACAGGCAAACCCAGAGGAGAAGGCTGTGTGAAAAATGAAGACGGGGCTGGAGCGATGGGGGCACAAGCCAGGAGCACCTGGAACCCCCAGAAGCAGTGGGAGGAGGGGGAGGGTTCTCCCCCAGAACCCCTGGGGGGTGCGTCTCTTGCCCATACTTTGATTTTGGACTTCTGGCCTCCACAGCTGCGAGAGAATAAATTTCCATTGTTTTAAGCCACCAAGGTGGTGGTGAGTTGTTACGGCAGTCTCAATAGAGTCTCTTATGACAGCAGAGACCAGGAGGGAGGGGCAGGTGGAGGGGAAGGTGGAGTGGAAGGTGGAGTGGAAGGGAGGAGGGGGTTGGGGGGGATGTCCAGAGGGGATAATCAAGGGTCAGGGAGTGGTTCCACAGTGGTTCAGTGGTAAAGAATCCGCCTTCCAATGCATGGGACACGGGTTCAATGTCTTGGGTCCGAGAAGATCCCAAGCCCGTGTGCTACAACTACTGAGCCTGTGCTCTGGAGCCTGGGAGTCACAACTATGAAGCCCTGCGCCCTAGAGCCCGTGCTCCCAAACAAGAGAAGCCACTGCAACGAGAGGCCGAGCACCACAAGAAGAGTGGCCCCCACTTGCCGCAACTAGAGAGACTGTGGATAGCCAGGAAGACTCAGCACAGTTATAACTAAACAAATTTAAAAAAAAAGGGCAAGGAGAGGGGAGACTAAGCCACATGGGAGAAGGCCCAGGTCCCCAAGGTCTCCACCCTCCTTGGTTCCCCACTGTAGGCTCTGACTGGCACCTCCTCTCCTGGGGGACCCAATGCCCTCCACATCTACTCAGAGCTCTGTGCCCCCTGCCCCTCAGCTGAGATCTGTGCACGCCCCGCGCACAGACCTGCCCTCTACCGAAGACCCCTCCCCTTCACGTTCTGGGCTGTTCTCACCGTGACTTTCCACTGATTCTGCTCCAGCCGCAGGGTGTAGTTGGCCACCTGGACGGTGATCGCCTTGGTCACACTGACTTTCCCGTTGCCCCAGGCCACATTCTCCTGCAGGACGGCAAACTGGGGCAGGCCAGGCCGAGTCCCACAGGTCTGAGCCAGCACGTACACACAGGTACCCATGAAGTCGAAGCGTTGGCCGTCGAAGGTGGTGTAATGGGGGTCTCCCGATGCCTGGCAGGTGGTAGAGCCCACAGCCACGCAGCCCAGGACACCATTGGACGGCTGGCAGGCCTCGTGAGGGCCACAGCTGGATGGCACGCAGGACACCAGCCCGCCCTCCTCGCAGTAGCAAAGGGAATCGCACTCGGGCCCCGGGTAGAAGGTCTGTTCGGGCGGGTAGTAGGCGCCCTGGTACACACAGCCGCAGGAGGCCACAGGCACGCAGGACTCACCATTGAGCACGTAGCCCTCGTCACACACGCAGCCCTCTTTGCATTCGAAGCCACAGCCCCCGGGCACCGGGAGGTCTCCGCAGGACAGCGGGCAGCCGTAGGAACACTCCTCGTAGTGACTGTGAGATGGGCAGCTCAGCGCTGCGGGGAAAGGGGCCATCAGGATGAAGCAGCCGTGCTCCCTGGGGACACCAAAGACCCCCCCCCCCCGACACACACACGTGCACACCCATATGCACACACTCACAGGTATAAGCAGTCCAGCGGCAAGGAGCCCCTTGGTTCAGTGGGGCCCAGGAAACATTACATCACAGTTAATCTAATCCTGATAATTAAGATTCTATTCCAATTTAACTGTGGTCTGTCCAATTTAACATCTGTACTGTCTTTAATGACCTCATTCAAGTTGGTAACAAGTTGTGGATCTGTGATATATATTTTAACATACATAGGCATGTGTCTCTATAATCTATGCAGTGTATTTGTGAATGCGGTATTTTTAGCTTCTTTGTTCTATAGCAGTAATGTAGTATCAGTGGTAGTAGTAGTAATTCTATAGAAAATTAAAATAGTTGCCCAGGGTGGTAAAGAAAACAATGAAAAAGAATCCCCATTTTTCGCTCCAAACTCACCACCCCAGATTATAAAACAGGGGGTTTCCACAAAAACAAAAAACCCTGAAACTGAACCCAATCAAGTCTCTCTGCACTGTCCAATACAAGAGCCACACATGGCCCATTTAAATGTAAGTTAGTGACAATGAAGTAAAAACCTCTGTTTCCTCATCTGTTAAATGGGTATAACCACACCCCTACCTCACGGAGCTGTTATAAGAATTAAGTGACTTAATGCTATCTAGACATTAATGAATGTACATAAGGCCGAGCCCCCCAGCTGTCACTCCCGGTACTCACGGCAAAGTTCCTCACTCCTCCAGGGGTGCACGGTGACCTCGGCAGCCTGGCACGCGTCAGCGTAGGCCGCCAGAGCGTCACACAGAGGCCCGGACTGGCCCGGCAGGAGGCAGCGGTCATAGACACAGTCGCGCACAGCACCCTGTGGGTCCAGCGTTTGGTGGCACTCCCGGAAGGGACCACTGGGGTCGGCGAGGATCCCACACTCCTTCTTGCTCTGCAGCTGCTGAGCCACCAGGGAGTCCAGCTTGGGACAGTCGCCTGGCTCGGCCGCTCCGCAGCCCGGCCTCGTTTCCTCCTGCCAGCTATTTCCGAAGGCCAGTGCGTTGGCAGCTTGGCCTCCACCCTTCAGAGCTAAGTCGTCAGATGGGTCCTCATTGAAGTTCCCGCAGAGCCCGCACAGGGCCCCAGCGTAGCTGGTGGGCGCCTTGACGGTCACATGGGCGTTCCAGTCGTAGGTGACTGTCAGGCCAAAGTCTGTGCGGATGACAGCATTTTGGCCCTGGCGGAACATCTGCATTTGCCCATCTGCCACCTGGAAGGGCAGGTACTGAAGGATGTCGTCCACCTGGGGAGAGATGGGAGAGGACCAAGAGGTCAGGGTAGCCGAGGCTCTGTGGCCCTCCCTTCACTCACTCAGCTCTGGCTCTTCTGGGCTCCTTGCTATTCTCCTGATGCCCCTCAGGGCCTCTGCACTTGGTATTCCCCTCTACCTGGCACACCATCCACCTCCCCATCCATGGGGTTCTCCAGGCAAGAATACTGGAGTGGGTTGCCATGCCCTCCTCCAGGGGATCTTCCTGACCCAGGGGTCGAAACCAGGTCTCTTACATCTCCTGTACTGACAGGAGGGTTCTTTACTGCTAGCGCCATCTGGGAAGCTCTTCATCCTTCAAGTATTTGCTTAAATCTAAATCCCTAACCCATGGCCTTCAAAACCTGCAGGATCTGTCTCCCTTCTTACTTCCCTGACCTAACCTTTCTCCCACTCTCTCCTTCGCTCTTTCTGCTCCTAACTTACACTGGCTTTCTTTCTTCTTTTTTTTATTCCTACTACGTGCATGTGTGCTAAGTCACTTCAGTCATATCCAAGTCTTTGTGATCCCATGAATTGTAGCCCTCCAGGCTCTTCCATGGGATTCCCCAGGCAAGAATACTGGAGTGTGTTGCCATTCCCTTCTCCAGGGGATCTTCCCATCCCGGGGACAGAACTCACATCTCCTGCATTGACAGGCAGATTCTTTACCACTGTGCCACCTGGGAAGCCACCGTTTTTCCACTACATTTATGATTATTGTTTTATTATAAACAATACAAATGATGAGCCAGATAAATAGGAATATTGGGTCCCAAGCATAAGAGCTTCTATCCCACGGGTCAGGGTGCACCTCCTTGCCAGGTATCTACACTGCTGTTCACCAACCAGGAAGCGCTCATTGTTCAGTTTTTATGGAGGTTACATTATGTACACAGGGTTGATGAAGTCATCTGCCACTTGCTTAAGCTCAGTCTCCAGCTTCTGTCTCCCCACTGGAGGCCCAGGGTGGGGACTGAAAGTTCCAACCCTCGGTCACCTTGGTTTTCCTGACAGGCAACTGAGCCTTCATTCTGAAGCTACCTAGGGACCTGCCCTCAATCACCTAATTAGCATAAACTCTGGTGTGGTTGAAAGAGGCACTTCCTGACAAAGGTGCTGGCATTTTTGATAGTCGCCCAGCTCTCCTAGTTTAGTCTAACTCAGGGGTTTTTCACTTTGCCAAGAACACCGCCTACCACTTTTCTCCTGGCTGCTTCCCTTCCATGCTTTAGGACTTGGCTTAAATCTAAGCCCCTTCCCTAGAACGTCCTGCTTAACTTTGGCTCCTTGGGCCGGCACCACCTCCCACCTCCCTCACTCAGGCTCCCTGCTGTCTCCCAGAGCATATCAAGTGCACCCCCATCCCTGGGCCTTTGCACTTGCTGTGACCTCTCCCTGAGATACCTGGGATACCACCCATCACTCTTTATTTAGCCACCTCTACTTCACCTTCTAGGTGTCAGCCTTGATCCAAACTTCTCACAATGAATGGCCTAAAAGGCCATAGTGTGGTGGCATGCAGGTTCTTAGTTGCGGCATGAAAGATCTGTTTCCCTGACCAGGGACTAAACTCAGGCCCCCTGCTTTGAAAGCATGGAGCCTTAACTACTGGACCACGAGGGAAGTCTGCATGCAAGCATTTTGACAGTCTCCTGAACTCACAAGCTCAGCCCAGCCTCAGGGCCTTTGCACTTAACTGTATGCTATGCTTGCAACATACCTGCTCTCTCCCACATCCTCATTCTTGGTCTGGCTGCCTGCCCATTATCCTTCACATCTCAGTTTAAAATCAAGTCCTCTACCCACCAGGCCCTGCTTGCCCCCTTTTCTGACCTCATCTCCCACCAACCTCCCTACCCTATCTCTCCAGCCTCCCTCTCTCAGGTGCAGCCTCTGGCTCCCTGCTGTTCTTCAGCTCAGTCCAGCCTCAGCCTTGGCACCTGTTGTTCCCTCTGCCTGGCAACCACCACTCTTCACCTGGTGGCTTCTTCCTCATCCTTCAGGTTTCAGATTAAACCAGAAACCTCCATCACAACCATCCCCGACATCACCCCCCACCTCGCCCTCCCTCTTCCCATTCCAGCCCCGCTGGCCTCCCTGCTGTCCCTCTACCCCTCATGTTTGTTCCTGCCTCAGAGCCTTTGCAATTGCTGTTCCTTCTCCCTGGAACACTCTTCCATCCACTTCCCTCCCTGCCTGTTCCATCTATTTATTCAGGAAAAGCAATAGAATGTAGAGGTTAAGAGTATGGACTCTGGTGCCAGACAGCCCGGCTTCAAATCCTGACTCTGCCACTCATTAGCTGTGTGACCTTGAATAGATGACTTAACTTCTCTGTGCCTCAGCTTTCTCCTCTAACAACACTAGCTACCTCACAGTGTAGTTACAGAAGTTAACAAGTGAGTTACTGTACATCAAGCATTTAACACATAGAAGTAAATTATTCCCAAGTGGCTCAGTGATAAAGAATCTGCCTGCCAATGCAAGAGCTGTAAGAGATGCAGGTTAGATCCCTGGGTCGGAAGATCCCCTGGAGAAGGAAGTAGCAACCCACTCCAGTATTCCTGCTTGGGAAATCCTGTGGACAGAGGAGCCTGGTGGGCTATAGTCTACGAGGTCGCAAAGAGTCGGACACAACTGAGTGAGTATAATGCATGCATATCTCTATCTGTCTATATATATGTATACATACTGGCTATTATTGTTCAAGACTCAGCTTAAATGTCATCTCAGATAAATGAGAATATAAATATTAATAATTATGCCTTCTGTTTAGCTACAATTTCCCTATTTCAAACACTAGGCTTTGTGGGCAGAATTTCCTTTACTATAAGGCTGTTCTGAGGCTTACAGATTAAGGCCTATAAAGGGTTTAGTGCAGTGTCTGGCACATGGAACACTCTCTTGGTTTTCCATTTCCAATTCATTCTCCTCCCTAAGGCAGGGGCCACTGCCTCAAACTGCTCAATAATAATTATCAACTATCACTGTAAATCTTAAGAAATCCTACTTCTCAATTTTTATCTTTTTTAAAGAGAAAAACCGATGGTTCTTGATTCTGCGCTGGGTGGTTGTCTCTTTAAGAACCCTTTGTCCAGAAACCTATGACCTGTGGGCCCATTTGTAAGCAGCCCCCACACCTTGCAACCCCTCCTCGCCAACACACTTTTTGTTCTGGACCTTTCAGGTCACCTTACTATCTGAATATCAATTGTCCTCCAGAGAATGCCCAAATCTTTACCTTTGGAGGGTTCATAGCAATAAAACATTAAGTCAACATTTACTGAATACTTGGGTGCCAACGCCTCTTTTAAACATTCTGCAAGTAACAACTGGACAAATATCCACAAACACCTTATAAAGCGACAGCCACTGGGGAGGCACCATCTTATTATCCCATTTGTCAGAGGACAAAACTGAGGCTCCAAGAGACAGAGACACAGCCAGGAAGAGGCAGCACTGCCCAGCTTGGAGGCGGGGGCAGCCCTAACTACTGACCACCAGGTCTTCTAACAGACCCCCATCCTCCACCAGACCCATCCTCTTTAAGAGGGATTCCGGCCCCTCCACCCCGCTTCCGGTGCCCCTCGCTCACCAGCACTCGGCCAGGGTACTCCCGGCGCACGGCCACCTTCACGCCGAGGGCCTCGACTCGCACGGCGCGCGTGTAGCTCACGGTCTGGCTACCCCGATGCTCGTTTTCCACCAGCACCCGGAAGGTGTGCAGCCCTGAGGCCTGGCCACAGGAGCCGGCCAGCAGGTATGTGCAGGTGCCCATGAAGTCGAAGCGTCGCCCATCGAAGCTCACGTAGTGCGGGTCCCCGGACCCCTCGCAGGTTCCGAAGCGGTTGGGGTAACAACCCTGGAGGCCGTTCTGGACGAGGCAGCGCTCGCCCTTCGGGCAGCCCTGCGTGTCAGCGCAGCGCACCTGGCCGGTGCTGGCGTCGCAGGTGCAGCGCCGCTGGCAAGTGTCGTCGGCCCACACCTCCTGGCCGGGCGCGAGCGGGCGGCCCTCGTAGGTGCAGCCGCAGGACGAGGCCGCCACACAGGCGCCGCCGCTCTGCACGAAGCCATCGAGGCACACGCAGCCCTCCACGCACTGGCGCGCCGAGCAGTTGGACGGCGCCGCCTCGGGGTTGCAGGAGGCTTGACAGGCCGGGGCGCAGAGCTCGTAGCGGCTGTTGGCTGGGCAGGACAGGGCTGCGGGGACACAGGAGGGTGGGTCAGGCCTGTGGGAACGTGCCAGGTCCTCCCTTCCCAAGCCACGGCGTACCCACGGCTCCTCATCTTAGTTAATGGCATGCCCATCCTTCTGGGGGCGGCAGGCCCCAAACCTGAGATGTAGTTGACTCCCTCCCCTTTATATGCTGAACAACCAAGTTGTCCACAAATCCTGTGAGCTCCATCTTCAGGAGCAATCCAGAATCTGACCTTTCTCCTTGCACCACAGTCCCCACCCTGGTCCTGTCTGCTCCAGCGGCCTCCTTCCTGGTCTCCTGCCTGGTCTCCCGGCTGCTTCCATCCTACATCTCATCCTGTTCCTCACCTGCAGCCAGAGGGGTCTGTGAACACTTGACTCCCCTCTCCTGCTCAGAGCCCTCTGGTGGCTCCGTCTTGCTCAGGTTAAAAGCCAGAGTCCTCCTATTGGCCCATGAGGCTCCCCAGGTCCCACGGTCTGCTCCCCCTCACCTCCTTGTCCTCATCTCCTCCTTTCAGTCTGCCTCTGGCTCTCTCCACCTCTGCACGGTGGCCTCCTCTCTGGTCCTCACACTCCCCCCTCTCCTTTTCCCCTCTGCCTGTACTGTATTAGCCTTTCCTCATTGAAGGCATGCAGTTAAGAGAAGGTTCCTGGAACCCAGATGGCCTGGGTTCAAATCCCAGCTCTCCCCTTCTTAGCTGTGTGATTATGAGCAAACACCTCCAACCTCCCTGTGCCTCAGTTTCCCCATCATTAGAATGGGATAATAATAGTCTCCTCTATGTAGAGACACCCCATGCAGAGCGTCATTGCTAACTCACTCTGTTGCCTAATCCTGGTCTCTGCTCCAAAGGCACCCCCTCACAAAGGTCTTCCCTGATCCCTCTCCTCCTGAGTCTCCCATTTACTCTTATCCCATAAACTCTGTTTCTTTGCTCTCTGATGATATTCCACAGTTTACAGCTTACTGTCTGTCTCCCCTGCTAGGACTATAAATTCTGTGAGAGTGGGGACCTGATCTGTCTCAAACATGGTGGAATCTCCAGCACCAAGGACAGGGCCTGGAGCACAAGAGATGCCCAGGAAATACTGTGAAAACTGGGGAGATAATGAATGGGGAGATAAATGAATGCACTGGTTCCTCTTTTGCACCAGGCATTGGGAAACTCAGTGGTGGTGGTTGTGATGGTATGGTGGTGGTGTTTACTGGGCAGTGAGGACACAAACAGTGACCAAGACAAACCCCAAATGGCCCCAGTGTCTCCCTCAGACTTATGCCTCTCCGGAGTCCCTGTCTCAGGTCCTGAACCTGGAAGGCTTCTCCTCCTTCCTGCCCTAGGCTTTCTGCCTCCTGAACATTTCTCTGGGAGCCTCACAATGGCAGAGACAGGTGTGTGTTGGTCCCCACATGCCCATCACCAACACAGGGGTGGAGCCAGATAGGGGTTTAGGGGATGCATGAATGAATGGATGAATATATAAGTGAATGAATGATTCAGTGAATGGATACCTGGCTATGAAGCTTGGACTTTACCCAGAAGATGCTGGGGAGTTATGGAAGGGTTACAAGTGAAGTGATATTCACATGTCGGCTTTGGGACACCTCATGCCAAGTGTTTGCACATGTCCTTCTCTCAGCTTATAGTCCATTTCTTGCCCCCCGCTTTTCCATCTAGTTCTAATTCCTTCTACAGGCTTCAGATTGGGCATCCCTTTCTCTAGGAGATCCTCCTTCACCCCACAGGCTGAGTCAGGAAGCTTCTCTGGTCTCACATAGCCCCTCTGAACTTCCCTCATCCCAGCCCTGACCACTCTGGACCATCACTGTCTAGTGATACATTTGCTTCAACTTTAGGCTCACTGTGGGCAGAGCCTGGCCATCTTGGCCATTGCTGTGTCCCTGGCATCATCCAGTTCCAGGCTGAACCACAGTCAATGCTCAGATGCAGGGGGCACCCCTGCCTCCTACCATGTGCTCCCAGCGCCCCCCCCCCCCCAGGGTATCACTCACGGCAGTTGGCTGACAACCTCCAGCTCCCGACAGAGATACCAAGCTCCAGACAGGCCTGGGCATAAGCACTGAGGCCACGGCACAGGCTGGCTCGGTCCCCGTTGACCACACACAGGTCATACACACATTCCTTCAGGAAGGGCTGGGGGTTTAGGGCCTCGTGACAGACAGCGAAGGGGCCGTTGAGCTGGGTCAGCATGCCACAGAAACGACTGCCCTCATACTGCTGGGTCTGGTCTGGGGTGCAGGCAGGACAGTTTTCCTGGCAGCCATCCTCACAGAGGTAGTCCCCGTCATCCAGCTTCCAGCTGCTGGCAAACTCCACAGCATTGGGAGCCTGCTCCAGGTTAGGTGTAAGGAAGTCATCAGTGGGGTCACCGTTATAGTTGCCACACAGTCCGGACACCTGGCCCTGGAAGCGCACGGGCAGGCTGAGTGCCAGCTGGGCATCCCAGTCGTAGCTGACCACCAGCCCGAAATCTAGCTCCACCACAGCCCGTGTTCCGCTCTGGTACACTCGCAGGCGTCCCTCATTCAGGGAGGCAGGCAGGCGTGAGCGCTGGTTGTCGATCTGCAGAGGGAACGAGGAGAGGAGGGTCAGGTCCCCGTGTGGTCTGGCCTTCAGCCCCTCATCTCCTCCCACGCGTGTCCCTCTTCTAGCCACGTGGGGATTCCTCCCTCCTGTTAGTGCCACCCGTCAAGCTTCAGGATCTTTGCTCCTGCCTTTTCCTTGGCCCAAAAGGTTCTTTTCCTAGAAATACACATGGCTCACTCCCTTGCCTCTTACAAAGACTTTGCTCAAATGTCACTATCTCAGGGAGGCCATCCCTGACCACTCCATTTTATATGGCAACTCCTCCCTGGTTCCTGTTCCCTTTCTCTGCTCTATTTTTTCCCTCTAGTTTCTAACTTTCTAAAATGCCATCTGCAACAACTATCTGATGCTTATTGCTGCTTACTCACTAAGTCACGTCCAACTCATTGCAACCCCACGGACTGTAGCCTACCAGACTCCTCTGTCCACGGGATTTCCCAGGCAAGAATACTGGAGTGGGTTGCCATTTCCTCCTCCAGGGGATCTTCCCAACCCAGGGATCGAACTCACATCTCCTGCCTTTGCAGGCGAGTTTTCTACCACTGAGCCACCAGAGAAGCACTAATCTGATGTTTATTGTCCCTAATTTGACTAGACTGTCAGCTCCACAGGACAGGGGTTTTGGTCTCTTTCAATCACTGCTTCATCTCCAGATACTAGAACGGTACCTAGCAGAATAGCAGGCGCTCAGTAAGTGAATTAGGCACTGCTGTATTAAATAAACATTCACTGG
Organism: Cervus canadensis; assembly: GCF_019320065.1. Classification (NCBI taxonomy): domain Eukaryota; kingdom Metazoa; phylum Chordata; class Mammalia; order Artiodactyla; family Cervidae; genus Cervus; species Cervus canadensis. The sequence continues at coordinate 23,585,162 of NC_057403.1, read as the reverse complement.
GCACTAACTCTGGACTTGGCCCTGGCCTGGGAGAACCCTGGAGATACACTGATGACCAGATCCCACTCCACTGGGGGAGACAGACCTGTCACTAGATAGTGACAGATCAGAGTGATCAGGGCTGGGACGATGGAGGAATAAGAGGTTGCAGGAGCCTAGAGAAAGGACCAGACCTAAATTTTCAGGTCAGGAGAGGCTTCCTGGAGGAAGGGACACTGAACTGAGCTGTAAAGGACCAGGGAGAGAGAGAGCCACAAAAACCAGGAGGGAGAGAGATGTTTCTTTGCAAATGTCCTTAGTGGAGACAGAGAGTCCAGCTGGGAGATAAGGAGTGTATTCTCTCTGTCCCCAGGACCATTTTCCTCTGAGCATCTCTTTCTGATTCTTTCTTCACACAGTCTTGTCTTAGCCAAGTAAATGGAGTGTAAAAAAAGGAGTAACAGACATGACAGCATGAGCAAGGTCAAAGGTGAGACATCATTCATTCAGTCAGCAATGCCTCCCTGAGTCTTCCCATGTGTCCAAGTCTATGTCAGGCAGTGATTGAGACAGCCCACATTCACAGGCTCTCAGTGCAGGGACCACTGTCCAAATCCATCTCTTGCCTAAGACCAGGGGTCTTCATTTTTACATGACACAAGTAGTATTTGTTCAGTACAGAAGACTTACAAAATACACATGATCAAAAATGAGAAAAGAGAAAACCACCTATATTGCTACAGACACGCACACATGTATTTATGCATCATGCAAGTTTCTTTTTCTACCTTTAAATACATTTTTTAAAAATAATGAGCCCATGCTGAAGTCACCATTTCATGAACCCCTATTGTCTCTAAAATAGTCTTGTGGGCATCCTAGCATCATTCTACCTGTAACTCTAAACCTTTGCTAAGTCACTGACCTCTGTAAGGATCTGACAAAGTAATAGTTCATCTCTCTGAAAAACTACATAGCACATGCAAGATCCTGGACATAAGTTCAAGGGATCTGAGGTCCCCCGGAGTTTGTGCTCAGCCTATCTAGACCTCAAAAACACCTGCTTTAATCCACACGCTTATTGATCTCACAGATTCACCTGCACACTCACAAGACGAGAGAAGTACAAGAATATTCATGGGGACTTCCTGGCTGTCCAGTGGTTAAAAGTCCACACTTCTAATGCAGAGGGTACAGGTTTGATCCCTGACTGGGGAACTAAGACCCCACATGCCTCTCAGTCAAATAAATAAATTTTGTAAAAGAGATCTCCATTAAAAACTATAACTTAAAAAAAGGAATATTCAGGGCAATACTGCTTGCCATCATGAACACAGCATCCAATCACAGGGGCCTGAGCTAAAGGAACCACGATGCATTCAGCCAATGGCAGGCTGTGCAGCTATAGAAAGGAAAGAGGAGGCCCCCTCCCCACTGATAAGGAAACAGCTCCAGAATGCACTGTTCAGGGCAAAACGTCAAGTGCAGAACAGAGCCCACGTACAGTACTGTTTGCTAACAAAGGGGAGAGGTAAGAATGTATGTCTATATTTACTTGTATTGGCATAAAGAAACCCTAGATGAACACTCAAGAAATCAGTAAAAGTCATTACCTGTGGGGAGCCGGGGAAAGCAGGTGGAGATGGGGGTAAAAGCAGGATCTTTCGCAACGTGCCTTCTTGTTTTGAGCTGTGAATGCTTTATCTATTAAAAAATTAATTGCAGCAACAGGGAAGAACCTTGAAACTATTATGCTGAGCTTAAAGAAGCCTTCCACAAAAGGCTTCTTGCACTGGCTGATTCCGTTACTATGAAGTTCTTGAACCAGCAAAAGTAACCGCTGGTGGAGAAAAGTTAGAACTACGATTGCCTCTATGGGTGGGTTGGCCATTGTTTGAGAAGGGACATGAGGGATTTTTTTCAGAAGGATGAAAACATTCTATACCTTGACAGACCTTAGATTTGCACATTTATCAAAACTCAGTGAACTGTCCACTTAAGATGCGTGAATTTCATTATGTTTAAATTTTATCTCAAAAGTAAACAGAAATGTAAAAATATTATATTCTAGTTAATGGTATACATGTTGAAATCTCTAGGGATGACGTGTGTTGATGTCTAGAACTTACTTTCAAATGCAAAAGAACAAATTTGAGTCAGTTGTAGTGAGGTGGATGAACCTGGAGCCTGTTATACAGAGTAAAGTAAGTCAAGAAAAACAAATATAATATATTAAAGCATATATATGGAATCTGGAGAAACAGTACTGATGAACCTAATTGCAGTGAAGGAATGGAGGTAAGAGACATAGAGAACAGACTCGTGGGCACAGTGGGGGAAGGAGAGGGTGGGATCAATTGAGAAAGTGGCATTGACATGTATACACTACCAGAGGCCAAGCAGATAGCTAGTGAGAAGCTGCTGCATAACGCAGGGAGCCCAGCCTGGTGCCCTGCGATGACCTAGAGGGGTGGGATTGTGGGGGCAGTGGTGAGAGGCTCCCGAGGGAGGGGTTATATATGTAAATGTCCATGTACATATGCATAGACATATAGTTTTGACTGATTTACCATGTTACAGCAGAAACCAACACAACATTGTAAAGCAATTATCCTTCAATTAAAAATAACTTAAAAATTAAGTGACTAAAAAAGAGGGACTGTTGAGTGGACAGAGGGATAGGCAGATGTTAGACGTGTGATGAACTAAGAAGAGTAAAATGTTAAATGAGTGTTCACTGTACAACGATTTCAATCTTTCTGGATGTTTAAACATGTTCAGAGCAATATAGGAGGAAAAAAATCACCACTCATTTATTTTCCTATTATTAGATTGCTGTTATTTATATTGGCTGAGTAGCGACCCATTTACCAGAGGCAGAATAGCCTAGAGGTTAAGATGGAGGCTTGGGAGCCACCCTGCTGGAGTTCCCAGCTCCATCTCTTACTAGCCCGAAGCCCTTGAGTAGTCATTCATTGCTCTGGATCTCAGTTTCCTCCTCATCAAAAAGTGTTAATAGTGCCTATCTGCATAGATTGCTGTTAGCATTAAATGCATTAATACAATAGAAAGTGGGAAAAAACAAACCCAGCACATAGTGAAGTCGCTGAGTCGTATCCAACTCTTCACGACTCCATGGACTGCAGCCCACCAGGCTCCTCTGCCCATGCAATTTTCCAGGCAAGAGTACTGGAGTGGGTTGCCATTGCCTTCTCTGTACATAGTAGGTACTCACTAAAATTTTAGTGTTTGGTCACTTAAGAAATTCTCATTGTTTGGATATTTGTCTTCTTTCTCTCCCCCACCCTCACCGCCTTCTTGATATAATAATATAAACACATTGGCATAAACCTGTTTTTCTAACCATATCTCTGAGCATTCTTCAAATTTTTAGAAATCGAATTGCTGAACATAAGTTTAAGGTTCTGCCACTGATTTTCAAATCCCCCTGCCCCAGCCCCCACGCCCTTGGCCCACTTCTCTGCACCCTCCACCCCATGGCAAAGAGCTTGGGTCTGGGGTCTGACACCCAGACATTGCCTCCTCCATCTGACTGGCAGGCGGCTCCTGGGTATTAAACTCTGATGCCTCCTCTGGATCCTTACCCGGGCGAAGCCAACTTCCCCGCGGGCCAGTGACACTGCGTGGCTGTAGGCGCGCACGGTCACCAAGCCCACGTAAGAGACACGGCGGCTGCCTCGGTGCTCGTTCTTGGCGTCGACGCTGAAGGCAGGCAGGCTGGCGTCCTCACTGTTCAGCTCCACCAGTGAGTACAAGCACGTGCCCATCATGTCGTAGTAGCGGCCATCAAAGGTGGTGTAATGGGGGTCACCCTGGGCACGGCAGGTAGCCACGGAGGCCACGCACCTGGCCTGCCCATTTACCACCTTGCAGAGCTGCCTGGCAGTGCACTGCTTGCCTTCACAGGGGGTCTTCTCCAGCGTCCGCTGGGCTGGGGAGGGAAGAGGGATGGCCACAGAGAAAGAATCAGGAGTGTCCACCCCAGTGGGAATCCTGGAGCTCTCCCGCCCTGGGGAGTTTGAGTGGTTGACTCCCAGCCGCCCATTTGAGGAGTAGGGAGACTGAAGTCTGGAATCTCACAGGGAGAGAGCAGCTCAGGCTTGATTGTTCCTAGGTTTGCTGGTTCCCCAGTTTAATACGGCTCAGCCCCGAGGAACTGGAAGGTGGTGAAGAACCTCGGGCAGGAACAATCATGGGAAGGCCTTCATTTTTGCTTTTTCTCTCTGTTTCCCCCCTCTCCTCTACCTTCCCACTCAGGGTAAAAGGCTAAGGGATCCTTTTTTAAAGATACAAAGTGGGGACTTCCCTGGTGGTCCAGTGGTTAAGACTCCATCCTTCCAAGGCAGGGGGCTCAGGTTTGATCCCTGGTCGGGGAACTAAAGTCCCACTTGCTGTGCAGTGTGGTCAAAAAATAAAAATAAAATAAAGATAGAAAATGGAAAACAGAGACTGTTCAACAGAATGGAAATGGCAGAGTTCGAATCTTGGCAAAACTAATTAGCTGTGTGACGCTAGAAAGTAATTTAAAACTCTCTGTGCCTCAGTTTCCTCACTTGTGACATGGGGGGATAGTGATACCTTCTTCACAGGGACAGCTAGGGAGGGGAGAGTGGCCAGGTTTAAATAAGCTAAAACTTAAGTTAGGGTTTGGAACTGATCCTAGGTGTTAATGAGGTTATTATCTGTTATAAACATTCACCTGTCTTTTCCCCATTACTAGCCAAGCTCAAAGTGGCCCTTTGCAGTTGAGTGGCTTCCATGCCCTGGAGGGTGGACAGGAGTGCTGGGAACTCGTGTCTAGGATCCTTGCTTCGGGATGGGGGCCCACACAGGAAGAAACAGCTCTTCCTCCCCTTCCCCCTGGTCTTCAAAAGCTCATGCCTTCCGTCTGCTCATAATAATGGCTCACCCTCACATAGCCCTGCTCACTAACCGATAACCCCCCAAACGCTCCACAAACGTTAACTTATTGCACTGTCACTTCACAATCCCATGAGGGGTGCAGCATTCTTCCCATTTTGCAGATGTGGAAACAGGTCCACAGAGGTGAAGTCACAAGCCCCAGGTCACACAGGCAGAGGTGGGATCTGAACCTGGGAAGTCTGGCTTCAGCATCCATGCCCTCAAACGCTGCACTGCCTGGTGGCAACTCCTCGACAGGCTGGGCCCCAAAGCACACACAGGGCTGGGTCCTAGAAATGAACTATGTTAACACATACAAGGCCCTAGAGTGGTCCCTGGTATTTTGAGAAATATTCCCCCCACGGTATCCATCATTATTATATTAATACTTTTAGACCTCCTGAGTTTGGCATTCATATATGAGGTGTGTGTGTGAGGGAGGGAGTTAGTAACTGGTATAGTTGTAGCTTCCTAGAGGGGCTCAGTGGTGAAGAATCCATCTGCCAATGCGAGAGATGCAGGAGACAAGGGTTCAGTCCCTGGGTCAGGAAGATCCCCTGGAGTAGGAGGAAATGGCAACCCACTCCAGTATTCTTGTCTGGAAAATCCCATGGATGGGAGAGACTGGCAGGTTACAGTCCATGGGGTTGCAAAGAGTCAGACATGACCGAGTGACTGAACACACACATAGTTGTCTATCAGTTGCTAGAGTAACAAAATATTTCCAAGCTGATTGGTAAGAAACTGCTGACCTGATCCTGCCCCATAAAGATCCCTTCCTCTTGGCACCCTGGCTCTCCCCAGGACTCTTTCCCTATCACCAGACCCCCGTCCCTCCACAAAAGCAATAGACAAAGGGCTGATGCCAGACACCCTGGGGGCCTCTAGGACCCTGCTGCAGAGCTGTGTCTGGTATCTCTGCAGACTGGTTGGGACCCTGGGCCGTGCCAATTGCTAAACATTTAGAGAATTGCTTCTGTGGTAGGGTGGGGGGAAGAGGACAGGGAGGGCCTGGGAAGGCTGAAGGAAAGGAAGGATGGCAGGGAGGATTCAGGTAAGTGGGAGGCAGCCCAGCTGACCCAGAAACCACAGATGAGCACAGAGAGGATGGGAAAGGGGGAAAAGGCAAGAGAGTCGGCAAAGGGGTTACCATCTGGACAGGGTCAGAGGTCATTTTTTGTCACTCACTCCGGCCACAGGCAGCTGCTGTCCCGAAGCTCACGTCCTGGTCTAGCCCAAAGGTGAGCAGCCCAAAGCTGGTAGTGGCCTCGGCCACATGGACACTGTCAGCCGTGCCAAAGTCCAATTCAGCATAGGAGAACTCACTGCCTGGCACAGCGGCCCAGGAGAGTTTGGCCCCTAGCCTCTGCCCATCCACGGTCAGCTCGTCAGTGGCCTTGGTTGGTGCCACCACCAGGGCCACACCCTTAGAGCCCGGCACGCTCCTCACCACGTAGGCAGGGCAGTAGGCCGCCACGTCTGGCATCAGGACCAGGTGAGGGTCATAGGTCTTCCCATCTTTGGTGGTACCCGCACCAAACACCAGGACTTGGATGCCCACGTTTGCAGACAGGTAGAGCGGCCGGGACTGCTGGATCTCAAACTTGGCCACACTGCCTGCCTGGAGCCCCCGGGAGCCAGCGGCGCGCCCCAGGCGGTAGGTCAGCTTTGTGGCCTGGCTGGCCATGACGTAGACCGCATCGTGCTGGCTGCGGGAGGACAGAGGCGGCACCACGTAGCGGGTGCCCCAGGCAGACGTGGGTAGCAGCTGCTCTACCACATGGTTGCAGTTCGAGCTTTTCTGGGCACAGCTGTGACCGGAGAGGACAGCCACGGGGCTGCTGGCAGTGACCTTTGACCCCGAGAGGTTAGACGTGCCCTGTACCTGGGCCACTTGGTAGGGGTCCAGGCTCACATTCAAGACATGGCCCGCTGCGTAGGGCTTGCCCTTGAATGTCACCGACCCCTTCAGCTGTATACTGACAGAGGCCCCGGCCGCACCCGCCACCACAGCAAACTCCTTGAGGTTCTTGGACGAAGGGTCAGAGGGCGTGAACACAAAGTATTCAGTGCCCAGGGCGCGGACAGGCCTCAGCAGCGTCACATCCGCCGTGTGGGGCTTAGCGTTTACCGCCTGCACCGAGATGGCACGGTCAGAGCGGACCACCACCGCATGCTGGAAGGTGTTGCTGCCGACCATCTCAGCCTTGGCGCTGATGTTGACCAAGACTGACTGCTCTGGCCTGACAGTGACCTTCTGTGTGGTGCCATCTGCCCGGCTGAGGATGGAGACTGAGGTGAGGCTGTCCGACAGACTGGAGAGGAGGAGGCAGAGATAGGCCTTGCTGTACCCGAGATTATAGTTCTGCAGGAAGGCCGTGAGGAATTCCTCACCCCCGCTGTTCTGGGGGTCCACTGAGGCCTCCTGGGTCAACCCTGGGGTGAGAAAATGCAGTCGTGGGTCTTGCTTTATCCAATCCCCCCTACCCCGGTCAGAGAAGCAGTCTCCTGCCCTGTGCCTGGCTCACAGGTTGGGATACTAACACGAGCTTCTGTTTTCTCTCTTCTCTCTCCTTTCCCCTTAGTCACGCAGCGGTCACCTACCAACCTTTCTGGCTTTTGCCTTCCAGAAGCCTGAACACTTCAGACAGGGCTCTCAGGCTCAAATGCTGATGGGGCCGAACAAGAGACATAAATGTGTGAGACAGAAGGGGCAGCCTGTGGGCTAGAGCATTCATTCACCATACACATTGCTACTGGCTTTAATCTGTTGTGATTATAATGTCTTATAGGTTCTCCCTTAAAAATGTTAGATCTTACCATTTTTCAAGAGACATTAGAGAGTTGAATTTCTGTGTGAAATCTCCAATCCAAAATTGTTTTAAGTAAGCAGTATGAGGACGTCCCTGGTGGCTAAGACTCTGAGCTTCCAGTTCACGGAGCCTGGGTTCAATCCCTGATCAGGGAACTAGATTCCATATGCTGGAACTAAAAGTTCAAGTGCTGCAAGTAAAGACCCCACTTGCTGCAACTAAGACCCGGTGTAGCCAAACAAATAAATGAAACAAATATTGCACTGTGGGGCCCTCAGGTGCCAGTTTGTGATTTCTGTCTTCACAGGATGAAGCGTGTGTGTGAAGGGTAACAGGGATTACGAGAGTATGGACAAAATGTCTCCTAGCAATAGAGAGGAGTGGGCACTTTTCAACACCCCCATCAAGGAAGAGATCCTCTAGGGCTGAGAGGAGATGGGGAGAGGAAGAGATATATCACTCTATGGGGTTTTGGAGAGAGTTGTGGGGGGTTATAGAGGGACTGTCTGCTGAATAAGGGGATCCATGAAGAACACCCTAGTGTCCCGCAGGGCCAGGGGATCAGGGGGATGAATGTAACTAGAGTAACCTGAATAGACGTTGACTGGTAACTAGAGGGCCCAGATGTCCCATCCGTCCCCCCAGACTTTGGCTTTATGTAAGACCCTAGTCCTGGACAAAGCCTTAGAGAATGAGGCACCAAGCCCCCACCCCCCCACCAAATGATGTTAGTGAAATTTTCCATCACCTCAACAGAATGAGGCTCTAAGTCAAAACTTGGGTTGAGCTGTAGAAAATCAAGAAAGCGGTTCTTACCTACTTGAATTTGGGGACTAAAGCTTTTACCTGCTTCCCTCCAGAACTGACAGAAGATAGGTGAATTCCACCACATTTCTCTGCCCGACTTAACGGGCCTCTCTCCCAATCTCAGCTAGCCTGAGGTCACATTGGGAGATGGGTTTGCAGAGGTGGCTCCAGTGGAGGGTGCTGACCCAGGCAGGCAGAGTTCTTCAGTCTGGAACCAGGACATAGATGGGATTTCGGTCTAACTTACCCCACAGGAGGGTTGCTCCGGCCCAAAGCATCCACCAGCTCCGCAGGGAACCCATGTCTGCAGTGGGAGAAGAGAGGGGGTCATGGGAGGCTGATCTGTCCCCCTGTCAGAGAACAAAAGTGCTTGTCTCTGGACAAGGGCTACCTGGACACCAGGAAGAATGAATTGGGCTGAGTCCAAGGGCCAACGTATGTATAAGGGGAGTTGGACATCTGGTGGGTCTGGGGGTTGGGCAGGGAGGGCACGACAGGAGTAGGATGGCGAATTGGATGTCCAGTGGGTCTGGTGGGTGGGTGGGATTGGGAGGCCTGGAGCCAGGGGCAAGGGTCGGGGACCTGATGTCCCACTTCTAAAGGTGGCGAGGCCCCTCTCACCTGCAGGTTCCTGGAGCTGCGGGAATGGCCCCTGGGCTGGCCTATATAGTGGAGTCTCTTAATTCCTCAGGCCACACCCTGGGCCACCTGCCACGCAGATGGTGCCAATTTCCTGGAGGAGGCTGCTGACCCCAGGGTCAGCTGAAATGGGCGCCCTGGAGGCCTGCGAAGGGTGAGGGCAAGCCTGCATGCCTAATGCCTGAGAGGGGTGTGAGAACAGCTGGTAGCTGTGCCTAGGGAGTCTGCTAGAGACTTCAGTCCTGGAAGGGTGGTGTCCCCAAGAGAAACAGCTGGGGAGCAGGGTGCTGAGGGCCTGGACCTGGGCTCCCAGAGGGCAGGGAACAGGAGCTGAAAGTGGCATTTGGTCCTGTTTGCTGGTTCGATGGCTAGATTTTTTTTTTCCTTTTGGCTCCTGCCAGGAACAATAATGAAGGACTCACATCCGGGTCCCCACTCCCCCCAAGCTCTCCTTTGGTCCCCAGCTACCCATATCCTGTTTCCAGCCACTTGAGGTGGGGGGTGGGGGGGTCAGGTGTCAGGTGGGCAGGAATCTGAGCATCTGACCCAGGGCTGTGGAGTGGGACACAATACTTCCACCCCCAAACTCACAGGGTCTCCTGGGTACCTAATCTGCAAGATGGGAACATCAGGTGTAGCCTCACTGGGCTTATTTATCTCCCAGAGGACACTCTGTAAACTCTCAAGGACTGTGGCGGGGTGGGGGAGGCAGGCTCTTCTGGTGTGGCCCCAGGTGGGGAGCAGGTGGGCCGCAGGGGCTGGAGCTGTGTGCAAAGAAGGATGGAGGCTACCGTTTCCTGGTTCCACGTAGACACTGGGTTCGGCTTTCTGGAGAATTTGTTTTTTGGGAGGTGTTTTGTTTTGTTTTCCTTAGAAGGGACTAGCTGAACAAGTTTTGGGTGATGTGGTGCCCCCATCAACCCAAAATCTGCCTGGGATGGGAGATGGGGTTCTAGGTCACATCTAGGGGAGCAGAAGCAGAGACAGATGAGAGGAGGTGTGGGTGTTTAGAGATGGAGTCTCTTCCTCCTGAGGGGCTGGCCTGACCCACGCCCTGCTCTCCTCCTCCCAGCCTCAGGACTCACTGTTTGCTGGGGAGTCTCCCCTGGGAACAGCAGCTGCAAAGCCTGGCTGTCCTCTCGGACAACACCCCAGCAGCTGCTGCCCCCAGGACTTCACCTTCCTTATCACAAGGCCTGGGCCTCCAGGCGGCCAGGGTGGGTGGGAGCTGTCATAGCCCCCACCCAGGGCAGGTTCCCAGAGGGAGAGATAAAGACTCAGAATTGACTGGAACCCAAAGTCAACCAGGAAAATGAGGTGAGCAAACAAGAGACAGGATGAGAGCCAAAGATATCAAGAAACAGGTAGGGGTGAGGGGACGCACGGGGAATGAGAGCTCTGTGTGGAGGCATTCCTGGGTCCTGAGGGAAAGGATTAGGAGGAGGGGCTGCTGTGAGTCCTGAGGAGGAAACAGCGATTTGCAAACAAAGATGTCAAAAAATCTTCTATATCAGATAGACACCCCTCATTTAGCCTGAGACATCTAGAGCAATAAGGGGTGAGGGGCAGAGAATTAGAGTAAGACCCAAGGTGATTCTTCACATCAATCTCTAAGCCTTGAGGTCTCCCCTGGTTAACCCAGAGAGGAGCCTTCCCCCATCCAAATCCATGGCTGCATTCTGCAGAGAGAGTCCCCAGAAGTGGGGTGGTGGTGGAAAGTCCCCACAATTTAGTATTTGACACCCCTGGGACCTTCTCCCTCCTTTCAGAGCCCAAGGGGTATGAGTGTGGTAGGTGTGTATGGGGGGGGGGGGTACGGTGTGACACGCCTTCTGCCCTGCTCCATGTTATATCAAATTCTCAGGAACTCCACAGGTGATCCCTGAGATAACCTGGGGGCGGGGGGGGGGGCAGTTCCTTGTGGTCAGTGAAATCACATCCGTCCTGCACCAGCAGTCCTGGCTGAGCCCAGATAAGGGGGTGTTTGTGTGTCTGAGCCTCTGGCCTCTCCCTGCCGGGAGAGGGGGCAGATCTGTATTGGTCATACCATTGGAGATCCCTGGGACTCTCCAGCTTGTCTGGGTTTTGGAGATCTGGAGCACAGGTGGAGAGGATTTATTCTGCAGCTCAATTCAGAGTACATTCAGATCAAGGAGGTCAAAATTGCTGGAAAATTTGAACTTCATCCTTTCATGCTCTGGATCCCACAAGGGGTCTTTACACCTCCTTGGGGATTCCTCCATCTTGCCACTAAGCTCCCTGAGGTTCAAACTTGACCTTCTTCCTCCTTTGCTCAAGAACATTCCATGCCTTTCTGTCCCTATGAATGCAAGTCCACACTCTTGGCAGGGCTGTCTGAAGCCCTAATGCCCCACTTCCGGCAACTTCCATCTTGCCGGCGCAGTTCCTTCCACTCTTCATCATATTCTACCTGCTAACCCCAGGCCTGGAATCTAGATATCCTTTTCTGCATGTGTCATTTCCTGAGAACCCGAGGTAAGGCTAACCATTTTTTATTCCTCCTACACTGCACTGGCCATCCACTTCCTTGCTTTATGGGAACTCCATTTATTTGTTTTATGCTCTTGAAACTTCAGACCTGCTACATCTATGGTCCTGTTCTGCACCTCCTCACCCATCTCTCTTTCACCCACCACAACCTGACTTCCATGTGCATTGAACTCGCTCTGCTAAACCCTCCAATGTAACTCCTCAGTAACATTTGACACAAACACTTCCTCCTCGAAAATTTCAAATGCCTTGGTTTCCATATCACTTTCTTCTGGCTCTTGTGTTATTTTGGTCTGTTTTCTACAATAACTCTTTTAACATTGGTGTTCTTTAGATTCTCTCTCTGCTTATTTCTCTAACTGCCTCTTTTTTCCAAGAGATCATTGTTTAGTCACTAAGTCGTGTCCGACTCTTTGCAACCCACGGACTACAGCACACCAGGCTTCTCTGTCCTTCACTATCTCTCAGAGTTTGCTCAAACTCATGTCCAATGAGTCAGTGATACTATCCAATGATCTCATCCTCTGCTGCTCCCTTCTCCTCCTGCCCTCAATCCTTCTCAGCATCAAGGTCTTTTCCAGTGAGTCAGCTCTTCCTATCAGGTGACCAAAGTATTAGAACTTCAGCTTCAGCATCAATCCTTCCAATGAATATTCAGGGTTGATTCCCTTTAGGATTGACTGGTTTAATCTCCTTGCTGTCCAAGGGACTCTTGGGAGTCTTCTCCACACCTCAATTTGAAAGCATCAATTTGTCAGCTCTCAGCCTTCTTTATGGTCCAACTCCTACATCCATACACGACTACTGGAAAAACCATAGCTTTGACTATATGGACATTTGTTGGGAAAGTGATGTCTCTGCTTTAAAAATAAATATATATATTTATTTATTAATGGCTGTGCTGGGTCTTCACTGCTATGTCGGTTTTTTCTAGTTTCGGGGAGTCGTGGCTGCTCTCTAGGTGCAGTGCATAGGCTTCTCGTTGCAGTGGCTTTTCTTGTTGCAAAGCACAGGCTCTAGGGCACAGGCTCAGTAGTTGTGGCTTACGGGCTTAGTTCCTCCACAGCATGTGGGATTTTCCAAGATCTGGGACAGAATTCGCCTCTCCTGCATTGGCAGGTAGATTCTTTACCACTGAGCTATCAGGGAAGTCCTCTCCAGGAGATCTTATCTGTGTCCACTTAGACTATTTTTGTGATGATAAAACTTCTGTGTTTTGGGCCATCCAGTGTGGTAGGCAATAGTTCCATGTATATATTGAGCTCTTTTAAACATTTTTTAAAAAATTTTGTTTATTTGGCTGTGTTGGGTCTTAGTTGCTGCACACATGATCTTCTATCTTTGCTGTGGCATGAGGGATCTTTAGTTGTAGCAATGCAAACTCTCAGTAGTGGCAGGTGGGTCTAATTCCCTGACCAGGGATCGAACCTTGGCCCCCTGCATTGGGAGCTCAAAGTCTTAGCCACTGGGTCACCAGGGAAGTTCCTCTATTGAGTTCTTGAAATGTGACTCATGTAATGGAGGAACTGAATTTTAATTTAATTAATCCATTTAAAATTAAATTTAAATAACCACCTGTAACTTATGTCTGTATTAGACAGGATAAAACTCTAAAAACCTCTATCTGCCACCCATACCTACCTATCTATCTATTCTCTTTTATACCCATTTTCTACTCCTGGCCCCCTTGTAGAAACCATTCTAATTTGATTCATGGGAATATTTTTTTAACATCCTCTGGAAATAAAATACACATATTGGTAAATGCACAAATCATAAAGGTATGCAGCTCATTGAATTATTTAAAAGTGAATACATCCTTATAACCCACAACCAGGTCAAGAAAGAATATTTTCAGCAGTCCAGAGCCTTCTGAATTTTCCTTCCTAATCACTACCCACTCCCTACTTCCCATGCTTCCATGCAGTCGCTCAGTCATGTCCAACTCTGTGCGACGCTATGGACTGTAGCCCATCAGGCTCCTCTGTTCCTGGGATTCTCCAGGCAAGAATACTGGAGTGGGTAGTCATTCCCTTCTCCAGGGGATCTTCCTGACCCAGGGATCATAAGGAGTCACTGTCATGACTTCGAACACCACAGATTGTTTAGCTTGTTGTTTTGTTTTGTTTTCTTTTCTTTTTTGGCTGAGCCGTAAGGCATGAGGGATCTTAGTTCAACCAGGGATGGAACCCGAACCCCCTGCATTGAGAGCTTGGGGTCTTAAACACTGGACTCTGGTTTTGAACTTTACACAAATGAAATGTCCATATTGTTTTGTGTCTGGCTTCTTTCACTCAGTATTATCCTATGTACATAACTGTAGTTCATTTTCATTGCCATATGATACTTGCTTGTTTAAAAATCACTACATATTTCCCCATTTTACTTTTTCCACTTTGGGCTAATGACTTCTATCTTTTGACACACGTGCAGTTTGTTGGGATGTGCTGTGGAGTTCCCAATGGTCACTGCTGGGTCACTGAGCTTGGCTTTAGTAGATGCTACCAAACTTGTTTCAGTTTCAACTCCCATAAGTGACTGGTCTGGTTGCTCCATAGCTTCACCAATATTTGGCCTTGTTAAGACTTTGTAATTTTAGCCATTCTAGAGGTGTAGTGATGTTGGGTTGTGGTTTTAATGTGCATTTCCTTGTTCTTTTAATGAGGTTGAGAACTTTTCACATAGTTATTGGTGATTAGAATCTTTTTGCAATTGGTGATTTTAGTGATGTGCTTGTTCAAGTCTGCCCATTTGTTAAAATTATGTAGTCTGTTTTTTCTTATTGATCTGTATGAATTCTTTATATGTTCTGGGTACAAGTCAATTATTGGTTATATATTTTGCTGACTCTGTGATTTACCTTTTCAAAATTTATCTTTTTCTTTTTTTGGCTCAATCCACAAGACTTGTGGGATCTTATTTCCCTGACCAGGGATCAAACCCACAGCAGTGAAAGTGCCAGGTCCCAACCACTGGACTGCCAAGGAATTCTCTCTTTCACTTTTTTAATAATGAAAAATTCTTAATTTTAATGTGGTTCATTTCATCAACCTGTAACATTTTGTGACTGGCCTTTTTTTTTTTAATGTGTTGAATTCATCTAATCCATAAACATTCTTGGGCTTCCCAGGTGGTGCTAGTGGTAAAGAACCTGCCTGCCAATGCAGTGAGACATAAGAGATGTGGGTTGGCTCCCTGGGTTGAGAAGGTCCCCTGGAGCAGGGCATGGCAACCCGCTCCAGTATTCTTGCCTGGAGAATCCCATGGACAGAATGCCTGGCGGGCTAATAAGACAAAGATTTAAAAAGCAGCAGCATAAACATTCTTTTTCCCATTTATACAGAGTTTTCTTGGATTTATTTCAGCAGTAATTAATTTTTTTTCCCAGAAATATTCTGGGGGTGAGAAATAAGAATTCTGAGGGGACTTAGAGAAAACCGAAGAGTAATGTGAGCCCTGGCACTTTGGCATGTGCTGTGACTGAATAAACTAATAAACACGTGTTCTGACAAATCCCACGGACAGAGGAGCCTGGTGGGCTACACTCCATGGGGTTGCAAAGAGTCAGACATGACTTAACAATTCAACCAACAGCACCAAAGACTTTCAAAGGGACACTTTGTGTTCGATGTAATGGTCAGTGAGAGTCAGAGCTTTGGCAGCTATTGACTCTGGTGAGGAATGAATAAATATTCCTCGCTGTTCTCAGGAACTGGGATCAAGTGTTGAAACTCTTTTACACCTGGACTCTGTAGAGCGGGTTCTCCTACTTAGCGTGGAAACATGACAGTCCAGGAAGTTGAAAGAATGCCTCCCAGCCAGAGATAATACCTTTTTTTTCTCTTCTTTGAATAGGTGAACGACAGACACAGGGCAACTTCCTGCCCGAGACATGACCTTCCCCCTCAGTGATGGATGGTCCTGAAAGGCAAAGGAAAGGCAGCAGATAGTGGGCAAAAATATTGACTTAATATTTCAAAGCTGAACTGATGCAATCCCTGTGAAGAGAAGCTTTTGGAAAACCTTTAAGACGGAGAACTCAGAGAGTTGAGTTCCTTCCCAGAACCCTGTAATTCCGTTACCAAAACACATTTCACACCACCTTGTAATTGTTTTTTTGACCTCCTTAATCTGAATAGGGATGTGTTTGTTTTGCTGATTAGTGAATCCCCAGGGCCTGGTATAGTCCTGGCTTGCCGGGAGCCATTATGGGAGATCCCACCCATGACAAGGTCATGAGGAGAAGACCTGAAACGCAAGGCTGTTCAGGGTACAAGGGACCCTCCAGGTTGACCCCGGCCTCTACCCAACCCTGTTTCCTCCCCCTCTTGCTGTTGTCCTTGTTCGTCCTGTTGCGGATCTTTGCGTTGCCTGCCGAGAGCTCTCCTGCTCCTCTTTCACTAAATAAAGACCAAAATAGAACCCTAATTAATAAATCTCCTGGACGCTGGTTCCCTATGAAGGGGCCATGGATGAAGGAAATGTTTCAAGTAAAAACCCTTTTGCTGGCACTCTTTCTTGTTTGGCAAATGCGTACTAATGCACAGGACTGCTCACAACACCTTAATCATAACAGCATAAAGAACCTGATCACAAAAGGCCCTGATAGGCACAGAGCCCTTCGGCGGGTGAGAAAGCCCTATTGGAGAACACAAAAAATATTATTCTAAAAGTGGTTATTGGATCAACATTTGATAGCTGTTATTGTGCTGAGGTTGTGCAGTAAAAACTATTGTTAATATAGTTAAGGATTTAGAAAAATAAGAGTTTAGCCCTAGTGTGGAAACAATAAGATAATTGTTAATTTTAACCAAGAGTGCCAAAACAGAGACTGCCTCACCAGAGCCACAGAGCCTTTGTGTGGTAAACTTTTTAGATAAATTTAGCTGAGAACTTTTGCAAAAAGGCTGATCTTTGCGTTAACAGTATTGTATTTCTACTATGTTGCAACCTGCTGTACCATGAGACTGCAACTTTTCTGTTTTCTGCTAAACTCAAGGCAAAATAGAACAATAAAGAATAGACTACCGAAAACAGTTTTGCCTTCACCTAGGTCATAAAACGTTAATAGGCCCCAAGGCCAGAAGATAATGTACAGAGATCCACTATGAAAGAAGACGCTCATGAACAAAGAAGTATGCAGAAAACACCCTGGTTTCATGAAGGACAAAACTGAAGTAATGTTAAACTAAACTTTGTATGCTTATCTTTCACCTCCCCTTAAAAATGTACTACTTAGGGTATAAAAGCTACAGTAAAAAAATTAAGTGATGCCAGACTCTGCTGCACACCCTGGTCTGTGGGTCTGATCTCTTTCTCTCTCTCTCATCGACGCCGTTCATCCTGAGGGTACCCCTGGATCCTGCTGGGGCTGGACCCCGGCACTGGCTCACGGTGAGTACTTAGCAATTATTTCCTGATTGAATGGAATGGAGAAATAAGCGAAGATCTGGAGGAGTGACAGAGATTTGTGGGGTTCAGTTCTGTCTGTTATATTGGCCTGTGATGGAAGTTGTCCTTCCCATAGCGTTAATGGAGAGTGGTATATGTATATATTTTAATATTTATTTATTTTTATCGGTTATTTGGCTGCATTGGGTCTTAGTTGCGGCATGCAGGATCTTTGATGTTTGTAGCTGCAGGTGGAATCTAGATCTCTGACGAGGGATAGAACCTAGGACCCCTGGATTGGGAGTGTGGAGTCTTAACCTCTGGACCACCAGAGAAGTCCCTGGAGGTTAGTATAGACACTTTGCAGAAGCAGAGTGGGAGAATCAGGCTGTCTGGTCATTTAAAATGGATATGCTTGTTATACTTCAAGTATACAGCTCCGATCAATGGTCTCTGCTCATGAGACCTTTTCTAGAAGTGATAGTTGAATATTTTTAGGTTTAGTCAAATTTTGTTATGATATACAGCATACATGTATTAGCCAGATATGAATATAGACCATGGGAATTACATCTGTGAAGTTTACATAAATATTTAAAAATTTTTAAAAATGCAAATGCCCTGGTGGTTAAGAACCTAAGGTCACTGGCCCCTCTGCTTCTCATTTGTCTATCTTTTTTTCTTATATTCTTGTGGGTTAATATGAGCATTTCGTATAATTCCATGTTGACTTGTAGTTTTTTTTGGCTGTGTTGGGTCTTCCTTGCAACATGCAGACTTCTCTAGGTGCAGTGCCCTGGCTTCTCTAGTTGTGGCTCGTGGGCTTAGTTGACCCTTGGCATGTAGGATCTTACATGCCTGACCAAGGATTGAATCCGTGTCCCCTTGCATTGAAAGGTGGCTCCTTAACCACTGGACCACTAGGGAATCCCCTGTATTCTTTTTGGGTACATTTTTGTTGTTGTTCCATCACTCAGTCGTGTCTGATTCTTTTGGACACCATGGACTGCAGCACACCAGGCTTCCCCGTCCTTCACCGTCTCCTGGAGCTTGCTCAAACTCATGTCCTTTGAGTTGGTGATGCCATCCAACCATCTTGTCCTCTGTCGTCCCCTTCTCCTGTCTTCAATCTTTCCCAACATCAGGATCTTTTCTAATGAGTCAGCTCTTTGCATCAGGCGGCCAAAGTATTGGAGCTGCAGCTTCAGCATCAGTCCTTCTAATGACTATTCAGCATTGATTTCCTATAGGACTGACCTCCTTGCAGTCCAAGAGATTCTCAAGGGTCTTCTCCATTACTTTGGATAAAATTTGTTACCACTTGCTTCAGGTATTGTAAATGAATATGTAACTTATTATTCAATATTTTACTTTGATTGAAGTGCTGAAACTTTACTTCCATGTGGGTTCTTTCACCTTCTTCACTTTAAAAAATATAATTGTTTCAAGTATCACCTCCATCTACAGTAAGCACCACATCAAATAATATAATTTTTTCTTCAGCCATAATTGATTTTTTTTTTCATAATTGATTTTTAAAACTCATGAGCAAGGTAATATATTTAGTCCTGAGAAAGGTACTATATCTACCCATTCTGTTTTTCTTTCTTTCTGAAGTTCTGAGACTTCTATTATCATTTGGAGTTTGGAGAACTTCCTTTACCCATTCTTTAACAGCTGTTCTACTGAAAAGACACCAGCTTTTCACCTAAAATTTATTTCCCTTTAATTCCTGAAGGGTAGTTTTGCTGGATATAGGATTCACAGTTGACAGTTCTTTACTCTTGGCACTTGAAAAATATGATGTCACGCTTTCTTTTCAATGGTATTAGATGAAAAACCCACAGTAATTTTATCAGTGTTTCCCTGTAGATAATGTATCACTTGTCTTGAGTGCTTTCAAGATCTTTCTTGCCTTAGTTTTCATAAGGTAATTGGTGTGTATTTCTTTGGATTTACTGTTTAGCTTCTTGAATCTGTAGGTTTAGATCTTCTGCCAAATTTGGTAAGGTTTAGTCATTATTTCTTCAAGTACCTTTTCAGCCCTGCTCTTTCTTTTTCTCCTGTTACTCTGTGATACAAATGTTAGATTTTGTGTAATTGTCCTGCAGTTTCTCTAAGGATTTGGTAGTTCTTTTTTCCTGTCAATTTTTCTTTTCTGATTTTTTTTTTGATTGGGCAATTTCTATTGTTTTATCTTCAGAGTCACTTATGCTTTCCTCTGTCATATTCATCCTCCTCTTGAGTCTTTCCAGTGAGTCTTTAATATCAGTTATTATAGTTCTCAGTTTTATCATTTCCATTGTTTTATATTTTCTATATCATTGGTGAAATTTTCTATTGTTTCTTTAGTCTCAAGAGTATTTGTAATTGCTTGATGAAGCATTTTTATGATGGCTACTTTACATCTTCGTCAGATAATTTCAACATCTAATTCAACTCAGTGTGGGCATCTGTTGATTGTCTTCTCATTCAAGGTGGGACTTTCCTGGTTTTTGTTATGATGTGTGATTATTTTATTATATCCTGAACAGTTTGGCTATTATGATTAAAAAAAACAACTCTGGATCTTATTTAACTCTTCCATTTTAGCAGGCAGTTGCCATGTTTAGGTTTAGTATGCAGGTCCTGGCCTAGTTTTGTGTGCTCTGGTTCCAGTGACAATGTAATTTCAGAAGACTTGTAGTGTTATTCTGGTCTTTTCACTTTCCCTAGTTATGGTTGCACTTGCATCCAATTTGTTTTGGTACCACCAGTGGAAATTGAAAGAATTTCCTAGTGTCTGCATGATGCTGCTAGATTATGGGTAGGAGACGCTGGCATGAAGCGGTGGGGAGCACTTTCTTCCTGGACTGCCCAGTGCCAGCAGGGCTCCTGCTTGATCACTGCCGATACTGCCCATGGGAGAGAAAAGCACCTACTTGGGTGCCTTCTGCTGCTGGATGAAGGCTAGGGAGCCTGTGGGTGTGGGCCACCTCCTGTAATTGGATCAGCTGAGAAATGCTGGTTTACTGTGTTGTTCCTCAAGTCCTAAGGTCCCAAGTCACGTAGGCTTCTACTTTGTACCTTTCACAGACTTCTTACAAATGTCTGTTGTATTATTTCTAGAGTTTTTCTTGGCCTTATCAGAGAGGGGTAGGGAGAAATGAGCCTTTGCCAACTTGTCTGGAACCAGAAGTCACCCTTTATTATTCTAATAATTTATTGGTAGGGTTTTAAAAAATTTATGTACCCAATCATATTGCTTATGAATGTGCTCAGTTGCCTCAGTCATTTCTGACTCTATACCCCTATGGACTGTAGCCCGCCAGGCTCCTCTGTCCATGGGATTCTCCAGGCAACAACACTGGAGTGAGTTGCCATGTCTTTCTCCAAGGGATCTCCTGACCCGGGGAACAAACCTGCGACTCCTGCATCTCCTGCATTGCAGGCAAGTTCTTTATGCACTGAGCCACGTGGGCTTATGAATAATGAGTTTAACTACTTTCTTTCTCATCTTTGTATCTTTTCTTTAGCCTCTCTAATACATAGTAGAAAAAAAGGCATGACTAGGGCATTCTAGTCTTGCTCCTGATCAGGAAGCAAAGGCTTTCAACATTTTGCTACTAAATGCAATGCTTGCACAGTATTTCTGTGAGTACACATTATTCTATTAAACAATTTCCTTTTATTTTTAGTTATTTTTACACATAAATGAATGTTTAATTTTATTAAATGATACTTCTGCATCTGTCTCAGTTATGTTAACATCCACTGTTGATCATTATCTAGATCTAGGGCTGCCAGGTCAAATACAGGACATTAAGTTAAACTTGAACTTCAGATAAAATTAATTTTCAGGATAAGTATGTTCAATATGGGGCTTCCCTGGTGGCAGGAGACCCAGGTTCAATCCCTGGGTTGGGAAGATCCCTCAGAGAAGAGAATGGCTACCCTCTCCAGTATTCTTGCCTGTCTAATTCCACGGACAGAGGAGCCTGGAGGGCTAGAGTCCATGGGATCAAAAAGAGTTGGACATGACTGAGCAACTAACACATACATGTTCAGTATAACTCTACTATAATTTTATAAGTAGTTCCCATGAAATTTATATGCTGAATCTGGCAACCTACCTAGATTTATTATTTCATTAGGGACTTTGCAAAATGGGGATTGCTAATTTATCATTTTTTCTTCATTTACTAACTACTATATACAGAAACATCTGTATACTAATATATACATACACTACTATACAGAGAACCATACCTCATTAATTCCTTGGTTGCCCTGAGTTGCAGGTAATACAGAAAAAACAACTCAAATGCTTCAGTTTTCAGACTAGGCTCTTTCTGAAGGCAAACAAACATTGGGTGTGTGTGTCTGTGTTTAATATTATTACGAATATATAGGTTTTAAACATATTTGCTCTTTCAATTTCCACCCTTGACCAGTAGGAGCCTCCTTGATTTATAGTATGACAAGATGTTCCAGGCTCATCACTGTACACTTCCTCACCAAACCCAGAAATCAGTCATTTCTCAAAGAGCTTTGATTCCTACTAGTTTACCGAATTACATTTGGAGACCATAATCTGGGCACTAGACAAAGAATTATCTTTTTGTTTAAATTTTTAAAAAATTTCGGAGTTTCGTTTGTAGCAGAGCAGCTCGCTCGCTGTGATCTACTGAAAGTCAGCCCTCCACACAACGGTTTGTAGCCTCACTAGCAGCAGCGGGACCCTGGGGCCCGTTCGCTTCTACCTCTGCCGACCGGCGACCCCCTACTCCGACCCAGCGGCGTCCTCGGCGGCTGCCCTGGTCCGCGCGACATGAGCGATGGCAGGTCTCGCGCGCACGTTCCCGGACTCGCCCGCGCCCGTGGGTCTAGGGAGGCGTTGGTCCAGCCTAAGCCGGGGCCTCGGGTCCAGCGGCGCGGTCCCGCCGGAGGAAGGGCGAGGGGGAGGGGGCGGCCTTCGCCGGACCTCGGGGCCTCAGCGCCTCGCCCCCTCCCCTCCCGGCCGTGGGCCACGCCCAGGCGCTGGGGCCCGGAAAGGGGAGAAGCTGCGGGCAGAGCCGCGTGGCGACGAAACCTGCGGCTATAAGCATCCGCGCCGCGGGTCCTCTGCCACCCCTGGCGCAGGGGGAGAGGGGGCGGTCGCGGCCCTTTGATCTCGTCGGAAAAAAAAAGAGAGAGAGAGAAAAGTGTATGAAACGTTTGCACGATTCCAAAGCCCAGGTTTTATCATGAGGTATATTCCCAGAGGTCTAGCTGCCGTCTCTGAGCCCTCTATCACGTTTCTTCTTCTCCCGGCTTCCTGGGTGGTCAAGAATCCGCCTGCCAATGTAGGAGACACGGGTTCCATCCCTGATCCGGGAAGATCCCACATGCCACAGGACAGCTAAGCCCCTGAGCCAGCAACTATTGAGCTTGGAGAAGCACAACTACTGAACCCACACACTGCAACTACTCAAGTCTGCGCACCCTAGAGCCTGTGCTCTGCAACAAGAGAAGCCGCCCCAATGAGAAACCTGTCCACCGCAACTTGAGAATAGCCCCCGCTAGCTACAACTAGAGAAACACCTGCACAGCAATGAAGACCCAGCACAGACAAAAATTAAAAGAAAAAGAACTGCTTAAAAAGAGATTTCTTATTTTCACCTATAAATAACTATATTTATGGGATTTTTATTCATTTCCATTGTTTCTCTTTGAAAATACACAAACATATGTACGTGTGTATTTGCATTTCCCTTCTTTCTTACATGAAAGGTAGCATGTTGCATACACCATCCTACACTTTAGTATTTTGTGTAACACTTATCATGGCGATCATACCATAACAATGTGTAAAGATCTCCATTCTTTTTTAGAGTTGCAGAGTACTCTGCTGTGTAAACACACCTTAAGTTTATTCAATCATTCCACTACTGATGGATATTTTGGTTTCAAGTATTTTTCTGTTACAAAAAGTACTACCATAAATACCCTTGTACTTTCATTATTTTGTATTTTTGTCACTGTACCTTTGTGATAGAACCCTAGAAATGAGAGTAAAATGAGAATTTCTGGATCAAAGGGAATATATAAGTTTGTTAGAAGTGAGATTGATATGTAAAAAGCTACATGTATGTGACTTTGCTGGAGATTACCAGATCCTCCTCCGTATGAGTGAAAGTCATTCAGTTGTTTCTGACTCTTTGTGACCCCATGAACTGTAGCCTGACAGGCTCCTCTGTCCATGGGATCCTCCAGGCAAGAATACTGGAGTGGGTTGCCATGCCCTCCTCCAGAGGATCTTCCTGACCCAGGGATCAAACCCAGGTCTCCTGCATGTAGGCGGACTCTTTAAGGTTTGTACTATTTTTCATTCCCACCAGCAATATGAGGGTGCCAATCTCCCCACAACATTACAACAAAGTATGTTGTCAATCAGATAAAGAAATTATATCTCAATGTAGTTTCATTTTGCATTTTAAGTATTATAAGAGGTCAACCATCTGCTCATTTGTTTAAGGACTTGTGTTTTCCATGAATTCTGTTCTTTTGTCTTTGTACTTCTCTCATTGTATTTTTTGCTATGCAAAAATTTATGTAGTCAAATGTATCTTTTCTTTTACTGCTTCTACATTCTGAATCATGGTTAGCAAATTTTGCCTACTTGAAGATTATACATCAATTCATTGTTTTCTTTTAGTATATTCATAGTTTCTTCTTTTAAAATTCAGATCTCTGACTCTTAAAATTTATTCTTATGTATGGTATAGGGAGTAGATTCAATTTGATCTTTTTCCGTATGATTATCCACTTACCCCAGTATTTATTAAAAAATCCTTCTTCCCTCCAGTGGTTTGAGATGCAACCTTTATTATATACTAAATTTCTATATGCACTTGTGTCTGCTTTCTGAATTTCCTATACTATTTTTTGGTCTATCCATTCATGTGCTAATTCCTCATTGTTGTAATTACAGAAGTTTTACACTATATTTAACTCTCTGGTAGTACCTACCTGTCATGGTCCTTTTTCTAAGAACTTTCCTAGCTGTGCTTGTTTATTCTTTCAAATATGTTTTTATAATCAACTTTTCTAATTCTAGATAAAAACCTGATGATAGTTTTGAGGGAGTTCTGTTGCATTTATAAATTAACTTCGAAAGAATTACTATATTATGTGAGACTTCTATTCAAAGAAATTGGCCTTCCATTTGTTCATGTTTACTTTTCTGTCCTTTATGGGTATTTATAGTTTTCCTCATATAAGCTTTACAGGTTTCTTGCTAAGTTTCTGCTTGGGTATTTTATTATCATTACTGTTTGCTCTTGTGTAGAGGGTGTGCTCTTTTGTGACCTCTTCTAACTGGATACTGCTGAAGGCTGTTGATTTCTGTATATTAATTGTGTCTCATGCTACTTCACTAAATTCTCCTGTTGATGGTTGCTTTTCACCAATTCTTTTTATTTATTTATTTTTTACTTTGGCCACACCGTGCAGCATGCAGGATCTTAGTAACCCATGCCCTCTGCATTGGGAGTGCAGTCTTAAACACTTGACCTCCAGGAAAGTCCCTTCACTGATCCTCTTATAATCATATTATCATCAAATAGAGGTAGTTTCCAGTTCTCATGCCCCTTACTTAGAGGCATAAAGTTAAAGGAACTGAAGATAGAGGGCAACCTAATCAAAATACTATGCCCCTCTCCTTGTGTCAGGAGACAGGCTTCACCAATTAACCTCATTCTCTAAATCTCTGCTCCTACACATCATTTTATAATCATGTTCAATTTCTTTAAAATACATATGTACTTGCACACGCATACACACACACACTTTTCTAACAATGCATTCTGCCCTAAATGAAGCCCTCTAACTCCTCTTTCTATAGAGTCAAGTTTCTTGAAAGAGCTGTATACACTCACTGACTCAACTTTCTATATTCTTCTACATTTATTCTTTCTACATTCTTCAGCCCTTACAGTCTATTTTTTACCCCACCACTTTACTGAGTTTATACCAGCCAAGGTCGCCAATAACCACTGTAATTAAATCCAGAGGACATCTTCCTGCTGTGGTGTGGTCTCTCACAAGCACCTGTTTTTTTAAAAATTTTCTCCCTCTACTGGTTTCTCTGACAGCACGTACTTATGTGCATGTGTGTGTGCATGCACACACACACCCCCCACCCTGGTTTCCATCTAACCCCTCGGGTTGCAACTTTCAAGCTCCTTATCCTCTGCCACCACTCATCCTCAAGCCTGTATCACTGTTGCCTCTTCTAACACTCTACACTCTTTCTAAGCCTTCTCAAACCTTTTCCTGGTTTCAGATACCACCATAAGGTGACTCATACCTTGTAATGACTCTAAATGACCTCCTGCTTTTGTTATATTTCTTATTGTAAATAAGATCCCATACAGAAGTTATCAATATTCACTATTTACCACCATATAATGGCTGAGATGTAAAGACTAAGTCACTGGTGCTAGGCCAATATAAGTACAGTGATAAGGAACATGACACAGTAATTCTTGATAACAGGGGGACAAGTTCAGGAGAAAAATCCATGATTCTACACCAAGAGAGGATTTTGAAAATTTTAAGAATAGCTCTTCTTTGAGTTCCAGATGGTGTATCTGTCTATTGGATACCTACTGGATATCTCAAAGTCACTTCAAACTTAGTATATCTCAAACCTCACTGTCTCGCTCCAACCTACCTAGGTTCTTCTCTTATTCTTAATCTCAGTGAATGATGCCACAATTGGCATCAGTTCTCCAGAAAACCAAGAGTAAAATGCCTGTTTAATTTTTTTTTAAGTTAATATATAGTGTGTGTTAGTGTTAGTAACTCAGTTGTGTCTGACTCTTTGTGACCCTGTGGACTGTAGCTTGCCCAGATCCTCTGTCCATGAACTTTTCCAGGCAAGAATACTGGAGTGGGTTGCCTCAAATTCATCTATTTATTTCTAAGTTCCTGGTGGCTCAGACAGTGAAGAAACTGCCTGCAATGCAGGAGACAGAGGTTTGATCCCGGGGTTGGGAAGATTCCCTGGAGAAGGGAACATTTAACCAATCTTTTTACCCACTCATTTATCACTCCAGTCTTCTTGCCTGGAGAATTCCATGGACAGAGATCTGGTGGGCTACAGTCCATGCCGTCACAAAGTGTTGGACAAGACTGAGCTACTAACACTTTCATTTCTTTCTTCTTCTCAACTGCCATTTTACTAATGGATTCAGAGCCATTGCTCAAAGTCTTTTCCCCTTTGCATCCATATCTTCACTACAATAAGAATGATCATCCTAAACAAGTAAAATCTTGTCAAGTCATCTCCCAGCTTAAAACCCTTCAGTGCTTGTCCCTTCCATTTAGGATAGATTTTAAACTCCTTAGATAATATTCAAGACTGCAAATTATGCCTCCAGCTCTTCTTTCCTATTTCAACTCATCACTCCTGGTCCCCTTATGTCTCCTACACATTCTCTCACTTGCCCTGCTTCTTTTAGTCTGGAATGCCCTCCCTCACTGATCTAATTCCTACTTATTCTTCAGGTCTCTCTGGCTCTAACCTCCTGGCTGAGTTAAGTGAGATCCATTTTTATTCTTGTTATTCCTGTAGGAGACCCACAAATGTTTCCCTTATCTTTTCTGTTAGTAGAGTGCTTTTCAAAGTGGATCTGCAGACCCCTGCATCTCCTCAATGCTTTCAGGGGGTCCCCTGGGTCAAGCTTATTTTCATAGCAAATCTAAGATGTTATTCGGATTTTGCATTATGTTAAAATCTGCAAAAACAGCAGCAGGTAAAAATCCTGTCTCTTGGGAGTTCCTTGATGGTCTGGTGCTTAAGAATTCACCTTGCATGTAGGGGACGTGGGTTTGATTCCTGGTCAGAGAACTCAGATCCCATATGCCAAGGAGCAACTAAACTCTCACACTGCAGCTACTGAGCCTGTGAGCTCCAGAGCTGGCACGTCACAACTAGAGAGTCCATGTGCCACAGTTACTGAAGCCTGGGTGCCTAAACTGCAGAGTCTATGCGCCGCGGCAAAAGATTACACATGACGCAACGAAGATCCCACGTGCTGCAACTAAGAAAAACTCCTGTCTCTTGTTGCAAATCAAGGCAACGGCACCCAGCGTCCTAGAAATTATTGTATTCTACACAAGCACTCATAGCAAAAAATAATAATATCCAGTTTTTAAATGATTAATTCCATGAAATCTCCACCCTTGAGTACATATCACTTTAATATACTGCATGACAAAATGCAAGGTATATATAAAGCTGCATAATGATATATGATGACTGTCTCAAGAAAAAGCATTTGTTTGATTATTTGAGTTATGAACTGTACTGCCAGCTTTTGTCATAGCATAACTTTTTTTTTTTTACATTGAAAGAACAATTTTAAAACCATAGACTTGATTATCTGGCAGGTATTTTCTGAAAAAGAACAAAGTGAAACTCCCCTTTAAGGATAATAACTGACTGAATTTGTGACAGATGATAAAATCTGAACCTTCAAGGAGAAACACATATCTGCCACCTTGTGTCTAACAACCTTCTAAATATTTACAGATTTTCTGATAAGATCAATGTGGATACTTATGACTATGATTTTTTTTTGATATTATATAATGAAATGTTTCAACATTTTTGAAAAATTGAATAACTCACTACAGCAATATTTTCCAGTTATCTGATGCATGATGTTACAAAACAGTGAATAGGTAAAAGATGTACTCAAGGGCTTCCCTGGTGGCTCAGTGGTAAAGAAAAAATCTGCCTGCCAATGCAGGAGATGCATGTTTGATCCCTGATCGGGGAAGATCCCACATGCTGCAGGGCATGCTGCAGGGCACCTGAGCCCCTGCTGCCGCTGCTAAGTGGCCTCAGTGGTGTCCGACTCTGCGACCCCATGGACTGCAGCCCATCAGGCTCCTCTGTCCATGAGATTCTCCAGGCAAGAATACTGGAGTGGGTTGCTGTTCCCTTCTCCAGGGGATCTTCCCCACCCAGGGATCGAACCCTCATCTCTTATGTCTCCTGCTTTGGCAGGCGGGTTCTTTACCACTAGCACCACCTGAGAAGCCCACCTAAGCCCTGCGCCACAACTATTGACCTATGCTCTAGGGCCCGAGAACCACAACTACTGAAGCATGCACACACTAGAGCCTGTACTTCACAATGAGTAAGAGAAGCCACTGCAATGAGAAGCCCAAGCACCACGACTGGAGAGTAGCCCTCGCTCTCCACAACTAGAGAAAAGCCCACGCAGCGATGAAAATGCAGCACAACCAAAAATAAAATTAAATAATATTTTAAAAGGTCTCTTCAAAGTGCAAGACAGACCAATAGAGTTTCTAAAATTTTGTTGATACGGTTTCAGACTGCACATTGCAACTAACCTTTAAGAAACTACCATTTGAAGAGTTCTGCTGTAGTGTTTAAAAAAAAAGAGCCACATTTTTCTTTTAGATACAAATCTTTTCAATACACCTTTTTATAATATTTTTAGTAAATCTTTTAAATATACCTCTATAACTGCTTATACATGTGAGGCCAGATTTTCCTAATATACTTCACCCAAAACAACGCTTCACAATACACTGAATGCAGAAGCAGATACCAGGATTCAACTGTTTTCAATTAAGCAGGACATAAAAGATACTTGAAAAACTCAAAATAATGTCCCTCTTCTCGGCCGATTTTTTGTGTGTGTTTCCTTATGATTCTCATTAAGATTGGTCAAGCCTACTACAAGTAAGCTCTCACTAATTACAACTAAAAGTTCTAGCCAGAAAACATAAAACAACTTCCCAAGAATCCTGAAAAGTAATTGAGAGAAGGCAGGTTGGGAAGGGAAGTCAAAATCTGAAAAATTACTGATATGGTGGTAAAGTTTTGTGGGTTTTTTTTACCTTCCTGTATCTTCCTACTTTAACCAATGAAGAAGTGAAAGTGTTAGTTGCTCAGACTCTCTGTGACCCCATGGAATGTAGCCCACCCAGCTCCTCAGTCCATGGAATTCTCCAGGCAAGAATATTGGAGTCAGTAGCCGTTCAGTTCTCCAGGGTCTCTTTCCAACCCTGGGATCGAATCCGGGTCTCCTGAATTGCAGGCAGATTCTTTATTGTCTGACCACCAAGGAAGCCCAACTTTAACCAGATGGCGATCCAAATCCCAGATCGGGGCAGCAAACAAAGGCATAAAAATTTTAAGAAACTCTCTTTTCAGAGGACAGGGAAGGATCACCTATTAGCAGCAAGTGTATGGGGGAGAGGGGAGGAGGTGTTGGGGAAACCAATACAGTAATTAAATGAAAACAACTCAAACTCAAAAGAAGGCAAAAAGGGGAAAAGATAAGAACAAAACACAGGGGGAACAAACAGAAAACAAATAATAAAATGATAGATCTAAGTCCAATTTATTAATAATTGCATTACACATAAATGAATGAAACATACCAAATAAAGGCAGAGATTGTCAGTTTAGATTAAAATTGTATGCTGTCTGGACTTCCTTGATGGTCCAGTGGTTAGGAATCTGCCTGCCAATGCACAGAACATGGGTTTGATCCCTGTTCCCAGAAGATCCTGCATGCTAAGGGGCAACTAAACTGACGTGACACAACTACTGAAGCTGTGCCCTAGAGCCCACGCTCCACAACAAAAGAAGCCACCACAGTGAGAAGCCTGTGTGCTGGATCTAGAGAGTAGCCCCTGCTCCCTGCGACTAGAAAATGCCCTTGCACAGCAAAGAAGACCCAGCACAGTCAAAGTAAATAAATACAATTTAAAAAACAAAACGAAAAACTATGCTGCCTGATTTTAGGAGTGACTTCAGCATCACGGCAGCTTAAGACACTCCCTTTGTCTCTCCCCTTCAATCCACAACCAGCAAAACACCCATAACTCAGCAAAGGTGCCTCTTCCCAACACATCAGAACACCAGAGAATTCCTCAGAAGTGTGTATCTGAAGGTAGGTGGATTGGAACACACAGAGGAGGCAGAAGAAGGGGGACAGCCAAGGTGGTTCATGACCTGATCCCTGGAACCTGGCCACAGTAGCTGATCTTGCTGAGAAACCAGTGGCATCAGGGGAGACAGTACCCGTGACAGCAACCTCCCAGTTGCAGCAATGCTCGAAGCCACAGGGAGTCACAGTAGCAGCAGCAGGGCCTGTGACCCTGTCCATTCTGCTACAAGGGGACCCACAGCTCCAGCGCCTGCCCTGTCTGCAGCAGCAGAGCCCACCAACCTGACCACTCTGGTCATGGCAGAGATGCCTGCCATCCTGGATCCCCCCTGTGGCAGAGCCAGGAGACCCCAGACATGGTGGAGGCATGTACCCTCCCAGTGCTCCAGGTGGCGATGCCAGCAACATTGGCAGCAGCAAGGCACCAAAACACAGCAACAATGAGGGCACAGGGGACACCACCAACAGAGGTAGTGGAGAACTGAAAGGTGTTGTCTCATCGATAAGTCATGTCTGACTCTTTTGCCACCCCATGGGATGTGGCCCGCCCGGCTTCACCCGCCAGGCTCCTCCTCTATCCATGGGATTCTTCAGGCAAGAATACTGGAGTGGGTTGCCATCCTGCCTCCAAGGGACCTTCCTGACCTAGGGATCAAACCTGCCTCTAAGAGTGGAAAGTGCTCATTCTCAAATATTCTATATGTATAATCCCCCAAAATTGGGGGATTCCTAGTGGCTCCGATGTAAAGAATCTGCTTGCAATGCAGGAGACTCAGGTTCAATCAAGGGAACGGCTACCCAGCCCGGTATTCTTGCCTGGAGGATTTCATGGACAGAGGAGCCTGGCGGGCTACAGTCCGTGGGGTCCATGGGGTCGCAAAGAGACAGGACTAAGTGACTAATACTTTCACTTTCATAACCAGAGGTAGCTCAGGTAAGAGAACTCCAAAGCTTGCGCTATAGCATCACCTACTGGAAGGCACAAGTTGTTGTTGTTCAGTCACACAGTTGTGTCTTGACTTTGTGACCTCATGGACTGCAGGAGGCCAGGCCTCCCTGTTCCTCACCGTTTCCCGAAATTTGCCCAAGTTCATGTCCATTGATTCAGTGCTGCCATCCAGTCATCTTATCCTCTGATGCTCTCTTCTCCTTCTGCCCTCAATCTTTTCCAGCGTCAGGGACTTTTCCAATGTATCAGCTGTTCGAATCAGGTGACCAAAATATGGGAACTTCAGCATCAGTCCTTCCAATGAATACTCAGGGTTGATTTCCCTTAAGATTGACCGGTTTGATCTCCTCGCCATCCAAGGGACTCTCAGGAATCTTCTCCAGCACCACAGTTCGAAGGCATCAATTCTTCAACACTCTGCCTTCTTTACAGTCCAGCTGTCACAACCGTATGTGATAACTGGGAAGACCATAGCCTTGACTATACTTTGTCAGTAGCGTAATGTCTCTGCTTTTCAACACAGTTTAGGTTTGTCATAGCTTTCCTGCTGAGAAGCAACTGTCTTTTGATGTCACGGCTGCAGTCACTATCCACAGTGATTTTACAGCCCAAGAAGAGGAACTCTGTCACTTCTTCCACCTCCTCCCCTTCTATTTGCCATGAAGTAATGGGGACCTCATGCGAAGAGTTGACTCATTGGAAAAGACCCTGATGCTGGGAGGGATTAGGGGCAGGAGGAGAAGGGGACGACAGAGAATGAGATGGCTGGATGGCATCACCGACTCGATGGACATGAGTTTGAGTAAACTCCGGGAGTTGGTGATGGACAGGGAGGCCTGGCGTGCTGTGATTCATGGGGTCGCAAAGAGTCGGACACGACTGAGTGAATGAACTGAACTGAACTAAATAGGGCCAGATGGCATGTTCTTAGGTTTTAAAAAAAAAAAAAAAATTTAGCTTTAAGCCAGCTCTTTCACTCTCCTCCTTTACTCCCATCACAAGAAAGGCCTCTTATTGCAAACGTTGAATCCTTACAACCAAGTATAAGGAAAACAAGTTTTACCTAAAGGAGTTGTTCACTGCTCCAAATAAGTCAGTCAAGAACAATGTATCAGCGTAGGAGCAACATATCAAGCACCTTGAAGAACCATGGTAACACAGTATCACAAAAAGAAAGTAGCAATTCTCCAGAAACCAAACTTAAAGTCACAGAATATTGCTATCTAATTGATAGAGACTTCAAAATACCTGTCATGAAGAAACTCAGTGAGCTGCAAGAAAACTCAGAAAGGCAGTTTGGTAAACTCAGGAATAAAAATAATGAACAGAAAGAATACCAAGGAAATTGAAACTCAAAATAAAAATAATAACCAAACAGAACTGGACCTGACGGACTCAATATATGAGATAAAGAACCATTAGAAAAAATTGGAAACAGGGCAGACCACATGGAAGACAGCTCAAAGACAGAAATCTAGAAATGATACAGGTAGAAGAGGAGAGATAATTAAGATATTTAAGGGATTACTCAGTTTTTCTGAGTTCTCCCATGTATGCTGCTGCTGCTGCTAAGTCACTTCAGTCATGTCCAACTCTGTGCGACCTTATAGACCAGAGCTCACCAGGTTCCTCTGTCTATGGGATTCTCCAGGCAAGAATACTGGAGTGGGTTTTCATTTCCTTCTCCAGGGGATCTTCCTGACCGGGGATCAAATCCGGGTCTCTTGCATTGCAGGCGGATTCTTTACCAGCTGAGATACCAGGGAAGCCCAAGAATACTGGAGTGGGTTGTCATTTCCTTCTCCAGGGCATCTTCCCCAACCCCAGGGTTCGAACCCGTGTCTCTTGCATATCCGGCACTGACAGGCAGATTCTTTACCACTAGTGCCACCTGAAAGCCATGGGTGTGTTCGCTTTGTGCAAATCTGTTGAACGGTACATTAATGATATGTATACGTCTCTGTACTTGAATACAAAGTTTACTTAACAAAACTGTAGCTGGTGTGATAAGCAGCAGTGTTTTCCCGTGGCCGGAAGCACAGGCTTTGTAGACAGAAGAAGATCTGGGCCCCCGGCGCTCTAGTCTCTTTCACAGTGAAAGAAGGAACATAATGTCTGTCAAGATTCAATGAATTGAGCACGTAAAAACTTAAACAACAGGGCCTGGTATAGATCTGCAGGTCTCCCGAGTGACCCAACTCCTGGCAGCGCTGCCTCACTTTCTCCATCCGTAATGCGTGGGTTCTACTCGATTCGCGGCTACCGGTAATGGCGGGCTTGGAGCTCCTCACCCCGGGGCTGGAGCTGGGTAAGGGGTGTCACCCTTTACGAGTAGCCTTGGTCTTCCTGGCTCCGCGCGGAGGGCAAGCCTCGGCTGCAGCCCACTTGGAAACCCCGTTAAAGACCCCAGTCTGCGGAACCCTGCCCAAGCCTCTAAACAAGAATAGCACTTGGCCAGATCTGACAGATCTCGGAGATTCCCTGGTTTGAAAAAAACCAATGCCGGCAGCGCCACCTGCTGTCAAGAAAACCAGCGCCGGAAAAGGCCGCGCGAGACTGCGGCTCCGCGCGCTATTGCGCACGCGCACCGCCGGGCCCTCCCGCGCGCCCGCGAGGTACGAAGTGCGCAGAAGCAAGTCTTGGGGGAGGAGCTCAGGACGGAGCCGCCCTGCACTTTACCTACCGCGCCCATTCAGCCTTCTCTCACCGATGTCTTAAACTACGTTTCCCAGAACCCATCCAGGCCTTGCTTTCCGGTGGCGTCAGCGGAAGCGGTGACTGGATTAGGCCGGGCCACACAGAGGCCGGCTTGGTCACTATGGAGGAGATAGGCATCCTGGTGGAGAAAGCTCAGGTGTGGTGGGGCCTCGGTCGCGGGGAGAGGGCGAAGCCGACCTGGATCGGATTCTGAGTGACTCTGGGGAGCCAGGCGTGGGTCTGAGTGATTTCGGAGGCCTGAGTAGAGAGCTTCGTGCCGATCCGAGGCCTGGGCTGGGTGGATGAGTGATGATAGTAGGGCTTGGGAAGCGGGGCTGGGGAAACGGTGACGCTAGAGGTTCTTTGGGGCTGAATGATTTCGAGGTTTAGGTGGAATGCTGTGACATCGCTGGGCCCGGGGGCATTAGGGATGGGTGATGTATGGGATTCAGCCATGGGGCCGAATGATATATTAGGCTGAGCTGGGGAGCTGACTGATATTTGGGGCTTAGCTGGTGTTGGAGCGCCAAGTAATATCTGTGATCTGGCCGAGTGATGTTTGGGGCCTGCCTGGGAGCTGGGTGACATATGGGCCTAATGTGAGTTGGAGTTCATGAGGGATATTTGGGGGGTAACAGTAATACCAGGACTGTATGAAGGCATGGTGATTTTCACCGTCAATTGAGGCATCCCTGTAGTATTTCGAACCTGTTGAGGGGGGCTGGAGGGCATTGGGGTCTGGTAAGGAGTTGATCAGACATTTAGGCCATAGATGGCAGTTGGGACATTGAGGACATGTTACAAGTGGCATATGATACCAGAAGATCTGTTTGGAAGGCTGTGTGACCGAGGAGCTTGTTAGGAGCTGGGTGACTTCAGGAACCTCTTTAGGGGGCTGAGAAGTTCCCAGGATCTATTTAGGGTGCTGAATGATGTCAGGAACCTATTAGGGGCCAAGTGACTTCATGGTGAAGTGGGGAGGGGGGCTTTAGATTTTTTCATAAGGGGACCTTCTTCCAACCTGAATTTCCCTCCGTGGCCTAGGATGAGATCCCAGCCCTGTCTGTGTCACGGCCCCAGACTGGCCTGTCCTTCCTGGGGCCTGAGCCAGAGGACCTGGAGGATCTCTACAGCCGCTACAAGGTACATTCAAGACAGTCCGCAAAGTATCAACGTTGTAGTTGTTGTTTAGTCACTAAGTCCTGTCTGACTCTTTGTGACCCCATGGACTGGAGCCCAGGAGGCACATATGTCCATGGGATTTCCCAGGCAGGAATACTGGAGTGGCAAACAGGGGCTCTGTAAAAACCTAAAGGAGTGGTATGGGGAGGGAGGTACAAGAGGGAGGGGACATATGCATACTTATGGCTGATTCTTGCTGATATTTGGCAGAAAGCAACAAAATTATGTCAAGCAATTATCCTTCAATTAAAAAATAAATAAAAAAGAATACTGGAAAAGGATACCGTTTTCTTTTCCAGGGGATCTTTACCAGGGAATAAGACAGGGAACTCAACTCTATACTCTGTAATGTCCTAAATGGGAAAAGAAACTAAGAAAAAAGAGTGGGTATATGTATAACTGATTCACTTTGGTATATACTTGAAACTAACACAACATTGTAAATCAACTATATGCTAATAAAAAAAATTAACAAAACAAAACCAGTCTGGACCCTGCGCAGGGCTCAGCATCCCATACTTCCCCTACCTTCATTCCTTGGCTCAGCAAGGCCTGGAACCATCCCCTGCTTCTCCACTGTCTGCTCACAGAAGCTGCAGCAGGAGCTGGAGTTCCTGGAGGTGCAGGAGGAGTATATCAAGGATGAGCAAAAGAACCTGAAGAAGGAATTCCTCCATGCCCAGGAGGAGGTGAAACGAATTCAGAGCATCCCATTGGTTATCGGGCAGTTTCTGGAGGCTGTGGATCAGAATACAGCCATCGTGGGCTCCACCACAGGTACATGGCGCTGGGGGGTGGGGTGGGGGGGGGTTGTTTACCCATCTGTCCATTCAACAGCTGTTAACTATTTCCTGCCATGTGCCAGGAACTTACAATGGCAAACAAGGGAAGATAGTGTTTTTAGTGTTTAGGTGTAATAGTGTTTTTCAGAGTATTTTCAGTCTGATGCAAAAGTAGAAATATATTTTACATATTTTATGTTCTCTCCCTTTCACTGTTCTCTATAAGTATGTATATATAACTTATACAGTAAAAGTTTGACTGAAGGTTTTTAGCCTCATTGTGGTGTGATACTGTAGTTTTCTATTCTGTTCCATTCTGTTTTGTTTTAAACAGCATTCTGGTCATGACTATCTAAAATAATTTCACAACTACTACTCAGTTCAGTTCAGTTCAGTTGCTCAGTCATGTCCGACTCTGCGACCCCATGAACCACAGCACACCAGGCCTCCCTGTCCAATACCAACTCCCAGAGCCTACCCAAACTCATGTCCATTGAGTCAGTGATGCCATCCAACCATCTCATCCTCTGTCGTCCCCTTATCCTCTTACCCTCAATCTTTCCCAGCATCAGGGTCTTTTCAAATAAGTCACCTCTTTGCATCAGGTGGCCAAAGTATTGGAGTTTCAGCTTCAACATCAGTCTTTCCAATGAACACTCAGGACTGATCTTCCTTTAGGATGGACTGGTTGGATCTCCTTGCAGTCCAAGGGACTCTCAAGAGTCTTCTCCAGGGAGTAGGGCCAAAAAAAAAAAAGTCTTCTCCAACACCACACTTCAAAAACATCAGTTCTTCGGCAGTCAGCTTTCTTTATAGTCCAACTCTCACATCCATACATGATTATTGGGAAAACCATAGCCTTGACTAGACAGACCTTTGTTGGCAAAGTAATGTCTCTGCTTTTTAATATGCTGTCTAGGTTGGTCATAACTTTCCTTCCAATGAGTAAGCGTCTTTTTAATTTCATGACTGCAATCACCATCTGCAGTGATTTTGGAGCCCAGAAAAATAAAGCAGCCACTGTTTCCCCATCTATTTGCCATGAAGTGATGGGACCAGATGCCATGATCTTAGTTTTTTGAATGTTGAGCTTTAAGCCAACTTCTTCACTCTCCTCCTTCACTTTCATCAAGAGGCTCTTAGTTCTTCTTCACTTTCTGCCATAAGGGTGGTATCATCTGCATATCTGAGGTTGTTGATATTTCTCCTGGCAATCTTGATTCCAGCTTGTGCTTCCTCCAGCCCAGGGTTTCTCATGATGTACTCTGCATATGAGTTAAATAAGCAGGGTGACAATATATAGCCTTGGTGTACTCCTTTCCCGATTTGGAACCAGTCTGTTATTCCATGTCCAGTTCTAACTGTTGCTTCTTGACCTGCACACAGGTTTCTCAGAAGGCAGCTAAGGTGGTCTGGTATTCCCATCTCTTTGAGAATTTTCCACAGTTTGTTGTGATCCACACAGTCAAAGGCTTTGGCGTAGTCGGTAAAGTAGAAATAGATGTTTTTTTGGAGCTCTCTTGCTTTTTCGATGATCCAGTGGATGTTGGGAATTTGATCTCTGGTTCCTCTGTCTTTTCTAAAACCAGCTTGAACATCTGGAAGTTCACGGTTCACATACTGCTGAAGCCTGGCTTGGAGAATTTTGAGCATTATTTTACTAGCGTGTGAGATGACTGCAGTCGTGCGGCAGTTTGAACATTCTTTGGCACTGCCTTTCTTTGGGACTGAGTTGGGACATGCAATTTGAAAACATAGGTGAAGCGAGATTGGGCTCTGGTTAGGACTCAGTTATTATGTGAGAGCTGCTGTTATTAACATGGGTCTAGGTGCTGCCTTCCTGATGGTCATTGTTTCTGCGTCTTACCTGTCTTTTCTTGCTTCTGGCCTCTGCTCCTCCAGATCAAGCCATATGATTGTAAAGCTTGTGGGGAAAGGTGTGTGACTGGACCCTGGAGTTGGTAGTGAAGGGGGGGAGAGATCCAAAGTGAGTGTGTCTTTGATCTGTTGAACTCAGAGTGGCTCTCTCTGAGATGGCGACATGGGCAGGAAAGCAGCCTTGTCGAGAGAGTGAGGGCAGCCTGGAACATTACAGGGAAGTGTCTGGGAGGCTACAGGACAGCCAAGTCTGGAGGTCAGGAGAAAGATTGAGACCGGAAGGAGATGTGTGTGTCACTACCAGAAATGTAGAAGGTGGACTGGGGAGGTGAGATAGAGGAGTCTGGGCAAGCCAAGAGTCTGTGGCAGAGACCTCGATGGGAACGGAGGAATTCCCTGCTGGTCTAGTGGTAGAGAGTCCACCTGCCAGTGCAGGGGACACAAGTTCAAGCCCTGGTCCAGGAATATTCCACATGCCGCAGGGCAGCTAAACCCATGCACCGCAACTACGGAAGCCCGTGTGCCCTAGAGCCCATGCTCTGCACTAGAGAATAGCCCCTGCTCACTGCAAGCAGAGAAAGCCCTCTCGTAAAGAAAGCAACAAAGAGTCAGTGCAGTCATAAACAAATAATAAATTAGATAGGAGAGGATGGTGCTGAATCGGGGCAGAGGTCCCTGGGGAGGAGGGGAGGGACTGGTCAGAGAAACACTTTAGGAGGCTAGCGGAAGGCCATGATGACTGACAGGCTATGGAGGGAAACAGAGGAAAGCCCAGGATGAGGCTTAGGTCACTCTCTAGTGACTCGGGACCACAGGCCTCCCCGAGACAGGGGCCCAGGAGGAGGAGCACAGGTCGGGGGAGATAGGAGAGCACACTGAGGCAGTGAGGGAGACGTGCTGGGGGACATCCAGGGCGGGGCATTCCAGGGGGCTGCTGGTCACCTGGTCTGGAGCTCCAGAGTTAGGGGTAGAATCTGCAGCTTCTCATTTTCCCCTTTCCCTTCTCGTCCTTCACAAAGGCTCCAACTACTATGTGCGCATCCTGAGCACCATTGACCGGGAGCTACTCAAGCCCAACGCCTCGGTGGCCCTCCACAAGCACAGCAACGCCCTGGTGGACGTGCTGCCTCCCGAGGCCGACAGCAGCATCATGATGCTCACCTCAGGTGAGGGGGAGCCCAGGGCCGGGGAGGCCTGAAGGGACCCTGCGGGCCAGGCTGGGAGCCCCAGCTCTGCTCTCCCACCAGATCAGAAGCCAGACGTGATGTATGCGGATATCGGGGGCATGGACATCCAGAAGCAGGAGGTGCGGGAGGCCGTGGAGCTCCCACTCACACACTTCGAGCTCTACAAGCAGGTAAGGAGCCAGATCTGGCAGGGGAGGGAGAGGCCGGGTCCGCTGGGTCTCCAGCTGGTGACAGACTCCCTGGCTCATCCTTCTCTCCACCTCTGGGCTTCAGATCGGCATCGATCCACCCCGAGGCGTCCTCATGTACGGCCCACCTGGCTGCGGGAAGACCATGCTGGCCAAGGCCGTGGCTCATCACACGACAGGTGAGCCGCTTGGCCCCTCCCCCAAGCTCTGGTCTTCTGGGCTTTTCCAGCCTTGCCCTCAGCTCTCTCATCCTCCCCAGGAAGTAGCGCGGCATGGCGATTAGGAATGTGGGCTCTGGGGTCAAAGCCCCAATGTGTCTTACCGTGTGGTGCTGCCATCCTGGGGAGGTGACTTTACTCTTGTGCCTCAACTTCCTCATCTAATAAAACATTCATTTCGTAGCATGATTGTGGAGAGAATTAATGAAATAATAACATAGTTTTCCTTTGGTGGGTCATGACCTGTTAGTAATTATGAGTTCAAATTCATGGGTTCTAACCAGCATTTTAAAAAGTAAAACAGAACAGAAGACATCAGAGTTCACCCCACATACTAAGAGCCCATGTTGTTTGTGCAACTTAACGCACACAAATATGCATACACCTGTCTGCTGCGGTTGTACAAATGTATTTCTTGTAAGTTTCAAACAACGATGTCTGAAAGTCACTGTATTACTGTTTGTAAAGCCTAAAAACAGGATTCTTAAAATCTTAATGTACGAAGCCAGGGAGCAGTAGAGGGTATTGTGTAAGCAGTGAGTCAGGCTGCCTGGGTTTTTGAAATACGGACCTCTTAACAACTTCTTATGTAAGGTTGTACTACTTATGTAAGTTAGTTTATGTAACTTCTTGGCAAGTTAGCCTCTCTGTGACTCCATTTCCTGATTTTCTGGATTATTCAGAGGATTAAATCAATATAAAGCTTCTAAAACTGTACCTCAGCACATAGTAAGTATAGTAAATATTAGCCATTGTCGTGATCATTCATTGGTTTAGCAGATCACTGAACTTCTGCAGTCCCTGGTTGATGAGCCAGACATGTCTCCTGCATTGGAGAATTTCCCAGTTTGGCTGAGGAAAAAGGAAAATAAACACTTAGAACTCAGTCATTCAATATTTATTGAGCACCTGATACATAACAAGCTGTGTCCTAGGTTCAGAAGACATGGCCGTGAACAGAACAAAGTCTCCATACCTCATAGAGGTGATATCTTAGTTGAGGAAGTACTTGAACAGATGAATGAATAGGTCCTATGTCATATGGTGCTAAATGCCAGAAGAGAACAACTAAGAGGCAGGGAGACAGGGAAAAATGGGCTGTAGCTTTATGTGCAGGACTGGAGGTGGTCAGGGAAGGCTCTTCTGAGGTGACATTTATGTAAAGACCTAGAATACGCTTTTGAGAGAGTGAGTCACGTGAATGTCTGGGAGATGGAGTGTGTCAGGCTGAGGGACTTCGCTGGTGCAAAGGCCTTGAGGCAGGTATGTGCTTAATGTCCCAGAACAGTGAGGAAGCCCCTATAGTTGAAGCTGCGTGAGCAAGAGGTCATGGTAGGAAGTGAGCCTCCAGTGGGGACAGTCTACAGAGTAGCAAATGCCTCAAGGAAGGTAGTGGGATAGCCCTCCAGGAGGGCTGTCAATCCATTCTGCATAGGCCTCTCAGAGAGGGGTCCCAGAAGAGAGGTGTGCGGAGTCTGCCAGGCACTCCGTAAGGAGAGGGAATAGCATTTGAAAAGGCCAGGGGGTGGGAAAGAACTTACCTAGGGAGTCATGAGTAGTGGTGAGTAGACGTGACCAAACTCTGTGGGGGCAGGGAACTGGTGATTTTGTCCTTTTGTGTTTCCAGTGCCCGCCCAGTAGCTGAATTGTGGTAGGTGCTCAGAAAATAACTGATGAAGGCTGACTGAAGGAGGGGCTGTGGGACCAGAAGATGAGGCTGAAGAGGTCAGAAAGGGCATGAATATAAATCATCTTAGTGCTAATATGAGAGTTTGGCTGTTGTCCTGAGAGCAAGGTGGTTGTAGACAGGCCGAGTTCAATAGAAATACATTTGGCCCTGGAACAACAGAGGCTTGAACTCCGAGAGTTCACTTGTACCCAGATTTTCTCACAGGATGCCTGGTTGGATGAATCCACAGATGCAAAACTGCAGATACGGGGGGCCAGCTGTAAAGTTATACACAGATTTTCTACTACACAG
This sequence comes from Cervus canadensis, assembly GCF_019320065.1. Taxonomy (NCBI): domain Eukaryota; kingdom Metazoa; phylum Chordata; class Mammalia; order Artiodactyla; family Cervidae; genus Cervus; species Cervus canadensis. The sequence goes on along the minus strand of NC_057403.1, from coordinate 23,544,078 downwards.
AGGGTTGGCGCCCCTAAACCCTGTGTTGTTCAAGGGTCAGCGGTAGAATGCAAGCTATATATATAATTTAAATTTTTAAGTACTCTTTTTAAACACGTTAAACAGGTGAACTTAAGTGTAAAATATATCTATTTCTTATTTAATTGGTATGTTCAAAATGTTATTTTAACATGTAGCAGATATGAAATTTGAGTTTTTTCGATAATTTTGTCATTGTAGTAAAATATATGTAATGTAAAATTTATTATTTTAACCACTTTGTGAGTGTACAATTTACAAGTGACAAGTGCATTCACAGTTCTGTGCAGTCATCACCACTGTCCATTTCCAGAACTTGTTCATCATCCCAGACTGTAACTCTGTACTCATTAACAATAATTCCCTATTTCTCCCTTCCCACCATCCCTGATAACCCTCTATTCTACTTTCAGTCTCTGAATTTGCCTGTTCTGGGCACCTCATGTATGTGAATGAGTCATATGGTATTTATCTTTTCGTGACTGCCTTCTTTCACTTAGCATAATGTCTTCAGGGCTCACCCATGTTGGAATATGTCAGAACATACTTCCTTTTAAAGGCCAAATCATTTTCCACTATATGTATAAAGCATATTTTATCTGTTCGTTCATTTGTTGATGGACATTTATTGAGATGTTTTACTTTTTTTGGTACTGTCTTTTGAAGTCTGGTATGTATTTCACACTTAGCGTACATCTCATTTTGTTTGGACCAGCCACATTTCATTTGCTTGTGGCCAGTGGCCACCATATTAGAGAAGGACAGGGCTACAAGCTGCACAGCTCCTAGTTTATGACCAGGTCTACACCGTGGATTCTGTGTCTCCTTTCTCTGTGGTACCTGGAAGGAGTGTCCTGAAGGTTGCTCCGAGCAACACAGAGCCACATCCAGACACTAACAAACAAGTTAAACTCTTAAGAAAAGATAGAAAGGTGAGGCAGGCCCAAAGCAAACCTGTTGTCAGCCCCATTGCCACTTGTTACGTCAGAATATGTGCTGCTGATTCCTGACTCTTGCATGGTATTCAAAGGTGGGTCCTTGGAGCAAATGGAACTGAGCTCCTGGTGAGGCAACATGATGCCTTAGTGTATGAAAAACTTGTTTTCTTGCTGGTTTTTGTAAGCACTCTGAAAATCCACTTTTTTTTTTTTAAATATACGTTGGATTCCACGAATGCCTCTAGCTCTATTTTAGAGGCATGTTGGAGTACAGACACATTTTTTAAAATAACCCGATTTTTAAATGTTGAGCCAAAAAATGGCACATCCCTAGGCAGGATTCACAATTTGGGCTGCTGGGTCTCTGAGGGGTACGAGTGAGTAGCTGGTCCTCCTGACTGGATCTAGGACCCTGCCCAGGTCATGACCACTTGGAGTGGGCATCCAAAGAAATGGATGTCCTGAAGGGATGCTCAGTTTCAGTTAAAGTAGTATGGGGCCCTATAGGCAGGAGTCCCATTCTCATCTGACCCCTGTCATCCTGCCATCAGCTGCATTCATCCGCGTCGTGGGCTCAGAGTTCGTACAGAAATACCTGGGCGAGGGCCCTCGCATGGTCCGGGACGTGTTCCGCCTGGCCAAGGAGAACGCACCTGCCATCATCTTCATAGATGAGATTGATGCCATTGCCACCAAGAGATTCGATGCCCAGACAGGGGGTGAGTGATGCCCACACAGGGCCTGGGGTCTTGGGCAGCCTTGCCTACGGGATGCCCTAGGCTGACCGTGTTACATACTCTCCAGCTGACAGGGAGGTTCAGAGAATCCTGCTGGAGCTACTGAATCAAATGGATGGATTCGATCAGAACGTCAACGTCAAGGTTTGGGATTCAGGATGGGCAGGGGAGGTGTGGTGTGGGAATCAGAAGGATGGAGGCTGGCCTGTGAGGGGACAGCTGTTGCAGGGGGAGGGAGAGTGTAGAAGGGACAGAGGTCTGAGCTGGCCTGTCCCCAATGCCAGGTGATCATGGCCACAAACAGAGCAGACACCCTGGATCCTGCCCTGCTGCGGCCGGGACGCCTTGACCGAAAAATTGAATTTCCACTCCCTGACCGCCGGCAGAAGAGACTGATTTTCTCTACTATCACCAGCAAGATGAATCTCTCTGAGGAGGTTGACTTGGAAGATTGTATCCTCCTTTAGAAGCAAGGGGAGGTCACCGTTGGGAATGGGGGTGGTATCTCCACCTCTGCCATCACCACCACCCAGATTGAGCAGGTGGGAGACCAAGGTCTGGGGAGAGGGCTGATAACAAAGACAGCCCACGAACAACTTCTGGCTCTGGGTGTTAACCCTGTCGTGCAGGGAATGGTTTCCTTAACACATCTGCCACAGATGTGGCCAGACCAGATAAGATTTCAGGAGCTGATATCAACTCCATCTGTCAGGAGGTGAGTGATGGTTTCTGTCTAGATTGGGCAGGGGTGTGTGTGAAGAGTCTTCCTCTTGAAACCACTCTGCCACGGTCCTTCTGTCCCTCTTTGCCTCCCTGGGTCTTGGGCTGCGTCTGTGTCTTCCTGCACCATCACTGGAGGCGGGGGGGTGCAAGGAGTAAGTTTTAACTCTTATCCCTTGACAGAGCGGGATGTTGGCTGTCCGAGAGAATCGCTACATTGTTTTGGCCAAGGACTTCGAGAAAGCATACAAGACAGTCATCAAGAAGGACGAACAGGAGCATGAATTTTACAAATGACTCCTCTACCCAAACCACAGGGGCTGGGGGCTTCTCTCACCTCCCCAGCCTCTTTCCCCAAACCTAGTTCTCTTTCCTCTTTACCCAGGATTGATTTATTCATTAAACAAATATGATTAAATCTGTTTAATTTCTCCTTACAAGTTTAACTCCTTTGGAGAAGCTGGGCCTTGAATAGGATCCTCTGTGCCCCTCCTGCTCTCCTGACAGATATGCGGTTGAGGTACGTGGCCTGGGTTACAGCTTGAGGGAAAAGTAAAGAATTAACACTAAATGGCTTCAGAAATTTGGGGAAAAGGATGGAAAATGAACAGCCCATGACCACAAAATAAAGCCTCTATAATCTCCCCACCCACACTTCCTACAGGTAGACGACCATTCAAGTTTTGGGCAATTCCCACCTTCTTTGCACTCAGAATACGTATCAAGGACAGAGGAACCACCCAGTAGAGTGCCCTGGAGCAGGGATGAGGGGGCAAGGGGAAAGTTGGATGCCTGAGTTCTGTGAATGTCTCTGGCTCTTCCTACCATCTCACTGGGACACAGATGTGTTTGGTAGGATCAGTTCCCACTTTTCTCTTGAAGTCTCTGTTTAGACCCCTCTCCCTCTGGGGAGTCTTCCCCGCTACCCCAAGTTGGGAAGTAACCCTTTCCTATGCTGCCCTTGCACCATGCACATGCTCTGCTTGGGACTTCTTACATTTGCCTCCTCCAGACTGGACTCCCTCGTAGTCAGGGACTGTAGCTTGATCACAATTCAAGTCTCAGCACCCACACGTGGCAGTCAGTCAGTTCATGTTCCTTAGATAAATGTATGAATGTCACCATATAGTTGGGAGTGAGATGGTAAGAAGGTATAAGGAAAAATAGTTGAGGAATCAGGTCCTTGAAGAGACGGGTGATTCCTCTATAGGTAAGCATGGCAGGTTGAGCAGAGAAATCAATTCTTCCTCCCTCCTGGCACCTCACAAAAACAAAAGTAGGTTATAAATTCATGTGGACACAGAAGGAGGGAGGAGGTGGCAATGAAACAATTTTGAAAAGAGGCAGAGATCCCCTTGTTGATGTAGCAGATCTGAGGAAATGTGAACCTGAACTAATGGGAAGTCCAGAAACAGACTACATTTTCAGAATCCAGAGGGGCCAGGTTCTGAAGGTGAGGGCAGGAAACAGGAGGATTGCCTGAAAGGCTATATAAAAACCAAAATTGATACACTGAGTGTGCAGGAAACAAATGAGCTGTTGTTACTCCAGGCCTGGCTGAAGACCTCAGATTTACTTTGCAAAGGCTGGGCCAGCAGTTTCTGGGCTGGTGTACCTCGGGCAAGGATGAGACAGGGGCCATGCTGAAGATGAGATTAATTAAGTGCCCTGGGCAGGCACCTGAAGGATTCCTTCTGAGGAAACCAAGCAGCATGATCAAGAGGAAAGTGTATTGTTAAGACACCTGAAGTCTTCACTGTTCATATTCAGTAGCAGCTAATATCAAAACTGATGAGTTTACAAAAGCATATAATTTAGAAATAATGAAAGTAAATTTCAAAAGAAACAAAAGGATGAGAGGTCCTTGCCTCCTGGAAGTAGACAGGGAAATACAAGGTAAGTGTCCCATGGGAATGCTTTTTTTTCTAATACACTTTGTATTCAATATATACTTGACCTTTTTTTTTTTTTTTTTTTTTTGGCTGTGCCACACAGTACGTAGGATCTTAGTTCCCTAACCAGGGATCAAACCCCTGCCCCTGCTTTGGAAATGTGGTATGTTAACCACTGGACCACCAGGGAAGTCCTACACTTGAATTAGATTTGTTATTTAGTTGCTAAGTCGTGTCCAACTCTTGGGACCCCATGGAGTGCAGCCCACCAGGCTCCTCTGTCCAAGGGATTTCCCAGGCAAGAATACTGGAGTGGGTTGCCATTTCCTCCTCCAAGGGATCTTTCCTACCCAGGGATCAAACCTCACTTCAGCAGTTTCCTTCCTTTACTCTCCCTCCTTCAAGAGGACTTGTAAAATCCATTCTTTTTTTTTTTTTTGGCATGGCTTTGTTAACTACCTAATTTAAAGGCAGGAATGATCCCTGGGTCCTGTCACAAAGGGACAAAACACATTGTAAACATCAGTGATAAAGGGCAAAGAGACTGGGAAAAAAACAAAGCCATGTACCCCAGAAATGACAGCGGACTAGTGTGAAGCTCTAATTGGTAAAAAGTAGTAGCCACTCACATTAGCTGGAAGAGGGGATATATGGTATATTTTGAAGGTTGCCCAGCAAGCTTGTTGTCTGTGCTTAGACAAAATTATAGAGTGGCCTCCCATCATCATGGTCTGAGTGATCCTGATGCTGATGTTCTGAGACTGCTTATGTCCAACAGGATAATGTGGCTCAGCTGTGAGCAGTAGGCTAGCTTTCAATACCACTGAGGCCTACCTGTAAGTGTCAAGCCAGTTCCTGGATGTCAGGGACTGCTTTTTTCTGTTCTCAGCTACATGCTACTGCATTAAGAAGGAAAAAGTAAGGCCAGTTTGCGGAACAGCCCAGACAACATGAACACACTGGAAGTGGAGTCTTGAAAGCAAATGTTTTCCTACTAAGGGAAACAGATCCCTTTTCTCTGTCTGCTCTGCAAAGACAAGAGAAAGAAAAAAAACAAATATATGTAAACTGTTTTGTTTTTAATTGTTTTAATTATAATAATACACATAAAGAAGCCCAAAATATAAATGTATAATGTAACAACTTATTATAAATAGTACACTTGTGTGACTATCATGCAAGGACCAGGTGGTAGGTTTCCACTGAAAAAGAAATTCCTATAAAACTCTGCCCAGGAGCATTAATGATCCATTTTGTGAATACCTCTGCAATTCCTACAATGGAGAGTATACCCTGGCTTGATAGAGCCAACAGTTTAGACAAATGTTGATCATTTCCCCAGGTTTCACATATATTCTTTTTTTTTTTATTACTATTATTTGGCTGCATCAGGTCTTAGTTGCAGCACTCGAGATCTTCGCTGCCTCATGCGGGATCTTTCGTTTTGGTACACGGACTCTAGTTGTGGTGCACAGGCTTAGTTGCTCCACAGCACAAAGGCTCTAAGTTCCCTGACCAGGGATCGAACCCACATCCCGCACTGCAAGATGGATTCTTAACCACTGGGCCACCTGGGAAGTCCCTCATGTATTCCTTAGTAACATTTCCTTTGAGTACAACCAGGATCAGTAAGCATAGCTCAGATGAGACTACAGTACATGTACTGCTAAGTTGTTAAAAAGGACTTGATTGATCAAAAATGACTCTGTACCAATGCAGCAACATGACAAACATCCCCACTGTCTGCCCAGACCAGAAGCCATGTCATGATGCCACAGATCACACCACAGCCATCCCAGATGACTTAAACAGTCTTCCATGTCAGCCTCGTGGGGAGAAGAGGAGGAGGAGGATGTATAAGAAGAAAGAGCCTGAAACAGATGGTGCTCAACATCCCAAAGACTGCATCTTCTTTTTTCCTTTACTTATCCTCACAAATTATCCCAAAACATGACTTGGACATTTTGCCTGTTAAGGTATACGTACTGTCATGTCATAGGATAGGAGGCTCCAGTGGAACGCTCAGAACAGTGACTACTCCTGCTGAAGCAGGGATATATCAGGCCAGGCAGATGCTGACCCCAGAGTCCTGCAAGGGAGAGCAGGGTTCTCTCCAGAAGTAAGCCTGGTGCCCTCAGTGGTCCAGCACCTACTAATTTTTGTATCAATCTGAGACAGGCCTGGGACTCTCTGCTTCAGTACTGCAATGTTGCACCTAGACACACCTCTCCTTGAACTACAAAATACAAAGAAAGTATATGGGACTACAAATAACTGTCTGCATACACAGGCAAATTCTGGACCAAAAGATAAAAAAAAAAAAAAAAAACCAACCCCCCAAACCCCAAATGCCATTTCTGAAGAGCTGGAAGCAAAAGCAGGGTTACTGCACATGCCTCCCTGCATTCACCACCACCAGAGGGTGGGCAAACCACCTAAGCTACCCCTCCAGTCTGACCCCTGGACACACCCCTACCCTCACCCCATATAAGGAACGAGCTCACACCCACCCCTTGGGGAGCAAACAAGGGAACCTGTTATGCTCCCTACTGCAGCCGGCAGGAGTCCCAGTAAAGCCTTGTGTGAATTGCCTGTCTGGCCTTTAGTCAATTTCTATTGATTGGGGAAGGCCAAGAACCATATAGATAATTGTGAGTTCAAACTATTACATCTAGTTTCAACCTGCCATCCCAAGGTTCATTCTAGTCATCTCCTTTTCCATGTCTGAGGTTCCCCGCTGATAGGGAGATGCCTGGCTGCTCCCATTGCATTTGATATATTTACTTATTTGATCAGAATCCCAGCCCCAGTGTCTCAAACCACTCCCTGCATGACCACCCTCCTCATCCTGCTCAGGCTCCAAGCCCATCTTACAGCTTTAGGACTGAATTGCTCAGAAAGGGGAGAGGAAGTACAGAATGTGTTATCATCTGACTAATTCTACGGCACACTGCCTTCCCAAGCATAAAGTGAAATATTTTTTTCAGTCCAAGATTCTCAAAAGTATCTGCCACAGACCCATAACATCACAGAAGAGTGGAAAGAATTCCTTCATATTAAAAAAAATTACTATGGTTTCCATTTTTCTCTATGAAAAAATTCACTCAATTCTATGTGTGTGTTAGTCACAGAGTTGGGTCCGACTCTTTGCGACCCCATGGTAGCCAGCCAGGCTCCTCTGTCTATGGGAGTTCTCCTGGCAAGAATATTGGAGTGGGTTGCCATGCCCTTCTCCAGGGGATCTGCCTGACTCAGGGATCCAACCCGGGTCTCCTGCACTGCAGGCGGATGCTTTACCTTCTGAGCTACTAGAGGAGACCATTCATTCTATACAGACAGGCAAAACTGTTTGACAGATAAATGACAAATCTTCAGCTCAAGTCGTGAAACACAGCTGATGCTGCAAGAAGATGCAACGTATTCTTTTTTATAACAGATCTGTGGCTCATATGATCACACACGTGTACCAGTCACAAGGCCACTGGCACCCGTGATGTACCACACACAGACACTCAAGATTCACAGACCTACCTCCACACAACCTGACTTGCACCCGCCGCTCAACCACTCCCGTCACACTGCAACCCGCATACCCACCCCATCACACACACACATCACCCCAGTCACACTCCTGCACAGCCACGGTCTCCACCGCGGCTCTCACCTCACTGCTCAGTCACGAATCACACTCCAGGCCGTGGACTCCTTCCAGTTAGGTGCTGCTTCAGCACACGCCGTCTGGCACCCAAAGAATTACACACACGCAGAAACACAACTCATTCTCAGCCGAAGGCGTAGTCGGTCCCGCAACCCTCACAGCGGCAAACACACATACACACGTACACACGCTCACGAGGCCGGGTACATAGGGACACACGCCTGTGAACCACGCGCCGGGACTACCTCGAGGAAAGAATCTGACAGAATCCGCCTCGCACGCGCTCGGCCTCAGGGCGGCACCACGGACGCACTAGGCTGTCAAGACTCTGGACTCCATTGTCTGGAGGTCCGCCGAGGCTTGCACAGCCGGGACTGCTCCCGGCTGAGTTCTTCAGCTCACCGCGAGAGTACGCGGGTACCAGAGTCCGGGACGAGAGCCGCCCTGTCCGAGCGTGCGAGCGCCTGCGCACTCAGAGCCCAAGCCCACCGGCTACCGGCCGTGGACTACATTTCCCAGAAGGCCCTCCCCCCAGAAGGCCCAGGGGGAGGGCCTTCTGGGAAACTTCACCCAGAGGGCTTCACGGAGCCGTCCTTTCCGGGTTGCGCAGCCATCTCATGTGAGCCACCGCGGGTAAGCTTCACCCAGAGGGCTTCACCGAGCAGTCCTTTCCGGGTTGCGCAGCCATCTCAAGTGAGCCGCCGCGTGTAAACTTCACCCAGAGGGCTTCACCGAGCCGTCTTTTCCGGGTTGCCCAGCCACCGCATGTGAGTTTGTAGAAGCTGGGGGAGAAGTTGGTGCTAGGTGAGGCGGAGCAGGATTTGTCCGGGGTGGAGATGGAGATGCCGCCCAAAGTGAGGAGCCCAGGGAGGCTTTTCTGCCTGCAGCCTCAGGCCTGTGCGGGCAGGAGGAGAGGAGGAAAGCGAGTGTGTGTGTGTGTGTGTGTGTGCCGGACAAAGTCAGGCCTGTGCAGGCAGGAGGAGAGGAGGAAAGCGAGTGTGTGTGTGTGTGTGTGTGTGCCGGACAAAGTCAGGCCTGTGCGGGCAGGAGGAGAGGAGGAAAGCGAGTGTGTGTGTGTGTGTGTGTGTGTGTGTGTGTGTGTGTGCGGGCAGGAGGAGAGGAGGAAAGCGAGTGTGTGTGTGTGAGTGAGTGAGTGAGTGTGTGTGTGTGCTGGACAAAGTCAGGCCTGTGCGGGCAGGAGGAGAGGAGGAAAGCGAGTGTGTGTGTGTGTGTGTGTGTGTGAGTGTGTGTGTGTGTGTGTGCCGGACAAAGTCAGGCCTGTGCGGGCAGGAGGAGAGGAGGAAAGCGAGTGTGTGTGTGTGTGTGTGTGTGTGTGTGTGTGTGTGTGCGGGCAGGAGGAGAGGAGGAAAGCGAGTGTGTGTGTGTGAGTGAGTGAGTGAGTGTGTGTGCCGGACCAAAGTTAGGCCTGTGGGGCAGGGAGGAGAGAGAAAAGCGAGTCTGTGTGTTGTTGATGTTGTGTGTGTGTTGTGCCGGACCCAAGTCAGGCCTGTCGGGCAGGAGGAGAGGAGGAAAGCCGAGGTGTGTGTGTGTGTGTGTGATGTTGTGGGCAGGAGGAGAGGAGGGAAACGAGTGTGTGTGAATGTTGTGTTGTGTGTGTGCGGCAGGAGGAAGGAGGAAAGCGAGCTTGTGTTGTGTGTGTGAGTGAGTGAGTGAGTGTGCTGTGCGCCGGACAAAGTTCCAAGGCTGTGCGGGCAGGAGGAGAGTGAGAAGAAAGCCGAATTGTTGTGTGTGTGTGTGTGTGTGTGAGTGTGTGTGGTGGTGTGTGTGCCGGACAAAGTTCAGGCCTGTGCGGGCAGGAGGATGAGGAGGGAAGTTGAGTGTGTGTGTGTGTGTTTGTGTGGTTGTGTGTTCTGTTGTGTGCCGAACAAAGTCAGGCCGTCGGGCAGGAGGAGATGAGGAAAGCCGATAGGTGTGTATGTGTGTGTGTGAGTGAGTGAGTGAGTGTGTGTGTGTGCCGGACAAAGTCAGGCCTGTGCGGGCAGGAGGAGAGGAGGAAAGCGAGTGTGTGTGTGTGTGTGTGTGCCGGACAAAGTGTGTGCGGGCAGGAGGAGAGGAGGAAAGCGAGTGTGTGTGTATGTGTGTGTGTGAGTGAGTGAGTGAGTGTGTGTGTGTGCCGGACAAAGTCAGGCCTGTGCGGGCAGGAGGAGAGGAGGAAAGCGAGTGTGTGTGTGTGTGTGTGTGCCGGACAAAGTCAGGCCTGTGCGGGCAGGAGGAGAGGAGGAAAGCGAGTGTGTGTGTGTGTGTGTGTGTGTGTGTGTGTGTGTGCGTGCGTGCGTGCGTGCGTGTGCGCCGGACAAAGTCAGGCCTCCTGTCGATGGGTGCGGTTGTCTGATACTGGTGCTTGCTTCAGTGATGAGTGTGACTGACCCACGCTCTTGCTGCCTTACCCTCCCTCCCCTCAGCCCTGGTGTCTACACAGAGCTATGTCTTCAAGAGAAAAGTCCAAGATTGAACCCCAAGATTAAGGTTCCCAGCAAGAAGGTACAGTCCTGGGCTTGGAATGGGGCTTTTTAGAGCTAAAAGTGTCTCCGAGACAGACTTCTGGGAGGAAATGGTGAGAGGGGTCCTTACTTGGAGACAATGTGGGTGCTGCTGCATTTTTCTGAACCACAGCATCCCCTTACCTCTGATCCTAGGAGCCGGCTATCATGTCAAAGACGGGCTCCCATCTGGTCACAGGCGTGAGGTAGAGCTGATGTGGCCCTGGAGGGGACATTACCCGTCTGGCTGTGCTCTAAGAAAGGCTTGGTGTCTCATGATTTCCTTCTTCCCCAGTCCTGCCAGTCTTTGCAAGAAGGATCCTGAAGAGAAAGGAAAAAATTTTCCCCCTCTAAAAGTACAGATCAGGTGAGCTTCTACTTTCTCTTTGTTCATAAATGCAGTTTTGTTTTTAGTACATAGAAACATTTGCTTTTCTTTTCCTGAAATGTCAGTGACCTATTCTAGGCCTTCCTTCTCAATAAATGAGGGGCCATGCAGAGGGGTCCCCCTCTCATTCACTTTTTGTAATAGTAAATATATATCCTGGAGTCTAAAGTTACAACTTTGCTTAATAAAGCAAATGAGATGAATATTTAAGTGGAATCACATCATTGCTGTCCTGCAGAACCTCAGTTTAAAAGTGAGGCAAGATCAGAGGTGGTCTGATTGGTGTCAGTGACATGGGCATCTGCTTTTTAAGGTGTTTAGGAGCAGGAACGTGATTGGAAATCATGGAAATCTGTGTCATCATGCGTAAGATTTTTTCCAGGGAATTGATGGGTTCAGATTTGCTTATAAAGAGTTTGTCAAAAGAAAAAAACTGTGCATATGAGTAAAGTAAGATTCATTGTGATGAACAATAATACTCAAATTTTAAATTTTATATGAATAGCATTTACTATTATTGGGATTCAGAGATATTTTACAAGTGTTATATCCAAAGTGATATTTCAGTTGATTATTCAGTGGAGAAAGGGGAAACAAACCAAACACTGTCTGTCTGCTTTGCCCACATTTTTTTATTTAGTCTGCAGATGCCCCTCACCTGATATGTTCATTCAGAGGAGAATTTTGTCTGTGAAAAGGTCTTATTGTATTGAAGAATGTTCAAGAGTTGTTAGTCTTTATTAATAATGGTCATACTGATTCCCTTACTATTCCCACACATGTCAAACAGATTTGCTTCCAAGATTTTCAAATATTTTTAATTGGGTATAGATTTGTTGTATACTTAATATTATGGAATTGATACTTATTTTTTTCAAAAGGTTATTCAGTTATATTACATAAGGGACTTGTAAAAAAGAAAGTTAACCCTGGCATCATGATTAATATTTTGGGGAGGTTTATTTTAGCAAAAAATTTTTTCTGTGAACCTGTATATGTGTGTGTGTATGCATGTGTGTGCAGAATAGAAACTGTTCTAACTGAACATTCAAAGGACACAGATTCCACAACTCTTATTTGAAAAAAGTAATTCTACCAAACCAGAGGTTTCTTATATCTCCATGAATATAGAAAGAAGAGGAACATGTCAGTGAAGCTTCATAAACCTTCCAAGTATTTATACCTCCAAATTTAACATTATATAAATCAACTATGAATAATTATTATGGCATAATTTATCAAATAAGATAGCCTTTCAGGATTAAACTTTTTTAGGTTGCTTTTGGGACTTTGCTGGTGGTTCAGTGGCTGGGACTCCATGCTCTCAATGCAGGGAGCCCAGGTTCGATCCCTGGTCAGGAAACTAGATCCCACATGCTGCAACTAAGACCCAGAACAGCCTAAATAAATAAATATTTAAAAAATTAAGTTGCTTTAACAGGACACAGTAATAACCTCTCCAGTCCACATATCTTTAAATGCAAACAACATTTTGGAAGACAGGTTTATAATAGTAGAAAACAGAATAAAATGGTAATAACTGTAAATATTAATGTAAATCTTTACATAGGACAGGAGAGTAAGATTGAACCTCTTACTAATATTCTCCATTTAATTCTCTTTATCAACTTTATGTTGAAGAATTGTGTCTCTTCTTTTGTAGTAGCAAGGATGAGGAGAGATGTGCTTACCACTTTAAAGCCTTGCCTCTAAAATATGTAAAATATCATTGTAAAAAAAGTGGGCATGAGAATCAAATTTTACTATAAAAACAGAAAGTAGAAAATAATTTCATAACAATACCATCTAACTTTTATTTAGCAATTACATGTCACTAAATGCTGTCTATGTAATATCCCAATCTTCATGACAACTGTAGGAGATTGGTACTGTTCTTATCCCCAGTTTATCAATAAACTAACTGAGAAGTTGGCAGCTGTCAGATTAGGGCTTACATTCTGAAAATCAACAACAGAGTCTGTGTTATGAATGACATAATCTCTCCCTTAATTTTACATACTTTTTTTTTTTTCCGGCTGCACCACTCAGCTTGCAGGATCTTAGTTCCCCCACCAGGTATCGAACCTAGGCCCTGAGCAGTGAAAGCACAGAGCTCTAACCACTGGACAGCCAGAGAATTCTCCATACTTGTTTAATTTGCCTGTATCAGTCAGGGATTCATCATGAATATCCTTCTCCAACATAAAATATTGACCAGTATAATCGGTATTAATAGGGGCCTTAGTGTGCCATCAAAACTGACCATAGTTTTATATTTAAAATGGATAACAAACAAGGACCCACTGTATAGCACACAGAACTCTACTCAGTGTTATGTGGCAGCCGGGATGGGAGGGGGTTTGGGAGAGAAGGGATATATGTATATGTATGGCTAAATCCCTTCACCGTTCACCTGAAACTATCATAACATTGTTAATCAGCTGTACCCCAAAACAAAATAAAAAGTCCAAAGGGGGGCGAAAACCTGACCATAATTTATTTAACCTGTTGCCTCCTGTAGCTATTTATTTTTCCAACGGTTGGTTATTCTAAGTTGTTATATGATAAACATCTTGTGCATGTATCTTAGTGTGCTAAGAAAAACTGCCTAAAAATGGAGTTTTGGTTGAATAACAGACATAAGGGCTCACAGTATGCCGAGTCTTATGGTAGTTAGAGGAAAACAAGCATTGAGCATAGTCACTATCCTTAAGTTTCTTGTAATACAGCAAATATTATAAAGTCAAAATAGACAGAATAAGCATGAGATTGGAGGTAATAAGGGCTTCCCTGGTGGCTCAGTGGTAAAGAATCTGCCTGCAATGCAGAAGATGCGAGTTCGATCCCTGGGTTGGGAAGATTGCCTGGAGAAGGAAATGGCAATCCACTCCAGTATTCTTGCCGGGGAAATCCCATGAACAGAGGAGCCTGGTGGGCTAAAGTCCATGGGATCGCAAAAGAGTTGGACACGACTGAGCGACTAGACAACAACAACAAGGAGGTAATAAAGCCACTAGAGATACTCAGGTCACATTTCTTGGGAGTTCATAGAAAGGAAATAATATTTCTCTAGCAACCTCTGTCAGCTTTTGGCCAGTTTATTCTGAGTTTAGGGGAACTCTGTGGTGAAAAAATGAAATTTAGGCTGTATGATTCTTACCAGCTCTGTCCAGTAAAACTTGCTGCAGAGATGAATATGTTCTGTATTTACATTCTCTAGTATGGTAGCTACTAGCCACATGAGCCTCTCGAGCACTCGAAATGTGGCTGGTGCAACTGAGGCAGTGAACTTCTAATTTTACTTAAATTTGATTTGATTTAAATAGTCATATGTGGCTATTGTGATAGCACAACTTAATATCTAACAGTTTTGCTTCTAATGATGTTAGATTCAAAGCGAGACTAATGGAACAGATACAGATCAACATCATCAGAAATTTGGGTGGACTGAAGACCCTTTTTTTTCTTTCTTTCTTTAGCTACACCGGGTCTTAGTTGCTACACGTGGGATTTTCCATCTTTGTTGCGGCATGTGGGATCTTTAGTTGCAGAATGTGGGATCTAGTTCAATGACGAGGGATTGAACCCTGGCCCCCTGCATTGGGAGCTCAGGGTCTTAGCCACTGGACCACCAGGGAAGTCCCTGCAGACCCTTCTGCTGGAGTGCCTAGTCTAGCTTCATGCAGGAAGCCCCTGATTTGTATCCAGACTTGTGCAGGTGGTCCCCTGTGGTACAGGGAAGTTTGGCTTCATTTAGGCTCCCTCTTTTCTCTTCTGATTTGTATGTGGGATATCATGGGGATAGAAATACAAAGAAGGCAAAACAGGATCATATTAACTAAGTCATTTTGGGATTCCTTTGAGACACGGCTGGTCTCAGAGTCTCATTCCTCCCCCAGTCCTAGCTTCTCTGGATTCTGTGCTTTTCGAGTGGAGGAACCCCAAAGAGGACTACGAAGTTCTTGCAGTTCTACAACCATGGCCCATGTAAGTTCACATTTCTCCTCCTTGAGATGTGGTTTTTTAATTCATTTGATCACGTTTATTATCCTGAAACTTCCTTCCTGAGACAGCACTATTGCTCAGGTTGCCCTCAATCACTCTGATCTCAGTGAAGGATGGAGCCACACATCTTAGTGGCCTTCTTCTTTGCCCCTTGTTTCTCTCTCCACTGTTCACCTATTTCATCACCTCTCCAAGGATTCAGTCTCTCTAAGGACCATTGGTGGAGCAGTGGTGGGTGAAGTTGCTTGAGGGAAGTCCTTGAACTTCTCTCATTAGAGTCATGATTCCATGACACAGAGATGATGATCCATTAGACTCCACAGACCTGAGTGTTTCAGGTTGATAAGATGGAATTTAGTGTTGATTTTTTTGCACATGATGAGATCTCATATTCTAAGAGGTTTATAGGACTAGATTGGAGTGTGATTGAGGCCTGCATGTTGGAATCTCAAGGGTCTGTGCAAGGGGTCCCCAGAGGGATAAATAACAGGACAGAAGTCAGTTTTGTGCTTGAGGAGGGTATGAGGAGGGTCTCTAGTGACATCAGTGTCATTGTGGATCATCCTGCATCAGCATCCTTCAGCTTAGGATCCAAACAAGTGTTCCTGAGGGATGGTGGTGGTGGTGGTAGCAGGTGGGAAGACCCTCCCAGATCCCTAATGGGGGGGACGAAGAAAGGCTAAAGGGACTAGGCTTTAGAAAGAAATGCTAGGGCTTCCCTTGTAGCTCAGCTGGTAAAGAATCCACCTGCAATGTGGGAGACCTAGGTTTGATCCCTGGGTTGGGAAGATCCCCTGGAAAAGGGAAAGGCTACCCACTCCAGTATTTTGGCCTGGAGAATTCTATGGACTGTATAGCCCATGGGATCACAAAGAGTCAGACATGACTGAGCAACTTTCACTTTTCACTTTCAAAGGGACTGGGGGAGACCTTTGACATTTTGTCCAACCTAAATGCCTAAAAGTGACAGAAGGATTAGTCCAATATATCTACAAGATGGATGAATAGCCAGCCAGTAAATAAAATAATTTGTCATCTGTTATGACAAGGGAAAATGCTTATGATATTATCTTGCATAATAATGAACCTGAGTATTGATTAAATCAAATGTCTGCCGCTGTGCTGTGCTCAGTCATGATTGACTCTTTGCAACCCTATGGACTGTAGAGTACCAGGTTCCTCTGTCCATGGGATTTTCCAGGGAAAAATACTGCCAGTAGGTTGCCATTGCCTCCTCCAGAGGATCTTCCTGACCCAGGGATCAAACTCTGGGCATGTGGATTCGTTACCAACTGCGCCAAATCAAATGTCAGTAAAGTCCTATTTTCTTAGAGATTTTGGAGTATTTGGGGGAAAAACAATTCATTACTTATTTTTCTTTTAGTTTTTTGAAAGGAAAACAACATAACTCACATTTATTTACAACTTAAACTATTTGCATGATAGGCAGTGTGCTTATTTATATGATTTTGTTTCACTGGAAAACTTTATTCACTCATTACATGATATACAGGACATTCTATTTGTAACAACTGTACTCTTCAAAAGTATATAGGCACTCCATTTTACAAATTACTGATTTTCTTTTTCTTCCATACATGTTACGGGCTTGATACCAGATTAACTACTTGTTATAGTGCCTCTTTCCTACAATGCAGTTTTCCCCTTTTGAAAATACAGTTGAAACATTGTTTATAATACATGGGTCTGTCATTTCAGATGTCCTTGTCATTCAGGGATGTGGCCATAGACCTCTCCCAGGAAGAGTGGGAGTGCATGAACCCTGTTCAGAGGGCCTTGTACAGGGATGTGATGTTGGAGAACTACAGCAACCTGGTCTCATTGGGTAAGGATATCTGCACAAATAATTGACAGTCTGCCTTCTGGAATACCAGTTTTCTCCACTGTTGAATTTCAGAGCTCTGTTTTAAGACACCAGCTGAATGGCTTTCCCCTATTTTGAAAGAATGGTTTGAGTATTATTGAGTTGGAAACGGGCATTTGGTTAAGTGCCATCTTCTCTATCCTTCAGTGACCTTCACTCTTTCCTCTGGTCCTTCCTACAGTTGCCTGTTACTCTACATTATTTCTAGGTTTGAGTCCTGTAGTATGTTCAGAGAAGTCAGGTGTCATATATGTGCATACTCAGAATTCCTGAGAATTAGCTAGTCTTAGAGTTTTGTGTTTTCTTGATCATCAGAGGAGCCTCTACAGTTTATGTAGTGATAGATGGATTAACAGTATTCATTTACTTTTTTTTTTTCCATTGTGCCACTTAGCATGCAAGGTCTTAGTTCCCCATCCAGGGATCAAACACACACCCCATGCAGTGAAAGCACAGAGCCCTAACCACTGGATCATCAGGGAAGTCCCCAGTAATATTCATTTAAAATTGAAGTAAACTCATCCCATCCTAGAAGAGACATATTCTCTCTAACCTACTTTGTGGTTGAAAATTCTAGTCTGTGAATCTTACATTTTCTATTGAAAGAATTCTGAGAGGGAAAAAAAATTAAAAATAAATAAAAAAATAAAGAATTATGAGGAAGAACTTGGAAGTATTTTTGAAGACAGTGTTTTTCTTTTGGGCTTCCCAGGTGACTCGGTGGTAGAGAATCCTTCTGCCGCTTCAGGAGACATGGGTTTGATCCCTAATGGGGAAGATCCCCTTGAGAAAGAAATGGCAAGCCACTCTAATATTCCTGACTGGAAAATCCCATGGACAGAGGAGCCTGATGGGCTATAGTCCATGGGGTCACAAAAGAGTCAGACATGACTTAATAACTAAACAGTAACAAGAAATTTTTCTTTTACTAAAATAAGAACAACAACAAAAATAATACTGCATGCTAGGCATCCTTGCAAGCTCTTATATATATTAATTCATTTAATTCTCACAAGAGTCCTCTAAGGTAATAATAGCCCCGTTTACACTGATAAAAGCATAACACATGGAAGGAGTAAGTGCTGGCGAGTGACTGAGTATTTGAACCCAGACCACAGGGGTTCAGAGTCTGTGTCCTCAATGCCTTTCTGTACTGCCTTTAAATGCAGAACAGACCTTCTCCCTTCCCTATTTGGCCTCTTTAGTCCTATGACCATGAATCCATCAAATGTTAATATTCTTCAGTGCCTTTTCCATTTTATCAAATGCTCTTTTGACCTATAGGACTTCCCAGGTGATGTAGTGCTAAAGAATCCACCTGCTGGTACAGGAGGCATAAGAAATGTGGATTTGATCCGTGGGTCGGGAAGATCCCCTGGAGTAGGAAATGGCAACCCACTCTGGTATTCTTGCCTAGAAAATTCCATGGACAGAGGAGCCTGGGGGCTACAGTCCATAGGGTTGCAAAAAGTCAGACAGGATTGAGCACACGCATGCACATACACATACATACACACACAAACACACACACACACACACATTTTGACCTAGAGTTTAATATAGATGTAACCAAGTCTAAATTAAGTCATTTTGAATTTTGCTTGTTGTAAGTCATGTGGCATTTCTTTCTTGTGAGCAGGATGTTCCACTCCTAAGCCAGACATGATTACTTTATTGGAGCAAGAGAAAGAGCCCTGGATGATAATGAGAGAAGGAACAGGAAGTTGGTTCACAGGTGAGTGATGCCAGATCAGCCAAGGTGGATGCCATCACACCCTCTGGGTCAGGGAGACACATGGCCCTGAGATGAAGGCTCCTTTCAAAGGCCCAAGGCCTGTGGGGAAAAGGCCTGATTTCTGGGAAAACATTAAAAGCCCCTCAACATGAGCTCCCAAAAGCACTTCATCTTTACCCTCATTTGTCATGCTCCTTATTTCACTTCTCTTCTATTTCCCTCCCATTTCAAAGAGGGAACTGCCTTCTCTTTTCCCCATTGACAATCATTTTATCTATGTTTCCAAGTCCTCTTCTATATTTATACTTCTATTCTTTTCTCCACTGCATAAAATTATTTTATACATATTTCCAACTTACTTGAAAGCAAGACTGTGCCCAAGTTTAAGTACTGTTGATATAGATTCCTACATGTTGTAGTAAAGAAGATGACCTGTACAGAGAAGCAGGGCAATATGGTGGTGATATGTTTTTATCTGTGGTAATTTGGCTGAATTTTATTCTAAGAGATTAAAGAGAAACCTTTGGGAAAAAAATTATGTACAGATTCTTAAAGTGATTTGCATCAGAATCATCTAATGAAAAAGATTAAAAACAAAGACATTCGGAATTTGTTCCTATAGATCTTCATTCCTTTTGTTTCTGTTGTTGCCCAAAAAGCAGTATACGTAAGGAACTCCCCTACATCCATCCTAAGTAGGGGGGCCACTGACTTCATTTGTTCATCTAATCACTCATTTTACCCTCTTTTAGCACCACATCATTTTCTGAAGCCTTTTGCCTTCTTTCAAATTGCATTACAGCAACTTGGAGTTCTCTAAATCAGGATCCAGCAGACAAACAACTGACCATCTGCTTTTGAATGGCTCACAGGCTAAAACCAGTTTTTACATTTTTAGTGGTTGAAAAAAATCAGAAGAATGTTTTGTGAAACATAAAAATTTTACGAAATTCAAATTTCTGTGTCCATACACCATATGTGGTATTACAACATAGGTACACTTATTCAGTTATATACTGTCTAGGCTCCCTTTGAGCTTATAACAGCTGAGCTGGGTAATTGTCACAAAGACCGTATGTCCTATAAAGGCTAAAATTTTTACTATCTGGCTCTTTACAGAAAAAGTTTGCCGACCTCTGCTCTAAAACTCAACTTCTAATCTGTGTTATTCTTAGTTTGTCTTTTATTTTGACTATAAGATGCAATCCCTTATTCTACCCCCAACATAGAAAAATCACATCACAGCATTTGTTTCCTTTTTTTCCCTCCAGATTTGGAGTCTAAGTATTTCACCAAAAAGTTATTTCCAGAAAAGGATATTTGTGGACCACATTTGTTTCAGTTGCAGACAGTGGATGAAAGTCAAACTTATATCCACGAGGACACCATTTTCAGAAATGATTTGCAGTGTAAACATGAGTTTGAGAGACAAGAAGCACATCAAATGAGATATGCTAGTCAAATGATAATCCAAAACTGTGTAGCTCTTCCTCTACATGAGAAAATTCATGCCATAGAGAAATCATATGAATGTAAGGAATGTAGGAAGGCTTTTAGGCAACAGTCACACCTTACTCAACATCTAAGAATTCATACTGGTGAGAGACCCTATAAATGCAAGGAATGTGAGAAAGCCTTTTGTCGTGTGGGAGACCTTAGAGTACATCAGAGAACTCATGCTGGGAAGAGACCCCATGAATGTAACAATTGTGGGAAGACTTTTAGGCTTCATTATCACCTTACTGAACATCAGAGAATACATTCTGGTATGAAACCGTATGCGTGCAAAGAATGTGGAAAGGCCTTTAGTCGTGTTCGAGACCTTAGAGTACATCAGACAGTTCATGCTGGGGAGAGACCCTATGAATGTAAGGAATGTGGGAAGGCCTTTACGCTTCACTCTCAGCTTACCGAACATCAAAGAATTCATACTGGTGAGAGGCCTTATGAGTGTAAAATTTGTGGAAAGACCTTTAAGGTACAACAACACCTTACTCAACATCAGAAAACTCATACTGGTGACAAACCCTATAAATGTAGTGCCTGTGGGAGGGCCTTCGGTCATGGCTCACACCTTGCTCAACATCAGAAAACTCACACTGGTGACAGATCCTACACCTGTAAAGACTGTGGTAAGTCCTTCAGTTCTCGTGCAGATCTTGCTCGACATCACAGAATTCATACTTGTGAAAGACCCTATGAATGCAAGGAATGTGGGAAGGCCTTCGGTAGACGCTGTCATCTTACTCGACATCACAAAATTCATACTTGTGAAAAACCCTATGAATGCAAGGAATGTGGGAAGGCCTTTATTCATAGCAGTCAACTTACTTCACACCAGCGAATTCACACCAGTGAGAACACCTACAAGTGCAAAGAATGTGGAAAGATTTTCAGTCGTCGCTACAGTCTTACTCAACATTATACAATTCACACCGGTGAAAAACCCTATGTATGTAAAGAATGTGGAAAGGCCTTTCGCCTTCAAACAGAACGAACTCTGCATAACAGAATTCATACCGGTGAAAAGCCCTTTAAATGTCAGGAATGTGGGAAAGCCTTTGTCCGTAGGCATTATCTTACTCAACATGAGAGAACTCATACTGGTGAGAAACCTTATGTATGTGACAAATGTGGGAAGACCTTTAGTCGGCGCTGTTATCTTACTCAACATCACAGAATCCACACCGGGGAGAAACCCTACATATGCGACAAATGTGGGGAGGCTTTTAGTTGTAGTTATCAACTTACCTTTCATCGAAGAATTCACACTGGTGAGAGTCCATACAAATGTAAGGAATGTGGAAAGGTCTATAGTCGCCGGTATCATCTTACTCATCATTTTAGACTTCATACTGGTGAGAAACCTTATGGGTGTAAAGTATGTGGGTGTACCTTCCGTCTTCGATCAGGACTTACTCGACATTACACAATTCATACAGGTGAAAAACCGTATGAATGTAAAGAATGTGGGAAAGCCTTTGGTGTCAAGTCAGAACTTAAACGACATCACAGAATTCATACTGGTGAGAGACCCTATAAATGTAAACAATGTGGGAAGGCTTTTGTTCGTCGTGATCAACTCACTGTACATCAGAGAAATCACATTAATTAGGAATCCCTATGCATAATGTAAAGAGGATATTGATTGGTTGCTAAGTTGTGTCTGACTCTTTGTGACCCCATGGACTAGCCTACCAGGCTCCTCTGTCCATGGGATTTCTCAGGTAAGAATACTGGAGTGGGTTGCCATTTCCTCTCCAGGGGATCTTCCTGACCCATGATTCCTGCATTGCAGGTGGATTCTTTACCATCTGAGCTACTGGGGAAGCCCCTACCGAGGATACAGTGACCTTTAGAAAATGCTTTTTATAACAACAGAGAATTCATAATTAAGAAAAATTTTACTTGTTAGGGAACATGTGGTAATCCCCTTTGCTTCATGCTTAAAAGTTAACAGAAATAGTTTTATACTACATATGTTGATTGAAAGCTGAAAAAATTAAAGCATCACCCAGTCTTGGTTAACTTTAGAGAATGATACTGCTGCAGTGCATCTGAAACCAAGATGAAGGATGCCACCTCCCCACAAACATTGTTGACCAGTACTTTTAAAAGGCACAGTGAAATTGGATTACCAGATAAATAAAACTGAAAGAAAAACAAATATACAAAATGGAAGCCCCCAATTTATTTTACTACTACTTAAAAAATATTTATTTTTTAAATTTAGAAGTTGTGCTGGGTCTTCATTGTTGCATGAGGGCTTTCTCTAGTTGTAGCAAGAGGGGGCTACTCTTTCTAGTTTTGGTGCATGGGCTTCTCATTGCAGTGACTTCTCTTCTTACAGAGCATGGGCTCTAAAGCACAGGCTCAGTAGTTGTGGCACATAGGCTTAGTTATCCCTCAACAGGTGGAATCTTCCTGGACCAGGATTGAACCCATGTACCCTGCATTGGCCCATGGATTCTTAACCGCTAAACCACCAGGGAAGTTCCCCCAATTTTTTGTTATTGGATTTAACAGACATAAATTGGCCCTGTCCTCTTTCTGTGAATAACTCTATAAATATTTGCTCTCAGTGTCTCTACCTTAACTCATTGCAGACCAGAAGCAAACAACCTGTGGACCAGCATCAGTACACAGACCACACTTTATGCAGCATTACAACAGAAAATAATTCTGTTAATGTGACAGATGTGGGAGAAGACTTTAGCCATGGTAGATTTTTACTAGAGTTCTCATAATTCCACCGCTGCCTGTGTGGTATTGGCAAAGCACTCTTCCCCTCTGTGCCTCAGTTTTAAAGTGGTGATTATAGTACCTACCTAATAATACTTTTCTAAGGATGAAATGTTAATTTTAAAAGACCTTTAGAAGAGAATGTGTTCAATGATTACTACTTTCAGTGATATTAGTAAATTCATGTGAGAGGAAGACCCTGTGAATATAAGAAATTTTAAAAAACTGTCCACTATCTTTCATTTTGTTTACTTAAATAATTAATTATGGATAAAGTCTAGTAAAATAAACTTTCAGCTCTAAAATTAAGAAGTCATTTCCAAAAACTAATGTGAAAAAGAAATCTCTAGAGTTGATAAATGTGGAGATTATGAGAGAAGGCTTTTGAAGAATCTGGGAGTGCTGTAATGCTTTTTCTTTTATAAGCCATAAAGCAGACATGTTACTGTCTGCTTTTTCTGCTCCAAATTCATGATAAATTAGAAACTAACAATGAAAAGACCACTGTCTATTTGGAAAAAGAAAAATGCAATGAATAATATAATGGCCTCTCTAGAATCAATGGTTGTTAATATGTTCTCTGATTTGATTTGCTTTGTATAATTTTGACGTTTTTTTACTGTAGTATCTGAGTATAAATATAGACGTTAGACATCATGGGGCTTCCCTGGTGGCTCAGACCGTAAAGAAACTTCCTGCTGCAATGCAGGAGATCCAGATTCGATCTATGGGTTGGGAAGATCCCTTGGAGAAGGGAATTGGAACCCACTCCAGTATTCTTGCCGGGAGAATTCCATGGACAGAGGATCCTGGCAGGTCACAGTCCACGTGGTCGTAAAGAGGCAAACATGACTGAGCGAATAAGCATGCATGCATAGCCGTCATAACATTTCACCTCTATTTATCATGCAACTCCTAAGAAAAAAGACTGCCTCCTACTCAACCACTATGTAACTTCACACTGAAGGACATTAACAGTAGTACCATATCTGTAATATTGCACATAGATAATCACTGCCTTAACATATCTAAAATAATGTCTCTGGGAATAGTAGTATTTAATGGTACTGGGGAAATGTTCTGAGGTCACTTATGAATGTCTAAATAATAAATCCCTTCTAAGGAAAAAAATGCTCAGTATCAATCAAAGGACTTGAGAGGCCTACAATAAAATTTGCTTTTTATCCTATTGTTTCTTAACCTTTACTAAGGAAGTCTCATTCACAACACCTAATATCTTCAGGATGTGAACCCACACTGAAAATGCTGCCATAACTGAAGAAGAGTGACCCTCAAGATGGACAGTCCAGATCCATGGCAAGTGCTTACCTATGTTGAGAAAGGAAATGCATGGAGTGTTTCTCTGTTGCTCATATCTTCCTCTGCAGTCAACTGCTTGTGCTTTAAATGTAGGGCTGATACTTTCTACAAAAGTAAACACTTATCTTTATATGAATATATCATGATGTATTTAAACCTCTTATTTTTTAATGTTCAGGTTTAACAGTTTTTCAGTTTCAGATATATCCTTGTCTGTGACTACTGGTTTGTGTGAACTGGAATTTCTTTAATTGTACTCATGGAAAAGTAGAACTGCTCATACATTATATATTCTTTCAGTTATGTTAGATATTGCTAAATTGATCATAGGTTAAATACACTTCCAATTCTACTAGATATGGCCAAGTTGTTCTCTTAGACTCCTATTGAATTGAGTTTTCCTACAGCTTCATATTAGGTATAAGTTTTACTAAATATTTTGATAAATTTCAATTTCAGTTGAGCATTTTTCAAATGTGGTTCTAGGCCAATCATTATTTCTTTACTTTGAATTTCCTGTTCTTAAACTTTCTCCATTATTGTTGTTCTGGTGTTTGTTTTCTAATAGGCCTGAATGGTATTCTGGATACTTCATTTGCAATTATTGTCTCCTATCTTAAATATAGCAGTAGTTATCTATCTACTGAACACTCATTCTATTTTTATGAGACAGATTTCTAAGTTATAAATTGCATAATCTGTATAACAATAAATTTTATTTTCTAATATTTATACTTATTACTTTATTTACTTTTCTTCTTTTGATAGACTCTTCAGAACAAAGTTGAATATTATGGTAATAGCAGTCATCAATTTCTCTGAATTTAGAAATATCCCAGTATTTAATCATTTACTATAATGTTCACTCTATTTGGAGATAAATTCTTCTTGTTGCCTCTAAATAATTTCCTTCAATATTTGTAGGGGACCAGAGAATCCCTACTTTGTTTGCTAGTGAACTGCTGAATTTTGTCCAAGACCATTTTGTTATCTACTGATAAAATCTTATGTTTTTCATCTTAAATTTATTGATGTATTGATTTGTTACTATTTGTTTCTTGGTGTAAGTTTACTGGTGCCTTGATTTGTTTTTAATTAAAATTAAATTTTAAACAATTCTTGTAATATACTGTGATTTTTGTCATAGGGCTGAAGTTCATTTGGTAATATATTTAGAGTTTTTCCATCTATAATCATATGTGAGGCAGTATTATAGTTTTCTTTTTCTTTGATAAGATTTTAGATTTGTAATTAACTTTCTTTAAAAACTATAAACAATCTGTCTATAAAATATAATGAATTTTAATATATTGACTATATATTTGATATCCTTGCCATAAATTCAGTTAGATCTAGAAGGTTTTTTTTTTTTAAATAAATTCAGTTCAGTTCAGTCACTCAGTTGTGTCCAACTCTTCATGACCCCATGGACTGCAGCACACCAGGCCTCCCTGTCCATCACCAACTCCCGGAGCCTACTCAAACTCATGTCTGTGGTGTCGGTGATGCCATCCAACCTCTCATCCTCTGTCGTCCCCTTCTCCTCCCGCCTTCAGGCTTTCCCAGCATCAGGGTCTTTTCCAGTGACTCAGTTCTTCGTATCAGGTGGCCAAACTACTGGAGTTTCAGCTTCAGCATCAGTCCTTCCAATGAATATTCAGGACTGATTTCTTTTAGGATTGACTGGTTGGATCTCCTTGCAGTCCAGGGGACTCTCAAGAGTCTTCTCCAACACCACAGTTCTAAAGCATCAATTCTTCGGCCCTCAGCTTTCTTTATAGTCCAGCTCTCACATCCATACATGACTACTGGAAAAACCATAGTCTTGACTAGACAGACCTTTGTTGGTAAAGTAATGTCTCTGCTTTTTAATATGCTTTCTAGGTTGGTCATAGCTTTTCTTCCAAGGAGCAAGAGTCTTTTAATTTCATGGCTGTAGTCACCATCTGCTGTGATTTTGGAGCCCAAGAAAATAAAGTCTGTCACTGTTTCCATTGTTTCCCCATCTATTTGCCATGAAGTGATGGGACCGGATGCCATGATCTTAGTTTTCTGAATGTTGAGCTTTAAGCCAACTTTTTCACTCTCCTTTTTCACTTTCATCAAGAGGCTCTTTAGTTCTTCTTCAATTTCTGCCATGAGGGTGTTGTCATCTGCATATCTGAGGTTATTGATATTTCTCCCGGCAATCTTGATTCCAGCTTGTGCTTCCTCCAACCCAGCATTTTGCATGATGTCCTCTGCATATAAGTTAAATAAGCAGGGTGATGATATATAGCCTTGATGTACTCCATTCCCGATTTGGAACCAGTCTCTTGTTCCATGTCCAGTTCTAACTGTTGCTTCTTGACCTGCATACAAATTTCTCAGAAGGCAGCTAAGGTGGTCTGGTATTCCCATCTCTTTCAGAATTTTCCAGTTTGTTGTGATCCACACAGTCAAAGGCTTTGGCATGGTGAATAAAGCAAAAGGAGACGTTTTTCTGGAACTTCCTCGCTTTTTCGATGATCCAGCAGATGTTGGCAATTTGACCTCTGGTTCCTCTGCCTTTCCTAAATCCAGCTTGGACATCTGGAAGTTCACAATTCACATACTGTTGAAGCTTGGCTTGGAGAATTTTGAGCATTACTTTGCTAGAGTGTGAGATGAGTGCAATTGTACAGTAGTTTGAACATTCTTTGGCATTGCCTTTCTTTGGGATTGGAATGAAAATGGACCTTTTCCAGTCCTGTGGCCACTGCTGAGTTTTCTACTGGCATATTGAGTGCAGCACTTTCACAGCATCATCTTTTATGATTTGAAATAGTTCAACTGGAATTTCATCACCTCCACTAGCTTTGTTCATAGTATTCTTCCTAAGGCCCACTTGATTTCACATTCCAGGATGTCTGGCTCTAGGTGAGTGATCACACCATCATGGTTATCTGGATCATGAAGACATTTTTTGTATAGTTCTGTGTATTCTTGCCACCTCTTCTTAATATCTTCTGCTTTTGTTAGGTCCATACCATTTCTGTCCTTCATTGTGCTCATCTTTGCATGAAATGTTCCCTTGGTATCTCTAATTTTTTTTTGTTTCATTTATTTTTATTAGTTGAAAGCTAATTACTTTACAATATTGTAGTGGTTTTTGCCATACATTGACATGAATCAGCCATGGATTTACATGTGTTCCCCATCCTGATCCCCCCTCCCGCCTACCTCCCAGTATCTCTAATTTTCTTGAAGCGATCTCTAGTCTTTCCCATTCTATTGTTTTCCTTTATTTGCACTGATCACTGGGGAAGGCTTTCTTATCTCTCCTTGCTATTCTTTGGAACCCTACATTCAAATGGGTATATCTTTCCTTTTCTCCTTTGCCTTTTGCTTCTCTTCTTTTCTCAGCTATCTGTAAGGCCTTGTCAGACAACCATTTTCCCTTTTTGCATTTCTTTTTCTTGGGGATGATCTTGATCACTGCCTCCTATACAGTGTCACGAACCTCCATCCATAGTCCTTCGGGCACTCTGTCTATCAGATCTAATCCCTTGAATCTATTTGTCACTTCCACTGAATAATCACAAGGGATTTGATTTAGGTCATACCTGAATGGTCTAGTGGTTTTCCCTATTTCCTTTGATTTAAGTATGAATTTGGCAATAAAGAGTTCATGATCTGAGCCACAGTCAGCTCCTGGTCTTGTTTTTGCTTACTGTATAGAGCTTCTCTATCTTTGGCTGCAAGAATATAATCAATCTGATTTCAGTATTGACTATCTGGTGATGTCCATGTGTAGAGTCTTCTCTTGTGAGGTTAAAAGAGGGTATTTGCTATGACCAGCGTGTTCTCTTAGCAAAACTCTGTTAGCCTTTGACCTGTTTCATTTTGTGCTCCAAGGCCAAATTTACCTGTAACTCCAAGTATCTCTTGACTTCTTACTTTTGCATTCCAGTCCCCTATAATGAAGAGAACATCTTTTTTGGGTGTTCGTTCTAGAAGGTCTTGTAGGTCTTCATAAAACTGTTCAACTTCAGCTTCTTCAGCATTACTGGTTGGGGCATAGACATGCATTACTGTGATACTGAATGGTTTGCCTTGGAAACGACAGAGATCATTCTGTCATTTTTGAGATTGCATCCAAGTACTGCATTTTGGATTCTTTTGTTGACTATGAGCTACTGCATTTCTTCTAAGGGATTCTTGCCCACAGTAGTAGATATAATGGTTGTCTGAGTTAAATTCACCCATTGCAGTCCATTTTAGTTCACCGATTTCTAAAATGTTGATGTTCACTCTTACCATCTCCTGTTTGACCACTTGCAATTTGCCTTGATTCATGGACCTAACATTCCAGGTTCCTATGTAATATTGCTCTTTACAGCATTGGACTTTACTTCCATCACCCGTCACATCCACAACTAGGTGTTGTTTTTGCTTTGGCTGTGTCTCTTCATTCTTTTTGGAGTTATTTCTCTACTCTTTTCCAGTAGCATATTGGGCACCTACTGAGCTGGGGAGTTCATCTTTCAGTGTCATACCTTTTTGCTTTTTTATACTGTTCATGGGGCTCTCAAGGCAAGAATACTGAAGTGGTTTGCCATTCCCTTCTCCAGTGGACCACATTTTGTCAGAACTCTCTGCCATGACCTGTCCATCTTGGATGGCCCTACATGGCATGGCTCATAGTTTCATTGAGCTAGACAAGGCTGTGGTCCATGTGATCAGTTTGGTTAGTTTTTGTGATTGTGGTTTTCATTCTGTCTGCCCTCTGATGGATAAGTTACTTAGAGTTTTCTATAACACAGTTGAGACAGGTATGAAGTTCATTTTTCATTTTCATTTCCCTTTATGTCCTTCACTTGCCTTATTGCACAGGTTAGGAAGATGACAAAAACAGAAAGATATCCCATGTTCTTGGATCGAAAGAATAAATATTGTTAAAATGACTGTGCTACCCAAGACAATCTACACATTCAGTGTAATCCCAATCAAATTACCAATGGCTTTTTTCACAGAACTGGAACAAAAAAAAATTTTTTTTAATTTGTATGGAAACACAAAAAACCTTGATTAGTCAAAGCAATCTTGAGACAAAAAAAACAGAGCTGGGGGAATCAGGTTCTCTGACTTCAGACTATACTACAAAGCTACAGTAATCAAGACAGTATGATACTGGCACAAAAATAGAAATATCAATCAATGGAATGGGAGAGAAAGCCCAGAGATAAACCCATGCGTCTATGGTCACCTAAATAACAAAGGAGGCAAGAATATATTGGAATATGTTAATATAATGGAGAAAAGAAGCCTCTTCAGTAAGTGGTGCTGGGAAAACTGGATGGCTATATGTAAAAGAATGAAATTAGAATGCCATCTAACACCATACACAAAAATAAACTCAGAATGGGTCAAAAACCTAAATGTAAGACTGGACACTATAAAACTCTTGGAGGAAAACATAGGGAAAACACTCTGACATAAACAACAGCAAGATCTTTTCTGATCCACCTCTTAGGATAATGAAAATGAAAACAAAAATAAGTAAACAGGACCTAATTAAAATTAAAAACTTTTGCACAGCAAAGGAAACCATAAACAAGATAAAAAGACAACCCTCAAAATGGTAGAAAATATTTGCAAATGAAGCAATGGATAAAGGATTAATCTCCAAAATATACAGAAGATCATGGAATTCAATATCAAAAAAACAAACAACCCAATCAAAAAATGGGTGGAAGACCTAAATAGACATCTCTCCAAAGAAGACATACAGATGGCCAAGAGGCATGTGAAAAGATGCTCAGCATCACAAATTATTAGAGAAATGCAAATCGAAACTACAATGAGATATCACCTCATACCAATTGGAATGACCATCATCAAAAAAACCTACAAACAATAAATGCTGGAGAGGGTGTGGAGAAAAGGGAACCCTCTTGCACTGTTGGTGGGAATGCAAACTGAGACAGCTACTGTGGAGAACAGTGTGGAGGTTCCTTAAAAAACTAAAAATAGAACTACCATATGACCCAGCAGTCCCACTTCTGGGCACATACCCTGGGAAAACCATAATTCAAAAGGGCACATGTACCACAATATTCATTGAAGAACTGTTTACAGTGGCCAAGACGGCCAAGACATGGAAACGACATAAATGTCCAATGACAGATGAATGGATAAAGAAGATGTGGTACGTCTATGTACACAATGGAATATTACTCAGCCATAAAAGGGAACAAAACTGGGTTATTTGTAGAAATGTGGATGAACCTCGAGTCCGTCATACAGAAAGAAGTAAGTCAGAAAGAGAAAAAAATATGTATTAATGCATATATGCAGAATACAGAAAAAAATGGTACAGATGAACCTATTTGCAGGGCAGGAATAGAGACACAAATGTAGAGAACAGACTTGTGGACACAGCGGGCAAAGGGGAAGGTGTGATGAACTGAGAGAATAGCTTTGACATATACACACGATCATGTGTAAAACAGATGGCTAGCGGGAAGAGGAGCTTGTTGCTCTGTGATGACCTAGAGGGGTGTGAAGGACAGGAGAGGTGGGAGGGAGACGCAAAAGGGAGGCGATGTATGTATACTTATAGCTGATTGATTTTGTTTTACAGCAGAAACGAACACAACATTGTAAAGCAACTATCCTCCAATTTAATTAATTAATTTTAAAAAGAAGGAGGTCTGGTAATTAGGACTCTGCACTTCCATAGCAAACGGGCGCGGGTTTGATCCCTGGCCGGGGAAGTGAGATCCCACATGCCCCTCAGGGTGCCCTCCTGCAAAAAAAAATTTTTTTTTTTAAATCACACCTTTTGAAGTTGCAAGAGCTGGTGAGGACAGGCTGCTGCTGCCTCTAGCGGTGGGCCGAGGTTACTGTGGGGGGGGGGCTGGGAGGGGGCGTGGACGGCCATCAGGGCATGAAAGCTAGATGTGAAGTAGGAAGGCGTGAAGAAGACAAAGTGGAACCTGGCTCAGGTCTCACAACCTCCAAGTTCTACGACGCGAGTGACCTGAGGAAGCCGGCACCCTGCCGTGGACAGCACACACAGCGGGCCCAGCGCTCGGCGGGGCTGAAGGCGGGCGCCTGCAGGAGCCAGCAGGCGAGCGCCCAGGGGAACAGCCACGTGGCCACTGCCCTTCAGAACATACGGCCCTGCTCCTCTTCCGGCTTCTAAATACGGCACAAACGTGCCCTGGACCAAGCCTAACAGGAAACCATCAGGAAGGGAGCTCTGGGGACCATGGTCTAACTTAGCTAAATTGATGTGGTATAAAAACCAAGCACGACTGGGACTCCCCTTGGTGGTCCAGTGGCTAAGTCTGCGAGCCCCCAGTGCAGGGCCCTGGGTTCCATCTCTGGTCAGGGAACTAGATCCCACATGCCACAGCTAGGAGTTCGACTGCAACTAAACTGATCCCACATGTGACAATGGATAGCAAAGATCCCATGTGCTGCAACTAAGACCCAGCCCAGTGCAGCCATTAACTATATATATTTTTAAAATAATAGTAAAATAAAAATAGTGGCTTCCCTGGTGGCTCAATGGTAAAGAATTCGCCTGCCAATGCAGGAGACATGGGTTCAGTCCCTGATCTGGGAACATGAGACATGCTCAGGAGCACCTAAGCCTGTACACCACAACTCTTGAGACTATGCTCTAGAGCCCAGGAGCTGCAACTACTGATCCCACGCTCTGCAACAAGAGAAGCCGCTGCAAGTGAGAAGCCCGTGACTAGAGAGTAACCTCACCAGCTGCAACTAGAGAAAAAGCCTGAGCAAGCAGCCAAAAATAAAATTAATAAAATAATGGAAGCATGGAAGCTCTGGGTATGCCTCACAGACACATATTTTACACCACATATATCTTTCATTTGGCAGTTCCAGAGTTGCATTCACTATAATAAAACTGCAGTTGTAAGAATAGGGGGAAAAAACCCACCAGCATCATTATTTTTTTTTCATCATCATTTTTTTAAAAAATCAGATAATCGCATTCCTCTGCTCAAAACCCTCTGATGGTTTCCTTTCTCCTTTAGGATAAAAGTAAAAATAGTTACAGCACCACACGTAAGCTGGCCCTTTAACTCCTACCACTTGCCCATTCACGTCTCCCTGCAGCCACCCTGCTCACCTTGCTAGCCCTTCAACACACCAATAATGGCCCTTCCTCAGTCTCCCCTCTACCTGTTCCCTCCACCCTTTACATCCTTGCCATGGGTTATACGCATTACTTCCTTCCTCAAGTCATTCTGGACTCTTCAAAACCACAGTTTCAGGGAGGGACCTCCTGACCAGAGTATTTAGAACTGAATCCCCAGGACTTCCCTGGTAGCCCAGTGACTAAGACTCTGCACTCCCAGCGCAGGGAGCCTGGGTTTGATCCCTGAATATTCATTGGAAGGACTGATGCTGAAGCTGAGACTCCAATACTTTGGCCACCTGATGCAAAGAGCTGACTCACTGGAAAAGACTCTGATGTTGGGAATGACTGAGGGCAAGAGAAGAAGGAAGAGACAGAGGATGAGATGGTTGGATGGCATCACCAACTCAATGGACATCAATTTGAGCAAACTCTGGGAGATAGTGAAGGACAGGAAAGACTGGTGAAGAGTCGGACACAACTGAGCAACTCAACAATAGGGAACTAGATCACATGCCACAACTAAGAGTTTGAATGCTGTAATGAAGATTGAAGATCCCTCATGCTGAAATAAGACCCAGCAAGTAAACAAATAAGTATTTTTTAAAAAGTGAATCATTCAGGGCATTCCTTCTCCCTCTCCTATCCAATACTTTTCAACAGAGCACTTAACCACAGATAACCACTGTTATCTGTTTATTTAACATTTTCAGTCACTTCCAGTAGAATGTAAATTCCATAAGGACTGTTATTTTTTCTTGTCATATTTATTACTATATCCAATATCACCTATAAAAGTGACTGACATACAGTAAGGAATCATTGAATATTCTGGGTAAAACGAATGAATAAATGAAAGAAGGAACTGAAAGTGTAGCTCCACTTTCTCCATCTATCTTTTTTTTCATTTTTGGCCACACCCTGCCGCAGGTGGGACCTCAGTTCTCTGACCAGGGACGGAACCTCTGCCCCCTGCACGGGTAAGCGGGGCCTCAACTCCAGACCACCAGGAAGTGCCTGATCTTTAAATGATGCTTACTTGTTACTAGCGTGTGTGTGTGTGTCAGCTGCTCAGTCCTGTCCTCTTCATGACCACATGGGCTGTAAACTTCCAGGCTCCTCTGCCCATGGAATTCTCCAGGCAAGAGTACTGGAGTGGGTAGTCATTCCCTTCTCCAGGGGATCTTCCTGACCCAAGCATCACACCCAGATCTCCCACATTGCAGGCAGATTCTGAGCTGCCAGGGAAGCCCCACTGGTTACTAGGTCTCAGGCCTATTCTCTCCACCCTCAATTTTTCTTTTCTCTTATTTCAACACTATCTAAGCTCCTATTGGGGTCCTGGGTGGCTCAGTGGTAAGAATCCACCTGCTAATGCAGGAGATGTGAGTTCAACCCCCGATCCGAGAAAATCCCCTGGAGTAGGAAATGGCAACCCACTCCAGTGTTCTTGCCTGGGAAATCCCATGGACAGAGGAGCCTGGCGGGCTATAGTCCATGAGCTTGCAAAGAGTCAGACACCACTAGTGACTAAATAACAACAACAAAAGCTTCTATCACCAATATATGTTGTTGGCAGCCCTACTCATATGCACATGTGTGTGATCTATGACTAGACGTGTGCATAATGCAGATGCCTTAGAGACATAACACATTCCATGTATGAAAAGGAATGCACACTATCTTTACACCCAAACTATAAATTCCCCGGTTTCTCAATATCAAGAAACACCACCACAACCAATCCGGTTGCTCAAGTCTTAAGAGAATTGAGCTTCAGTGCCCGCATCAGCCTTAAACCAACCCCTTATGACACAGTCACCAAATTCCATTCCTTCTAAGGAAACGTTTCTCAAGTCCTGCCGGGAGCCAGCACATGAGATCCCACCCATGACAAGGTCATGTGGAGAATACCTGACAAGCAAGGCAGATCAGGACTTCAGGAATTTCGAAAAGCTGCCCTGGCGCTCACCTTAAAGATGATCTCTGTCTTTCTGACACTTGCTCTATTAGACTACTCCCTAATTTCTGTGACACAGGTAGAAGGCCTTCCCCGATCTCTCTCCAAACAGAATCAACTTAGAACTTTAATTAATATGTCCCCCGGAAGGTGGTATCCTGTAAGATTATCCAGGATGAAAGGAATGTTTCAATTTAGACCCCTTTGCTGGCATTCTAGCCTGCTTGGCAAATGCGTACTAATGCACATGACTGCTCACAACACCTTAATCATAAACAGCATAAAGAACCTGATCACACAAAAGGCCCTGATAGGCACAGAGCCCTTCAGGGGTGAGGAAGCCCTATTAGAGAACATAAAATATTATTCTAAACGTGGTTATAGTTAAAGATTTAGAAAAATAAGAGTTTAGAATTGTTAGTTTTAACCAGGAATGCTAAACAGGGGCTGCCTCACTGGAGCTGCAGTCTTTGTGTGGTAAACCTTTTAGATAAATTTAACTGATAATTTCTGCAAAAGGACTGACCTTTGTGTTCAATAAAGAATAGATTACGGAAAACAGGTTTACATTCACCTGACCTGCATAAAATGTTAACAGGCCCCAAGGCCAAAAGATAATGTGCATGACCTTCATAAACAAAAAAGTAGGCAGAAAACACCCTGGTTTCGTGAAGGACAAGCTGACGTAATGTTAAACTATCTTCCCCTTAGAAATGTACTAATTTAGGGTATAAAAGCTATGGTAAAAAATAAAGGATTTCCAGACTCTGCCAGACCCTGCGTTATAGCCATGCTTTCTGGGAAACAAACTCACTCAGAGGAACAATGCAGATAGTGGAGTGCAGTTTATTACACCGGCGGGCCCAAGGCAGAGTCTCCTTTTAGCCAAGGACCCCAACCAGCATTTGTGAAAATCTTTTATACCCCATGTGTACATGTCCAAACCCACCACCCCAATTCCCTTGAGACTTACATAAAGGAAGGAAGGGTAAATACAACTACAATAACCCCATTATTCACGTGTTATGTGTTCAAACAGTCAA
Source organism: Cervus canadensis (assembly GCF_019320065.1). Classification (NCBI taxonomy): domain Eukaryota; kingdom Metazoa; phylum Chordata; class Mammalia; order Artiodactyla; family Cervidae; genus Cervus; species Cervus canadensis. Next base: position 23,508,902 of record NC_057403.1, on the reverse strand, counting down.
TAATCAATAAGCCCGCAGTTAATTCCAAACAGTTAATAATAAGCTTGTGGTCACGTTCCAACCAGTTAATAATCGATAAGCCTGTGATTACATCCCGATAGATAGGGAAAAAATTTATGACCTGTCCGGAGACAGGGGTTATTACGGTATGTTTCCTCTTAGGCAATGAGTACCCTGGATGTGATCTTCAAGATTCCCCTGTCTGGAGGGGGTGTTATCCTTCCATTGTCGTTCCCACAGGCACTAAGCAGAGAGTTCAGAGTCCACTGGAGAGGTGGCCGAGCACGATCAGCACAGATAGGCCTGAGATGGAGTCCTGGCCCTATGAATTCCTTCTTCACCTGCAAACACCCCCATCTGGTCATTCTCTCTCTCTCTCTCTCCCTCGCAGACTTGGCCCTATCAAGACTGGTCTCACGTGTCTTCTCTCTCTCTCTCGCCGACGCCGTTCATCCAGAGGGTACCCCCTGGATCCTGCCGAGGCTGGACCCGGGCAAAGTCCCTATTCTCCTTCGGCACATTGATTTTCATCAGCTTTATCAGAATCATCATCCTCTCTCACCTGGTTTATCTCAAAAGTCTTCTCATTCTTTTTCCCAAATTTACTCCTGCTCCATTCAGTAAGCTATGCTTATAATTGTGAGGCAAACTGGAGAATTCCTTAAATGCCTTCTTTCTGCTTGATAAGAAAAAAATTTTTAATCTGCTTATCTTCTTGATTAAAGCCTAAAATTCCTATTGGGTCCATGGTACATGTTCTTAACATAATCTATAAGCCTGGCAAATTATTATCTGACCCCAACTCAATAACTTCAGCTCATGTCAAATTCTCTTGTTCTTTGCACATGAGGCACTTGGAATTTCTTTCAGTTCTTTGTATGTTCTTTTAAAATATATATGTATATATATATTTTGGGGGGCTTCCCCGGTGGCTCAGCAGTAAAGAAAACCCCTGCCAATGCCTGCCAAAGCAGGAGACACAAGAGACTTGGATTCAATCACTGGGTCAGAAAGATACCCTGGAGAAGAAAAAGGCAACCCACTCCAGTATTCTTGTCTGGAGAATGCAATGGATAGAGGAGCCTGGTGGGCCACAGTCCATGGGGTCACAGAGTCAGAAACTACTTAGCCAGTAAACAACAACAAATTTATTTATTTATTTTTGGCTGCATCAGGTATTAGTTGCAGCACACAGGATCTTTTGTTGTGGAGAGCAAGGTCTTCATTGTGGTGTGTGGGCTTCTCTATAGTTGCGGCTCACAGGCTTAGTTGCCCTGAAGCATATGGGACAAATGTCTGTGTAGTCAAAGCTATGGTTTTTCCAGTAGTCATGTATGGATGTGAAAGCTGGACCATAAAGAAAGCTGAGTGCTGAAGAATGGATGCTTTTAAATTGTAGTGCTGGAGAAGACTCTTGAGAGTCCCTTGGACTGCAAGATCAAACCAGTCAATAATAAAAGGAAATAAACCCTGAATATTCATTAGAAGGACTGATGCTGAAGCTGAAGCTCCAATACTCTGACCACATTATGTGAGGAGCCGACTCACTGGAAAACACCCTGATCCTGGGAAAAATTGAAGGCCAAAGAAGGGGATGGCAGAGGATGAGATGGTTAGGTAGTATCACTGGCTCAATGGACATGAATCTGAGCAAACTCTGGGAGATAGTGAAGAACAGGGAAGCCTGGCATGCTGCTGTCCATGGGGTTGCAAAGAGTGGGACATGACTTGGTGACCAAACAACAACAACAACATATGGGATCTTAGTTCCCTAACCAGGGATCCAGCCTACATCTCCCGCATTGGAAGGTGGATTCTTTTTTTTTTGGAAGGTGCATTCTTAACCACTGGACCATCAGGGAAGTCTTTGTTCTTTGTCTGTCCTGTGCTCCTTCTTGCAAATAGTGTTCCAACATACTTTTCCATTTGCCTAGAACATCCTCTATGGCTGACGACATCCTCCAGAATATTCAGGAAATAGCCTAAATTGCTGATGCAAAGGGAAGCCTTCCAAGATTCTAAAACATACTGTCTCAAGCTCCTCATGGCAGAAACCTGTATATCTGAAATTACATAAGTATTTGTATAATTGTTTGTTTGATGTCAAGATTCGCCTACAGACTTTATTGGAGCATAAACCCTTGCTGCCCACTATTGTGGAGAAGGAAATGGCAACCCACTCCAGTATTCTTGCTTGGAGAATCCCAGGGATGGAGGAGCCTGGTGGATTGCCGTCTGTGGGGTCGCACAGAGTCGGACACGACTGAAGCGACGCAGCAGCAGCAGCCCACTACTGTGTCTAAAACATGAATGATACAGAGAAGGTACTTCATAGAATGAGACAATAAATGGATGAATGAAAATAGTATAATACTGTCAGCAACTGAGTAAGTTCTACAACTTCCTCAGCAGGAAGAGCAGAGGCTAGAGACATGGGTGTTACTCTTTAAGAGCAAAAAGGGACTGAGGGTTGGAAAACTAGATGCTAGGAGCACACTGGTGTTCACAAGCCACAACTGTGGATTGCCAAAAAGATAAGCATATATCTCAAAGGCAGAAGAGAGAGAATAAAATACGACAAAAGCGCTCACAAGTAACATGATAGATTTTGTGGCTCTGGTCCCGGGGGATGTTGGGGAGGGTTGCCTAGTGCTGTGAATGTATTGGACTTGCTGTTTGTGCCTGTGAAGGAAAAGTATCATGGATCCACTGACCCATATCATGAATCCCAAACAAACAACATCAACAGAGGAGAAAATCACTGAACAGATTGATTCTGTAATTGTGTTAATGGACAGACAAGAGCAATGGCCAAGATTTGATTTCACACTGACATTTCTGCCATTCTTCTGTCCAGTCATTCTCATGGGAACTATGACATTGACCAGCAAGTGAAACATCCAGCTCAGGATACATGGAGTAGTAATATACTTCTGGGATCTGAATTTGAGTTCTGCCCACTTGGAGTTTGGGGGGTTAATACTTAAGGCCTGAAAGCCACCCAAAAGGCAGGTGATGCTGAGAGAAGTTCCCCAGGCCACTCTGTGAAAATAAAAGACAAGTTTACACCCAATGTCACTTAGGAAATACTTCATCTCAAAGGCTGCCAATGTTGGAGGGATTCCTCCACAGATTAGGGTCAAAGTATTGGCTAAAGCAAGATGGTTGATTATTTGCTCAATTGGTCTCAATCCATGCCTCTTAAAAAGAGAGCAGATACAATGACAAAGGAGTGAGACATTCCCCACAGTCCCTATTCCAGCCTGAGCGAGGATCACCGTACCTATTGCCCCATCAACAGAAATCATTCCTTCATTGGCTGGGATATGATGGTTATGCTCAGATACACGGAACCTGGGGAGAAACAGAACACATGTATGAATTTCTTCAAGTCAAGTGAAGTACATTTCCCACCAGAATTTCTTTAACAGTTCCTTTCTGGAAATTCTACTCTAATGTCATGCATAAAAATCCATCCATGAGGAATTCCCTGGCAGTCCAGTGCTTAGGCTCAGGTTCAATCCCTGGTCAGGTTCAAACTGCTCAGGGTACTAAGTTACCAAAAACTTTGCAGCACATGAGGCCAAAAAAGGAAAAAAAAATCTATCCCTAAAGTTTGTTTCTCTTAATCACCCAGTATAACCCTCATAATACTTATAACACCTGAAATCATTTCATTGGATTATCTTATTTCTATCGAAGGAAGACAATTTCCTCCAATAGAAACATGAGAGCTATTAAAGTAGGGATTTGTCTATCTCGTTTTCCACCCATATCTAGGGTCTAGAACAATCTGTCACTAGTAGGCAGTCAATAAATAACTATTACATGAATAAATGAATAAACAAATGAATGGAGTCATTACTATGACTGTGTGTGCTCAGTCATGTTTCATGACTCTTTATGACCCCATAGACTAGCCCATCAGGCTCCTCTGTCCATGGAATTTTCCAGGCAAGAATATTGGAGTGGGTTGCCATTTCCTACTCAAGAGGATCTTCTTGACCCAGGGATTGAACCTGTGTCTTTTGAATTGGCAGATGGGTTCTTTACCGCTGCACTACCTAGGAAGCCCCAGGCACACAGCTATTCAATATTTTTCTAATTTTTTCAATAAAATGGCAGGAAAAAATTATTCCTCTTCAAAACATAGATTATTTTATGTGTTACATTCAAAGAACCAACTGAAATTTCTTAATTTCTTTTTTCTTTCTTCTTTTTTTAAATTTTATTTTTTCTCTCTCTCTTTTTTCTTTACAAACCCCTGCGTCAAGGGCTGACTTTAAATAGGTCACAGACAGGAAACTGCTCTGCTATAAAACTGAAATATTTTAGAAGCAATACACTAGTAATTTATCCAAATATTATACAAATGTGCAAAAATTTTAAAATATACTTTGAATAAGCACTTTAAAATTTAGGAGTAAACTATGTCAATAATGTACTGGAAATATAAAAGTAAAAAAAATTAAATAACATAAGAGAAATCTTGAATGAGCTGAACTAAATTCCATGTTCTTAGATGGGATAATATAATATGTCATCAAGATTTGAAACTTCCTCAAAGGTGTAGATTCAATTCAACATCAATTAACTAAACAAACAAACAAACATATAAAACTAAGTCATTCTTTAAAAATAACAAAAGAAAAATAATGATGATGAAGTGGATTGACCTACCCAATTTCTTAAAATCTAACACAGGAATTAAAGTGTGTGGTATGGGAACTTCCTGGTGGTCTAGTGACTAAAATGCCATGCTCCTAATGCAGGGACCCCAGGTTCAATCAGTGGTCAGGGAACTAAATCCTGCCTGTCACAACTAAAAGATCAAAGGTCCCATGCACCTCAACTAAGACCCAGTGTAGTCAAATAAATAAATACTTAAAAATAAAAAAATTTCAATCTCATACTGCGGTTTTTAAAAAATTGTGTGGTACAAATGAAGAATAGTTAAACATATCAATGCTTCAGAAAGAAGTTTCAGAAAAAAAATTATAAATAGGAAATTCAACAAGCATGTGCTCACTAATGTCCAACTCTTTTTCCACCCCATGAACTTTATAGCCTGCCAGGCTCCTCTGTCCATGGGATTCTCCAAGCAAGAATACTGGAATGGGTTGTCATTGCCTTCTCCAGGGGATCTCTCCAACCCATGGATCGAACTTCTGTCTCCTGCACTGGGGGTGGATTCTTCACCACTGAGCCACCAGGGAAGCCCGATCTTACAGGCAAACAAAATTCAGGGCAAAAAAAAAAAAAAATCAGAAAGAGCAGGAAACAGACACCCACACACACTAGAGGTGTCACTGACAAGAGAGTATTGTAGCTGGTTAGTATTGTAGCTGTAGAGTATTGTAGTTTCCTATTTATAACTCCTGAATGGGCTCTGTATTTGAGCAAAAAGTGTGAAGATGCCTCCCTACAGTTTTATTTAACCTGAGGTTCAGAGGGACTTCATTAAATCATTAAGCTCTTGTGAACACTGACCCTGTGCTAGCCGCTGCCCTGATCTGTCATATTTACTTTCAAGATTCATATGTTCCCCTGGAACACAGAGCTGAAGGCAGGGTTCACATCAGGTGTCTGATTGTAGGACCAATATCACATCTCAGAAATCAAGTCTTGGACCCAAGTTTGCTATTAGGAATGAAGACCCAACTCTGAGGATATTCGCTGGTAAAGATGCCTTCTGTAATTGGATCTGGCACTAATTCCAAGCTGTATTATTTCAGTTTGAAGATCAAAGTCTACAACAATGTAATTTCCTAGGGCACCAGTTGTAGTAAAGATTTGGACAAGGTCTTAAAATCTTCATACAGGGCACTCAAAGAACTTTTCAGTATAAATGAGTTTCCCCAATTCAGTCTCATCCAGACAAGGTCCAGTGGAAACAAGGCCTAAACAGTTATTTAAGATAGTGTGGGGACTTCCCTGGGGTCCAGTGGCTAAGACTCCACCTGACCACAGTGTAGGGCGCCCGGTTCAATCCCTAGTCAGGGAAATAGAGCCCACAGGCCACAGCTAAGAGTTCACATGCTGCAACCAAATAAATACATATTAAAACCAGAATAAGATAGTTTGTGCACTATAATAATTTAATACTTTAATGTTTTATACATTTAATTCATCTTGTTCCTGTGCTTAGGGAATCTCAGACTAAGACACTTTAATCAAAGGACAGAATGAATGAAGACAGAGGTGAAAATTTGGACAGAACTAAAGCAGGGAAAGAAGTGAGATGACTTTGGAGGCAGTGAATAAGAGGAATATTCTCTGCAATAATCAGAAAGCAGCCCTTCACATAGTCTCTCTCAGGGACTCTTGCATGTTCTAATGAAAAGGAATTATTATCCAGACCTTGGGTAGATTCTCATCTCCAAGTACTCACTTCTTTTTTTCTTCCAGGCAGTTTCTAAGTCCAAAATAAAAACTCCACTCACCTAAGTAACTTCTGTTCTGGGATGCTGAATCCAATGATCACTATATTTGTCATGGGAGGGAAAATCTGAATCCTTTTATTATAGGTTTGGTTTTCCTGACCTCATCTCTCTAGAGCTGTAATTATTATGTTATTTCTAACATCAATGACAGTGCCTCCAAGAAAAACAGTAGACATCTTTTTCTTGGCATACTAATTATCCAAATTAATTATGAGTGTTTAAATAGACTATCCCAAGATGCTGTCAGAAGTGACTGGATGTAAACATTTTTTCCACATTCCCTACAGGGATGAGGTCAGATAATTGTGAGTCCTAAAAAGTGAGACCTTAGAGAATAAACTGTGATGCTGTCTATATTCTGAAAATCTCTGAAAAACATATTTCCTAGGAGAGAAGTCTCAGATTGCTAAGACCTTGATGAATTCCACCTATTCAAGATTTGGTAAGAAAGAAAGAAGCCTTCCTCAGGGAGACAGTATAGGGGACATCTAACTAAGGTAGCATGTATTGACAGAGAACCTATTATAAAAGGTACGATAGATTAGATGGGGCTGGTCCAAAGGGAAAGAATCCACCTGCCAATGCAGGGGACACGGGTTCCATCCCTGGTCCAGGAAGATCCCACGTTCCATGGAGCAACTAGGCCCACACCTATTGAGCACCACAACTACCGAGCCCACATGCCACAAGTACTGAGGCCTGCGTGCCTAGAGCAGAAGCCCCACAACAAGAGAAGCCACTGCAATGAGAAGCCCACCCACCACAATTAGAGAGTAGCCCCCATTCACCACAACTAGAGAAAAAGTCTACGTGGCAACAAAGGCCTGACGCAGCCAAAAATACATAAATAAATAATTCAAAGAAAATAATGGTCTATGAGCAACTTGAAAAAATGTTCTACAAGATTAGTCACTAGGGAAACACAAAACCACAGTGAGATATCACTACACAATCACTCAAATTGTTAAAATTTAAGAGACGGATGATGAAGAGCAACCGAACCTCTCATTTATTGCTGGCAAGAATGTCAAATGTTAAAACTACTTCGGAAGACAATTCAACAATTTTTTATCATGTTAAACCTATACTTATCATACAACTCAACAGTTTCACTTCTAAGTATTTATTCAAGAGAAGTGAAAATGTACATCCCCACAAAGACTTATGCATGATGTTCATAGAAGATTTATTCATAATAAAAGTTGGAAACAATCCAGTGAATAGATAAGCCAATTATGGTATATTCACAGAATGGAACACTGTTCAGCAATGCATAGTGATATAGTTCAACAGAATTCTGCTCAAGAATGGACAACTGATGCAATACCAAAGATAAATCTCAAAAGACATTTTGCTGAGTAAATAAGCCAGGCACAAGAGGGTACATACTGTATGATTCCATTTATGTGAAATTCTAGAAAAGTCAATCTGTAGTGACAGAAAGCAGGTTAATGGTTGCCTAATTGCCTGTGACTGGGGAAGGAGGTGGAATTGACTACAAAGGGACATGACAAAACATATTATGCTCATTACCTCAGTCCTGTCCGACCCTTTGTGACCCTATGGACATAGCCTGCCAGTCTCCTCTGTCCGTGGGATTTTCCAAGAATACTGGAGTGGGTTGCCATTTTCTCCTCCCAAGGATCTCCCCAACCTGAGGATCAAACCCCAGTCTCTTGCATCTCCTTCAATGCAGGCGGATTCTTTATCTCTGAGCCACTGGGAAAGCCTAACAGAACATATTGGGGATGGGGAGATGTTGTATATCTTGATTGTAGTGATGGTTGCATAGGTCAAACACACACTGGTCAAAACTCATTGACCTATACACTTACAGTGGTACATTTTATTGTATGTACATTATACCACAGTGAAGTTGATGCTTTTTAAATATTTATTTAGTTGGCTGCACTGGGTCTTGGTTGTGGCACATGGGATCTTCAATCTTCTTTGCAGCATGTGGGATCTAGTTCCCTGACCAGGGACTGAACCTGGGCCCCCTATGTTGGGAGCACAGAGTCTTAACCACTGGACCACCAGAGAAGTCGCACAAGAAAGTTGATTTAAACAGGAAAAAACAGAAGACATTGATGTTTGGATAGGATGGAGTAGTATAAAGCTATCAAGAAAGCTGAGTGCCAAAGAATTGATGCTTTTGATCTGTGGTGTTGGAGAAGACTCTTGAGAGTCCCTTGGACTGCCAGGAGAACCAATCAGTCCATCCTAAAGGAAATCAGTCCTGAATATTCATTGGAAGGACTGATACTGAAGCTGAAACTCCAACACTTGGGCCACCTGATGCGAAGGACTCATCTGAAAAGACCCTAATGCTGGGAATGATTGCAGGCAGGAGGAGAAGGGGACAACAGAGGATGAGATGGTTGGATGGCATCATTGACTCAATGGACAGGAATTTGAGTAAACTCTGGGAGTTGGTGATGGACAGGGAGGCCTGGCACGCTGCAGTCCATGGGGTTCGAAAGAGTTGGACACGACTGAGTGACTGAACTAAACTGAACTGAGTATGAAGCAAGCCAGTGCTTCTGATCAGAACAACTAGAAAAGCCAGATCAATTACTACAATCTTATCTTAAAGATATCAGAGAGCTGTGAAAGCAACAAGGATGAAGGAAATAAAATTCCAGAGAGGGAAGAATTTTCAGGCAAATGCTGAGGATCCTCATGTCTCCCCAGAGTCCTTTGCAAACTCTGGGTATAGTCTAAAGACTGTGAATCTGGGCTTGGTCCAGGCATGGGGCCACTGCTGAGACATAGTGAAGCCAGAGGAACTTTCAGAAGTTGTGTTGAGGGTGGAGGGATCAACCAGAGATTTGAGGAGCTTCAAGAAACTGACTTCCGAGGACTTCCCAGGTGGTCCAGTGGTTAAGAATCCACCTTGCAATGCAGGGGATGTGGGTTCCATCCCTGGTCAGGGAACTAAAATTCCACACGCTGTGAAGCAAATATACCCGCACCGCAACAAAAGATCCTGCAGGACGCAACTAAGACCCATTGCAGCCAAAGAAATAAATAAATACAAAAATAGAAAAGAAACGGACCTCCTACTTAAGACATTTGCTAAATTGAAAACTTGGCTGGGTAGGAGACTAAAAAGCTAAACCAAAACCGCAGAAAACCAGAGCTACAACTCCCATGGTATCCAGGTATTTGATACATAGGAGACAAAGTCCTAGTGGGGGAAAGGCCGTGAGAACAACAGGTAAGATCTGGAAGTTCTTGCCAGTGTGGTAAATTGCCACTGATGAACCACAGTGACTTTCTCCCTTGGGTTATTTGCCAATATGACTCAGAAATGGACTGCAAACTCAGATTTTTGCTCCAGAGCAAAAGTCTGCTGCCACAGTTCAAAACAAAATCCAAGTGGGACCTCCCTAGTGGTGCAGTGGTTAGGGCAACACCCTTCAATGTAGGGGTGCAGTCCAATCCCTGGATGGGGAGCTGGGATCCCACATGCGTCACAGCCAGAAGGCAAAACATGGAACAGAGGCACTATTGTAACAAAATAAAAAAAAAAAACTTTAAAAATAGTCCACATTAAAAAAAATCTTTAAAAAGAAAGAAAAGAAAATCCAAATAGTTGTTGCTGTTCTGTCAGTCAGTCATGTCTGACTCTTTGCAACCCAGATGGACTGTAACCTGCCAGGCTCCTCTGTCCATGGGATATTCCAGGCAAGGATACTGGAGTGGGTTGCCACTTTCTTCTCCAGGTCCATTGTGGCAAACTGCATCTAATTTGGAACGCTGAACACAAGTCAACAGAAATGAGACATCCCCCAAGAGAGGGGTCAAGAGCCAGATCTGTCAGGAGTGGGTGGAGGGGTCACAGTCCTTGTGATGTCCTCTTCCAACCCACAGTTTGGGGGCAGGAAACCCAAATTAGGGATTCAGTTACTCAGCATGAGAAACGCAGAGCTGAGGGGCTTGCCTGGTGGTCCGGTGGTTAAGAATCCACCTTGCAATGCAAGGGACATCTGTTCGATCCCTGGTCCGGGAAGATTCCACATGCTCCAGAGCAACTAAGCTTCTGTGCTGCAGCTACTGGAGCCAGTGTGGTCCAGGGACCGTGCTCTACAACAAGAGAAGCCACTGCAATGAGAAGCCCACACACCACAACGAAGAGTAGCCCCCACTTGCCAAAACTAGAGAAAGCCCAAACACAGAGACAAAGACCCACCACAGCCAAAAAAATAAAATAAATAAAATAAATCTACAAAAAAAAGAAAGAAAAGAAACAGAGCTGATGGGGAGCTCAAATTTAGATAGTCCTATCAGAGAATAAACCCTTTCCTGTGGGTACCTGCGAGTGACCCAGATGGTCGAGCCGGCATGCATAGCGTTGTCCCAGCTCTGGCCCCCACAGAGGGCTGCCCTAAATCTGTAACAGTCCTTGAGTGTGAGTTCTATTTATTGAGCTATACCTGCTTTCATTTCAGCCCAGCTCATGGCAGGTTTTCACTTACAGACACGACCAGGCAATTAGGATCTGTTGATTCAGGATTTTTTTTTAAGCCAGCAGATGTTTTTTCAGCAGCAGCAAAGACACTACAGGGCCAGACAGCCATGTTCCAAACCCAAGTGACAGGCAAGGTTTTCCGAAGCCCTTTTTATCTTGTCAAACTTTGAGTCCAAATTGATCTACTCAAACTGTGCACCTCAAGCCAGAAAATCATCAGCCTCTGAGAGCTGTCAGATATAGGACAAGGACCTACTGTATAGCACAGGTAACTCTGCTCAATATTCTGTAAGAATCTAAATGGGAAAAGAACTTGAAAAAGAATGGATACACATATAACTGAGTCACTTTGCTGTATACCTAAAAATAATACAGTATCATTAATCAATTATATGCGTGCTTGCTCAGTCATGTCTGACTCTTTATGACTCCATGGACTGTAGCCCGCCAGGCTCCTCTGTCTGTGAAATTTTCCAGGTAAAAATACTGGAGCAGGTTGCCATTTCCTTCTCCAGGAGATCTTCCCGAGTCAAGGATTGAACCTGCATCTCACCTCCTGCATTGGCAGGTGGATTCTTTACCATTGTGCCACCTGGGAAGCCCATTAATCAACTATACTACGATATAAAATAAAACTTAAAAAAAATAAGAGTTGTCAGATATACAATTTCACAAGAGCTCCTTAAAAAATGGGCTTCCCTGATAGCTCAGTTGGTAAAGAATCTGCCTGCAATGCGGGAGACCTGGGTTCAATCCCTGGGTTGGGAAGATACCCTGGAGAAGGGAAAGGCCACCCACTCCAGTATTCTGGCCTGGAGAATTCCATGGACAGTCCATCGGGTCCCAGAGAGTTCGACATGACTGAGCGACTTTCACTTTTACTTTCCTTAAAAAACTGAAAATTTCTTTTTTTAATCTCTAAGTGACTTTATTAAGCAATTCATGAATCCAGCAGCAGCAGTATCCCATCTAGCAAATAGATACACACTCACTGAAAATTGCTTGAAACTCTAAAAGTGTATCTTTATATGGAGATTGGCTCTCTTTTTATGTTCTCTCATTTTTTCCCTTGGACTTCAATAGGCAAATGTCATTGTTAAAGATCATCACCTAAAAAAAAAAAAAAAAAGATTATCACCTATTGGGACTTCCCTGGTGGTCCAGTGGTTAAGACACTGCACTCCCACTGCAAGAGGCATGGGTTCAATCCCTGGTCAGGGAACTAAGATCCTGAATGCCAAAATGCGAGGTCAAAAAATGAGATTTAAAAAGAAAAAAGATCACAACCCATGGAAACTTGTTCTGTTTATAGTACTCGAAACAGTTCATCCTAATCCATCCATCAGTGGCAAAAAGCAAGGAATTTGAGTCCCCCTATTTTGCAGCTCTTCCTATAAGGATGATCCCTCTAGAATTTATGAAATTAAAAGCACTTAACATTTTATACCCTGATGCTGGGAAAGATTGAGGGCAAGAGGAGAAGGGGACAACAGAGGATGAGATGGTTGGATGGCATCACCAACTCAATGGACATGGGTTTGGGTGAACTGCGGGAGTTGGTGATGGACAGGGAGGCCTGGCGTGCTGGAGTTCATGGGGTCGCAAAGAGTCGGGTGCGACTGAGCAACTGAACTGAACTGAACTGAATATTTTATATCAATTTTACCATACAGCCATATGCAAGAGTAACAAGATACAAAACAACTAAAAAACACCACCCTTTTTTTCCTCATTGAAATTTCACTCAAACCTCTAGAAGTCAATTTAGCACTTACAAAATTAATATTATAGCTTTCAGGAAAAATCAAGGCTGGTATGCAAGTGGGAAGACAGAATTTAGGAGCCCTTTCTCCTCTTCCTGGAGGAGAAAACAAAAACTAGAACCATCACTCAGCCTACATTTTTCCTCCTCACTTTAGCCAGCATGGCCAAAAGCAGCCAGGGCATCCAGTGAGCCAACTGTCCTGGGAATGATCTATTACTCTCATATTCCATAGGTAACTTTTACCTCGGGCTTCTCTGATGGCTCAGGGGAAAAGAATTCAGTTGCCAATGCAGAAGACATGGGTTCGATCCCTGGGTTGGGAAGATCCCTTGGCAAAGGAAATGGCAACCCATTCCAGTATTCTTGCCTGGAGAATACCATGGACAGAGGAGCCTGGCAGGCTATATAGTCCATTGGGTCACAAAGAGTCTGATACAACTTATCAACTAAACAACAACAACTTTTACCTCTCACAACAGATGGCAACTCAGTGCTATTTCACACCACGAATGATTCCACAATCACCCAGGAACCAAGTTTTCATCATATCCCATCCCTTCATCTTCATTTCCCCTTCCTAAGCAATGCTATTGCTGAAGTTCAGTGAGTTAGAGGTGGGTCTAGTGAATCCCACTTGTGACACCATTTGTATCAGAGGTGTCCAAGAAAACCAGCCCCAGGGTCAATGATTCACTATAAAGACTCAGGATTAAACCTCTAGTCATATTCATGGCTATTAGTTATTCTTATGAAAGGATGCAGAAGAGACAAAGAAAAATCAGCAAAGGGAAAAGTACATGAGCCAAGTCTGAAGGAAACTACACAGAAGCTTATGATAGTCTTCCCCCAACGGAGTTATACAAATACTGCATAATTCCTCCACCAATGAGTTGTGTGATATGAAAGCTCAGTCGTGTCTGACTCTTTGTGATCCCATGGACTATAGAGTCCATGGATTTCTCCAGGCCAGAATACTGGAGTAGGTAGCCTTTCCTTCTCCAGGGGATCTCCCCAACCCAGGGATCAAACCCAGGTGTCCCACATTGCAGGCACATTCTTTACCAGCTAAGCCACAAGGGAAGCCCATGTGATATACTGTACAATAATAAAATGGATGAATTGCTGCTATATTCAGCAACTTGGATGAATATCCCACATATAACGTTGAGCAAAAGACGCCAGCCACAAAAGAGTACATACTGAATGATTTCACTTAAATGAAGGTCAACACTCCAGAAAAATTCATCTGGGTTATTAGAAGACAAGACAGTGTTTACCTCTCAGGAGGAGGTCAGAGGTAGTACTGGAAGAGGCATGAGGGGAAATTTCTGGGATCCTGTTAATGTTTTGTTCCTTGATTGGGTGATGGTATATTCACTTTAGAAAATTCATTAAAATTAAATTAAAATTAAAATTCATTAAAATTCATTTACCAATCATGCATTCTCCTGTATGTTATGCTTGTATTAAACTTTTTCTCCAAGGGACTTCTCTAGCAGTCCACAGGTTAAGACTTCACCCCTAAATGCAGAGGCAGGAGATAAGATCCCACATGCCTCACTGGCCAAAAAACCAAAACAGAAAACAGAAACAATATTGGAACAAATTCAATAGTGACTTTAAAACAAACAACCCATATGTATACATATGGCTGATTCATGTCGATATATGGCAGAAATCAATACAATATTGTAAAGCAATTATTCTCCAATTAAAAATTTTAAAGCTAAGAAAAAGTGTTAAATTTTGAATTTTTTTTATTTCATTATATTTTCATCATGAAACATTTTTTGATATGTTGGTCATGAGTTTTTATTTTTATGAGAAGACTAAAGAATTTACTAAGCTTATTTATAAGTAACTAAATGTGAAAACTACACTATAATTTCTAACATCAAATCTAACTCCTCCAACTCAGAGACCTGTGATAACCTTCACAAGTGTAAATAAGAGGAAGTTCTAAGACTCTGAACTCCCAGCGTAGGGGGCTCAGTTTCGATCATTGTCAGGGGAATGGATCCACATGCCGTAACTAAGAGTTCAATGCGGCGATGAAGACTGGAGATCCTGAGCGAAGCAACTAAGACCTGGTGCAGCCAAATAAATTATTGATTTGTTTTTATAACAAATCCCACTGCCACCAGCAATATGTGAGAGGATCCTTTTCTTAGCGTTCCAAGCAGCATTGACTTTATAAGTCATCTTCTGTTTTGCCAACTAATGGCTAGAAAATGATATTTTATTTTTGCTTTAACTGTCATTTCCCTGGATAATAAAGGCAGAGCATCTTTTTCATATGTTTTATTGGCCTCTTGGATTTTTTTCATTCTATAATTTGTCTATTTATATTTTTTTGCCCAATCTTCTTGGTTATTATTCTTTTATTTGTACAACTATCTTTCGTCTGCCTTGCATGCTACAATCCTTGCCCATTGCCTTGTTTACAGTCATCATCTGCCTAGGATTTTTATTAGTATTTTATTATACGGACTTGAGAATCCTTATCATAAAGGTACCTACCCATCGCAAAACTGTACACAAAATTTCTTCAGTTTTCTTCCAAGATCTTTACAGGTTTTTTTTTATCTGTAAGTATTTTGTTCATTGGAATTTGTCTCCTGAATGGCATGATATAGGCTTCCCAGGAGGTTCTAGTGGTAAAGAACCCGCCTGCAAATGCAAGAGATGTAAGAGACACTGGTTCGATCCCTAGGTTAGGAAGATCCCCTGGAGAAGGGCATGGCAACCCACCCCAGTATTCTTGCCTGGAGAATCTCATGGACAGAGAAGCCTGGTGGGCTACAGTCCATAGGGTCCCAAAGAGTAGGACACAACTGAAGCCACTTAGCACACACGCACACATGGCTTGATGCAGGAATCATACTTTATTCTTTTCCAGTTATACCAGCACCATCTTTATTTTTTTAATTTTATTTTTTATTGATGTAGAGTTGATTTACAGTGTTGTGCCAATCTCTGCTGTACAGAAAAGTGACTCAGTTATACATATAGACATTCTTTTTCTATTAATTATTTTAATTATTAAAATATTATTTTCCATTAATATTGGACCTTGCTGTGTATCCATCCTACATATAATAGTTTGCATCTGCTAATGCCACACTCCTGGTCCCTCCTTCCCCTCCCGCCTTCCCCTTAGCAACCACAAGCCTGTTCTCTATGTCTGTGAGTCTGTTTCCGTCTTTTTTTTTTTTAAGTTTTTTATTTTGTATTGGGGTTTAGCTGACTAACATACAATGTTGTGATAGTTTCAGGTCAACAGTGGAGGGACTTAGCCATACACACGTAGCCATTCTCCCCAAAATCTCTCTGCCATCCAGGCTGCCACTAACATTGAGCAGAGTTCCATGAGCTATACAGTAGGTCCTTGTTGGTTATCTGTTTTAAATACAGCAGTGGCAGCACCATTTTTAAAAATAAGCCATTCTCCTACCAAATTCAAATACCACCTGTACATGTGATAAAATCATATTTTTTCTGGGCTCTATTTCTAATGTTCCTGATATATCTGCCGAGTCATATAGCAGTCCTACACTATTTTTATCTCAATGGCTTTATGGTGATTTCAAACATCTGATAAGATTAACCTCTTCTCAATTTTCTTTATGTTTATAATTTTCTTGCCTTTTATGAGACATTATTGTTCCATGGAAGCTATATGAGTATTTTACTCAAAAAGTCCTTTGAGGGAAAAAAATGTCCTTTGGGGATCTTAACTGGCACCACATTAAACTTATAAGTTCTAGGAGAAACTATATCGTTAAAAGTTATGAAGCTCCTTATTCAAAAGCATGGCTTTCTGTTTGTGCAGATTTTGTTTCATGTTCTCAGAAATGACTTTATGTGGGACTTCCCTGGTGGTCCAGTGGTTAAGAATCTGCCTTGCAATGCAGGGGACTTGGGTTCAATCCCTGGTTGTAAAACTAAGATCCTGCATGCCTTGGAGCAACTCAGACCGTGTGTGGCAATGAAAGATTCCGCCTAACTCGAGAAGATCCCACGTCCCGCAGCTGAGACTCAGTTGTTGTTCAGTCGCTCAGGTGTGTCTGACTCTTTGCGACCCCATGAATTGTAGCCTGCCAGGCTCCTCTGTCCATGGGATTTCCCAGCCAAGAATACTGAAGTGGGTTGCCACTGCCTTCTCCTTAAGACCCAATGCAGCCAAATAAATAAGTAGATCAGTTACCATCTATCAGCATAAAATATTATTAATTTTATCCCCTATGTGTCCATTACATCCCCATGACTTATTTATTTTATAGCTGGAAGTTCGTACCTCTTAATCCCCTTCACCTATTTCACCCATCCCCCTATCAATCTCCCCGTCCGGCACCGTCTAGTTTGCTCTCTAAATCTATGAGTCTGTTTGTGTTTTGTTTGTTCATTTGTTTTTGGTTATTAGATTTCACATATAAGTGGAATCATGTAGTATTTGTTTTTCTCTGTCTGATTTACCATAGTTCAGTTCAGTCACTCAGTCGTGTCTGACTCTTTTTGACCCCATGGACTGCAGCACTCCAGGTTTCTCTGTCCACCACCATCTCCCAGAGCTTGCTCAAACTCATATCCATAAAGTCGATGATGCCATCCAACCATCTCATCCTCTGTTGTTCCCTTCTCCTCCTGCCTTCAGTCTTTCCTAGCATCAGAGTCTTTTCCAATGAGTCAGTTCTTTGCATCAGTTGGCCAGAGTATTGGAGCTTCAGCTTCAGTATCAGTCCTTCCAATGAATATTCAGGACTGATTTCCTTTAGGATTGACTGGTTTGATCTCCTTGCAGTCCAAGGGACTCTCAAGAGTCTTCTCCAACACCACACTTCAAAAGCATCAATTCTTTGGCACTCAGTTTTCTATATGGTCCAACTCTCACATCCATACATGACTACTGGAAAAACCATAGCTTTGACTATATGGACCTTTGTTGGCAAAGTAATATCTCTGCTTTTTAATACACTGTCTAGGTTGGTCATAGCTTTTCTACCAAGGAGCAAGTGTCTTTTAATTTCATGGTGGCAATTAAAATCTGCAGTGATTTTGGAGCCCAAGAAAATAAAATCTGTCCCTGTTTCCACTGTACATTGTCTTCCAATGAAGGCCCAGTGCAGTAAAAAATAAACGAATAAATAAAAATTTTTAAATAAATAAATAAAATAACAAGTGTTAGCAAGAATGTAGAGAAATTAGAAACATTATACATTGCTGCTCAGAATGTAAAATGGTGCAGATACTTTGGAAAGTTTGGCAGCTACTCAAAAAGTTAAACAGAGAGTTACTGTTCGACCCATCAATTCAACTGCTAGGTACATGTTTTCATACAAAAATTTCTACACACATGTTCATGTTAGCATTTATATTAGTCACAATGACCAAAAGGCAGGAGCAAGTCAAATGTCCATCAACTGATAATAGAGGAACAAAATGTACTGTATCCATGCAGTGGAATGTTATACAGCCACAAAAAAGAATGAAGTACTAATACATGCTACCACGTGGATGAGCTTTGAACAAATCACACTAAGTGGAAGAAGCCAGACAAATAATTCCCTTTATATGAAGTGTCCAGAACAGGCAACTCAATAATGACAGGAAATAATGAGTGGTGCCAGGGGCTGGGAGGTGATGAGATCTAGAGTGTCTTTTAGGGATGGTGTAAGTGTTCCGGAATTATGTACAGTTGATCCTTGAACCACATGAGTTTGAACTGCATGGGTCCACTTATACATGTATTTTTTTTTTCAATAAATACAGACAGTACTACATGATCTGAGGTTGTTGGTTAAAATCTGTGGATGTGGAACTGCAGATAGGGAGGAGTGATGGTGGGACTTGAGCATTCTCAGTTGTGGGCATCTGTGGTGGGTCTTGGAATCAATCCCCCATGGACTCCAAGGACAATCCTAGTGGGAATGTTTGCCCAGTTCCATGAATGTTCTAAAAACCACTGAAATAGGACTTCCCTGGTGGTCCAGTAGCTAAGATTCCACACTCCCTATGCAGGGGGCTTGGGTTCAATCCCTGGTCAGAGAACCAGATCCCGCATGCTGAAACCAAGAGTTTGCATGCCAAAACTAAAGATCTTGGGTGCCCAAACTAAGACCCAGTGCAGCCAAGTAAATAAATTTTAAAAAATAATAAGAACAAGCACTGAATTGCACACTCTCAAACTGTGAATCTTATGGTAAGTGAATTACATGTTAATTTTTAAAGAAAAATAATTATGATGCAGGTATAATGATAAATGGCTACTGAAGCAGAGTCTTGGGATAGACAAAATCATAAGGAGGGCAGCAGTTTCTAATTACCTAGAGGCACCTTCCCATCACTCAGCTCCAGGTCACTGTGCCATGAATGCAGGTTGTTGCCAAGTATTGCCAGATCTCCTGCATATTTTTCACAGGTATCCAAAAATCTGAACTTTTTTGTGAAAGATCCCACTGTGTAAAACATTGATAACTATTATCAGGTATTCAGTTAGGAAAAACACTGCAGCATGGGCCAAGTAAAGTATATCTGCTGGCTGGATTCTATCACAGGCTCCCGGTTTGTCATCTATGGGATAGGTTGTTCCTGTTGTTTAGTCGCTAAGTCATGTCTGACTCTTTTGTGACCCCATGGACTATAGCCCGCCAGGCTCCTCTGTCCACGGGATTTCCCAGGCAAGAATACTGGAGTGGTTTGCCATTTCCTTCTCCAGGGGATCTTCCCGACCCAGGGATCAAACTCGTATCTCTTGTTTTGTAGGCAGATTCTCTACCACTGAGCCATCTGGGAAGTTCATGGGATATGTATCTCAAGAATTCCTGAATTGTTTTTTTATTTTATTTTTAATTGGATGATAATTACTTTACAGAATTGTGATGGTTCTGTATTATTTAATATCAAAAAGAGAAACACAAACAGGAAAGGATGAATCGCCCACAATTCCATCACTTGTTTAACATTTAGGTAAACAAGAAATTTACATAAGTTTGCCCTTTCCAACTGCAAGAAATATTGAATAATAACTATTAGGTAGTTGGTGCTTATTTCTGACTGTTTTCTATGAATAATCTTTATAGAGGTATATATATAGAGAGAAAATAATGTGCACACATTATTATTTATTATATATGGGTCATGCTAAGAAAATTTGTCTTCCCTAGTGGCTCAGTCAGTAAAGAGTCTGCCTGCAATTCCGGAGACCCAGGCTCAATCCCTGGGTCAGGAAGATCCCCTGGAGAAGGAAATGGCAACCCACTCCAGTATTCTTGCCTGGAGAATTCCACGGACAGAAGAGCCTGGTGGGCTACAGTCCATGGGGTCACAAAGAGTTGGACATGACTGAGTGACTAACACTTTCACTTTCAAGAAAATTTAGCTGAATATTGTTCTTTAAAATATTTATTTATTTGGCTACATAGGGTCTTAGTTGCAGCTCATGGGCTTAGTTGCTGTTATGGGATCTACCACAACCAGGAATTAAACCCAATTCCCCTGCACTGCAAGACATATTCTTAACCACTGGGCCACCAGAGAAGATCCTGAATATTGAATTTTGGCTTCCCAATATGTTGTGGGTTTCTTTCCAGATCTGCATGTTCAACTCAACCTTGTTCTTTTTAATAGCTGCATCATATTCTAAATTTTTTTGATGATAATTACCCTAGCCAGTCCTATATTGAGAGGTACTTAAGCTGTTTCCAATGTTTGTACTATTTAGAAAATAAACTGCACTGAAGATCCTTGAGCCTATGTCTTTATATAATCAAAATATTTTGTGGGATTGATTTATACATATGGAATGGCTAAGTCATAGGGTATATGTGGCTTCTTAAAAATTTTTATGGTAGTTGATTTACAATGCTGTGTTAATTTCTTCTGTACAGCAAAGTGATTCACTAGGATTTATGAGTTTGTATTTATTTATATTTTACCTTTTTGGCCACACCGTGAGGAATGTGGTGTTTTATTATAGTTCCCCAACCAGGAATAGAACCCAAGCCCCCTGCAGTGGAAGCGAGGAGTCTTAACCACTGGTCCACCAGGGAAGTTCCAGGATATATGTGTTTTAAAATTGCATTCTGTGATCATGAGATTTCTCTCTAAAACATGTGCCAATTTACACTCCCCCCAGCATTGTTTATGAGCTCGTCATCTTCCACACACACTTGGCAGGGCTTGACGTTATCCATCAGCTGAAGTTTTGCTGGTCTGAGGTCTACGTGTGCATGTACATGCTCAGTCACTTCAGTCATGTCCAACTGACACCACGTGCCCTCCTCTCTGGGGCCCCATGGACTGCATGCAGCCCACCAGGCTCCTCTGTCCGCCGGATTCTCCAGGCAGGAATACCGCAGTGGGTTGCCATGCCCTCCTCCAGGGGAATCTTCCCAACCTAGGGATCGAATCCGTGCCTCCTTCATTCCAGGCAGATTCTTTACCACTGATTCACCAGGGAAGCCTCACTCTGACGTCTACCTGTCTTTTATTTGAAATCTCATTTGCATCCAAGTCCACCAAAGTAGAAAAGAAGCCCTTTCCTCAATTAAATATTTGATCCGAGCAAATATCCTCAGTCTTCTCAACTTAAAGGGGGGAATAAAATACCTTCTTTTCAGGTGTTTCTAAAAAAAAAAAAATAGACCATACAGAGAGCACCTATCACAAAGCAGAAGTTCAGTGAGCAGCAGTAGCACCAAGTGTTACTAAAAACGGTACCCTGATGATGGCAGAAGTCTCAGATCTCTGGTTTACTAGAGCAGATAAGAAGTAGAACTCTGTGAGGCCAGGGCATACTTACTGGGATTTGACTTATGGAATTTGAAATCAGACTTTCGGGGCTCAAATCCTGGCCCAACCACTTACTAGTTCTGTGGCATGGGGCAGGTTACATAACCTCTCTGTGCGTCAGTTTTCTCATCTGTCAAGTGGAGCTGAGGACAGTAATAACTACTGCTTCATGAGGGTTAAACTAGGTAAAACACAGAAGGTAAGGTGCTTAAAGCAGTGCCTATAAAAGTCAGCACTATCTAAGCACTACTATTATTATTGTTTCTCTCTCTCCACTCTTTCTTCCCATGCATCGTCCATAACCCTTCAGGAGAGGAGAGGAAGGACAAGCTACTTGCTCTCTGTCTTTAGAGTCACTTGAGTGTAAAAAAACCAAAGACTTGAGGGACATGCCTGGTGGTCCAGTGGCTAAGACTCTGCACGTCCAATGCCTTGGGCTCAGACTGAGTCCCTGATTGGGGAATTAGATCACACATGTCACAACAAAGACTGACGATCCTGTGTGCTGCAACAAGACCTCTCGAAGCCAAATAAATAAATAAATTTAAAAAAATAAATATTTAAAAAGAAATTTTAAAAAACCCAAGGACTTGAAAGAGGAGATATAGACTCTAGTCTTAGCTCCAAAGAAATTACCTCAACGACCTTGGGCAAGCCCATGCCCTTGTCTATGAGAGTTTCCTCCCCTCTCGAATGGGATGGAAGTGGTCTCCAGACATCCATCATTGGGAGGGGTCCATACCCAGGTCAGGCAACCCTTCATTGCCACCCCAATTCCTGCCAGAGCCTGGGGTTGAGTTAGATGCTACGAGCTGGCCCCAGTATGGCGCCAGTAAGAACACCGACTGCATAGACTCCAGCCTGGTAAAAGGAGGAGGATTCTCTCCCAGACCATGCAGCCCAGAGCCACATTTTATCAGTCAGCAGCCCTGAGTGTGAGCCCTTCTCATGAGTAACCCAAGACTTGGGCTTTACCCTCTCTTAGACCCAGAGCCCAAGTGAGGGAAGGATCTCATCTAGGTGACTCTGCCATTTTTTTCCTCACCCTTTCCCAGCTGCAAATGATTTGGGACAAGAAAAAATACTGTGCATCTGCTAGCTGGTGTCTCTAAACAGTGACTTTCCATCTCTCGATACAAGTCTCCTTTTGTAGAAAAGGATGACAGCACCCGCTTGTTACAGTCATTATAAAAATATCAGTTAGGGAGCTAACAGCAGGAATAATGTGAATCAAGTGGTTTAAAATAAAAGGGATTTATTTGGTTATCTCACTTGTAAGCAGGCCATATGTAGGGCAGGCTCCACTATTTATAGTTGAAACAGCCCCAGATGTATTTCTGTACTTCTTCCTTCTTATACAGGGTGGGAGAGGGGGAGGAATACACAAACATAAAGCAAAAGTTCACTACACTCTCATCTCTTTATCTATTAATTATGCAAAGCAGAAGTGACTATTTTCTGATCCCAACCCCTAGAGGTCATCACTGATTAGAACTTGTGGCATTCCTTTTTTCAGACATTTTTTTCCTACCCATCAGCAGACCACATCTGAGTGTTACAGACACATATACAAATACATTGTAACCCAAATAAAATCATGCTATGTATGTTGATTTTCAAATTAGTTAGGGTTTATCTAGAGCAGTGATTAAAAATTCATGATAATTTATGATCCATCGAGACAGAAAGCAGATTGGTGGTTGCCAGGTTTCCGTTTGGAGAGACGAATAGGTTCTGGAACTAGACAGTGGTGATGGCTACACACCACTATAAAGGTACCCAATGCCACTGAGTTGCACACTTTTCAGTGGTTAACCTGGTAATTGGTAAAATTGTATGTAATGTGTATTTTACCAAGGCTTTAAAAACATATATGCTCAAGAAGGACAGGGAGAAAAGGTAAGTGGATGAAGAAAGACAGGTGTAAGCAATAAGGAGGGATGGGGGTTGGGGCAAATGAAAATGTCAGGCTGGTGATCACAACTCAGCTCAATCAATTGTCACCATGGGGGAACGTGGGCCAGATTTTAGAATTTTTCGAGATAAGACAGAGATAGGGATTTTATGTGAAAACAGCCAATCTGGGTGTGTGAATTTTTTTTTTAAGATATGTACTATTTATTTATTTGGGCCAGCCAGGTCTCATTTGCAGCACTTAGGATCTTTGATCTTCTTTGGGCATTCAGGATCTTTAGTTGTGGCATGCGAGCTCTTAGCTGCAGCGTGCGGGATCTAGTTCCCTGACCAGGGATGGAATATGCCTCCCCTGCATTGGGAGTATAGAGTCTCAGCCACTGGACCACCAGTGAAGACCCAAGTGAAGTTCTGAAAAACAGAGTGTGGGCCTGCAGATCCCCAGTTTACAACTTTAGCAGCAGATGACTTATAGGGTCCCTGAAGAAGGAAATGGCAACCCACCTCAGTATTCTTGTCGGGAAAATCCCATGGACAGAGGAGCCTGGCAGGCTACAGTCCATGGGGTTGCAAAGAGTCAGACACGACTGAGCATGCACCCATGCATACACACACACACAACCTATTGCATTCACCAGCCAGCTCTAGAAATGTGCTGTATCAGGACAGGAACCAGGCACAGGAAGGTGTCCTGCATGAGTGATGCTCTGTGAGGGGAAGTCAGTTCTGCCCCTGAAAAAGGAAACCAGCCAAGCAGATACTGGAGTGCAGAGCCTCTGCCCTGAGGTTGGGGTTTGGCATCAGCAAACACTGGCTCCTCCCACTTCTGCAGGGGGTGGAGTTTAGTTTCCCTCCCAGTTGATAGTGGGCCTTGCCACATGAATAGCTTTGGCCAAGGGAGATATGTCAGCAGCGACAAAGGCACACAAAGGTTTTATATTATGCTAAAATATTTATGCATTCATTTGACTGAGCTGAGTCTTAATTGCAGCATGCAGGGTCTTTAGTTGAGGAATGCAAACTCTTAATTGCAGCATGTGGGATCGAATTCCTTGACCAGGGATCAAACCCGGGCCCCTTGCATTGGGAGCGCAGAGTCTTAGTCACTGGACTACCAGGGAAGTCCCACAAAGGCTTTAAATACTCTAGTGATGGCCCTTGAGAAAAGTATGTCCCCTTCAGCCCGGGCTGCAGAATGAACACATACAGAATAAGCCTGAATCCCACCAATGGCTCAGAGCCAAGCCCAGCTAAACATGCAGGCTGGCGCACAGTCACCCACCAAAGTCTGCTCTATACCAGACACACTGCAGTTGACCTCAGTCTGGTGATCAGGAGGCTGTTTGCTGAAGCTGCTGAAGTTTGTGGGTAGATGATTAAACAGAATTATTGAGTCAATATCTGACTGATGACACTTGCCAAGTGTCTTTTGTGCCCAAGGAGTCAAGTGGGTTTGGTAAATCCAAACCCTAATCCAAAACTTCTCAAAACTTCATGGTATTAAGATAGCCTAAACTTTAAGCAATCTTTACACTCTTAAAAATTATTGAGGATCCCAATGCACATCTGTTTGCATTCCATCTCTCAATATTTACTACATTAGATATTAAAACTGAGAAATTTGAAATACAAAAATGGTACTCAACAACATTAGCCACCAGAGAAATACAAATCAAAACCACAGTGAGATACCACTTCACACTCACTAGGATGGCTTATAATCCAAAAAGAGATAGTTATCGGCAAAGATGTAGAGAAATCAAAATCGTCATACATCACTAGTGGGAATGTAAAATGGGCAGCCACTTTGGAAAACAGTCTAGAAGTTCTTCAAAGGGTTAAACATAGAGTTAATATTACCCAACAATTCTGCTTGTAGGTATACACACACACACACACACACACACACACACACATATATTCAAGAGAAATAAAACCATATGCTCACATAAAAACTTGTACACAAATGCTCATAGCAGCATTACTCAGAATAGCTAAAAGGTGGAAACGATCTGAATTCCCCTCAACTGATGACTAGATAAGTATGTGGTCTGTTCGTACAATGGAATGTTTGGGAATAAAAAAGAACAAGGTGTTGATATAGGCTACAATGTGGATAAACCTTGAAAACATTATGCTGAGTAAAAGAAGTTGGGCACAAAAGACCACATACTGAATGATTCCATATTATGTTAAACGTTCAGAATAAGCAAATCTATAGAGAAGAAAGTTTAGTCACTGCCGGGGGTTAGGGGTGGCAGGAATAGGGAGTAACTGATAATGGGTGTCGGGTTTCTTTGGTGCAGAAAGAAGAAAATTTTCTTAAATTGATTGTGGTGATAGTTGCATAACTTTGTGGACATACTAACAACCATTGGATAGTAATACTTTAAATAGGCAATTTTTATGGTATGTGAATTATATCACTATCACAATAAAGCTATTATGGAAAATAAATATACACACCAAAAAAAAAAAATTTGTGCACATATTCCATTAGCGGGCAGAGTAATGACACCATCACACACGTAACCTCTGGACAACTCCATTAAGTCCTTTGTGGGAGAATGAAAGTGAAAGTGAAAACACATAAGGCCCAGGAATTAGAGCCAAATAGGGAAAAGCTCTAATGGGTTATCTTTATTAAAATGTTAATTAATTATTTAGGCTGTATCAGGTGGGATCTTTTGTTGCAGCGCATGGATTCCGTAGTTGCAACACATGGGCCTACCTGCCCTGTAGCATGTGGGATCTCAGCTTCCTGGCCAGGTATCAAACTGGTGTCCCCTGCATTGCAAGGCAGGTTCTTAACCACTGGAGCACCAGGAAAGTCTCTCTAATGGGTTATCTATACTCCAGAGCCCCTTGTGGGGTCAACTAAGGTCTATGTTGTACCTGCATCACAATTCAAATTCTCCACCACCCAAACTTCATGCCCCCCTCTCCCTTCCGCACATGTCTAACACTTCAAGCCACGCTTCAGTGTCAAAGTGCAACAGGATTCATCAGCATATGGATGGAACATAAAACCTAGAAGTTGCATTTAACACATAAACAAGCCCTAATGTATTTTAGGCCTATTCACAAGATATAGACTTGTATCTGTACTGTGAGCCTGACATCCCAACCTAGAGAGACAAGAAAATAAAAAAATAGCTGCCAGAAGCACTATTTACAATAGCCAAGACATAGAAGAAACTTAAATGTTCATCAACAGATAAATGGATAAAGGAGATGTGGTTCATACATACAATGAGTAATATACTCAGGCATAAAAAAAGGAATGAAATAATGCCATTTGCAGCAACATGAATGGACCTAGAGATTATCTAAGTGAATTAAATCAAAGATATATAATACAAATATCATATGGTATCACTTATATGTGGAATTTTTTAAAATGATACAAGTGAACTTATTTACAAAACAGAAACAGATACACTGGTGGAAAACAAACTTATGGCTAACAAAAGGGAAAGGGGGAGGGATAAGTTAAGAATTGGGGATTAAAAGAGACATACCCCGGTGGCTCAGCTGGTAAAGAATCTGCCTCCAATGCGGGAGACCTGGGTTCGATCCCTGGGTTGGGAAGATCCCCTGGAGAAGGGAATGGCTACCCACTCCAGTATTCTAGCCTGGAGAATTCCATGGACTGTATGCAAACAGTTGGACAAGACTGAGTGATTTTCACTTTCACTACTATATATAAAATAAACAAACAACAAGGATCTGTATAGCTCAAGGAACTATATTCAATATCTTGTAGTAACCTATAATGGAAACAAATATATACATACATATATATTCATATATATCACTTTTCTGTATACCTGAAACATTGTAAGTCAACTATACTTTGACTTTAAATTTTTTAATTTTAAAAACCATAAAAAAAAGCTGCCATAAGCATTTCCTAGACATCACAAATGGAAAAAGCCAAAGATGCCCAACCTCACTAGAATTCAATATTGAGAAACATTCTCATTAAAACTACGACAGCATACTAAAATAAATAAATAAATAAAATAAAACTATGACAGCATACTGTTTCATATCCAGCCGGTTGTAAAAAATGTAAAAGACTCCTCATATGAGGTTTTAATCCACAGAGTGAAACAAAACTCCATGAGTTCATGTTGATTTAAGTAAATAGTCAAATATGTAAGTAATGGGGAGAAGGAATGGCTCTTTCTTTCAATAGAATTCTAACTAACAGACGTAGAAGGAGAAAGGGACATGCAAAATCACTATTAGGCAAATGCCCAGTAACAACTGTTACAGACCAGATCCATGCTAAAATTTGTAGGTGCAGGTCTGAGGAGAATCAAGACTTGTATAGTCACAAAGTATCTTCCCCAAGATACTTCTTAATTGCTAAGGGAAAGACAGTGGCTTTACAGTGGAGACTTGCAGTAGACTGTGCCTTAACCAAGTGACTCAGGTCAATATCACCCACAAGACACGGTGACATGTCTCACACGTTGCACTGAGAAAGTCACAGCATTGTTTGTATGGTATTCCTGGCCCCCCCAAAAAATGCATTACTTCATTTCAACCATGGAAAACAGGCAAATCCAAGCTGAGGGACATTTAATAAAAGAGCTCTCCTCAAAAGTGTCAAAGCTGGGACTTCCCTGGAGGTCCAGTGGCTGAGACTCCATGCTCCCAGTGCAGGGGGCCCAGGTTCAATCCCTAATCAGGGAAGTAGATCCCACTAAAGTAGATCTTGCTGCAACTAAAGATTCTGCAGGCCACGACGAAGATCAAAGATCCCACATGATGCAAAAGATCCCACATGGCCCACCTGGAGCAGCCAAATAAATGAATAAGGTCATGAAAAATAAGGAAATGAAGAGGAACTGTCACTGACTCTCGGAGGCTAAGGGCACCTGACGACTCAGTGTAGGATCCTGGTTTGATCCTAGAACATAAGGACATCAGCAGAAAAACTGTTAAAATTCAAGGCAGGCTGGTAGTTAAATTAATGATATGGTGCCATGTTAACGTCCTGGGTTTGATCACTCTGAAAGTGAAAGTGTTAGTCGCTCAGCCGTGTCCAACTCTTTGCAACCCCATAGACCCGTAACCCGCCAGGCTCCTCTGTCCATGGGATTTTCCAGGCAAAGATATTGGAGTGCGTTGCTACTCCCTTCTCCAGGGGATATTCCCAACCAGCGATTGAACCTGCGTCTCCTGCATAGCAAGTGGATTCTTTATCAGCTGAGCCATCAGGGAAGCCCTCTGCTATAATACTATTTTAATACTATAATAGCATTTGATCACTCTACTATAGTATTAATATCAAGGGGATCAGGGTGAGAGATACACAGGAATTCTCTGTGCTAACGGCAAATTTCCTGTAAGTCTAAAATTACCTAGTATTGCAGCTTCCACCTCACTCCCTCTGGGTCTGATCTCTGGAGAGAAGTGCTGAGAAGCACAGTAAAGAGGTGATTTAAATCACTTATATAGGACAGTCCTTCCAAGTCTTTCTTTACATTAAGCCGATTATCTTGTTGGTTTTTTTTTTCACACCTGACTAGTCCTAGAACCCTCTCCAATATGCCCGCACAATTTTTTGTTAAGATGGATCCCACCACAGAGACCTGTGGGTACATGCCTATACTTATGGGGTGGGGCTCCGTTCCTTTTTGACCCCCAAGGAGTCTTCCTGCTGATGTGCACAAAGGGAAGTTTTCCTTGACCTCAGGAGTGGTCATCTTATCTCTTTACTTCAGCAGAGCTGAGCTTCTGTCACTAGCTTTGTCCTTGGAAGTCTGTGTGAGAACAAAGCTTCAGTTTTACTCCACTTGACAGCTGACTGGAGGCCCATCTATCTCCTACCTCAGGTCCACTTGCCCTGAGGGAAAGCCAGATGCAGGTCCTAAGGAAACTCTGGGGAGGGCCGTATAGTGAGGAACTGAGGTGTGTGTGTGCTGTGCTCAGTTGTGTCCGAGACTTTGCGACCCCATGGACTGTAGCCTGCCAGGATCCTCTGTCCAGGGGATCTCCCCAACCCAGGGACTGAACCTGTGTGTCCTGCATTGCAGGTGGATACTTTACTGTTGAGCCACCTGGGAGAAGCTGACACTTCTGGCCAAGAGGCTGAGGGGATTCCTCCAGCCCCATTCAAGCTTTCTGATGAGTGAGGCCTTCACAGTGAGGATGAGCCAGGGCTTCAAGCAAGGATCATCCAGATAAGCCATCCTCTAATACCTGACTCACAGAAAGTGTGTGAGATGACAAACATTTATTATTTTGAGCAGCTTCTTTAGAGAAAATAATTGCTGTTGTGAACAGTGGCCACCAGGTGGCACATGGATACCAAGGATGGAAAGGAAAAAAAAAAAAAAACGGCTGCCAACATTATAAAGAGGTCAGGGCTCTGAGTTCATTTATAAATTTATCACAAGTCTAATAAAGATGTCATCAGGTTTTTTTTCCCTACAGCCAGGCAACTTGATTATAAGGTTCATTTGGAAGTACAGCAGGCAAATGTGGGGGGAAAAACTGAAAAAGGAGGAGGGGGGAGAAAACAGATATTAAAGACAATATAAAACAATGTATTGTGGATGCATCAGTTACGCACACAGATCAATCCAGAAATAGAAACAATTGCTTATGGAAACTTATGCAATCATGTAATACTTTTTTAATTCAGGAAGAAACTTTAGGGAAGTTTTTAATTTAGTGCTATTGGATCAACTAGATGAACAAACAAACAAACAAGCTTGAGTCTGTTCCTCACACAGGATACCAGCTTAAATTCAAAGTGCATCAATGACCTAAGTGGAAAAATACAGTCTCGTAAATAAGAAACCACTAGTGAGTCTCCTAATGACCTGAGAGTGTGGGAGTGGGGTATATTTGCCAAATGGTTCATCAAAATTCAGAGGCAATGAAAGAGCATTTTGTTAAATGACCAAGCAAAAATGAAAACCGTTCACAGGTTCAAAACATAAACCCACCACAGGCAAATTAAAAATTACAGATGACAAAATGGAAAAAAAAATTTACAACTAGAATCACAAAGGATTAGTATCTCTAAAATATAAAGAGCATCTAAAAAATGGAGGCAAAAAAGATCCAGAAACCTATTGAAAGCGGGTGAGATATACGAAGAGGAAGTTCACATGAAAAGAAATGCAAATATCCCCTACATACACAAAAATATGCTCAACCTCCCCAGGTAATCTTTAAAAACCACAAATTCAAACCATGCTGAAATCCTTTTTCTCACCTATCAAATTAGCAAAACTCCAGGTGGTTTGACAACGCTCTGTTGGCATTGCTGTGAGGACCCAGGGGTCCTTACACCTTGCTAGTGGAATGAAAAACAAGTCAAACCTCCATGGAGGAGAATTTGGCAATATTTAGCAAATTTACCCTTTGACGCCTACAATCCCACATCTAAGATTCTAATGTAAAGACGCACAGAAAAATGTCATACAAATGTGCCTCTTCAGTACAGCAAAAAACTGGGATCTTAAAAACAAAACAAAACAAAACAAAACTGGGGTCTTCCTTAATCCAGTGGCAAGACTCCTCGCTCCCAGTGAAGGTGGCCCAGAGTTCAATCCCTGGTCAGGGAACTAAGATCACACATGATGCAACTAAGAGTTCACTTGCTGCTACTAAAGACTCCACATGCTGCAAAGATCGAAGATCCCACTTGCTGCAACTAAGACATGGCGCAGCCACAATACTTAATTAATGTTTTTAAAACTAGAAAACACTGAAGCAGCCATGAATGGAGTACACGTTAAATCAACTACGCTTCATCCACAAAAACAGAATACTATTCAGCTGTAAAAGGAAATAAGAACTATTAGGAGTACAGATACGTAAAAATGTGTATGTGTGTGTGTGTGTGTGTGTAGTGATCTCTAAGATACAGTTAAGAAAAAAAAGGTGCAATTAGAGTGCCCAGATTGCTACCTTTTGTGCAGTAAGGATGCACAGGGTCTCCCCTGTTTTCTGGCACGTGGCCCAGGGGGTGATGAGAGCCGGTGGAGAGTGGCTGGAATGTGAGAGCCAAATAGAGCAGGTGAGGGGGCTGTGGGCTCCAGATTGGCTGGTTTGCATTTGAAAAGCATGCTCCAAAGAAAATCACTGACTATCTCTAGGACCTCGCTAATCCTGGCAGGGGTAGGCCTTCCAGGGTCAGCAAGGCCCTAGATGTCAAAGCATCAGGATATAGGGGAAAAAAAACCCAAAACTGTTTAATACACTTCCGTGGCCGGTCCATTATATTTGACCCACTATGAACCTCCCTCAGCCCTCCCTCTCTTTCATTTTTTAAAAATTTAATTAATTTATTTATTTGGCTGCTCTGGGTCTTAGTTGCAGCATGTGGGATCTAGTTCCCTGACCAGGGATGGATCCCGAGACCCTTACATTGGGAACACAGAGTCTTAGCCAATGGACCACCAGGGAAATGCCCCTTCAACTTTCTATAACTTCCCACCAGTGTGTGTCCTGGTCTCTAATCCTATGACACCTGGCTAGCGGATCTTTTCTCCTGGCTGCCTATCTCTCTGGAGAGGCTTAGCCAGGTCTATGGAGTCAGCTGCCACCTTAGATCATTCCCAGCTCTCCTGTTCAGACATTTCTCCTGAGCTCAAGGCCCTAAAACCAACTGCCAAACCGAAACCTGATCAAATCCCAAAGCAAATCAATCATCTCCACCACCATCACCCCATCCCTCTTCCTACAGTGCCTGGGTTTTGTGGACTGGCACCACAGTCCACCTGCAGCCCAGACCAGGAAAGTGGGAACAGTCCTAGATCTTTGGCCTCCCTCCGCTCAAATAGTAATCCAGAACTTTTAAATATCTTCTGGGTGTCACCTCTTCTCCACCCCACTCCTACTACTCTAGTTTGGACAGTCTTCGTCTATAAATTTTTTTTATTTACTTATTTTTGGCTGCGCTGGATCTTTGTTGCTGCGTGCAGACTTTCTCTAGTTGCAGTGTGCAGGCTTCTCATTGCAGTGGCTTCTCCTCTTGCAGACCACAGGCTCTAGAGTGCAGGCTTCAGCAGCTGCAGCATGTGGTCTCAATAGCTGTGGCTCGTGGTTCTACAGTGCGGGCTTAGCAGCTATGGTGCACGGGCTTAGTTGCCCCTCAGCATGTGGGATCGTCCCGGATCAGGGATCAGACCCTTGTCACCTGCATTGGCAGGCACATTCTTAACCAATGGACAATCAGAGAAGTCCTATAACTTGTATTATTGCAGCGGAGTCCGGATTAGTCTATCTGTGATGTTGTGATTTATATTAAGAAAGATATATTTGGTCTTTGTCCCCTCTCCTGACACAGAGTCCCTAAAACATTTATCAGATTTCCTGATAAGAGTGATAAAAGTGAAAGAAGTATCTTTTATTCTTCATAACAAGTCAGGATCCAGGAAGGATAGTGAAACCACACCAGTTACTTTAACAGGGAGAATTGAACATATGGACTGTAATATAAGGAATTGCCAACTTGGCATAGAGTTGTTATCTAGATAACTGCAAGGGTAAAAAGAGGTCCCTAAGGCAGTGGTTCTTAAACCTTAGCCAAACTGCCTGGAGGACTTGTTAAAAGGCGGACCACAGAGGACAATCACCAGAGTCTGATGGATCTGGGATGGGGCCAGAATGATGTGTTTCTAACAAGTTCCCAGCAGATACTGATGCTGGTGCTCTGGGGAGCACACTCTGAGGACCACACCTCTAAGACAGCATAGAAGTAGCAACTGCAGGAAGCAGGGACCAGACCTAGAGCTGGGGGAACAGAGATGGGAAGAAAGGGCACCAGCCAGCTGGAGCTGATGTTTCTGATGAAACTGGTTTTGCAAGTGTTGCCATTGTTGCTGTTATTGTTTAGTCGCTCAGTCGTGTCCACTCTTTGCAACTCTATGGACTGTAACCCACCAGGCTCCTCTGTCCATGGCAATGGCCAGGCAAGAATACCTAAGTGGGTTGCCATTTCCTTCTCCAGGGTATCTTCCCGACCCAGGGATCAAATCTGGGTCTCCTGCATTGGCAGGAGGATTCTTTACCACTGAGGTACCAGGGAAGCCCTTTGCAAGTGTTAGAAAACTACAAACTGGATTCAGGCAATGCTGCTGCTGTTGCTTCCATCCCCACCACCACCAGAGTGAAGAAGTGTTGCTGAGGTAACACTCACAAGAACAGCAGGCTAGTCGCTTCTGCATAAGGTGACCAACCACCCTGGAAAGAGGTTCCCAGGAAGCATAACTTTCATTGCTAAAACTGGGGACACCCAGGGCAAATCTGGCAATCACCTTACTTCTGTAATCTCCTCGCAAACCCCATTGCCAGGGTCTAACATAGACCCATCTGGCAAAGCAGAAATGTGGTTTCCCTAGACTTCCCTGTGGTCCAGTGGTTAGGAATCTGCCTGCCAATGCAGGTGACGCTGGTTTGATCCCTGATCCGGGAAGACCCCACGTGCTGCAGGGCAACTAAGCCCATATACCGCCACTACAAAGCCTGCACTCCAGGGCTTGCCAGCTGCAACAAGAGAGTAGTCCTGCTCCCTGCAACTAGGGAAAGCCCGCTCGAAGCAACGAAGACCAAGGGTGGCCAGAAATAAAATAAATTCTGAATAAATGAAATGTGGTTTCCCAGCTCAGCATCACAAAGCAGAGCAGAGGAGGGCGGATTGGGAGTTCGGAGACAATAACCTCATAGTTGATATTGATTCTTCATGATCTTCCCGGTTTTTTACAGTCTATCCTCAGGGTTGCTATCAAGAGAAACTTTATAAATAAGTATGACTGATCATTTCACTCTCTTGCCAATATGTTTTCAATAGCTGCCTGTGATGTTGTGATATTAAGAAAGATATATGTGGTCTTCGTGCCCTTTCCTGACACAGATTCTCTGAAACCCTTGGATTTCCTAAGTGATAAGAGCAATAAAAGTGAAAGGAGGGGCTCCCCTGGTGGTCCAGTGGTTGAAAATCCACTTCCAATGCAGGAGACATACATCAATCCCTGGTCCAGGAGGCTCCCACATGCCACACGGCAACTAAGTCCATGTGCCACAATTACCGAGCCAGTGCACCACACCTACTGAAGCCTGTGTGCCTAGAGCCCGTGCTCTGCCACGAGAAAAGCCACCACAAGAAGCGCTCACACCACAGAGAGTAGCCCATGCTCGCCACAACTAGAGAAAGCCCGTGTGCAGCAATGAAGACCCAGTGCAGCCAAACATAAGTAAATAAATCTTTTTTTTAAGTGAGTGTCTTTTATTCTTCATAACAAGCCCCTTTCAACCACACCTGAGTTCTTGGTGATGAAGTGGCTGCTGGAAAGCTGAGGATGAGGGACGGTTGCTAGGAAACCAATCCTGTGATCAGAGGGTTGGAATTCAGCCTTCCACGCCCCTCACCTCCAGGGAAGGAAGAGAGGCTGGACATTGATCACCAAAGGCCAATGATTTAACCAACTATGGCTGGGTAATGAAGCCTCCATGAAAAACTCTAGGAGGTTCTGAGAGCTTTCTGCTCATGCGGGGCGGGGGGAGGGAGGGCGGGATTGTGTGTGGCATGCCCTCTGCATGTCTGCTCTGCATCCTTCTCCCATATCTTGCCCTGTCCATCTCTTCCATTCAATCATTCTGGAGTTGGATCTTTTTATAATAAACCAGTCATCTAGTAAGTATCTGTTTTCCTGAATTCTCTGAGCTGTTCTAATAAATCATTGAACCTGAGGAGGGGGTGTCGTGGGAACCCCTAATTTGTAGCCAACTTGGACAGATGTTGCAGGTAACCTGAGGACCCACTAGTTGCAATAGGTATTTGAGAGTTGGGGGTTAGACTTGTGGGACTGAGCCCTTAAACTGGGATCTCAGGCCAACTCCAGGTAGATGGTGTCAGAGTTGAACTGAATTGAATTCTAAAACATCCAGCTGGTGTCCCCAGAGAAGTGGAGAACTTCTTTAAAATACATATATTTGGCTTCGTCAGGTCTTAGTTGTGGTGTGCAGGCTCAGTAGCCCCACGGCATATGGGATCTTAGTTCCCTGACTAGGGTTCAAACCTGGGTCCCTTGCACTGGAAGGGACTGAACCACTGGAAGTGCCTGATCGGAGAATTTCTTGGTATGGGGAAAACCTCCACGCATTTGGTGACCAGTATGCAGAGTTGAGTGGTGAATAGACAAAGAAAGAGAGTCTGTTCCTTTTCACTGCCTACCAGCCTATCGGGGTAAAATTCCTACTTTTTATTATAACATAAAGGGCTTACACCTTGGAAGGAAAGTTATGACCAACCTAGACAGCATATTGAAAAGCAGAGACATTACTTTGCCAACAAAGGTCCATCTAGTCAAGGCTATGGTTTTTCCAGTAGTCATGTATGGACGTGAGAGTTGGACTATAAAGAAAGCTGAGGGCCGAAGAATTGATGCTTTTGAACTGTGGTGTTGGAGAAGACTCTTGAGAGTCCCTTGGACTGCAAGGAGATCCAACCAGTCCATCCTAAAGGAGATCAGTCCTGGGTGTTCATTGGAAGGGCTGATGTTGAAGCTGAAACTCCAAAACTTTGGCCACCTGATGCAAAGAGCTGACTCACTGGAAAAGACTCTGATACTGGGCAAGATTGAAGGCGGGAGGAGAAGGGGACAACAGAGGATGAGATGGTTGGATAGCATCACCGACTCAATGGACACGGGTTTGGGTGGACTCCAGGAGTTGGTGATGGACAGGGAGGCCTGGTGTGTTGTGGTTCATGGGGTCGC
The DNA here is from genome assembly GCF_019320065.1 of Cervus canadensis. Lineage (NCBI taxonomy): Eukaryota > Metazoa > Chordata > Mammalia > Artiodactyla > Cervidae > Cervus > Cervus canadensis. The sequence goes on along the minus strand of NC_057403.1, from coordinate 23,472,767 downwards.
AAAGAGTCGGACATGACTGAGTGACTGAACTGATCTGAACTGAAGGGGCTCTTCAAAATTAACTTCAGTTACAGCTTAAGTCTCATCTCCTTTCCTGAACTTTATGTTCCAGAAATACAGAAATCTTTGAGTTTCCTAAAGCAAATCATGTTCTCAAGTTGCTATGCTTTGAACATACTATTGCCTTTTCTATTGAAAAGCTCTGTGGCTCAGATGGTAAAGAATCTGCCTACAAGGCAGGCAGCCCGGGTTCGATCACCTGGAGAAGGGAACGGCTTACCACTCCAGTGTTCTTGCCCAGAGAATTCCATGGACAGAGGAGACTGGTGGACTACAGTCCAAGGGGTCACAAAGAGTCAGATACGACTGAGTGACTAACACTTTCATCGGTTGAAAAGCACATAAATCTCTTTTTTAGAGAAAAACAGAAGATCAGAATATGTGCCTCCCCTTTAAGAATGGAAGTTAGTTTTTGATCCATCACGTGTTAATTTGAAGGCTAAATCCTCCTGGATTTGAAGGCCAAAAACAATGTTGAGGCAAATGTGTTCTTGAATTCCACAGTATTTACTGTTCTCCAGCTTTTAACACCCAAGGAGAAAAAAGATAAGAACACTCCCAGTGCTAATGAAACTTGCTAGTTTTTCTTTCCTGTTAAAGATATTTATACTTGAATTCTTCTTAAGGTTTGGCATATTTTTAGATGAAATCCATAAATGAAAAGCAATGGTTGGTTTAAAAGTTAGAGATGGTTTATACAGTCATATCAGATGATAAAAAAATCAGTAATAATTTACTTAGGCTGTTCTTAAATGTGAAGGTTATTAAGATCCTTATGTGGTTATGTGGTTAAGAGAGTGAGTTTGTTTTTTCCCCTCCTCTCTTTCTACTGCAATTTTTTTTTAATCAAATGATTTATGACCAGTCTTATTTGGTTTTTCTCCAGCATAAATTGCCTTGTGAAGAAAGATTTCCAAGGCAAACTCTGGGCTGTTTATAGGATCCCATTGGATTCAATACCTTCCTCCAGGAAGTTAATCACTAAGTCGTGTCTGATTCTGTGACCTCATGGACTGTAGCCCGCCAGGCTCCTCTGTCCATGGAATTCTCCAGGCACTGCAGATGGTGCCTGCAGCCATGAAATTAAAAGATGTTTGCTCCTTGGAAGGAAAGCTATAACAAACCTAGACAGCATATTAAAAAGCAGAGACACCACTTTGCCAACAAAAGTCCATATAGTCAAAGCTATGGTTTTTCCAGTAGTCATGTACGGATGTGAGAACTGGACCATAAAGAAGGCTGAACACCGGAGAACAGATGTTTTCAAATTGTGGTGCTGGAGAAGACTCTAGAGAGTCCGTTGGACAGCAAGGAGATCAAACCAGTCAATCCTAAAGGAAATCAACCCTGAATATTCATTGGAAGGACTGATGCTGAAGATGAAGATCCAATATTTTGGCCACCTAATGGGAAGAGCCGACTCACTGGAAAAGACCCGGATGCTAGGAAAGATTGAAGGCAGGAGAAGGGGATGGCAGAGGATGGGATGGTTGGATGGTATCACTGATTCAATGGACGTGAGTTTGAGCAAACTCTGGGAGATAGTGGAGGAGAGTGGAGCCTAGAGTGCTGCAGTCCATGGGGTCGCAGAGTCGGACACAACTTAGTGACTGAACAACAACAGTGAGGTAGTTGGATTATAGCTATTTGCACGACCATCTTTACACTATTCAGATCCTCCTTTTAGGCAGCAACTGTGGGTCTTGGTCTTCAGACTCCACATTTTGGGCACAGTATCTTTGCTAGTATGGACAACCATCAAATGACCGCTGAGTGAATGTGACACCACTTTTGATAAAAAGTCAAATTCCAGTACAGCCCCATTGATTATTATTTAACCTTGGGCAAGATTTTTTCTTTTCTTTTTTTTTTTTTTTTTAATTTTAGGCCACATCATTTTCCTGAATGCAGGATCTTCGCTCCCTAACCAGGGATTGAACCTGTGCCTCCTTCAGTGGAAGGGAGGAGCCTCAACCACTGGACCACCAGGGAAGTCTGTAACCTTGGACAAGTTTATGGTTGCCTGACTCTCCACTGACTCACAGAGTTCAGTGGGCAGGGGTGAGCGCTCTGGGGTCAGATTGCTCTGTTTGGCAGTTGCCCGTTTCTGAAGACTTGGGCCAATGATTGAACTGCCCAGGGCCTGCCTGCCTCATGTACAGAATATGAATGGTGATGATGGTTCCTACCTTCTCTGTCCCAGTGAGGATTAAATGAGATGATGCGTGTTTGCTTCAGAGCACAGTGCTTGAGACTTTAGACAGAGTGTAAATGTTCGCTGTTAGAGTTATGGGAATATGGTCTATGGTACTCACTTCATAGTGTTTTCTTTAATAATTTTTATTCATTTATTTATTGGCTGTGCTGGGTCTTCGCTGCTGCTCAGGCTTTTCTCTAGTTGCGGAGAATAGAAGCTACACTATTGTTGTGGAGCATGGGCTCCAGGGGGCTTTTCAGGCATGCTAGTGGTAAAGAAGCCACCTGCCAATGCAGGAGACAATAGAGACATGGGTTCAGTTCCTAGGTCAGGGAGATCCCCTGGAGGAGGGCATAATAACCCACTCCAGTATTCTTGCCTGGAGAATCCCATGGACAGAGGAGCCCGGTGGGCTACAGGCCATAGGGTCGCAAAGAACTGGACACAACTGAAGCAACTTAGCACGCTCCAGGGCACATGGGCTTCGGTAGCTGTAGCTCCTGGGCTCTAGGGCACAGGCTCAATAGTTGCTCCGAGACATGTGGGATCTTCCTGGATGAGGGATCAAATCTGTGTCCCCTGCATTGGCAGGCAGATTCTTTACCACTGAGCCTTCAGGGAAGCCCCATAGTGTTTTGTTTTAAGAACTAAAAGGAGTGATGTGTTCAGTGATTGACAGTAATCTGCATAGAGGGAGCCCTCCCGCTTGTCTCTTTTACTTGTTAAGAGGCAGTTTTGTCTCCTTTCAATGCACCGAGACGAGCAGCTAGCTCTGCTACTTCTTGTTCATCACCCAGAAAAAAAAAAAATGTTCTTCTCCAAAAGAAGGACTGCTGGATTATGCCAGGAAAGCTAACAGAGAGGAGGTCAAGGGCAACGTTGAGGATTGGTGAGAGCCAAGGTGGGTGCTACCATAACAGAGCACTGCAGACCAGACGGCTTAAACAACTGAAATTGATTTTCTCACAGTTCTGTAAGTCCAGCATGAAGGTGCCAGAAGGGTTGGTTTCTCTCGAGGCCTCTCTCCTTGGCGTGCAGACGGCCGCCTTCTCCCTGTGTTCTCACGAGACCTTTTCTCTGGGTATACAGGCCCTTGGTGTCATTTCCTCTTCTAATAAGCACACCAGTCCTATGGGGTTAGGGCTCTAGCCTTTTAACTTCACTTAACCTCAGTTATCTCCAAACTCAGTCACACTTGGGCATCAGGGCTTCACTGTACGGCTTTAAAGGGGGGAGGGCATGTTCCAATCCAGAACAATGTGCTAAGGCTGGAGGTGAGCAAGGAGCAGAGCCAGATCACAAAGGGCCTTGGGAGGCCTGTTTGGGAGTTTCTTCTTGACCCACCCACCTCTGAAGGTCCCCAGGGAATTGGCTCCATGCAGCGTCCCCTTTCTGTCCTTTTCCTTCCAGGCAGGACTAAGCACAGCTCAACGGTGCATTTTTCAAGGTTGCCTGGAATCCTAATCCTTGGTAGCATAGTGGTTAGGATCCCGGGCTTTCAGTGCCGTGGTCCAGGTTCAATCTCCCTGGTTGGGGAAAAAGAGATCCTGAAAGCTGCATAGCACAGCTCGGCCTAAAGAAAAAAAGCCGCCCGGGTAAGAGCAGACCCAGTGGGAACCACTAAAGAGAAGCTGACTGGAGAGCAAGCACACCTGGGAGGGAGTATGCAAATTAGATGCAAATGACAGCACGCACACATACCCCAGTTAGGCTTCCTTCTTTGGGTCAGTGGTCCAAGGCTTTTGAAAGAGAGTCTAAACCTGAACAGAGCAGTCCATAAATTTCTATGTCCACCAAATCTGAATGCCCACTGACCAGGGATTGTTCTAGGCCCTGGGGCCGTTGCAGAGTTTAGGATCTAGACCTACACTGTCCAACAAAATATTCTCAATATGAAGCACTTAAAACATGGCTAGTCTGAATTGAGATGTGCTCAAGTATAAAATGAGGCTTTTCAGGGGGCTCAGTGCTACAGAATCCACCTGCCAATGCAGGAGATGCAAGAGACATGGGTTTGCTGTAGAGTAGAAACTACCACAACTTTATAAAGAAACTATACTCCAAAATAAATAAATAAATAAATTACACACACACACACACACACACACACACACACACAAAAGGAATGCAGCCCTGTGACACTTTGATTTTATCCCAATGAGAGTGATCTTAGGCTTCCAACCTCCAGAATTGCAAAACAGTAAATTTGTGTTGTTAGAGGCCACTAAATTTGTGGTTTCAGGGAAAGAGCAAATTAGCCAAGATGGCGTGGTCAGGCGCTCTCACCCCTGGCCTCTCGCTCTTGCCCCACATTTTGTAAATAATGATTATGTAACAGCTGAGATTACTTAAAGCACCGCACAGGTGCATCACGAGGTACTCACTTGACCAAGGGCTACTTTTGGTCTGTGGGGCTATATAAGCTCCACCTGGAAGACCCTTGCAGGTATGAGCCTTTACGTCATGGCTGCTCTTACGGCTGCGGCGTCAGCTCGGAGAGAAGGTTACGTCATGGCTGTGGCCCGGAAAGAATAAACATGTCTGCGGTTTCTACGGCTCCTCGAGTTTTCTTCCAGCTTCCTCGCTCACGCCTGGCCTACCCTGGGTTCAGCAAACCGTGTGAGAAGTGAGACAGTCATAATTTGTTATAGGAGCTGTAGAAAACTCCCATGCCTGCTAGATATTTCTTTCCTTCTTCCTTCTTTCCTTTATTTTTTCTGGGTATTTCTTTGAGTCACATTCCTCTCTAGCGGAGAGAGCCACTTCCTTCTAAGGTGTAGCAGGGCAAGTTCTGGCTGGGTCTTAGTTGTGGCATTTGGGATCTCCAGTTTTCGTTGAGATATGTGGGATCTTTTTTAGTTGCAGCACGTGGAATCTAACCCTGACCCCCTGCACTGGGATGGTGGAGTCTCAGTCACTGGACCACCAAGAAAGTCCCTAGCATCCCATTCTAAACCTAAGAAAACAAAGTCTGAGAGGTTGGGTAATTTGCCCACAATGACTAAGACAGAAAAACACAAGCCAAGAGCTAAACTTAGGCTTACAGATTGCTAAGAACCACCCTTTACTGATGGGAGAGACTATGATGAATAGGATGGATCCGTAAATTTCCTTCATTCATCTCACAGGTAGCTGGGTCCCTGTGTTCAGCATTCAGGGTAGAGTGATGAACAACTCAGGCCAGGCTCTTGTAGCATGGAAGTCACATTGTCTCAGGACACCAGCAACTGAGAAGTCTGCCCACTATGATGAAAGTGATGATGAACATTAAGAGAGAGAGGTGAGAGGGAGTGGATAGGGTGGGTTTTTTTGAAGCAATATGTGGTTCTGAACTTGAGAGCCCACTGCCCCCTGAGGAATGTCATAACCAAATTCATCATGTTCCCTATCTTTTGTTTCCCTCGATAACTCCCCCAGCACAAGCTCCTCTCGTCCTCTCAGGTTCTCTCGTCTCCATCAGTCTCTGTGTTCTCTGCTCTGCCTGCTCCTGCCTCCCTCCCTCCTTCCCAGATTCTGCCACTGCCACCCCTGTAAGCCTTTCGCTCCATGTTCCCTCCGACTCTTACCTTAACTGACACCAGATCCTTCTCCAGAGATAATCCCCACAATCTTAACTGAAGGCGCTTCATCCGCCCACTCGCCAAACACCTCAAGGTCTGGAGGAGGAGAGGGAAGTAACCAGGATATGCCACGGAAACAAACAAACCGGAATCCCAGTGACTCACGTAAAGGCAGAGACTCCCTTGTGCGCCATGTCCAACCTGGGTGGCTCAAGTTCTTCTCCACATGCTCCTTTCTTCACCCAGACTGATGGAGCAGTGTCTAAAACACCACCGATCTCCTGGCAGAGGGAAAAGAGATGTGAACAGCCGTGAGCTGGCTCTTGGAGTTTCAGCTCAAAAGAGATATACGTTGATGTGTCCATATTTCATTGGCTAAAGCAGGTCATGTGGCCAAGCTTGATAATCTAGTATCTTTAGACTCTGCTATCCCTTAGCAACTCAATGCTGTTTCCAGATATTGTTATTCTTTCCCCACACTCTTTTTTTAAATCTTCTTGTTTTGTTGTTCAGTCGCTAAGTCATGTCCGACTCTTTGTGACCCCGTGGACTGTAGCTCGCCAGGCTTCCCTGTCCTTTACCATCTCCTGGAGCTTGCTCAAATTCATGTCCACTGAGTCAGTGATACCATCCAACCATCTTGTCCTCTGTTGTCCCCTTCTCCTCCTGCCTTCAATCTTTCCCAGCATCAGGGTCTTTTTCAATGAGTCAGCTCTTCACATCAGGTACCCAAAGTATTAAAGCTTCAGCTTCAGCATCAGTCTTTCCAACTCTCACATCCATACATGACTACTGGAAAAACCATAGCTTTGACTGTATGGACCTTTGTTGGCAAAGTAATGTCTCTGCTTTTTAATACGCTGTCTAGGATTCACCCAGGTTTTTTTAAATCTACTTATTTTATTTTTTGGCTGTGCTGGGTCTTTGTCATTGTGCGTGGGCTTTCTCTAGTTGTGGCAAGCAGGGGCTACTCTTTTTTTTTAATAATTTTATTTGTTTGTTTGTTTTTGGCTATGCTGGGTATTTGTTGCTCCTCAAACTTTCTCGAGCTGTGGTGAACGGAGGCTACTCTTTAGCTGAGGCGGGCAGGCTTCTCATTGCAGTGGTTTCTCTTGCTGCAGTACATGGGCTCTAGAGTGTGCAGCCTCAGTAGTTATGGAGCACAGGTTTAGTTGCCCCATGGCACGTGGGAGATTCCCAGACCAGGGATCAGCCCCAGGTCCCCTGCATTGCCAGATGGATTCTTAACCACTGGACACCAGAGAAGCCCCTCCTTCTCCATGCTCTTAAAAAAAGTTCCTTCTTCCCCTTGACAGACCTCCTAGAGTAACAGTTAGATCCTCTTCTCTCTTCTCTTCTGACTCTTTAGTCTCCCTAGAAATCTGGGAGTCACACTTAGCTCCTCCCACTTCCTCACTCCATATCAGACCCTTTAGAATGTTCCAGAGGTTCAAAATCTGTCACTTCTCTCATTCCCCGTGAAGCTACCCTCGTCCAAATCACCATCATCTCTCACCTGTACTACTGAGTTGCCCAAAAAGTTCGTTCAAGTTTTTCCATAAGATATTGCTGAATACAACAGCAACCTTTCAAATCTTGCTGTACAGTTCATTTGTGATCTAGTTGTTGCTCCCCAGCCTAATCTTTCTGTAGATTCCCATGTCCTTCAGGGAGAGTCTAAAATCCTTGTTTTTTGTTTTGTTCAGTCGCTAAGTCATGTCTGACTCTTTGCAACCCCATGTAAACCCCATATTACTGCAAGCCCTATTTTCTCTCATTCCATAGGTTGTCTTTTTGGGGTTTTGCTTGCTTGTTTGTTTACAATTTCCTTAGCTGTGCAAAAGCTTGTAAGTTTGATTAGGTCTCATTTGTTTGTTTTTATTTGGACCATAAAGAAGGCTAAGTGATGAAGAATTGATGCTTTCAAACTATGATGTTAGAGAAGACTCTTGAGAGTCCCTTGGACTGCAAAGAGATCAAACCAATCAACCCTAAGGGAAATTGATCCTGAATATTCATTGGAAAGCAAATACTTTGGTGACCTGATGTGAAGAGCTGACTCATTAGAAAAGACCCTGATGCTGGTAAAGATTGAAGAAGATGAGAAGGGGATGACAGAGGATGAGATGGTTGGATGGCATCACCGACTGGTGATGGTTGGATGGCAACAACGGACATGAGTTTGAGCAAGCTCTGGGAGATGGTGAAGGACAGGGAAGCCTGGCATGCTGGAATCCATGGGGTTGCAGAGTCAGACAGGACTGAGCAACTGAACAGCAACAACTTGTCAGAGAATATTTTGCATATACTTTCTTCTAGGAGTTCTATGGTGTCACATCTTAGGTTTAAGTTTTTAAGCCATTTGGTGAAACACTCACTCTGAGCGCTTGCTCTCCCAGATCTGGAGCTGGATGAAGGCAGAGACTGCCACGTGCCCAACACATCCACCATGCTCAGAAAATATTTTTCCAATGAGAGAATGAATTTGTCATACATGAAGCCAGGGGAAGGGAAATAGTAAAGGTGAATAGATGCAATATGAATATTGCACATGCATATTCATATTGCAATATGAATATGAATGCAATCGAATATATATGACTGAATCAGCTTCCCAAGGTAATCAAGAGAGGCAGAGGAGGGCTGGGATGCTTGCGCCACCTCTGATTCACTTAGTCGTGAACTCATCGGATATCACTCCCTTCCTGCATTTCCCCTTGTGTTTCTAGACCTCAGAAAATGCCTTCCTCACCCACACTTATTCAGAGAATCTGGTTTCAAGCCTGAGAGAGTGTTCCTGTCCCTCGTCCCCCTCCCTAGCTCCTGCTGTTCTCACCTCTCCCCCGGTTCTCCTTCTCCGCACATCCCACAGGTCCTCTAAGCCAAGTCATCTGCAGAGTCTGAAGCAGCCCCGAGATGCTGCCCATCCTCGGCTTCATTCCTGAGCAGAAGGGCCCTGGAAAAAGAAACATGATGCATGAGTGAGAAACATCCCAGGCCTGGGCAGAAGTCTGTCTGCCAAACCAGGCTGCACGATGGGTGTGATGGGAACAGCTTGGTGTTTTGGGTTTTTGTTTATTTATTTGGTTAGCTTTTGCTTTTTCTTTCCTTTTTTTGTTTGTTGTTGTTTGGTTTTTTGGAATAGCCTTGACAAGGCTCCTGTGTCAAATCATGGTTTCTTCCCTCGAGGCCAAGATGGTGCCTGAAATCATAGCGTCAGAGATGCTAGGACTAGCCTTCTGGGGCAGTCATAACAAAGTAACCACAGACTGGGTGGCTTAAACAACAGAAATTCATTTCTTATAGTTCCAGAGACAAATGCCCAAGATCAGGCTGAGGGCAGGAGGGCTTCTTCTGAGCCTCTCCTTGGCTCGTAGATGACTGCCTTCTTTCCTCTGTGGACAGACATCCCTGATGTTTCTTTGTGTGTTCAAATTTCCTCTTCCTGTAAGGACACCAATCATGATTGAATTAGGACCCATCTAAAGGCCTCATTTTCACCTAATCACCTCTTTAAAGGTCCTATCTCCAAATAAAGTCATTTCAAGGTATTGCAGATTAGGGCTTCAACACATGAATTTGGGGGTGGGGATGGGAGGGAGACAGTTCAGCCCATAAGAGACATTCCTTGGTGTTAGGATATTAACAGTCCTTCAGGACTTCCCAGCTGGCCCAGTGGTTAAGAATCGCCTCCCGATGCAGGGAATATGGGTTCGATCCCTGGTCCAGGAAGATTCCACAAGCCACAAGGCAACCGTGGAGCCCGCGCACCACAACTACTGAGTTCGAGCTCTAGAGCCTGAGAGCCACAGCTACTGAGCCCACAGGCTGCAACTGCTGAAGCCCAAGCGCGCGAGAGGCCACCACAATGAGAAGCCCCCTCTTGCCACAGTGAGAGAAAGCCCACACGCGGCAATGAAGACGCAGTGCAACCAAAAATGAACTAATTTAAAAAAACAGACCCTCAGTGTTCTCTGAATAAAAGCAGTAATGATTAGATTAATGAGTAATTGAATTTGCTGTCCCTGAATGCTAGGGACAGGGTATAATTAATTTAAAAATGAATAGGTACAATTAATTGTATGTAAACTAGCACTCTAATTCAATGAGAGCGGGGGAGGCCTGGGGCCCCAGACATTTCCTCTTGGTTGGGCCAGTCTTGAAGGAGAGAGTGTGCCTTAAGTATATCCTTACAGCCCCAGAAACAAGAAAGCGTGAATCCAGAGAAGTAAAGATAGCTCTAGACTCAGTGCTTTTTCTGGGGTTATCAGCATAAAGCCAGGATGTTAAAGGGCTATTTTCAGAGAAGAAAAATCCTGGGACTTAATCAGAGTGAGAGGAAAGATCACAGTTCTAGATATAAAATTCTAGAACCTGAGAGCAAACCCTTGGTTGGTACTTTTTTAAAAAGCCCTCCCTCTGAAAAACACGATGGGAATATATGTTTGTCTCTGCCTTTATGATGAGTAAAGCAAGAGAAAAATTTCCCCTGAGAATTCGTAACAGTAAGTCCATATTCCTGTGTGTTTAAAATCTAAATTTGTACTATCTATGTAGCCTGAAAGACCTCCAGACAAAATTTTAGAGTGGTCCTAAACTGGCTACATGAACCCTGAATATTCATTGGAAGAACTGATGCTGAAGCTGAAGCTCCAGTACTTTAGCCACCTGATGGGAAGAGCCGGTTCACTGGAAAAGACCCTGATGCTGGGAAAGACTGAAGGTGGGAGGAGAAGGGAATGATAGAGGATGAGATAGTTGGATGGCATCACCGACTCAATGGACATGGGTTTGAGCAAACTCTGGGAGATGGTGACAGATAGGGAAGCCTGGGGTGCTGCAGTCCACGCGGTCTCAAAGAGTCGACATGACTGAGGGGTTGAATAACAACCCAAGCTAGCTATTCCCACAGGTACATGGCAGAAGTAAACACTAACTCTACCCAGGAAAATGCATTTTAAACCCAGGCTTTAAAGAATTTCCACAGATAAAATCCCAAGGAACATGAGTTCCACAAACCTAACAAACAGAAGTGACAAACCTCAGAATCAGACTCAGAGCTGGTATGAATATTAAATTATAAGGTACTGAATACAAAATAAATGTTTTAAGAAATCGAAGATGATATTTTGAAAATATTGAAGGAAAAAACAGACTATCAAGACTGGCAAGGAAGATTTGAACAAGGGAGACTAGAAATTACATATGTGAAAATTAAAAAACCCAGTGGACAAATGAAATAGATTATATCACCATTGAAAGGAGAAGAAACTAGAACACATATATATTTGAAGAAATTACACAGGGTGCAGCATAGGGAGAAGAAATGATGGATATTATGAACAATGGGTTGAGAAATATGGAACAGTGGGAAGGTCCAACATACATCTAATTTGTGATTTTTTTTAAAAAGATAGGGGCTTCCCTGGTGGTTCCCTGGTAGTAAACAGTCTGCCTGCCAATGTGGGAGACATGGGTTCGATCCCTGGTAGGGGAAGATCCCACATGCTGTGCCACAACCACTGAGCCTGTCCTCTAGAACCTGGGAGCCACAGCTACTGAAGACAGCCTAGAGCCTGTGCCTCTCAACAAGAGAAGCCACTGCAGTGAGAATCTTGTGCATCACAGGAGAGTAGCCCCTGCCTGCTGCAACTAGAGAAAAGCCCGGGCAGCAATGAAGACCCAGCAGAGCCAAAATAAATAAAAAGATAATGGAAGGGAGGGAAGCACATTTGATAATGTCCGGAAATTTTTCAGAATTGATAAGAAAGATTCTTCCTCAAACTCAGGAAACCCAATGAATCCCAAGCAGAATATTTTTTTTAAAATATCCACACTAGGTAATTAGTAAACTTTAGCCCACTAAAGAGAATATCATTTGAATAACCCAAGCATTACTTTTTATTTTTCAATAGCAATAATCCAGAAGATAGTGGAATGAGATCCTCAAAGGGCTAAAATAAAATAACTTGTCACACTAGAACTGTATGCCCAGCAAAATATCTTTCAAAAACAAAAAGAAAATGATTGTTTAGACAAACCAAAAAGTAGGAATTAATTCCCAAAATACCCTTTTCAAAAGAATTTCTAAGAGATATACTTTGGGAGGAAGGAAACTAATCCTAGAATGAAGTTCTGAAACACAAGAATGATAAGAAAAGAAAAAGTAACCAAAAGCATGAGGTAAACATACCAAAAATATCAAAACTCTACCAAAAGTACAGTAACAATGTCAAATTTTAATGTTTAAAAAAGAACTAAAATCTGGAAGAACTTATAAATGGAGAAGATTTTGTAGAATGCACATGATGATATTTTTAGAGTAAGCACTAAAAGAACAGACAGTAAGTGTAAAACTTTCAATATAGCATAGAGGGGAAAACGGAAATGTTGGGAGCAGACTCAATCCAAATGAATGCTGGAAGGAGAATAATAAGAAAGGCAAAACAGAAATGGATAATATGACAGGAGGAATTCTGTATCTCCCCTGTTTGGAGAATAGATTAGAGCATCTTTGTGCAAGATCAGATGAAACATGATGTTTATAGTTGTTAAGTGGAAGTCTGAATGTGTGTAGAAAGATACATATGGGACTTCCCTGGTGGTCCAGTGGCTAAGACTCCATGCTTCCAAAGTGGGGGGCGTGGGTTTGATCCCTGATCAGGGAACTAAGATCCATTTGCTGCGTGGCACAGCCAAAAAAAAGGTATGCATGGATGCTGAGTAGTCAAAAGGGTGGGTTAACTGCCTTCATGACTAATTGTTTCTTAACCCAAACCCACCCTTTCACACTCCACTTTCTGGCTCTGAGGTTGCCAGCTCTCTATTTGATTCTGCTGGGAGGGATCACAAGAAAGACAAAAGGCTGGAAGGAGAAAGTACATGTTTCTTCCTGTTTCGCTTGCTGTTCCTGTCAGCATTACTCCAGCAGCAGTTCTTCTCCCTGATGGCAGCAGCTGACTCCTGTCTTTTCCACATTCTCAGTCTCATTTTTCTCTCTCTGAAACACTGAAACCAGCTGTCCCCTCGTCAGAGGCCTGGGTTCCGGCTCTACAGGAGTATTCCTTCAACCTTCTAGATTCTAATAACCGTATTATAATTATAATAACTCTATGACGTTCACATAATAGTAAACAGGGCTTTCCTGGTGGCTCAGTGGTAAAGAATCTGCCTGCCGATGTAGGAGATGCGAGTTTGATCCTTGGGTTGGGAAGATCCCCTGGAGAAGGGAATGGCAACCCACTCTAGAATTCTTACCTGGAGAATCCCATGGACAGAGGAGTCTGGCGGGCTCTAGTCCATGGGGTTGAAAAAGAGTTGGACACAACTTAGGGACTAAGCAACAACGACAGTAAACAACTAGAAATTCCCTTTGTTGCCTCAGTCCTAGGGGGTGAATGCCTGCATCTGTTATCTCTGATTAATACAACATCCCCATTTTGTCATTTCAACATCTAATTCACCAACTCAACTAATTCCTTATATTAAATTCTCTCTGTTAAAATAACTGGTACAGTTTCTGTTTTTCTGACCAAACCCTAGTTAGTATCGTCTCCTGTAGCTATATGACCAAATTTTGGCCAGTGGAATAAGAGCAGATGTAAGGTAGGTAACTTCTGAGTCTTGTCTTTAAAATTAAGCTAACTACTCCATACTTCTGCCTTCTGTTTTCTGATAGAGGGGAACAGATTTAGTGACCCTAAGATGGCTTCACCCATATGAGACAGGATGTTGCCTCGAGCAGGGCAATAAGAAAACTGGGGCCTGATGACCTCTTGGGGCGGGGCCACCCACCTACTCTGCGACGTTTTGTGAAATAAATGTCTTCTGAGGCAGCGTGTTCTAGACTCTCTCTATTATACCATCGTCATTCATCCTAGTGTAAATGGCTCTAAATACCAAAAACACAGGAGCCCCAAAACTTAAATAATATAATACAAATAACTCTCGAGTTAGAAAATAAAACATAGGAATTTCCCGGTGGTCCAGTAGTTAAGAACCTGCCTGCCAATGCAGGGAACACGGGTTTGATCCCTGGGCCAGTAAGATTTCACGTGCCATGAAGCAATTAAGCCTATGCATCGCAACTGCGAGCCTGAACTTCAGAGCACAAGCACCGCAACTCCTGAAGCCGGCATGTCTCAGAGCCGCTGCTGCGTCGCTTCAGTCTGCCCGACTCTGTGCGACCCCACCGACACCAGCCCACCAGGCTCCCCCGTCCCTGGGATTCTCCAGGCAAGGGTGCTGGAGTGGGGTGCCATTGCCTTCTCCGTCTCAGAGCATGTGCTCTGCACAAGATGAGCCGATGCAGTCAGAAGCCCTCCACCACAGCTAGAGTAGCCTCTGTGCAATTAGAGAAAGCCCACACACAGCAACAAAGACTCAGTGCGGCCAAAAATAAATAAATGAAATGCATCCTATAACTGAAAGGCAGTAAAAGCAATGTTTCAAGGGTAATTCATTGCTTTGAACGTTTTTATCAAAAGACTGAAAACAAATGGAGGAAGCCTCAGTTTAGAACTTAAATATGAAACAACAGAGAAAAATCCAAAAAGGAAGAAGAAAATAATTTAAAGGCTGAAATTGATAGAGTGAAAAAACAGAGAAGACCAAAAAAAACCCCTCAAAACTTGGCAATTTGAAATTCTAATAAGATAACAATGCTTCAGGCAAGACTGATAGAAAAAAGATGCAAATAAAAACAAAATGCATAACTGAAAAGGAGGGAACTACATATAGAGATATTTTCAAATGATAAAATAAATTTTTGAATTACATAGACCAGCGCACTTGAAAATCTTGACAAAACAGACAAATTTCCACAAGAATAGAAAACGCCAATACTGAAATAAGAAACAATAAACTCTGAAGAGACCAACAGTCATTAAAGAAACTTTAGTTAAAAGAAGCCCCAGAAAGTTTAGCAGGGGAATTCTACCAAGCTTTCAAAGAACAAGTAACACCTGCAGTATATAACTTATTACAAGGAAAAAAAAGAAGAGATATTTATTTTATGAAGCTGGTATGCTTGACTCCTAAACAGAATAGGGACACTTTGGGAAAAGAATATTAAAGGCCAATTTTACTTTATAAGTATAAATATAATTCCTAAATAAAATATTAGATAAGCAAATACAATAAATGTATGAAAAATAAAATATCATCAAGTAGGTTTTAATGAACATCAGATAGTTAATGTAATGTACTACATTACTGAATAAAGGAGAAAAGTCCGATGGTCACATCTATGCCTTGAAAAAATCATTTGATAATGTTCAACATCTATTTATGATAAAAGCTCTCAGAAAATTAGGGATAGAAAGGAACTTCCATAATTTGATAAGGACTATCTACCAAAATCTACTACACATCACACACTTAAGATAGAACCTTAAGCTCATTTCCTTTAAGATCAGAAGGAAGATATAATACAATCACCAATACTGTTCACTCCTAGGGGTCCAGGTCACTGCAATAAGTCACTATAAATATGTATATAAGGGATGAGAGGGAGGAGGACAAAATTGTCATTATTTGGATGTGATTTGGTATTCCATATAGAAACTCCAGGGGCTTCCCTGGTGGGTCAGACGATAAACAACGCACCTGCAATGCAGGAGACATAGGAGATGTCGATCCCCGGGTTGGGAAGATCCCCTGGAGGAGGGCATGGCAACCCACTCCAGTATTCTTGTCTGGCAAATCCATGGACAGAGGAGCCTGGCAGGCTACAGTCCATACGGTTGCAAAGAGTCTGACGTGACTGAAACGACTGAGCACACATGCACACACAGAAACTCCAAACCATTAAGACTATCAGAAAGTCAGCAGATTGGCCAAACAACAAATCAAACTGGAAAAATGAATAGCACTTCTCTATACTATAAAAAAAGCTGAGTGCAGAAGAATTGATGCTTTTGAACTGTGGTGTTGGAGAAGGCTCTTGAGAGTCCCTTGGACTACAAGGAGATCCAACCAGTCCATCCTCAAGATCAGTCCTGGGTATTCATTGGAAGGACTGTTGTTGAAGCTGAAATTCCAATACTTTGGCCACCTGATGCTAACAGCTGACTCTTTTGAAAAGACCCTGATGCTGGGAAAGATTGAGGGCAGGAGGAGAAGGAGGTGACAGAAGATGAGATGGCTGGATGGCATCACTGACTCAATGGACATGAGTTTGGGAGGACTCCAGGAGTTGGTGATGGACAAGGAGGCCTGGCATGCTGTGGTTCATGGGGCCGCAAAGAGTCGGACACGACTGAGCGACTGAACTGAACTGAACTGATCTGGTAGTAAACAACTAGAAACTCTAACAAAAAATAAGATCCCATTCAGAATAGTAACAAAAGTTTAAAGGTAATCTAGGAATTCATCTGTCAATCCACAAGATGTTTATGAAGAAAAAAATTTAGGGAATTCCCGGGCAGTCTAATGGTTAGAACTCCAAGCTTTCACTGCCAAGTACTTGGATTCAATCCCTGGTCTGGGAATTAAGATCCCAAAAGCCACGTGGCATGGCCAAAAAAGAAAATAATAATGTTATTAAAGGAAACAGAAGAAATCTAACAAGGGGAGATGAACCATGTTCATGAATGCAACAATTTAATATTATTTAGATGTTTCTTCTATCTAAATCAAGCTATAAATTCAACACAAGCCCAAATTCCAGAAAGGTTTTTTTTTTTAGAAACAAAATAAATGGATTAAAAAATGCGTGTGGCAGAATCAAGACTCACAAATAGATAAGAGGATCTGTATCAAGTAAGATATCAAGAAGTCAAACAGACTTCCCTGATGATCCAAGTGATCCAGTAGCTAAGACTTCATGCCCCCACTGCAGGCGGCCCGGGTTCAATCACATGCTGCAACAAAGACCTGCCACAGCCAAACAAATAAATAAATAAAAATAGTTTATTGAAAAGATATACCAAAAAGCCAGAGTAAAGAAAGAAAACAAAGGTGGAACGGCACATGATCAGACAAACTGATCAAAGGAACAGGAGACACCTGTATATGAAAGACCTTGAGATATTTCAGAATAAGCGTCCTAATCAGAAAGGAAGAGATGGACTGTTAAAGGATAACATCGTGAAAACTGATTCTTTATAAGGAGAAAAGAAAAGTTGGTTCCCTACTTTTCACCACAATACAATGTTCAAACAAATGGATTAGAGAGCGAAACATGAAAGATAATCTATAAAGCTAGCATATTCCTTTCACAAGGCTGCAAATCAAGGTACCACAAACTGGGTGGCTTAACACAACAGAAATGTACTGTCTCCCAGTTCTGGAGGCTAGAAGTCTGAAATCGAGGTGTGAAGGGGCCAAGCTCCCTCTGGAATCTGCAGGGGAATCCTTCCTTGCTTTGTCTTAGCTTTGGGTGATTTGCTGGCAATCTTTGCAGTTCCTCGGCTTGCAGCTGCACTGCGGAACTCCAATCTCAGCCTTTCTCATCACATGGCACTTTTCCCTCTGGGTGTCTGTCTCCAAGTGGCTGTCTTCTTATAAGGACATCAGTCCTATTGGGCTAGGGCCCCAAACTGCTCCAGTATGACCTCATCTTAATTTAATTCATTACATCTGCAACCACTCTGTTTCCAAATAACAGCACATTCTAGACTACTTGGGGTAAGGATTTCAGCATATCTGTTTTTAAGAGATATAATTCAACCCAGAACAGCTAGTAGAAAAATGCAGAATATTTTTATGACTTTGGAGTGAATAAAGATGTTTAAACCAAGAAAACAGAAACCATATAATGAGATGGATTTGACTATATTAAGATTGAAGTTTTCCTGCAAAGACATGATTGAAAAAGTTTAATAAGTGACAAACCAGGAGAACATATTTCTAGCTTCAAAAAAAAAGTGATTAAAATCCAAATATACAACAAAGTCCTGCAAATATCTAAGAATGCATGCATGCATGCTCAGTCGCTCCGTCAGGAACCCCAGCATAAAAATGGGCAAAAGATATGAATAGGCTTACTTCCCTGGTAGTCCAGTGGTTAAGAATCTGCCTGACAAAGTTCTTTCTGAGTAACAAAACACTCATGTATTAGCCAGGAATATAGCCATCTGGAATCAAGATTACATTTCAAAGACTCTCTTGAAGCTAAAAAGCCGGGCAACAATGTTCAGATCCACTGAATACAAGTGGAAGTGATGAGATCACTTCCAGGAAATGTCCTCAGAGGGATATGTCATGATTATCTGTCCTTTCTTCCTTTCCTATGTCCAGAATGTGGACAGGATGGCTGGAGACAAATAAGTCATCTTTGACTACATGGTGATTTGGGGATGGAGGAAACTCATGGTGGAGCCTGAGTCCCTAACACTATGGAAACAGTCAACCATGAATCATCTTCTTTCTGGGATACAAAAATAAATGTATATCTTGTTTAACTGAGTGTTATTTGACAAACCACACAACCCAACATAATCCTACCAGAACTGCCCAAAGGAAAATCTTGGCACATCTGGAAAAAGATAGAGGCAGGGATTAAGCACAGGCACGTCCACTATCTCACTTCCTGAAAAATTTTGTCTTAGTCATGGTCATTACTCTGGTCGGAAATCTGAAGAGGGAAATCTGTCTATCTCTGATCGATCTGAATAATCCAGAAATTTCAGAGTTTATTAATTTAAAGACAAAACTAATGTGAAAGTTGAGTTAAGCACAGAATTATCAGAAATGGCTATATCCATGGTTTTCTCCACCCAGGAAAAAAAGCACTTGTCAGAGTAGATTAATCCACACTTAACCTGCAATGTGGTTAAGTTAAGGTTTGCAATGTGGAAAACTGCTGAAAGTACACATTAGAACTTCTTTCAACATATTTGTTTTGACATTTTTATTAAGAATTTGAGTGAGGAATTAAATTGTAATCAAAAACAGACATGACATGATGCCAATAGAACAGTTCATGCCTTGAATAATGGAATCAGAACTACACAACATCAGAACCCCGAGAGGTTTTAAGCTATCGTAAGTCCCCATTTCACAGCTCAGAAAACGGAGGTTCAGAGTTGTCAACTCGCTTGCCCAAGGTATACCTGGAATCAAGGGTAAAGTTGTTGGCATACCTTCCTTCTACTTTTTCTTTTTGAATAAATGAAAACTATGTCATTAAAAAAAAAAAGAGAGAATCTGTCTGATAATGCATGTCCCTGGTCCGCGAAGATCCCACATGCCCCAGGATATCTAAGCCCATGCCCCAACTATTGAGCCTGCGTGCTAGAGCAGGGAGATGCAACTACTGAGCCCACATGCTGCAACTGCTGAAGCCTGAGTGCCCTGGTCCCCTGTTCTGCAACAAGAGAAGTCACTGCAGTGAGAAGCCCACGCAGCGCGACCAGAGAGTAGCCCCTGCTCACCACAACTAGAGAAAGCCCACGTGCAGAAATGAATACCCAGTGTGGCCAAATAAATAAATTTTTAAAAGATATGCATAGGCAATTAACATAAAAGGAAGTCTAACTGGTTAACAAGTCTGAAGAGATGCTCAACTTCCTTCATAATCAGTTAGAAAATTATAACTTTTTTAACTTTTTATTTTGTATTGCGGTATGGCCAGTTAGAACATGACATTTTAAATCTATCAGACTGGTCAAAATTAAAAGGTCAGCGAGGGACTACTATTAGTGAGGACATGTAGAATTTGGAACTATCATGAACTTTGGTTAGCATAATTCAGTATGTATATCGTATGATCCAGCAACCCCAATCTTGGTATATAATCCAGAGAAACTCTCACTGAAATCCCAAAGGATATAAGTACAAGATCGTCGATTGAAGTATTGTTTGTAGTAGCAAAGAATTCAAGGCAATGCAGGTCTTCTTCATTAGTAGAAGAATAATTAAGGATGGTGAACTGATAAATTAGAGTGCTATGCAGCAAACAGAAGCAATTACCTAGATATGAAAACAATATGGAATGCTCTTAAAACAATAGTGAGCAAAAAATGTAAAAACAGAAATGTAGTTGGTATAATTTTTGTAAATTAAAAACATATACATATACAAAGCACTATACATCTTTTAGAAATATAGACACAAAAGAACTACTGTATTTTAAAAAAAGGAATATAGACATATCCAAGAACCACAAACTAAACACATTAGAAAGAGTGTCTTTGAGGAGGAGGAAGAAAGGAAAGTTGGGATGGGAATATGGAGAAAAAAATAAGAGAGTAACTTCATACAAACTATTGTTATAGTGTATCAGAAATGAAACTGTACGGTAAAATCAACTCTCAGGAAAAGAAAAGGAAAAAAAATTAATGAAAGAATGAAAAAAGAAGTACAAAGGAAATGTTAAGAAAAAAGATGCATTAAAAGCAAAAATTATTAGGAAAGACAACAAAGGATATTTCATACTGATAAAAGAAATAATTCACTTATGTCATATTAATATCATAAACCCTTATGCACCTAACAACTTCAAAATATACGAAGCAAACACTGAGGAGAAACGAACATAGCCTCATTCATAATGGGAGGCTTTATTACACCTTCCCAAGCCAATAGATCAAAGAGGGGGGAAAAAAGGACGGGCATAATAGTTAAGGATTAGATCATTAATAAACTTGTATAATCAGACCTCTTATCCCAACAACTGGAATGTACATCATTTAAAAACAGAACACAGGTCAGGTCTGGGCTCCCACCCAGGGTCCCTATGCACACAGCAAGTTCTTGCAAGGCCCAGTCGAAGCTGGGGCCGGAGGGAGGGGCCCTCATTTCCCAGGGTCAATTCTCTTGCAGTCTCGGCCCGCTGATCCTTTGATCTCCACCTACAGGGCCCTTGGCGGCCGTAAACCAGCCGTTGCCCGGGCTGCGAGGACGCTTCGCGCCCGGTCGCCTCCCGGCCTCATTAGGCCGGCGGGGCTGTAAAGCAGGAATCAGCCGCTGCCTAATCTGGACCTGGGGTCAATGAGAGCCCAAACAATGTGCACAAAGAAGCCGGCTTTGGAGCAAGAATTTGGAATATGCATTTAAGTTGTGCTTTGCATTGGAAACCCCTGGGCAATTAAAATAAGCCTGCTTTGTAGTATTTTCTGTCCTTTTCTTATGTGTGGTTCCTGCAAGTCAAAGGGACTGGAGTCCCTTCTACAGTTTGGGAACTTGTTTTGAAGTAGCCACCAAACAGATTTTTTCCCCCTTTGGGTGAAGTTTCCCTCCAAGGTTCAGCCTCTTCACCCCACCCCCTGACTGGAATAGAGTATTGACGTCTTTGAGAGAGCAAAGGAGGTAGATGGTGCTTGATGTATACTTTATTTTTCCATGCTATAGTTTGAACCCTGAGGTTTGAGCTTTTTCCTGGTTAAATCTCTTGGTACCAAAAGTGTGGAAAATGAAATGTTCATTAACTTGAAAAATCTTTAGCCAATGGATAGGAAGATTGTCTCTTTGAGAACTGCAGCACCCAGATCGTCTCAAAGATTGACTTTAAAATCAAGCTAAAGATGCACTGGTGAACTGTTTCCCCTGGATACCTGTGGTGTTCTTTGGGTCATTTGATATGGTAAAACTGTGGTTGATTTTCATAAGTTACATGAATGGAATTTCTGTAAAACCGGACGAGTGACAAATTGGTAGGGCTCTTTTGTTTGTTTGAATGATAACTCCAAAGGGCACTGCTTTTCCCTCTGAGGTGTGGTTTCTACCATCACTATTGAAATTTACAGCTTGAAAAACACTAAGTTCCCGGAAGCCTTTAAAGGGGGGAGTGTTCAGAGCACTTGGACTAATAATAACAACACAGGAGCAAAACTTCTTTGAATAAGATTCTTGTTGTCAAAAATCTGTTGAAACTAAAGAAAACATATTTCTTGAAAAACCGTCTAATAGAGCAAACAATTTTGTATATTTTTAATGTGATGACAGTCCAACCCATTTACTGAGCTGATGAATACAGAAATGTGAGCTCTATAGTAACTAGAAGAATAACCTTCACCAAATGGCAAGTTTCTAATGTTTGTTCTCTGATTGGGTGTCTATATTGTCTAATGTGTTTTGTTAAAACACAACTTATGTAAAGACCATTTGAGCATAAGATGTTAAAAATAGAAGATTCCATTGTGTTTTATTATAAGCTAGCGTTTAAAACAACATATCCAATAACATTTTATGATAATTTTCTAAGAGTAAATGTAGCTTGTTTTGACCTATCTGCAGTTCACTTTTTGTTTTTTCGCACGTGTTGTCCTGCTTGGTATCCGGGACAGTCTCTAATTCCTGACGATGAACTTGATACTGATATTGGTATACAGCAGCCGGCGCTCCATAACACTACCTATCCTAAATGCAGGGTTAATGCCCAACCTACTGTGCAAGAAATGATTTACTGATGAAGTTTCAAAGACAACCACATCAATTTGGATGTCTGTTACCTTGAAGTGATCATTTTAAGAGTAGTAGCTTCTTCCCTAGGTATAAAAAGACTATTTTCTTCTTTTGGTGTATTTCATTCTGTGTTGAGCAATCATCTGTGAAATGAAAAAGCAAAAAAGCACCCCCCCCCCCCCACACACACAAACCTCCAGCCAATTTAGGACCATAAATGTGAAGACAGAGGTGATGACCAGCCTGATTCAGGGTGTGCTATCTCATGCTTTGTGTTGACTGTTGAAAATCTCTTTCAAATATCCACATTCCACATGTAGAACTAAAGTGCTTAAAACTAGAAACATGAGTGCTTGTTTATTTAATTTCATGTTAATTTCATGTCTGTGTTCAAAAAGCAACATCCAGGATCTCTACAACTGACTTAAATAAAACCATTTAAATTAAAAAAAACAAACAAACAAACCCAGAACACTTCCAAAACAAAACCAAAAACTGCTGCATACTAGGTCAAAAATGAAATCTCAATAAATTCCTACAATTTATGTCATTCAAAATACGCTCATTAAATAAAATTAAAAATCAACTACAAAAAGAAAATCAAGGAAAAATCCATTACCTAGATATTAAAAACCACATTTCTAAATAATTTGGGGGTTAAGAGGAATTGAAATTACATTCTTTTGGAACTGAATGACAATGAAAACACTACATATCAAAACCTGGGGTAAACATAATAACAAAATAAATACAAATATGGGAAAAAATGAGTCAACAAGGCAGAAATTAACGAAATAAAATATCCCTCCAAAAAATAAGTAAAAGGGATTATCTTCTACTTATTTCAGCAAACAGAAAGCTGAAAGTTTTTTAAAGACCAATAAAACTGTAAATTTTTTTTTCAAATCTGATCCAGAAGGATAAGAGAAGGAATAAATAAACATCAGGAAAGCCAAAAGAAATATAACTTCAGATCTATATGATTCATCAGAAATAATAAGCATAAAGTTATGCCAATGAATCTGAAATCCCAGATAAAATACTGTTCTAGGCATATATAAATTATAAAAATGTATTCTGGGAGAAAGTAATAAATCTGAATAAACCAATATCCACAGAAGAGGTTGAAATTGTAGTCAAAGACCTACTAAAAAGGCACCCAACATGAATGATCTGACACTCAAATGTCCAAGGGACAGATACCTCTAATATATCACAAACCATTCCAGAGTGTAAGAAATGGTAGGTGGCTCCCTCCCTCAAAGCATAGAGTATGCTGCTGCTGCTGCTGCTAAGTCGCTTCAGTCGAGTCCGACTCTGTGCGACCCCTTCGACGGCAGACCACCAGGCTCCGCGGTCCCTGGGATTTTCCAGGCAAGAGTACTGGAGTGGGTGCTTCCCTTAAGTCATAACTGGGCAAGGACAGCGCAAGAAAGAAAACCGTGAGTCAGTCTATTCCACTCATGAAAACAAATGCACAGCAACTCTAAATAAAATAGTATTAAATCAAATCCAGCCACAGTGAAAGAAAGGAGGATGATACTATATTAACAACACAAAAGTCATCTGATTATATCAATAAATGTATAGAAAGCATTTAATAAGAGTCAATACCTACTGAAAAAAAACTTCATAGCAGTTAGGAATAAATTTTTAAAATGTACTGAAAATATCATACTTGATGAAACCTTAGGGGCATTCTTTTTAAAAGTCTAGAACAAGACAAGGATTGTCCATTATCATGACTGTCATTCAACACTGTATTGGAACTCTGAACCAAAGGGGGAGGGGTGAGACATGAGTTATAAAGATTGGAAAAATTAAGCTGTCTTTTATTTCCCCCCGGACACCAGGGCCATCTAGCTAGAATAGTATGGAGAATTATCTGTCAAGCTATTCTAGAACGAATAAGAGTGAGTTCAACAAGGTAGCCAGATCCAAGCTCAGCATTAAAAACAGCAGTAACTGATTAGGGGGGAAAAAAAAAATCCCAGCCATTAGTAAAAAAGTAAAAACAGTCAAGTCCAGTCAGTGAACCAAAAAGCATATATAAGATATCCCAGGAAAAAAATTATACTTACATCCAAGAACGGAAGAATCAGTATTACAAAGTAATAGACTCTCCCCAAATTAATAATTATTCATTACATTCCCAACCAAAATCCAAAGGATTATTTTTTTATGGATTTGACAAATGCCACCCCACACCCCATTCCCATCGCAGAGTCCCCCAGATTTAGAACCAAGCCAAGTTCTCCTCACTGAAGTCTAGGCATCTGCTTGGAGACCACCTGTTCTGCTGCTCAGCTTCTTTGACTTGAATCACCCCATAAACAATTGGTAAACAAAACAAGATGGTAGCATATCACCATCATATTGGTTAACAGGCAATTTTCTCTAGGAGGCTAATGTTTTGAAGCAATCAGAGGTAAATTTTCTCATAATTAAAGGGGAAGACTTAGTAATAAAAGAAGGTATTAAAGGGAAAAGCTGCAACTCTACAGAAATGTCTTCCTTTAGATCCACAATGGATAGTTCAGTGACTTCAAAAATCATAACATTTACTACAATAATATTGTTGTTCAGTCACAAAGTCCTGACTGGTTCTTTGCGACCCCATGGATTGCTGCAAGCCAGGTTTCCTTGTCCTTCACTATTTCCCAGAGTTACTCAAACTAATGTCCATTAAGTTGGTAATGCCATTCAACCATCTCATCCTCTGTTGCCCCCTTCTCCTCTTGCCCTCAATCTTTCCCAGCATCAGGGTCTTTTCCAATGAGATAGTATGTGGCAAAACTGTGAAAGCAGGTGAAGAAACTGCAACAATATTTTCCCAGATTAATGAAGACTACACCTTGGATCAGATTTTCTTTTTTTTTAGGCAGTCCTGGGCACCTTGCAGGGATCTTAGTCCCCTGACTGGGATCAAACCCGTGCCCATGGCAGTGGAAGCAGAGTCCTAACTGGACCATCAGGGAATTCTCCAGATTTTTACTTTTGATGAAAATAATCTCCATGAGAAAGTATCTCCAGATCGGCATCTCTGTGAAGGAGGTACAAGCCCCAGTCTTTAAAATTGCAAAGAAGGCACAGAAAGTATTGCTAAGTGCATATGCCCTCTGGAAATTTAACTGAGCTTGTACTTTTATTAGGGTTTCCCAGGTGGCTCAGTGATAAAACAATCTGCCTGCCAAGGCAGGAGACGTGGGCACCATCCCTGGGTTGGGAAGATTCCCTAAAGGAGGAAATGACAACCCACTGCCAGTATTCTTGCCTGGGAAATCCCCTGAACAGAGGAGCCTGGCGGGCTACAGTCCATGGGGTCAAAAAAAGTGGCACGGCTGAGCACATTTTTATTGGAATTCATTCCTGGTTTTGTATAACTCATTATACAGTTGCATATGTTTTCAGCAAGCTGTCCCTAATTCTCTTTTTCCCCATAAAGCTTTTTTATTTTTAACAGTGCACTGTTTTGCAGGCCTACAGGTTTTTCAGGAAAGCATGTATCAGGTTATAGTAGAAAGACCTGTTCTCAAGAAGCTGGGGCATCTCTTGTAACAAGCAAGGAATTCTTGAGAATTCCTGAGCTTCCCTCACAGGTAGCCAGGAGAGCAGGTTCCCTTTTCCCTCTGAGCAGGGAACAACTTCCCAGGAGCCTGTGGAGCAGTTCTCTAGGGTTCAGGCACCAGAGCCCGTCATAGTTCTCTTCTCTCCTCCCGCCAGACCCCCACACCAGTCAGGAGAGGCTTAGTGAAAAGATGCAGAATTTTGCTGCTTACAAGCTTTCGGATCTTGAGCAATTCGCCGAACCTCTGCAGGACTGCTTACCCACTCTTTAAATGGGAAGGCACGGTTTTTTAAAAATTACTGTCGTCGCGGTCGTGGTGGGTTTTCATTTTAAAATCTGCCTTTGATTGTTGCTTTATCATTTACATTTGTGACCTTGGACAAGACACTTTACTTCCCTAGGCGTCATCTGTAAAATGGGGCTTTGAGAGCACTTAGTACCACCATGTGTGCGGGCACTTAGCAATAGGATGCACATTAAGCCCCAGTAAATTGAAGTTCCCATTACGGAAGGCGGGGATTCTCGAGTTGTGACTGTGGAGGCAGAGGAACCCAGAGCTGGTGGGGAAAGCAGATGTGGCGGTGATTTCCTCAGGGACACTCCGCACATCCTCCCAGCCCCGTCTTCCCAGCAGAGGCCTCACAGTCAGCCCGACCCGCGAGCTTGTGGCAGCTCGCCGCTGGGCTGCCTCCCCACAGCGCCGGTCCGGCGTGTAGTCCGAATGGACTACACTTCCCAGCGTGCACCTCGGGTCGGGCCCCCAGGGGCCGTCCAGCCGCGGGGACCTCATCCTGGCCGCGTTAGAGGCTCGGGGCAGTAACCACCATTCACGCAGCTCCTACTTTTCCCTTTGCGAAGCGCGTCAGTCACCGTCAACCCCACCTTGGGCTGCGGCCCTCGAAAGGACTGTGAGGAGCGCTCGGCCCTTTCCTCCTCTCCTCCTCCAGTCGTCCGGCCCACCGCGTCCCAGGGAGGGTCCGAGGCCAGGCTTATCTACCCAGAGGATTCCTTCGGCCCCGCGTAGTCCCCACTTCGGCCCGAAGCCGGCGGTCAGGCTCTGGAGGCTGAGGGACGGGGACAGACTTCGAAGCCGCGCTGCCGGAGACTACAACTCCCAGGCGGCACCGCGGCGCAGCGGCAGCGAGCACGTCACTCAGGCACCGCCGGCGGCCCCTGGAAGCGGTGCGGGCGGGGGCAGGGGCTGGGGCCAACCGGGAGGCCGGTGCTGAGGATGGGGGCCGCCCGGCCGCCCCGCGTGTGAGGAGGCCGAGGGGCGCGCCACCCCGTCCTGGGGCGGGCGCCCCCCGGGACCCCGCCAGCTCCGCCCCGCCCGGAGGTTGTGGCCCGGGATGCGGAGCCGGGGGCCGCCGGTGGAGCTGCGCGGGGTGAGAGGCGCGGGGAAGGGGGCTGCCTGCTTCCCTCACCCTCGTCCCCCACCGGCGGACCCCGGCAGGAATTCGGCAGCTGCGCGGCCAGGCCTTCTTAGCGCCCTGACGTTTAGGGGGGACAGGTGAACCCGCCGCCCTTCCCCCACCCCACCCTGCCTGGACAGCTGAATCAGGGGGCACGACCCTGCCCTTTTAAAGAGGATTTTTCTTGCTCCTGTGGAGGGCCCCCCCGCCATGGCCCCCAGGAGTCCCCTAGAATCCGCAGGGACTGCCCCCCATCCTGGCCGCCGGGGCCCGCCCTCTGCATCCCGCGGGCAGCCTGTGTGAAGCGGCCTCCCGCAGCCCCCGGCCCCTCCCCCATGGAGGAGGAGGAGTGGGGGGCGGCCAAGGAGTGGGGCACGACCCCCGCGGGGCCCGTCTGGACCGCAGTGTTCGATTACGAGGCGGCGGGCGACGAGGAGCTGACCCTGCGGAGGGGCGACCGCGTCCAGGTGCTTTCCCAGGACTGTGCCGTGTCGGGCGACGAGGGCTGGTGGACCGGGCAGCTACCCAGCGGTCGTGTGGGCGTCTTCCCCAGCAACTACGTGGCCCTCGGCACCCCCGCCGCGCCCGCCGGCCTCCAGCTGCCCCAGGAGATTCCCTTCCACGAGCTGCAGCTAGAGGAGATCATCGGCGTAGGGGGCTTTGGCAAGGTCTATCGGGCCCTGTGGCGAGGCGAGGAGGTGGCGGTCAAGGCCGCCCGGCTGGACCCTGAACGGGACCCGGCGGTGACAGCAGAGCAGGTGCGCCAGGAGGCCCGACTCTTCGGAGCCCTGCAGCACCCCAACATCATTGCCCTCAGGGGTGCCTGCCTCAGCCCCCCACACCTCTGCCTGGTGATGGAGTATGCCAGAGGGGGCGCCCTGAGCAGGGTGCTGGCAGGGCGCCGGGTGCCCCCTCACGTGCTGGTCAACTGGGCTGTGCAGGTGGCGCGGGGCATGAACTACCTGCACAATGATGCCCCTGTTCCCATCATCCACCGGGACCTCAAGTCCATCAACAGTAAGTGGTGTCCTCCTCCAAAAACTTGCTTCCATTGAACCTTGTGAGGCCAAGCCTTGGTGGCGGGAGGGGGACACCAGAAAATCTTGGCTGGGGCAAGAGGGGGCAGCAGTATACCTTCAGGGCTGGGTGAGACAGCCCTTGTCCCATTAAGGGAGGAAAAGGAAGCCCAGAAAGGTTGAAGACTACAGTCACAGTAGCTCTATAAAGATGTTTTCATGAACACTGTGACAGGCCCTGTGTTCCCTGCTGTGAACAGGACAGGTATAGTGCCTGCCCTCATGGCCCTTACAGTCCAGCGCTACCATAGTCCACCAAGCAGAGACAGAAAGAGCCTGACCTGGAGTCAGGGTTTCTCAGCCTCAGTGCTAGGGACATTTGGCACCAGAGGGTTGCAGAGTGGCTGACCTGGGTGATATAAGTTGTGGAGTAACATCCTTGGCATCTACCCACTAGA
Source organism: Cervus canadensis (assembly GCF_019320065.1). Lineage (NCBI taxonomy): Eukaryota > Metazoa > Chordata > Mammalia > Artiodactyla > Cervidae > Cervus > Cervus canadensis. Next base: position 23,444,149 of record NC_057403.1, on the reverse strand, counting down.
TGCCATTAGCATTCCCCACCCCCCAGTTATGAGAACCAAAAACGTTTTCAGACATTGCCAAATGTCCTCTGTAGGGCAAAATAGCTCTCAGTTGAGAACCACTTCCTGGTGTCCTCCTGGGCCTCTGTCCCAGCTAGCCAAGACAAACCGGGAAAGAGGAGGAGGAGGAAGAAAAGGGATGTGGCTTATGTAAAAGCTTCCAGGCTGCCTGGCCTATCATAAGACTCTCAAAAGTTGATTGGTTGGTTGAAGGAGAACTGGGGCCAGATGGAAGGCAAGGTTCCCCAGAACTTTCATCTAGATCAACCAGCTTCTCATGATGTCAGTAAACATTAACTGAGTACCTATCACGCTGAAGCCCAACAGGGACCAAAACAGCCATGGTTTCTGCCCTTAAGGCACTCACCATCTAGGGGTTTCATTCATTTCCTGGATATTTCCTGAGCACCTGTTGGGTACCAGACCCTGTCCTGACTGTTAGGACACAGCAGGGAAAGAAAAATCCTACCTTTCTGGCTCTCCCATCCTTCCTCTGCCCCATGTCACTCCCTTTCTTGTCTACGTTGATTTGTTTATTCTGTCGTTTGGTATTTACTGGATCAGATCATATACTATGAAAGAGAGGCCCATTGTGAGTGAGGCCAACATGTTCCCTGCCCTCACATAATATGAGAGGGTTTTCTCTTTGCCCTCAACCCTCACGTCTCATGTTTCTGATTCATGTCAGTTCTACATCTTGAAATGTTTGACTCCACCCCACTATTTTTCTGCTAGCCCCTGGAGTAGAGGGGTGGAGTCTTTCTCACCTGCCAGGTCTAACATTCACTCAGCAGACAGCTACCACATGCCTATGGTGTGACCAGTCCTGCACCAGGGCTGGGGAATTGAGCAAGACAGACAGACAGCCCCCATCCTCTTCGATGCTCATGCTCTAACTCTGAAATTCTGGGTAAATGGAGGCAGGACTGGCCTCTTGAAGCCTGGGTCCCTTCTCAGTCCTTCCTCACTCCTGCTGATTCACAGCCTGCAGGTGGGGTATAAGAACATGCTCCCATGGCCCCAAATTTTTCTGTAGCCAAATGCCACTTGGACAAGGGGTCAGTGGGGCCCTTAGCCTGGCTTCCTGATTGGGCACTGGGACTGATGAATGCCTGAGACAGAGGAAACAGGGCCTCCACAGCACAGCTTCCCCCGTCTAGCCTCCCCGAGGAACTCCTCATCTGATGTCATTCATTCATTGGTTCATTCAACTAATAATTCTGAAGCAGAGTTAAGTGTAGGCACTGTCCTGGGCTCTGGGGATTACAGAAGTGAACAAGATAAGATTACCCCCCCCCACATGCTTATGGAAGTTATATTTTAGTGGACAGAAATAGATGGTTGGTGTTTAAATAGATAACAAAATTTCAGAGTATCAAGGGCTCTGTAGGAAATAAAGCAGATTAAGGATGGGGCAGAGGGAGCTCTTTAGATTAGATGGTCCAGGAAGGCAACATTTGAGCAGAGACCTGAACCCAGAGGACCCAGCTTTATGAAGACTTGGGCAGGGCAAAGGTCCTAAGGTGGGGATGAAGGTGTCTTGTTGGAGGAACAGCAAGGAGACTGAAGAGGCTGGAAGAGCAGGAGTCAGGCAGAAGACGGAGATGAGGTCATAAAAGTAGATGGGCCAGATCACGTCAATCTTGAGGGGCTATGGTGAAGACTTTGGGTATTTTATTCAATGTAGTAGAAGCCATTAGAGGGTCTTAAGCAGGGGTAACATAATTTTATATACATATATAATTATATCTATATAATGTATATATAACATGGGCTTCCCTTGTGGCTCAGCTGGTAAAGAATCCGCCTGCAATGTGGGAGACCTGGGTTCAGTCCGTGGGTTGGGAAGATCCCCTGGAGAAAGGAATGGCTACCCACTCCAGTATTCTGGAGAATTCCATGGACTATATAGTATATATATGTATGTTATATATACATATATATATATGTGTGTGTGTGTGTGTATATATATATATATATATATATGTAAGTGAATTGAGTTAGGGAGTTATTTCTGGGAGTTATTTCTCCCATGCTGGGAGAAGTATAAGACCATGGGGTGTTCCCTGTGTCACAAGGTCACACCACAAACAGGAGTTGGTGACCTGAGAAGGGAAGACTTCTAGAAGGTAGAGTCACATGCCAGAGCCTCAGTTTGCTTGTCAATAAAATGGGTTGCTTGCTAGTTAATTTGTTCAAAGGGTTTAACCCTGTACCTGCCATATAATAGGCTCCTGATAAACACTGGCCATGATTGTTACTGTTGTTGGTAATCACTCTAGGCAGCAAGTAAGTTGGAACCATTCAATGTGCTTGGGGGATAGATCAGTCAGTCAGATTTTGTTATAATACTGCTGTGTAACAACCCCCCCCCCACACACACACACCCGGCAAACTTGGTGTCTTAAAACTCAGTGTCCTTTGTTACCGCTCATACATTTGCAGGCCTGCTGGAGGTAAACTGATTTAGGTGGGGCTCATCTTCCTTGGACCAGCAGGCTAGCCAAGGCATGTTGTTGTGGTGAGGGCAGAAGGGCAAGAGGGCAAGCAGATATGAGAGGCCTGGGCTTGGAACTGGCACTGTCTCTTCTGACTCATTTTATCCGACAAGTTGAGTCACACAGCCAACCCAAAGTAAAGGATGGGGAGATACACATGGCAAAGTGTGACGAAAAAAAGAGTAGAACTGGGGCCACGAAGGCCCCATAGCAGGTGACAAAAGGGAAAGGAAAACCATCCCCTCCTGCTCATGTCTGCAGTTACCACTTCTGGGGTGGTTGGGAATCTGAACGTAGACCAAGGAGAACCAAGGCCATGGCTACCAACCTTTCACTGAACTCCTGGGAGCCCAGGTTAGACTCAGGAGGCTCCCCAACCCTTCATGGGAGGCTAAGGCAGCGATTAGACCAGGGGGAAAGGGTTCATGGTCTTCTGGCCTGGAAAGGAGCTACTGCAGAAGGGGGTGACCCACGGTGACAGGGAGAGAACAAATAGGAGATTCCAGGTGAGGTGGGGGTAGGACACAGGTCTGTAGCTAAACAGATCTAGGATGACCCCCCCTTTCTTTCCACCCTGCAGTCCTCATCCTGGAGGCCATAGAGAACCACAACCTCGCAGACACGGTGCTCAAGATCACGGACTTTGGCCTCGCCCGCGAGTGGCACAAGACCACCAAAATGAGCGCTGCGGGGACGTACGCTTGGATGGCCCCGGAGGTTATCCGTCTCTCCCTCTTCTCCAAAAGCAGTGACGTCTGGAGGTGCTGACGGTGGGGTGGGGGACAGGGAGGGGAGGCCTCCTGGGAGTGGAGGAGGGAGGAAGGGGGAGAAGGGCAGAGTGGGAGGGACCGGCTGCCACAGCCGCTGGGAGCTGGGATCCAGCAAAGGGGCTGCTGGCAAGGTCAGACCAGCAGACAAGCACCAAAGCAGGTGCCTGCTCTGCTAGCAGAAGTGGTATAGAGATAGGCCGTCAACACCAAAGATCCTCAAGACACCATCCATGACATGGCCCCCACTCCTCAGACAGGAAACTGAGACCTTTATAGGTAGCCATTCATTCATTCATTCATTCATTCATCCATCCAACTGCCCTGGGCTCAAGGGATATAGCAGCATATAAAAACAGACCCAGTTCCTGCCCACAGGAATAATACATACATACACGGGCTTCTCTAACGGTTCAGTGGGTAGAGAATTCTTTGCAATGCAGGAGACACAGGAGACATGGGTTCAGTCCCTGGGTCAGGAAGATCCCCTGGAGGAAGGCATGGCAACCCACTCCAGTATTCTTGCCTGGAGAATCCCATGGACTGAGGAGTCTGCGTGGCTGCAGTCCAAAGGGTCACAAAGAGTCAGACACGACTGAGCAACTTTCACTTCACTTTCACATACAAACATGTGAAGCTGAAAAGGCTGTTTTTAAATTAAGAAAATTGTAAAATAATTTTTAAAAGATAATAAGTTAATAATAAGTTAATCCACCAGATAAAGGACTAGACAGTATTACGAGCTAAGAAGCTAACTGAAAAGCTCTCTGCAGTCTGGAGATGACTTTGGGGAAGGTTTTTATGAGAAGTGGCACTCAAGCCCGGTTCTGAATGACGAGAAGGAGCCAGTCATGCTGAGTTTAGGGAAAGAAGCTTCCCAAGCAGGGGGAGCAGCTGCCACAAAGGAAATACTGAGGTGAGAACGAGCATGACATGTTCCAGAAAAGGACACATGGCTGGAGCAGAGCAGGCAGGGAGGAAAGTCATGGAAAGTGATGGAGGAAAGAGAGAGCTGAGGGCTCCGCAGAGAAGGGAGCAGACTCCAGGTTTATTCCAAGTGCACTGGAAAGCCATTGGAGGCATTTGTGAATGACACAATCTGATGGAGCATCACAAAGGCTCCCTCGGCTGATGGACTTCAGGGGACAGGAGTGGGGGCAGGAGGCCAATGAGGTGGCTGTTTGTCACCTGCAAGACCTGGTGACAGCAGAAACTCGGCCTTCTCTTGGGGGGAAGCCAAACCCAGGTCAGTCCCCAGCTGAGGCTCCAGATGGACCAAGCAGCAAAGTCATGGTCCTGGGGCAGACAGATCAGACAGGAAGTCTCAAATAGAGCAGCGCAGCCCTTGGGGGGAAGTTTAGTCTTGCTTCACATAAGGCATTCATTTATGATCCCAAACATTTATAGAAGCCATATTTCAGTGACAACAGAAAACCCAAAATAAAAATAATATGGATGCTTTTGCTCTCATGTAAAAGCCCAGGCCTGATACACTATTAGGAATTCAGAGTCCTATTTTAGGGTTTTTAATAGGGGCGTCATTGACATTGGACAATCAAAACATCCCCACAGGTTTCCAGAGATGTAGAAGAGGTAGAGGGGGTGGGGTCTGGCCACCAACACTTAAAATCCACTGTTATCTTCCTCCACCTTGTATGGCCACCATTCCCAATTCTACTTCATGGTCCAGGATGGCTGCTTGAGCTCCAGCTTTTATTGTCTATATTCCAACCAGTAAGAAGGAGAAAAGAGGAGAGGGGACCCCCTTCCCTTTAAGGAGACTTTTTGGAAATTAGTTGCACACTACACACTTCCATATCCCACTGGCCAGAACCCTTGCCATATGGGCATACTTTGATGCAAAAGAGGATGGAAAGTTATTTCAGGCAGCATTCCTCCAGCTCAAATTTACCAGAGCTGTCACTGAGAAAGGAGCTGCATGAGGGCAGGGCCTGTGTCTATCTTACTCCGGTACCCGGAAGAGTGCCTCGCACACAGCAGACATTTAATAAGTGTATGTTGAATGAATGCATGCCTCGATATGGGGGAGCATGGGGATCCACTACGTGTTAGGCATTGCATAAAACACCCATCAGGACCTGGAAGGAGCAGAGTTTACTGGAGCAGATAAACTTGCAGGTGACAGTAACGTGGTGATGCATGCTCTGGAGCTGTAGCCACCAAGGACACTGTTGTGGGCTTCAGGTGGCCCTGAGTGCAGTGTGGCTCCACCACTCACAAGCTGTGTGACCTTAAGCAAACAATGTAACCTCTCTCAGCCTGCACCCACTCACTGGATAAAACAGGGGTCTTATCCAGTGCCTTCTGCCTTACAGGACTCAAGTAATGCAGGCCTGGAGTAAATGCTCTGTAAATGTTAAATAGTGTTAACTTGTATTTAGAGGTAAGTGCAGCGGGTTCAATGGAAATGTAGTGAAGGGGCCTCTGACCCGGATTTGGAGGCTGTGGAATCAAGGAAGCCTTGTTGGTTAGAGAGGGCACCTGAGTTGTGACTTGAAGGACAGTTAGGCAAAGGGGAAGGGTGTTCTCAACCAAGGGAACAACGTGTGCAAAGGCCAGAGGTTAGGAAAAACAGGATTTGTTCAACTGTTTAGCGTGGCTGCGAGATGCAGCTGGGGTTGGTACAGGGGCCAAGAGTGTTTAGAGGGGGAAGCTGCGGGCGTCAGCAAGATCAGAGCTAAGAAGGGTGGATTTGCCCAGTGGGCATGAGGAACCCACCGAAGGTTTTCAGGCAGGGGAGCGGAGGAAAGAGGGGCAGAGCAAGGGAGAGACACCAGAGGACCAACCCCACCACATCTGTTTGAGATCAGGCTGTGGAGGTCAAAGCCAGTTCTTGTGGCCTCACTGGCCGGGGCTGGATGCTGGGGGGCGGAAGGCCCACCACGGGACTGGAGGCAGGGCTGGGGTGTAGGTGAGGATGAGGGTGGGCTGTGGCATCACCACTCCCTCTCCCCCACCTGCAGCTTCGGGGTACTGCTCTGGGAGCTGCTGACGGGTGAGGTCCCCTACCGTGAAATCGACGCCTTGGCCGTGGCATATGGCGTGGCTATGAACAAGCTGACTCTGCCCATTCCCTCCACATGCCCCGAGCCCTTTGCCCGCCTACTGGAGGGTGAGCCAGGGCCCCGTGGAAGAGGGTAGGCTCTGCTTGGGGTGGCAAGGAGCCCTCAGGCCCAGACCTCACCCCTTCACACCCATCCATTCCGTTGAGCCCAGGAGTGAGGGAGAAGGGGCTGGAACCATGGGACCATGATCAGTCTCCCCTAAGGTTGGCTCCGTGGCCTCCAGGCCTTTGTTCTGGCCAGGCAGGCCCACAGCACTTGAGGGCAGCCTATTAGGATTCACTGGCCCTGGGATTCCTCCCCGACCCTTGATTCTACCACCAGTCAGGGAACAGGTCCCTGAGTTTCTCTCCCCAGGGTTTCACCAAGTGAAACGCTGCCGGGAACATGGCTTTGAATTCCTTCCCCTGGGCTCCATGGGAGCTATTTGTCCACAGTCCCTTAAAGTCCTGCCTCCACTGAGCAGGCTGATGCCCCAGAGCATGGCCATTGACATCTCCACTCCCACTGCTGTCCTCCCCACCCCCACCCCAGAATGCTGGGACCCAGACCCCCACGGGCGGCCAGATTTTGGCAGCATCTTGAAGCAACTTGAAGTCATCGAACAGTCAGCCCTGTTCCAGATGCCGCTGGAGTCTTTTCACTCACTGCAGGAAGACTGGAAGCTAGAGATTCAGCACATGTTCGATGACCTCCGGACCAAGGAGAAGGTGAAGGCAGGGGTGAGGTGGGAGGGATGGAGCAAGGTGCCTGAATCCTGATGCCGTGGATGAGGCAGAGACCCTTCCCCTGAGCCTGGGGATCTTCAGGTCCCATTCAGGGTGAAGGGAGCCTTTTTCACATGTTAAGGAAAGACAGCCTCCTGTTGGCAGATTGATCAGAAAAAGACACCCTGCCCTGAAGTACTTGCAGGTGACACCACGTGAGGTCTAGAAATTGGCTTTAAAATCCTACAGCAAAAGTGAGAGGGAGAGGGGAGCAGGAAGGTGATGCGTGAAAAAAGATTTATAAAGTTAACTGTCGAAGTCGGATGGATGGTGGGTGCGTCGGATGCACTTTTCTCTCTCCGCTTTTGTGGATGTTTTCCAAATTGAAAACTTTAAAAATTAAAAATCAAAGAGAAAAAGAAGAAGAAGAAAGAAAAGCCAGCCCTTTCTTTGGGCCAGCACAGCCTCCTGCCCTCGCCCCCAACCCCGGGTAGTGAAGCGTGAGTTGGATTGTGCCCCAATTTGCCCCACAGCAGAACGGCCTGTTCGGGACACCAACCAGGCCCAGCAGCCCCGGGACCAGCCCCGGGGGCAGGGTAGCTCCGGCCCTCTCCCCAAGCCGCCCGTCTCCTCCCCAGGAGCTCCGGAGCCGCGAGGAGGAGCTGCTGCGGGCGGCGCAGGAGCAGCGCTTCCAGGAGGAGCAGCTGCGGCGGCGCGAGCAAGAGCTGGCCGAGCGCGAGATGGACATCGTGGAGCGGGAGCTGCACCTGCTCATGTGCCAGCTGAGCCAGGAGAAGCCCCGGGTCCACAAACGCAAGGGCAACTTCAAGCGCAGCCGCCTGCTCAAGCTGCGGGAAGGCGGCAGCCACATCAGCCTGCCCTCCGGTACCCGCCCACGCCCCTTCAGCAGCCCCGAGAGGCCGCTGGGAGCAGCGCTAACCCAGGGGTCATCTCTTCCTTTTATTTCTTTACTTTTCAAGCCTTTTAAAATTATTATTACTAAATATATCACAACTACGGAAAATGACCCCCAAAAAACTGTATAGCTTAATGCATTAATAGGATCTCCCAGGAGAGCAGAGAGACCCTACAGCCACTCCAGATGCCTGCACATGCCCCCTCCAAACAATCCCCCTGCCACTTCCTAAAAGTAAACACCTGCCTTGACTTTCAGGGCCATCACTTCCTTACTTTTCCTCGTAGTTTTGTCTCCCAGCTATTTGTTTAATATCTTTTTAAGTCTTCTTCTTTGTCCTCCTTGCCTCATTTATCCCAGAGCATTTCCCATAGTCTGGATTTTGCTGCTTGCAGCTCCCTGGTATCTCTTAACATGTCCCTCTGTCCCCTGAATTTCCTATCAATTGTTATTAGGTTAAACCATGTGAAATTGCTGGTGTTCAGCCATTTTTGACCTACAGAAACAGAAGTTTTACATGGCTTAACCTAAGAGTTGGATCTCAAGGATCAGTTTTAAGTTCAGGTTTGATTTTTTTTTTTTTTGAAGACTGCCTTCTAGGTAACATCAGAAGGCACTTCATGCTGATATTCTTTCTGTTACAAGAGATGTTACAATCCCTAGAACAGTGCCTGGAATAACACCAGCCAACAGAAATATAATGCAGGCTGCATGTGTCATTTTACATTTTCTGGTAGCCATATGAAAAAAGGGGGGAGGGGAGTGGGAAACAGGTGAAATTAACTTTAATAGTGTATTAGTGTATTTTGTTTAGCTCAATATTCACGTGTAGTCATTACAAGAACAATTTTAAATAAGATATTTTACCTTCTTTTTTTCCCACACTAAACCTTTGAAATCCAGTGTGCATTTTATGAGCTTCCCAGGTGGCCCTGAAAGTTAAAGTTGCTCAGCCATGTCTGACTGTTTGTGACCTCCTGGACTATACAGTCCATAGAATTCTCCAGGCCAGAATACTGCAGTGGGTAGTCTTTCCCTTCTCCAGGTTATCTTCCCAACCCAGGGATCGAACCTAGGATTTCCACATTGCAGGCAGAGTCTTTACCAGCTGAGCCACCAGGGAAGCCAGGTGGCACTAGTCGTGAAGAACTCACCTACCTGCCAATGCAGGAGATGTACGAGTTGCAGGTGTGATCCCTGGGTCGGGAAGCTCCCCTGGAGGAGGGCATGGCCACCCACTCCAGTATTCTTGCCTGGAGAATCCCCATAGAGGATTCTCAGGCTACAGAGGACTGGCAGGCTACAGTCCATGGGGTCTCAGAGTCAGATAGAACTGAAGTGACTTCGCTTATGCACACATGTTCATTTTATATTCTTAGTGCATCTCAATCTGGGCTCTAAATTGTCCTCAAAAATTCTTGACCTATATTTAGGCTTCATAAAATGTACAATTGAAAGAGCAGATTCACATACCAAAGTTGTTCCGGACATACTTAAATGTTTCCAATGACTGAACTATCTGTTTTTAAAAGTAAGCTTAAATTACTTATAACTAAATAACTAAAGGTAACACTCTCCAGTTCCTTGGTTGCACAAGCCACATTTCAAGCGCTCACTTTCCATGTGTGGCTAACGGCTGCCATATTGGACACTCAAGCCTAGATCCTCGGGGCAGCGGCTCTCAGACCTGAGTGAGCAGCAGAGGTAACTTGAGTACTGTTACACTGCAGTTGGATTGCTGCACCTCACCCCCACAGTTCCTGATTCAGGGAGGGCATCAAGAATCTGCGTTTCCAAGAGGTTTCCACTTGATGTCGATGCTGCAGTGGTTTGAGAACCACTGCATTAAGGAATACAAAATGGTGGCATTCCTTCAAAGGGAACTTCTCTTTGGCTACTCATGGAACCCTGTGCTTAGGAAAGTCTCTTTCTTTTTGCAGGCTTTGAACATAAGATCACAGTCCAGGCCTCTCCAACCCTGGAGAAGCGGAAAGGATCAGATGGGGCCAGCCCACCCGCAAGCCCCAGCATCATTCCCCGGCTGAGGGCCATTCGCTGTGAGTATCTCCCAAGGCCCCGAGCAGTCAGTGAACAGACTTCCCTGAGCACATAGCTGGCACCAAGCCAGAGCAACATCAGGGGGGCAGGCAGGTAGGATCCCCCTCCCTCATTATCACTGGGGGAAACAGACAACAAGTAAACAAGCTGGTGAGCAGGATAACTTCCTGTAGTGGTACGCACTCTAAAGGAAATCAGGGAAGGGAATAAAACAGAAGGGTTGCTGTTTTTAAATCACGAAGAAAGATTGTCAGAGAAGCCGAGGTTTAAGTAGGGACCTGCATGGTCAGGAGGGGTGACACATGCAGAGATCTGAAGGAACAGTGTCCCTGGCAGAGGGAACAGCAAAGGTGGAAGCCCAGAGGCAGGAACAAGTATGCTGATTATCAGCTGGGAAGGCCAACTTGGATGAAGTAGGAAGAATAGGGAGAGCAGTGAGTTTATGGTCAAGGGTTCACCAGGAGAGGATTGCCCTGGGCCTTAAGAAAGGGGATAAGGAATCTGGATTTTATCTGAAATCTGAGGGGGAACCTCTGGAGGGCTGTGAGCAAGGCAGGGATGGAGTAAACTTGACCTTTTCCCTCTGACTGCCGTGAGGAGTAGGGACTGTAGGCAGACAGGAGTCAAGGTGGGAGACAGGTGAGACGAGGGTGCTGGGCCAGGACGGGGGCCTTGAACGGGGCAGATGGCCTGTCAGCCGCACGGCGGAGGTGCAGGGCTCGCTGAGGAGGTGAAGGATTCCCAGTCAGCTCCCCCAGTCCGTCCTGCTCCATCATTCACCCTGGCCTTGCCCCACACACCACCCCCGACACACCGCTCTTTGGGCACCTGCTTTGTACCCAGAGGTCATTCTCCTGGGCGGACGCAGAGACAAATGACGACCGAACCATGGTGGTCAGGATGTTCAACGTGTGATAGGAACAGAGGAGAGAGAACAGTCGACTCTGTAGGGGACAGACTGTTCCGGAACACTCCACAGGGACTTGGCATCTGCTCTTCCCTCTGCCTTGTGTCCACCTGACTCCCTCCCTCACCTCCTTCAAGTCTCTGCTCAGATCCCTCCTTCTCACACACCAGACCATCCCTAACACCCCGAGCCCCCTACCAGCTTTCCTTGCCCCACACTGCTAATCACCTTCTAGCCCCCGACCCAGATGACAACCTAGGGTGACTCCTGTTGATCATCTGTCCTCAGTCCCTAAAATGTAAATTCTTCCAGGGCCAGGGCAGGGTGTCTGGTCTACTCTTATCACTGCTGTCTTCTCGGCACCTCCCACAGGGCTTGGCACGTAGACGGTGCTAGTAAACATTTGGGAATGAAGGGATGGCTGAAGGGTTAACTGGGGAGGGGTGACAGGTGATGACACTGAGGAAGCCAGGACATCATCCCAACAGCCGTGGGGAGCTATGTGAGGATGGCTAGCAGGGAAGGGTCGTGATTGGAGTCAGAATCCCAGCTCCCTTGGGCTTCCAGGTGGAGGGTGAGACCAAGGCGGGGAGAGTAAGGCTGGAGATCAACTGGGACAGGCTGAGACCCGGTGACCAAATGGCTTCTCTGGGCCCAGTGACCCCCGTGGATGGCGGTGGCTGTAGCGCCAGTGGCAGCAGCAGTGGTGGCAGTGGGACGTGGGGCCGCAGCAGCGGACCCCCAAAGAAGGAAGAGCTGGTCGGGGGCAAGAAGAAGGGCCGGACCTGGGGGCCCAGCTCCACACTGCAGAAGGAACGCGCTGGCGGAGAGGAGAGGTACTGGCCGCATGGAGCCCCCCCGACACCCTGCGCCTCTCTCCTAGGCCCTTGGCAGCCAGGAGGCCTATGACTGGCCCCCCAATCTTTGGTGCCCCCTGCAGGCTGAAGGCCCTGGGAGAAGGAAGCAAACAGTGGTCATCAAGTGCCCCCAACCTGGGCAAATCCCCCAAACACACACCCATCGCCCCAGGCTTTGCCAGCCTCAATGAAATGGGTAAGAGGGTGAGGGTGCCTTTAAAAGGGAGGGGGAGGGACATTCCCTGGAAAGGGGAACATAACCCAAGACCAAGGGGTGACCATTCCCCAGGGTTGCACGGAGGGAGCCGGATTTCACTGGCCAGAGGGTAGGACGCATTCCTGGAATGGGAGACAGCTGGTCCCTGGGTGGTGGGGGTCATTCCCAAGGGGAGGGGGGTTGGGGGGAGAAATACTCAAGAACCACGCTTAGTGGGACTTGGTGATCTTGTTGGTGTGGTCATTGGGGGCAATCCCTTGCCTCCAAGTCCCGGGGTGGGGGATGGGCCAAAGGGCCCGGGGCCCAGAGTTAAGTTGAGTCAGAGGCCAGTGACGGCCCTCTCCCGGTTGCAGAGGAGTTCGCGGAGGCGGACGGAGGCAACAGCGTGCCCCCGTCCCCCTACACCACCCCGTCCTACCTCACGGTGCCGCTGCCTACCCAGCCCTCCCCGGGGGCGCGGGCGCCATGGGAGCCGAGTCCGCCCGCGCCGCCCGCCCGGCCCGGGCACGGCTCCCGGCGGCGTTGCGAGCTCGCGCTGTTGGGCTGCGCCACGCTGCTGGGCGCCGTGGGCCTGGGTGCCGACGTGGCCGAGGCGCGCGCGGCGGACGGCGAGGAACAGCGGCGCTGGCTCGACGGCCTCTTCTTCCCCCGCGGCGGCCGCTTCCCGCGGGGCCTCAGCCCGACCGGGCGCTCCCCCGGCCGCCGCGACGACGCGGCCCCCGGTCCGGGCCTGGCGCCCTCCGCCACCCTCGTGTCACTATCGTCGGTGTCCGACTGCAACTCCACGCGTTCGCTGCTGCGCTCCGACAGCGACGAGGCTGCGCCGGCCGCGCCCTCCCCGCCACCCTCCCCACCCGCGCCCCCACCCAGCACCAACCCCCTGGTGGACCTGGAGCTGGAGAGTTTCAAGAAGGACCCCCGGCAGTCGCTCACGCCCACCCACGTCACGGCCGCGCGCGCTGTGAGCCGCGGGCACCGGCGGACGCCATCGGATGGGGCGCTGGGGCAGCGGGGGGCGCCAGAGCCCACGGGCCCCGGCCCTGGTGAGTGAGGCTCCACGTGCTCCGGGAGCAGAAAAGGGCCCATCTCCCTTGCTCCCGCCAAAGCTCTATGTCCCAGCCCAGCAAGGACCCCCTGGACGCGGAGTTCTCTTGTTTAGCGTGGGGAGAGCCAGTGTCTCCATGGCCCCCACTGCTTCAAAAGGCTTTGTGGATCCCTGGGTAACTGAGACGCAGAATGAAGCAGGAGTAGGAACTCTTAATGCCTACAGGGGCCAGGCAGGTGACGTTAATGGCAACGATCACTAGTGCTAACACCATGTGTTGGGTACCCGTTCTCTATAGTTTATTAACACGACAAAGATGATTAGAACAGAAAGGAACTAAGGACCTCCTATCAGGCACTGTGCTACTTGTTCTACAATTACTGTATTTAGTCCTCGTCTGTGTAGCCGAGGTGCTGAAATCCCCATTCACAGACAGCAACATGCCTAAGGTGTCTCTGTGGGTCTTGGTGAGCCTGCCCAGTGTTGGAGAGGTGGGAGGGATGAGGGCTTTGTCTGGAGTACTAGCAAGGAGACGGGCTCTGAAAGACAAAGGGCTGCCCAGAGTCGCACCCAGACGAGTGAGCAGTTAGGAGTGGGGGGCAGGTGGGGGTGGTGAGGTAAAGGTCCAAACCCTGCTGGACAGTAGGCCCAACAAAATCAGATTTTTTTGTCAAGAGAAGTCCAATTCCAATCTTCATGTAAATGCTCCTACCTTTTAAACACCACCCTCTGGCCCACCCCACTCACTTCCTCCGATCCTCTCTTACCAGGCCCTCGAGATGCCCTGGACTTCCCCCGCCTGCCCGACCCCCAGGCCCTGTTCCCCACCCGTCGTCGGCCCCCCGAGTTCCCAGGCCGCCCCACCACCCTGACCTTCGCCCCAAGGCCCCGGCCAGCCGCCAGCCGTCCCCGCCTGGACCCCTGGAAACTGGTCTCCTTCGGCCAGACGCTCAGCATCTCGCCTCCCAGCAGGCCGGACACTCCAGAGAGCCTGGGGCCCCCCAGCATGCAGCCCACGCTGCTCGACATGGACATGGAGGGGCAGAGCCAGGACAGCACAGTGCCCCTGTGCGGGGCCCACGGCTCCCGCTGAGGCCTGCCCGCCGCCGCCCGCCTGGGCAGCCATGAATGTAGCGCCCCAGGCCCCGCCCCAGCCCACCATGCCACACGGCAGGGGAGGCCCTGGGCAGGATACTCACTATTTATTGGGGAAGGGGGGAGGGAGGGCATTTAATTTATTCCTTTGTACCCCAGGGGGTGGGGCCCTGTGCCTGCCCTGCGGTGGGGGGGAGGGTGGGCAGGGGTACTCAGGGACAGGGCATCATAGAGGATTTGGCACAAAATGCAGCATTAAAGGTAACCCCTGCCCCCTACCACGTTTGGCTGTGTATCTTTCCCTGGCCCAGGCCCAGGTCCTAGATCATCCCCAGTGGCACAGCACCCCACATCCTCTGTCCCGGGCCTCTCTGGTCTGAGTCCAGGGTGTGTAGCCTAGGCCCTTGTCCCCTCCCGGGCCCCACAAGAATACCACACACAGAGGTTATGGTCACCAGTGACAAGTGCTTTACCAAAGAACATGAGTCAGGGGAAGTTACATGGTGAGGTGAGGTGGGGTGGGGTGGGGGGGAACAGGGACAGTCCCCCCCAGGTTGGCCTCAGCCAACGACGTCCCGAGTCCCGGGCCCGGCCCCACTGTCTTCCCGCTGGAGGCTGCAGCGGTTCATCTTGAGCTGAGTCAGCTGGATGTAGCGCAGGACGTTGGTGTCTGCAGGGGAGGTGGGCAGAGTATTATCTGTGTGTCCTGGGGCAGCAGGTAACATCCTCACCACCTTGGCTCATACGTCATGGTCCCCATCCTCCACTGGGTCCCCCACACAGCCTGTGTCACCAGAGCCCTTCTCGCAAAGCCCAGCCAAGCAGGCAAGAGCAGGACATGTCACACCTCCATACTTTCATATCTGCTGTGCCCTCGGCCAGGCATGCCTGAGCTCAGAGACTCCTGTCCCACTTCTCACCCTCCAGTGACACTGCAGGAAGCGTGTTCTCTCCAAACCCCTTAGCAGGAAAACTCATCTCACACCCTGGGCCATACACCTATTGTGCTCCTCCTTCAGTGATGATTAATACAGAACTGAGTCTTCTGCCTCCTCCACCCATGTGCGCACACACAGACACACATACACCCGCTGTGATCTCCCACCAGGCAAGGAATAAGCTTCCAGGTCTGACAACCTGCTAATTTTCTGGCATTGCACACACATGCACACCCCCTATGATTTCCCACAGGGCAAGGAACAAGCCTCCAGGTCTGCCAACACCTCCCCCTGCTACTTTTCTGGCATTGCCAGGAAAGGTGAATGAATAGGTGAGTGTGTGAATGGGTTAGTGAGTAGGTGAATGAGTTTGAGGGGGGAGGGGTAAATGGAGATTGCCGGGGGCGGGGGGAGGGGGGGGAGGTTGTGAGAGGCCAGGATGGCTGAATAGGTGAACAGAAGGTATCAGGGTGGGTTAATGACCGAAGAGATGAGAGGTGGTTGGGTGAATGTCAGGAACGACAGGTGAGTGGACACGAATGACTGGCAGGTGAGTGGATGAATATGTGTGTGTAAGGAGTAGATGGGTAGGGGGTACAGCACTCCCTGAAGCCGCTCTGCCCTCAGACTCCTTCCCTTGTTTCCTCCTCTCTCCCACCCTCGCTTGCTCCCACCCCGCCCCTCACCTGTGGGCTCCCGGCTGCGGGCCTCCTGCAGGTAGCGCAAGGCGCGTGCATAGTCGCCCAGGTGGTAGAAGGCAATGCCGGCGCGGTAGGTGGCCTTGAAATTGCCCTGCTGCTTCTCCAGCACCTTGAGACAGTACTCGCGCACCCGCTCATAGTTCACCAGCTCCGACTGCAGGAGGCAGGCTGCGGGAGCACCAGGACCGGGGCTCTCACAGCCTGTCGACACCGAGGCCTCAGCCGATCGCGAGGAGCCTGGCCCTTCAGGCGCCGGAGAATCAATCCCTTCCCTTTCAGACGGCGGCGCGCAGCCCACAGGCTTACTCGGGCCACCGGGGAACGCCAAGCTTCTGACCAATCAAGACAGAATCAATCTGCGCCGCCGCTAGAGGGCGCGAAAAACACAGAGCGGGGCTCTCGGAGCTTGCTTAGCTGGGAGGTGTCTGTTAGGGAGAGTACTAAAGGCGATCTCAGAGGTGGTGAGGGATGGGTCCTTGAATGGCTCCTCCAGGGTAAGTTTTTCTCACCTGAGATTCGCAGGTGGCAGCCCAAAGCCCATTTCCTGCATCCCAACTCCTTCCATCCCTGTGGCCCCCTAGACTCCCAACGCCTCTCCCTGATCAAGTTCTTAGTTCTTCCCCCCAACTCACAGACCCCAGCCCCAACCCCTTCGAGCCTCCAGCCCCCACCCCAAGGCTTGAGGAGTGCCTCTCACGTCCCGCGCCTCTCACATAGGCACCCTCTGCTCTCCCCGACGGCCGTACCCGTGAGGGAGTCGTAACATTCCACCTCTGTGTTCTCCACCAGGCGCCGCTGCTCCTCGCTGAGGCGGGCTGGCCCGGGGCTGGTGGCGGGCCCGGGGCTGGGGGCGGGCAGGCCTCCCGGGCGGGCTCCCTGCGCCGCCTTCAGCTGCAGCAGCGCTCGATGATACTTGCCGATGGCTTCCCGGAACTTCTTCTCCCGGTAGCAGCGCTGACCCTCCGCCTTAAACGCCACGGCGGCCCGCAGGCTGCTGTCGAGCGCAGCACCCAGGGCTCCCGAAGCCTCTGGGGTAGGACTGGACCGAGCCGACCCATGGCGGGGGCTGGGGCCCGGCGGGGAAAGGGCGGGAGGCGGGCGCGGCGGAGGCTCAGGGGCAGCGCTGAGCATCAGCACCGGGGACAGCGCGCCGCGCTGCATTGTGGGAAACTCCTGCGGCCGCCGCTGCAGCTACCGCATCGCCCCCCGCGGGGCTGGTCCCCACCCTTTCTCCGCCCCCGCACCTCCGACAGCCGACTCCGGCTGCCCCCTATGGGTCTAGAGAAACCCCTCAAAACCCCACTCTCTTCAAAATCCTTCTTCCCACTCCTCTTACCTTCCCCACTCTGCTGCTTGCTCGCCTCCCTTATGCCCAAAGCTCCCGCACCTTTCTAGAAGGAAAGAACAAGTCTGGGGAAAAGAGCAGGAAGATAGCCTCGTGGAAAGCTGGTTTTCAGACCGGTAGGCATCTGGCATAGCTGGGTAGGAACACAGGCCATGGATTCAAGCTGCCCAGATTCAAATTCCTGCTTATTTTCTCACTAGTTGTTGACTTGGACAAATCACCTAAATTACCTGTGATTCTGTATCCTCATCAGTAACACAGGACTGTGATAGCAACTGTGGAACACACTCGTTTATCTATTCAACAAACAAATATTGACTGATATCTTTCTGTGCCCAGTTCTGGGACTGGGTGGTGCTGGGACATAGCAGGGACTGACAGCACCTCAGATTCTACCCTCACTGGGTTCCTAGGCAACTGCGGAGACTGACAGGTGATCAGACAGTGGCAGCCCAGAGTGGGCCAGCCTGGGAGGTAGAGACAGAGGGGCCAGGGCTGTAATGGGGGAAACACAACAAGCTCTGAGGGCCCACAGGAGGCACCTGGCATAGGCTGAGATGGTGAGTGAAGACTTCCCGAAGGAGGGGAGAACTCGATGAACAAGAGAGATCTGTTTCCTGCCCGCATCTAGCTCACTGTCTGGGTAGAAGAAGCAGTGAGAAAGCAGTCATGTGACAGTGCAGCATGAGGATCACAGTAATAAAAAATGCACAGAGAAAGAAACACATGAGAGATTTTTGAGAGAAAACCAGGGTGAGTGAGTGTCCTTCAGCCCTCCTGAGCTGCTTACCCGGGGCTGAGACCTTGGCCAAGCTCCTCGGTCTTCCTCCACTTTCCTTCTGCATAACATGCAGGTAACAAGTGAGCTGACTCCCGAGGAGCTGTAGGAGCCGGATCATGTTATGTAGGTAAAGCATGTAGTTCAGTAATGACCAGATAGCAGCCAGTGTTCCTTATCATTCTTGAGACTGTGAGATATGTGATTGTAAGTGCCTGACTCGCAGTCAACATCCACGTAAACTAGTTTCACTTATGTCATCTGGCTCCACCGGGTCTTAGTTGCAGCATGAGGGATATTTCCTTGAGGCGCATGGACTCTCTAGTTGCAGTGTGTGGGCACAGTTGCTTTGAGGCATGAGGGATCTTAGTTCCCCGACCAGGGGTCAACTTGACATTGCCTGCATTGTAAGGTGGATTCTTAACCACTGGAGCACCACGGAAGTCCTGGCATATTCATGAATAGTTGTGGAATGAATGAGTGAACGAGTAACTATGTATAGCACCATTACCACCCCCACCAAGACCCTAGCCTGGGTCTCATTCCCAAACACCAACCCTGTATTTCCACTGTCCCCTCCCCTTCCCACAGCAGTTCCCACCCAACAGACCCAAACCTGAACATAACAACCTCTCATTCCAACTGCATTTCTATATTTTATTGTACTGAGTCTCTCCCTGATCCTCCAAACTTGAACACCTCAGTGGTAAAAACTTCCTCCTCTCAGCACCTCCAAACCTAGGCTTGGTTAAGAGTCTAATATTCCAGAGACTGATTTCCAGAACAGCATCAGTCACCTTTCTGCACCCCAGGCGTGTTTTTAATTAAAAACGTGGAAACCCACTGATTCATAACAATTATTTTCTGAGCAAACCTACTAATGTCTGAGTGCTACAGGCTCAACAGAAAGAGGGGACAACTGTACTAGCTCCCAGTTCTGCTGGGATGCGGTGCTAGTACTTTCACAGTACCTACGAGGTGTCAGGCACGGTCCTAAAGCTTTACCTTTATGTTAACTCACGGCCTCATCACACCACTATGAGGTCGGTACTATAATTATACCCACTGACACTGTGGCACTTCAGACCCCATAAACCAGACCCCATTTAACAAACTCTTGCTATCCAAGGCCCATACGATCACAAACTGATGACCCTCGCAGGCCAGTATATGTAATGTGTTGGATTTGTGCAACCGTTAAAAATACTGAATTAGTTGCCAACATATAAAAGCAGAGCTATTTATGGAATCGCAGATTTTCAATTTCCCTCACGAACGAAATCTGAAAACCTGGCACCATGAAGGTGACATTCTTCATGACTAGGACAGGCATTCTCAGTTTCTCACAGTCGCCCTTCTTCCTAGCTTCTCCCCAACCCGGAGACCGAGGTTCATTAGCCCGCGTTGCTATCTTCCTCTCAGCGTCTCTAACTCCCGCAAGTATTTGCGTTTGAGATCCGCGCTTTTCCCAGCCCAGCAGCGCTTGTGAAAGCCCGCCAGTGCCCCCTGGCGGCGTAATCCAGAATTCTCATCTCGTCTCCCAGCAGCCATTAAGGGCCTCGGTGAGAACATCCAATCAGGTGAGTGGGAGGCCCGGGAAATAACCAATCAAAAACGAGAGAAGGGCCAGAATTTGACCACTGAGGATAAAGAGCACTCGGAATAAAAACTTTTTTTTATTGAAGTGGGAAACAGACGCACAAGGAGAGAGTCTTTTTTGCTGGGGTCTCCGGGCTCAGGGAGGCCCCGGTAGGGAGTGGCGGAGCAGGTAGGCAGCGGCGAGGCTGGTGCCCTGGCGCTGGGGCCGCGCGTACTTGAGGAAGACGGCGGCGCGGCCGGGCGCGGGGCCTCGGAGCGCAGCGCGGACCATGCACCGCTCGAGCGGGCCCAGCTCCGCTCGGCTGCGGCGGAGAGACAGAAACGGAGGTGGGGCAAGAATAGCGGGGGACAGGACACGACCTGTCCTCGGAACTTGGGGCTCGAGGCTGAGAAGACAAGCTGACTTGGGTCCCCGGGGCTGCTCAGGGGCTCTCTCGGGGTCGGACACGCCACCCATCCTCTAGAGCGACTGGAGGGGCGGACCCTCTGTTCTGCCCTCAGGGCGCCGCTATGGGAGAGCCAGGACCCGCGGAGAGGGAAGGAGTGAGGCTGAGGGTGGACAGACAGACATCCAGCTCCACCCCAGGGGCATGGGCTGGAGGAAGAGATGATCACTCTGCCCCGCGGTGGCACAGTTAACAAGATGAGGGGTTCGAGCAGCTAAAGGGTAATCCCATTCGCGGCCAGGAGGAGAGTTGGGGAACTCGAGGCTTGCAGACCCCTCATTCGCAACTCTGGAACGCAGTTAGGGCATCTTCTGGGCCTGAGGAAATCCTATTTTTCACCCTAGGACAAGGTTCTGGGCCCCCAAATCTGTACAAACACCCCATTCTCTGAGACACCTCCAGAGAAAAGCAAATGGGACCACCCAGACTAGGCAGTCACCCCATTCTCTCTCGCACTCAGGAAACAAGTCTAGCCCCGCCCCCACACAATTGTCTCATATTCTCTGAGACGGTAAAGACGGCGACAAAGAAGGTAGGCCCTGCAGCCACAGAGACCCTCCACAGCGGCCATACCTGTAAAGCGCCGGCTCAGGCCCGGAACCCGCTCCGTCGAGCAACCGGTGAGCCAGGCCCAGCGCCGCAGCTGCACGGCGACCCGGCTCCCACCCTGCGGCTTCGGCCTCTAGCAGAGACAGCTCCAAGAAGTAAGTGGCGAGAAGCAACACCTGTAGTTTCCGCGGGGAGCGTGTCAGGGCTCGCCCCTACCCGCGAGGCCACGCCCCTACCCGCGAGGCCACGCCCGCCCGCACAAGCCACGCCCCTACCCGCGAGGCCGCGCCGCGTTCCTGCCCGTGCACCTGGGGGCCGCTCCGGGCCAGCGCAGCAAGCAACCCGAGGCAAAGTAGCGGGCCCGGATGGTGCAGCCGGAAATCCAAGCGGCTCAAGATGCGGCGCTCCGCGCGCAGAAGCTCGGCCAGCGAGAAGGAGCCAGCGCCCAGGAGACAGAGGGAGGAGGGCTGGGAATTGGGCGGGGGGGGGGGGGGGGGGAAGAGGTGGGGAAATCTTGGACCCTAGCTCGTTAATCCCTGCATTGAGCGCCTGGCATCGTTTCAATCCCCGTTCTGGGCCTCAGCTTCTATTCTGTAAAATGGGGCCATTGATTTGCTGTCTGGAAGTCACGTAAAGCAGAGGCTTCACAGCCAGATAGACTTGGGTTCCTGACCTCAAACCCTACCGTTTGCTGTCTGACATGGACATCCACTGAAGCTCTCTGAGATTCAGTGTCTTCACATAAAACCGGAGATATGACTTCCTGTTTCACCAGGCAGTTCTGATAAGTCTATGCATGTTAAATACACTCAAGAAGGACTATAGCTACTATAACTACTCAAGACTGAGTCCAAGTCCCAAACGCTTGTCTTCTGGCAAATATCTTCCTCTCTCTGGGCCTCAGTCTCTTCCTCTGTTAAAAGGACACATTGGTAGCCTCTACCACATAGAGACATGCTGGGATTCTAAGACTAGGTGAAGTGTTTGCTCGGCACACACTAGGCGTTTAATCTGTGAGGCGGGGAGGAAGGGCTTCACCCTCCCAAGCCCCGCCCCGGAAGTACCTCGGGGAGCACGCACTCTTCCACTTTGCACGCCACGAACAGGCAGGCCATGCCCAGCAGCTGCAGGCGGTGTAGGCGCACTCGGCCCGCGCGCAAGTAGGAATCAAGCAGGTGCACGGCCAGGTAGAGCGTGTCCCCCGCCAGACCCAGGTACTCCTGGGGAGGTGGGGGGAGTGAGCACCAAGGTTCTAGACTGCTACGCAGGCCCCTCCCTGCCCTCTCCCGGTTACGTACGTGCACCTGAACCAGCCAATCCACCACTAGCGCGCGCATCTCCGGGGTCACGGTGCGGGGCAGGGCCCTCGGGGGCAGCGCGCGGCACACCTGCGGTCAGGCAAGGACGGCCTCAGTCTCCACACCTGTGCCTTGGCTTCCCTCCCGGGCTCCAGCCTCCTCGCATCAGTTGGACGTCACGAGTGCCACATACAAACTGGCCTCCAATGTCTCCTGCGAATACACTCCTCTTGCGTGTCCCCATCTAGAACCCTGGACTTTGTTCTGGACGCCTCACTTTCCAGCTCTCCAGTCTAGCCCCCAAGGCCACAGGACTTCAGTACTGGGCATCTTCTGCTGGGTTCCCAGACTCCAGTCTTAGTCACCAACCCTCAATCCATCCTCAGAGCACCCAGAGGGTCTTTCTAAAGTATAAATCTGACCAAGGAACTCCCCAGCTTAAAACCCTTCCAAGGCTTTCAGTACCCTTAAGAGAAAATCCCAATTGCCCTGACTCCGGCCCTGCTCCAGCATCACCTATCCCCTCTCTCCCCCCAAAACCCACACTTAAGCTACTTCTTTTGGTCCTGGACTCTGCCAGCCTCATTCCTACCTCAGGGCCTTTGCACTTATGTGCCAGTTGAAATGGTCATTCCCCACTCCTTGCATTTCTCAGTCCTTCTAGTCTCAGCTAAAATTTCCCCAACTTTTTATATACTTTTCTGTGCACACTATCATCTCTATCTCATCGCTTTATTTTCCTCATGGTATTTTCAGCCTGGAGATATTTGGTGTTTACTTCAAAGTTTTGTCTTTTTGCCCCACTAGACTGCCAGCAGGGCAAGGATTTCTGTCCAGATCACAGCTATATCTTGGTTCCTAACAGAGACCCTGGGGTGGGAGAGATGCTCACAAGATGTTAAATAAACCGCATCCCTTCAGTATTTCTTCTGGCAGTGCCTGTCTCAGACAGTATCTGTGGACAACCATAGCCTGCGCTTTGGTTTTTGTGGTCCTTCTGAAATTATTGCCTACATTTGCTTGTTTGTCTCCGCTCATTGAGGCAGACTGTCTTGTGTTGTCCATCACAGCATCCCCAGTGCCTAGAACATGCTCAGAAATATTTGTTAATAACTCACTGAATAATTGATAAGTGGGTCAATGTGAGGGTCTACGCAGTACCAAAGGAGGGGCTGCAAACAGCTGGAGAGGCTGGGAAAGGGCATTCCACACAGGTACAGTGCAAGAGAAA
Source organism: Cervus canadensis (assembly GCF_019320065.1). Classification (NCBI taxonomy): domain Eukaryota; kingdom Metazoa; phylum Chordata; class Mammalia; order Artiodactyla; family Cervidae; genus Cervus; species Cervus canadensis. The sequence goes on along the minus strand of NC_057403.1, from coordinate 23,421,075 downwards.
AAGGCCAAGAAGTTGTGGGTGGCAGCGGTACAAAGGCTGCAAAGTCAGCGGGAAGTGACGTGAGAGGCTGGTGAGGTGGGAGTTAGGGACGACTTGTTGAGTGCGTGCTGCGAGAGAGTCAGCTTTGGCTTCCTCCAACCCGAACGTCGCCTCTGCTGTCCTCCAGGGATGTGGGCAGCGCTAGAGTTGCCCAAAGCCCGCTGGTCCACGAGTGTTCCCCCCACCCCACCCCAACCCCACTCACCATGACTTCGGCGAAGATGTCCCCGGCGTACTCACGTTCTCCCTCCAGCCCCAGCGCGCTCAGAGCCTCCTCCAGCCCCGGCGGCGCGCAAGGCCCCAGGGGCCTCTCCGGGCGTCTTGGGGAGATGCTCCTGCCCCCCGGGACGCCGTCAGGGATTGAGGTGCTCCGAGGCTCTGGGTCAAGGGACACGTTTGGACTCTGCAAGGGAGAGGGGCTGGGGTCAAGAGCCTGGAGAGGCCCAAGCCGAGAGGCGGGAACCTGGCTCCTGTATCTCACCAGCATCCTTCGGGCTGGCGTCAAGCCGAGCGCCCGCCTCTTCCTGCTGGAGTGGAGGACCCGCGACAGGTGCTTTAAATGCGCGTGGGCGCATGCGTGCTGAGCACGCTTCACCTGGGCAGGCGCAGAGGTAAAGACGAAATGCTACACAGGCTGGCTTTGCCCCATCCAAACTCTCTAGGTCAGGCAGATGGCTCAAACCCTCTTTCTGCTACTTACTATATGATCAAAAGCCGGCCCTGTGAGCCTCACTCTCCTCAGCAATAGAGTAGGGATTTCAAAACTTACCCGACACAGTGGTCCTGAGGAATTTGTAAGATTGTTAAATGTCCAGCACAGGGATTAAAACCTTAAAAGCTCAAGGCACGGGAGCTATAAAATCATGTAACAAACACTGATAGAAGGCCTCTGTCCCCTGTGGTGGGTATTCAGGGATGAGCCCATGGTTGTTGCCTTTACCAAACCCACAGCTTCCAGGGGAGCTGATCCTCACGAGTCACCGACGATCAGTCTGGGTTAGTGCAGGGGCCTCTTCACTGCTTTTCCCGTAGCCACCGTCCACAATCGCCACCCACTGTGCAGCCAGAAACGATGCCGTGACCCCTAATACATCACATCATGCTCTGCCTCTGTTCAAAACATTGTGGGTGCCCATAGCCCTCAAGTTGAAAGTCCAAGAGGCCCTATATTATCTTCCCACCCCCAAACATACCTTTGAGCCCATCTCCTATGCCCCTCACTCACTCCTCTCCCATCACACTGGCTTCCTGGCTCAGCCTCACCCACACCAGGCACAGTTCTACCTCAGGGCCTTTGCACTGGCTGTTCCCGCTGTCTGGAACCTCCTCCCTCAGAGATCCTTCACCTCCTGCAAAGTGTTTCCTCAGATACCTCCTTCTGCATGAAAAGCGACATCCTGAGCATCTCCTGTTCCCATTCTATGCACGTACTCTTGCCTTAGCATTTACCGCCTTACTTGCTGTCTCCCTCCTGACTAGAACTGTGAACCCCATGAGGGCAGGGCCTATCTAGGTTTTGTCTCTACTGCTGCATTCTCAGTGCCTCAAGGCGACTTGCCAGTGTCAGTACATAAATATTTGTTGAATGAATGAGTGAACACACAGGAAGGGCCTCTCTGAGGAGGTTATGTTGAAACTGAAACCTGTAAGAGGAGCCAGAAATGCAGATAGAGGATAGAATGTTCCAGGTGTGTGTGGGGGTGGGGGGGAAGCATGAGCAAAGACCCTGAGGCAGGAGAGCTTGCTATTTTCAGGCAGTGAGAGGTCAGTGAGGTGGGAAAAGTGAACAAAGAATGTGAGATGCTGGACCAGTGGCTTCCAGTCATACTTAAAACTCAAACATCTTACCTTGGGCCCAAGGTCCTTTTGGCCCATTGTTACCTGTTTAACCTCATTTCCTTCTACTCTTCCTATGCCTTCACTCCTTGAGACACTCTGTCTTTATGTTCCCCAAACACATCAGACACCTGCCTGCCTCAGGACCTTTGCACTTGCCGTTCCTGTTGCCTGAACCCAATGAGAACCGGGATATGTATATGCTCAGAGGACCTCTACACAGTGGGAGGCAGACCTCAGACATAGTGCGGGGTTGGTTCCAGACCACCTCAGTAAAGCAAATATTGCAACAAAGTGAGTCACACACATTTTGTTTGGTTTCCCAGTGTATGTAAAAGTTGTGTACACTAGTCTATTGTGTGCAACAGTATTATGTCTAAAGAAAAAATGTGCATACCTTAATTTTAAAATACTTCATTGAAAAAAAATGCTAATCATCATCTGAAAACAGGGTTGCCACAAACCTTCAATTTGTAACAAAAAAAATGCAGTCTCTGCAAAGCACAATAAAGTGAAGCACGATAAAATGACATATGCTGTAACAAAATTACTACAAGGGGAAAGTAGTAACTTTACAGAGGTGAAATCTGACGGACACCTTAACTGAGGAATGAGTCATCACCAGAAACAGAACAGATTGCCTATATAACTCCTGATAGGATATACCAAGAAGGGCACCTCATTTCAAGGAAGTTCTTTCAAAAATAGCTTACACATAACCACAAAGAAACATCAGGCCACAAACCCCGATCAAGAAGCATTCTGCAAAATAACCAGGCTTTCCAGGTGGCTCAGTGGGTAAAGGATTTGCCTGTAAGGCAGGAGACAGTTTCGATCCCTGGGCCAGGAAAATCCCCTGGAGGAGGGCATGGCCACCCACTCCAGTATTCTTGCTGGGGAATCCCATGGACAGGACTCTGGTGGGCCACAGTCCAGGGGGCCGCGGAGTCAGCCACGACTGAAGCGAGTAAGCACAGGCACACTGCCAAATAACTGTCCTGTGAGCTTCAAACCAGACAGTGGAAATGCAGCACGTTAAGTCTGGACTGAGTCGTTGGCCAGGACTTACTTTCTTTTGTATTCAGGGGCCCTAATGTGATCATTAATGAAAATCTGATTAAGGTCCAAGAGAAAAGTGTTGTCTCAATGTTAACTTCTGAACTTTGGTAACTGGACTGTGGTTAAGAGAATGTGCTGGTATGGGGACAGACATATAAATATATAGGGGGCGAAGTCAATGCAGGATGTCATGGGGAACCTCCGTGAAGGGCAGGTGAAAATTCTTTGTACTTTTTAAAAATAAAATTTTGGAGATTCATGGAAAGTTGTAAAGAGGACAGAGTTCCCATATACCCCAAAGCCACTTTCCCCTATGAATACTTTAGTGTGGCCTGTTTGTCACAATTTAGTAAGCCAGTGTGGACACAGTATTATCAAACCCATGCAACTCTTCAGACTTTCTGAATTTTTACCTAGTGTCTTCGCTGTCCTAGGACCTCATTGGCTTCTTTTGGTTGATGGCTTCTTAGGCTTTTTTGGAACCTTGACAGTTCTAAGAACCTGTGGTCAGGTCTTTTGCAGAACATCCCTCAGTTGGAATTTTTCTGGTGGCTATCTTCTATTAGATCGAGAGTATGCGTTTTAGGGAGAAAGAGCCCAGGGGTAAAGTAACATTCTAATCGCCTATCAAAGGCACACACTGCCCACATGATCCACTACTGTGATGTTGACCTTGATCACCTGGCTGACATAGCTTCACTTTCTCCACTGGAAAGCTACCTTCCCCCACTTTTCACACTGTACTTTGGGAGTGTCTTTGCAGCCCGTATCAGAGGAATGGTGGTAGTGTTGGTGGTGGTGTTTCCCCTCCTTGGAGGCAGAGTATTTACAGAAATTATCTGGAAGTCTGTGCAGGTATGTCTCTTCCCACCATATGTCATTTCCATCAGCACACACTCATTTATTTTACCCCTTGGGTGTAACCGAGTATTATGCTATTTATTGTTGCTCAAGTTGCTTTCAGCTGTGGCCACTGGGGGATCTTCCCCCTTGGCTCCCATGCCCCTTCACCTGCCCCATCAGTGAGGTTTTGGTTTCAGCAGGTCCTTACGTTCCAGCACAAGATGCTCTGAATTCATCTTGAACATTTCCTGCTCCAGTCCTAGAATCACTGTGGTACTAATTTTGAAAGTTTCAAAAGTTTTCAAAGTACCCGCAGTTACTTCGAAATTAAAAGTTTAAAATACTCGAATCGCTACGCTTTGGGGAAAAGCTATGTGACATGTATTAAAACACAGCAACTCTAGAATGTAGGCCACAAAAATTTAAAAAGCACAAGCGCAGTAAGATGGATTGTTACACTGAGGTTTATTACATTATTGCTGACAGCAGCAAACAAACTGGAAACGAAGTAAATGTTTGCCATGGTGGGGCGGGGGCCCAGCTGAGTTGGCTGAGGCACCTCCACCTGGAGAAAGAAGTTTGTGAAGCGGCTGGAGGTGTGACAACAGTGTCCACAAGGAGTCCCTCAGATGCAAAACAGGAGCTGAGGAAGGATCTCGTTTCTACCAGTGACCCGGCACGGCCTACTGGTGTTGGTACACGGGCAGGAGGCGGCTAAGACGCGGCTAAGATGCAGCAGGATGGAACCCAGCAGCTTGACATAGGCACAGGGGTGACGTGAGGGCCAGAATGACTGCTCAAGTGCTCAGGGCCAGGGGTGGTTCTGACTTTCCTCCTCCTTTCACAAAACTTGTGAAACTGTCTACACACACACGACAAAAGATCAACCTATTCAAAAGTTAATTTTCATAATTGATGGAATTCTATTAAAATTCTTCCCCCTAAAACACTTCGGGAAAAGTTCTGCCAGTGACACAAGCACCACCACTACGTCTAAGGGGATACGTTCACCGGAGGGCGGCAGCTGAGCAGCCTCTGGGAGCCCGTCCGTGGACGCGAGACAAGCGCTAAGTGGCTGAGGTAGACGCGGGTCGGACCCACACGGAGGTCTGAGTGACAGTGTGGTGTGACAAGAAACGGGCACTGGTCACCTCCAGGGGCTGCACCAGAAGGCCTTATTAAAAGAAAAAAATTCTCTTTATCAGAGTGTAGTTGCTATTAGAAGGCTTCTCTTTATAAGCCTCTCTGCCGTTTCTCAAATGGCCACCAGGACACACTTTTATAGCTCAATAACATTCGTATAAAATTAGAAAACAGAATCTCTTGAGTTTTTGTTCTAGGATCTGATTTTTTTCTCTACTCTCATTTACGACCTCAAAGACTCCAGGTGTGTGAAAGCCAACACCTTCTGGCAAAGTCTGACACTAAATTCATTTGTGCCAGGGCTCAGCAAGGGCAGCCCTGGCCTGGTGGCTGCAAGGAGCTCCAGGATCCAAGGGCCAGGCGCCAGAGGGCGCGGAGCCCCGAGGGTTAGGAACCCACCTGAGGTGCCCCCGGTTGACAGTCACCACACATCCCACTGATTCTCTAACGGCTTTGTATTGGACAAGTGACTTCCCAGGTGGCTCAGACAATAAAGTGTCTGCCTACAATGTGGGAGACTCAGGTTCGACCCCTGGGTCGGGAAGATCCCCTGGAGAAGGAAATAGCAACCCACTCCAGCACTGTTGCCTTGAAAATCCCATGGATGGAGGAACCTGGTAGGCTGCAGTCCATGGGGTCACAAAGAGTCGGACATGACTGAGTGACTTCACTTTTTTTTTATCGGAATTGGGGGCCATAAATGAGAAGGCGTGTGCAGGCAGTGTCCCCGTCTAGGAAATGAGTCCACTCCCTCCCACATTGGCTCCCAGGGCCCAGCCCTTCCACCCATCTCTCCACCCCGCCTCTTTTTGCCTAAGCAGTTCCTGGGGGACTAGAATGGTCTCTATCCACTGTACCCCCAGTCCAGGCACCTTCCACAAACTCGTCACCAGCTCCCCGAAGTAACCTCCACCCCCCAGTCTGACCTTGAGCACCCCAGGTGCCTCCTCTGCCCACTTCCCACCTCGTGGCTCAACAGGCCCCGTGACAGCAATGGGAGCAGGAGGCAGCCGGTGCCAGGAGCTGGACCCGGGAAGCAATGAAAGGCGGGGGTGGTGGGCCCCAGTCTGAAATGAGTGTCTTTATTGCTTGTACCGTACAAATACGAGGAGATGGGGACAGGCCAGTGGGGAGGAGGAAGAATTGTCAGATTAACGACATACACACACAGGAAAGAAGTACCCCACCCACCCAAACCACCCAGAATGTCTCTCTGTGAACTACCTACAGGAGGTGGGGTGGGGAGAGCAAAACCACAAAATCTAAAGTCCAAACACCCAGAGATGTTGGGGGGCAGGGGGGCAGGGCAACAAGTGGACCGCAGGCGTGGCTCCCCTGCTAGGCCAGCGCCCCTCCCCCTGGGGATGAAGTGCTTGAGCCAGGGGCGGGGCCCGAGTCCACTCACGCCACACACACACACACACACACACCCCCCATGTGCACCCGGCACCCCAGATGCACAGGGGCGCCCACACACACAGTCTGAGGCACAGACGGGAGTGCCCACAGCACTGACACATTCACCTTAAGGCTGCAGAACGTGGGGCCTGGAGAGGGGGAGAGATTGAGGGGGCCCCTCCCTCGGCATGGGCCCGACCCCCACCTCCACCCCCTCTTCAACCCAAGTCCGCGGGGCGGGCCCAATACTGTCTCGGTGCGAGATGTGTAACAGCCGAGGCTGGCGCCCCTCCGCCCCAAGCAGAGAGAAGGGGGAGACCCCAACCCCCATCCTCGGAAGGGGCTGGGGTCAGGCCCGGGCTCCAGCGGGAGGTAAGGCCGGCCGGGAGGAAGCCCTGGTAAGGCACGGGGCTGGCGGGTGGGGAGGCTTGCCCCCGTCGTGTTCCTCCTGCCTCATCCACAGGGTCAGGAGAGCAGCTGAGGGGGCGGGGAAGACAGGGCCAGGCGGCCGTGCCCGCTCCGGGTTCCCCGAGGGGAGAGCAGGCCCCATCCACGCGAGGGAGCCTGGACCCCCATCTTGCACGCAGCTTTCACAGGTCCGTGCTACTCCCCCACCCCCGGTCCCTGGACATTATTGCTTTTTCTCCCCCACAGGAGGAGGGGGCCTGATTGCCCCCCGCCAGGCCACTCGGAGCCTGACGACAGGGCCAGGAAGGCAGCCTCTGACAGGAGCAGCTGCGCGGAGGTGGGCTGCCCGCGGGCTCCATGGCTCCACGCTTCGCCCCTCACGGGGGCTTTATGTTGATTAAAAACCGGAATCTCTCCCACTGCCCAAATGCCTGGTCCTGGGCAGGCAGAGGAGAGGCTCCCGAGTCCTGGTCTGTAACAAAGGTGAGGGCAGGACGGGATCCTGGAGGCAGGGCCGTGAGGACCGCTGAGGTGAGTTTGGCAGAGGGCTGAGGGAAAAACTGGAAAGGGGGGGGAAGGAGGTGAGGGATGGGGACACAAACAAAAAAGGCAAAATAAAAAGTTGGAAAAAAAAAAAAAGAAAGAAAAGAAAAAGCCCCCGGCGGTGATGGCAGCAGCCTGCGTGCGTCCCGTGGCGGTGGCTCACTCTCGGATGCTGGCCGAATACGAGAACTGGGGGAAGTGCGTCCGCTGGTCCAGCTCCAGCGAGCCCAGGCTGTCATCTGCAGGGGTCGGTGGATGGAGATGGGGGAGAGCTGGCCGGGAGCAGGCCCAGGCCCCCTGGCCAGCCCCCGGCAGGGCTGCAGCCAGGCCACAGCGCAACCCCCAGGGACAGAACGCGGACCGAGGCTGAATGGCCTGCCTCCCTCTCAGGCACAGCCCCACCCCTGGGCCGGCGCCCCGGCCTGCTCCCCCAGCCTCCCAAGCACCCCCCAGCTTCTCTGACTCGGTCACACCAGGGTCTCGCCCAGACCTCTGTGGTCCAGTCTCCTGCCCTGGGCACCACTCCCGTCCTCAACCACCCTTCCTCCAAAGCAAGGCGGTCTCCTCTTCTGCTCAAATCCCTCCCTGGCTCATCTTCACTTCTCCCGGTGGCCCCCCGATTCTGCTGCTCGCCCTTCCCTGCTTCGTTCCGACCTCCGCGATGCTCCCATTTCTGGGAGTCCTGTGTGCCATTCCTCGTGCCAAGAACTCAGCTGCCCTGTCTCCTTCAGGAAGCCCTCCCTGACTCACAGTCCAAGGCAGGCGTTTCCCTGGGCTCCTCCAGACCCGTACTCCTAACACCACAGGCCCGACCACTCTGGGCTGTCACCCCACCTGGACTCTGAGTTCCCTGAGGGCAGGGCCCAGGGCTGTCTCGTCACTGCTGTGTCTCCAGCACGGCCCAGCACTGGGCGGGGGAAGTAAGAACTCAAAACAGCTACAGAATCATTGGAACCATCGATGCAGCCCCAGAGCCCTGAGCAGTGAGGGAGACGACGATGGGCACTGACCACTCCTCCAGGGTCTCCTGCCCAGAATCCCCCTCTAAGTGCTGCAGCCACTGGTTCCTGGCGACCCTCACCGGGTCCACTGGTGGGCCGACAGTGAAAGCCTTGGCAAGCTCAATGTAGGGTAAACTGCTCAGACACGGAGGGGGTCCTGTGAACTTCCTCCCGGAGAACTGGGTCAAGAGCAGAACCCCCGAGCCCCGCTTCCAAGCCAGGCCCATGGGAGTGGGGGCCTCAGACACTCACAGCGGTCCGGGGGCGTCACTGTGATGGACTGGGCGGTGAACTCATCATCAAAGTACCTTGTGTCAACCTCAGACGTGACCTGAGGCTTGAAGGGTGGCAGGAGCTGTGGAGAGGAGTCCAGCCTCAGGTCCCTGAGGAGCGGAGGCCTCGGCCAAGGTGACCCAGGAGAGGCTGGGCTCCTGTGGGCAGCAGGCAGGCAGTGGGGCTCACCTTCTTCTGGACCACGTCCTGCCAGTTGATACTGAGGAAGAACCTGTGCTCCATGACCTCCTTGGCATCGCTGGGCCCCCCGCCGAGCCTGGGCAGAGACGGCCATGAGCACCTGCCTCCCGGGGCAGCCGGGTCCTGGGAGACGCGCTTTCGGTACGGGCCCTGATAACCTTTAACGACTCCACCTTTAACATTCCGGGACACTCCACCACCTCACAGAGGAGGGATCTGGGGCTCAGGGAGGGAGTCCCTGTGCCCAGGGTCAGAACCTGGAGATTCCAACCTGGCCCCAGGGACGGGGATGCAAGCTGAGAGGGTACGCTCTGCAGATGGCTGCTTCACATCCTGGCTGTCACCCTGGGCCAGGCACAGCCACCCTGCTCCTTAGCGTCCCCGGGAGAGAAGGCAGGGCAGGCTTGGCCAAGGGAGCGCCCGACGTGCCAGCTGCAGGGCCGATCAATCAACACACAGCAAGCACTCCCCGGATGTGTGCACCCGTGGACGCTGCCCCTGCAGGCCGAGGGAAGTGGCGGCGCTGGGCTGGGCAGGGCAGGCAGGGGCCAGCCCTCACCTCTGCTTAGGGTCCTTCTTAAGCAGCCCAGCAAGCAGGGACTTGGCCTCGGGGCTGAGCGTGCGCGGGAAGCGGATCTCCTCCATGAGGATGAGCTCGAAGAGGCGCTCGTGATCCTGGTTGTAGAAGGGCAGGCGGCCGCACATCATCTCGTACATGACCACGCCCAGCCCCCACCAGTCCACCGCCCGGCCATAGTCATTGTCCTCCAGCACCTGAGTGGGGAGGGGCAATGAGGGGCCACCGAAGGAACCGCAGCCCAGCCCTCAGGGGCCTGGGCTGAGGGGCCCCGCCTCCCCTGGCCTTCCAGCCCCAGACACCTCGGGCGCCAGGTACTCAGGGGTCCCACAGAAGGTCTTCATGGTGGCCCCGTCACTGATGCCCTCCTTGCACAGGCCGAAGTCGGTGATCTTGATGTGGCCATCCTTGTCCAGCATGAGGTTTTCCAGCTGCAGGAAAAGTCAGAGTGTCAGGGACATAGCTATCTCAGGGTTTCCTGCCACCCCCGAAACCCCACATGCCCCTGCCCTTCCCTGGGGTGGGGGGTTGTGGCCTGGGGGGGGGGGTGGCAGGGCCAGGGGGAGGGGTCAGAGAGCAACCCGCCCCCACAAGGAGTCAGGCTGGCTGAGGCTCGGGGGGAGGAGTCAGACCCAGCACCTCCCCAGCCCCTGCCACCCCCAGGGAGCTGGGAAGACAGGGCAGGGGGAAATGGGAGCCAGGTCCTGCCCGACCGGCTTCCCCCACTGTGGGTGGTGGTGGTCACACTTCAGGCATGAGGAATACTGAACACTATCTATTTTTTCCTGATCTTAACACAAATGGGCACTTCAGTGGGCCTGTGTACCCTCCACCGAGTCAAGAAACAGCCCCCCAGCCCTAGGTGCCCCGCTGCATTATTAGCCACCACCTCCTCCAACAGAAAAGGGAGTTCATTTCTGTGCTTCTCTTCATAGTGTTTCCCACCTACGTATACACTCTGAGTGACTCAGACTCATCTCAGCTGTTCTGGCGGCCCCTCAGCCTCAGCCCGTGAGACCGGAGCCTGTCCTCCTGAACTGCGGTACAGATGGTGTGGCTCCACCACAATGTCTTCTGTCCCCTCTCCCACAGTGGGCACTTGGGAGGCTTCCATCTGGGGTTAGCGTACACAGAGCCGCTGAGCGTCCACGTGGAGACGCACACAGGCGCCTGTTTTGGCGCACGCTCCCAGGGCAGAACGACGGGCTCTCAGCGGACATGTGTGCTAAGCGCTGGTGGACTCTGCCAGGCCATCTTCTAAAGAGCCTGGATCAATTGACACCCTCTCGCCGTTGCTCCCAGGAGGCCTGGAAGGGCCCCACGCAGGCCACCTGCCCAAGACCACCACCTTGGGCCTCGGTGGGAGGCTCAGCTCCAAGAAGGACAAGACAGACCCTCCATGGAGGGGAAGCTCAGCAGATGGGAGGGCGGCCCGGGCGCGGCCTGCTCACCTTGATGTCGCGGTACACCACGTCCCGCGAGTGCAGGTACTCCAGGGCTGAGACTATCTCCGCGCCGTAAAAGCGGGCCCGCTCCTCTGTGAAGACACGCTCCCGCGACAGGTGGAAGAACAGCTGCCGGCGGAGGGAGGCAGCAAGGGTGAGACCCCTGGCCCAGAGGAGGGGAGGATGGCACCCAGCCCGGTGACATGGTGACACCTGCCCCACGAACTGCGAGGGACGGTGAGGACCACGTGAGGGATGGAGAGGGCCGCGCTAGGGACGGTGAGCACAAGAAACTCACGTGAGCGACAAAAAGAAAATGGGCAAGGGATAAAGAAGGAAGGCTAGACAACAGGTGCCAAGTGGAGAGTTGGGGGGGGGGGTTGCAGGAGGGGGCAGGCGAACGAGGGAGCGACAGCAAGGAGGCAGAAGAGCACAACTCGTGAGCAAGCGGAAACAAGCTGTGAGACGAGACCACGTGGGAGATGAAGCCAGCGAGTCACGCCAGGCGGAGAGAGGGCTGTGAGGGACGAGAGAGGGCGACAGGTGGGCACGGTGGGCGCTGACGTCTCTCATCAGGAGACCTTGCTGGAAGTAGAGGATGGGGGATCCTGACCCACAGACCCTTTCTCTGCAGCCTTTAAGAATGTCCTTGCGGCACCATCGGCCACCACCCCACAGTCCTCTGGACCTCAGTCTGTATCCCGCCCACCAACTCACTAAACGTGTGAACTCGGACGAGCCACTTAACGTCTCTGAGCCTGTCTCCCCACCTGCCTCAGGGGGAGGGAGTGAAAGTAAAAAGATAACACTCCAGTAAGTCTCCCTCTGCCCCCCACTCCCGGGAAGGAGAAATCCAGAAGGGCAGGCCGGGGGTTGGGGGCAGACCTCGCCACCGTTGGCATACTCCATCACGAAGCACAGGCGGTCGTGTGTCTGGAAGGCGTACTTCAGCGCCTGCGGGAAAGAAGGTGGCGGCATGGAGGTGGGAAGATGCGGGCTCTCTGCTGGGTCCCAGGAGACATGGGCGCTGCTGATTCCCTCCCCGCCCTCTCCCCAAAGCCCCGGCCAGGGTTGTGGGAATAACGTGACTAGGGTTCAAATCGCACCTTCACTTTTTGTGGGGAGTGAGGGAGCTCCTGGCTCTGACAGCAGGGAAGGGGTTACAGGGCTCAACGATCCTGTCCTCTGCCTCTAAATAAGCCTCCAAGAGACACAGCCAGGGCACAAACTATGTTCTGAGCAACCACGGCTGTTTCACGTCTCTCTTCCTCCCATTTTACAGTCCAGTGTGTTAAACTTAGGGGCTTCCCTGGTGGCTCAGTGGTAAAGAATCTGCCTGCAATGTAGGAGACCCAGGTTCAGTCCCTGGGTGGGGAAGATCCCCTGGAGAAGGGAATGGCAGCCTACTCCAGTATTCTTGCCTGGAGAATCCCATGGACAGAGGAGTGTTAAACTTACACACACACGCCAGGTTTGCTGGCTGGGCATTGGCAGTGGCTTGGGAGCCAACTTCCCAGAAAGCCTGGACAAGTGATTCTCCAACAAACAAGTAGCTCTCAAACTGTACTCTAAGGAGCCCGACAGAGTTCCTCAGAGGACCCTGAGGTGACCCCCTGCTCAAAAAAACTCTACTGCTCCCTGTTTTCTACACTGAAGAACCTCGTAAGGTTTCATTTGAACAAGTGCTTTGGTTCAGTAGGCCATTTGAACAGCAAGTGAGCTACAGAAACGACCCTTAAACCATTTTCCACCTAGTTCCTTCAACTGACGTCTGCTGGCCTCGATGGAGACTGTTGCCCAAAGAGGTGTCTGTCTCCTCAGCCTAAGTTGACAGGCAGCACAGTGATGGTACATCTGCCTCTGGGATTACTTCCTAAAACTCAACCCGCTGGACTAAGCACCTCTAACCCATACGGAGAGAAGCCAGGCTCTCCTGGGGCCATTTCATAATCTGGTATCATCAGATGGCTGAGGGGTTGACACGAAGCCACCGTCTGTAAAGAAGCTGCCGCCCTGGTGTCTCAGTTCAGGCCACCTGGGGAGGCCATACAGCTGCACCCCCACCACCAAGCCAACACCAGTCCACGCTCCCCAGAGCCAGGGGTCATGACTTTCTCTGAGCTCTGTCCTAAGGGCGGCCTGGACGCCCCACGTGTGCGCCCTGCCTGAGACGGAGTGTTACTCACGGTAAGGAACGGGTGCCTGGTGTTCTGCAGGACCCGGCTCTCGGTGACCGTGTGGGCAACTTCATCCTGCAAACAGAGGCTGGGTGAGGGGCTGGAGGGCAGCACCATGCCGGCCTCACACCCCGCCTCCAGCCTGAGAAGATGGGGAAGGAACGGGTTGGTGAACTCCAACTCCGTTCCTAACCAACGCAGAGAACATGAATTATCACTCACATGCCCTAATGAAATACCAGACCCAGACAAGACCACTCAGTGACTCGCTGTCAAAACCACCAGGTGAAAAGCTAATGGAGACTTCTGACAAGGGAGGATCCCGCTGTCACCACCTGGACCCACAGGCCAAGTCTGACATCTGCAGGTGGGGGAGCAGACATGGTGTTCCTATAAATGGTGGCGACCCTATAAACATTCTTGAAGGACCCGGCTCTAGTCAGGACTCTAGGCTGTGAGCAATGGCTCCCGGTGTGTGGTCCCTACACTGGCAGCATCGGTGTCACCTCGGAATTTAGGAAAACACAAATTATCAGGCCCCGCCTTGGACCCACGAATCAGAAACTTGGGGTGCGGGCCCAGCACCGATGTCACAGGTCCCCCTCCCCAGACTCTAAGAGGGGCTTGAATTTTGTGTCTGTGTGGGCCCAGAGAGCGGCGGTGCCCGGACACCTGCTCTCCCTCCACGGGGCACGTCTGTCTCCAGGGATGCCGTGGTAACATCGGCAACCAAGTCTAAGAATGTTTCTGACTCACAACTCGGGTGGAGGGCTGCCCTGGTAGGGGCTAGGGATGCGGGGGCACACCACACAGGGCACATCACAGCCTCCCTGGCAGAGAGTGGTCTGGTCTCAAGTGTCACAGCTAAGGCTGAGAAGCCCTGCCCTGCACCCACGACATCTAGGGCTTGTTAATTTTTGTTGGACATGATCACAGTGCCACGATCACAGTCTTTAAGATCATCACCTGTTAAAGACAGACATCTAAGCATGTATGGCTGGGAATCTCTGATACCTAGAACATGCTTTAAGGTACTCCAGAACAAAAAGAGACGAGGGCAGAGCTAATGAAACAAGACTGGCCAAACGGTAATGTTGAAGCTAGGTGACTAGACGGGGCAATTCACTATATTTTTCTTTAAAAATTTTTACATATTTTAAGAATTTCCTAGTTTAAAAACTTTAAATAAGAAAAAAGGAACAGAATTCCATTTCCAGCCCAGCCTCCTCCTCAGACACCCTGAGCCAAGGTCCCCGCCCTAGTGGACCCCCAGGCCCTGCTAGGTGAGGCCCCTGTTAAGACTTTCTCCTTCTTCCTCCCTGGTGTCCAGAGGGTGGGGGACTCAGCAGGCAGGGCCACACTCTCTGAGCCTCAGGCTCCCCTACTCTGGGGCCCCACAGGACTAAGCAGTGGTTCTGGGGGTGGGGGGGACACAGCAGCAGACGCAGGAGGCGTCCCGCCTGGTGTGTGCTCCTGACCACAGGCACGCTCCGGGCTGGGCTCCAAGACAGCTGGCCCACAGTAGCCCGGGGAGGGCCTACCTTGGCGATGATCACCTCCTTCCGCAGGATCTTCATGGCGTAGTAGCGGCCGGTGGCCTTCTCCCGCACCAGGATGACCTTGCCAAAGGTGCCCTTGCCCAGGAGTTTGAGATAGTCGAAGTCATTCATGGTCTGCCCGGGATGGGGAGAGAGTCGGGCAGTCAGAGCTTGGCGTGTGGCCCGTGGGAAGAAATTTTAACAAAGAGAAGAGAAAATTCAAAGGACACTATTGCCAAAATGCCCAGGCGGGAGCAGGGAGGCCCCAGGCAGCAACTGTTTGTTCTGAAGTGGCCTTCAGACTGAGGCTCTCCCACCATCGGCTTTCCCTGGCATGGGGCCCTGGGGGGCTGGGCCAGGGCTCTGAGGTGGGGCACAGCGGTCTTCACCACCACTCAGGATGAGGCTGCCCCACATCCCGTGGGCCCAGGGCAGTACCGTGCCATCTACCACCTGAAATCACCACACCCACAGGGCAGTCAGGAGGTGTCCGGGCCGGGGCCCTGCGCTCCTGGTTCAGAATTCCAGGGGGCAGGGCTGAGAGGAGAGGGGTGCTCAGACCAGCAGGCCTCAACCTCCCCGCTCCAGCACTCACCACCTTGGCCCGCGCCTTGCTAACTGCCACCTCCATCTCCTCGGCCGCAGACGAGTCGCTGGGGGAGCCGCACTTGTAGTCCATGGGGTCCTCCCCCGGGCCCCGCTGCTTGAGGCTGTTGGCAACCATCTGGATGGCCCGCATCCACTCCTCCCTGTGTGAGCACATGTCTGGGGATGAGTCCTAGGGCGCCTGGGCCTCAGGGCAGGAGGGGCTGAGCCCCATGAGCAAATGACTCAACACCTTCCAGCATTCTGGGGAGATCTGCCTGACCGAGGGGAGCGGAACTGCTACAGGCCCCTCTAGCTGTGGCAGATCGGGAGATGGCAAGACTAGAATAAGAACAGAGACTATCCGTGTATCCAGCAGGGGCCTGACCCAAGGGCCACTTGAAATAGAGGAGCAATTCATGACCAGAGGGGAGACTGCCTTTCCTCACGGGCTCTGAAAACTAAGCTGCCTTCCTGAGCCTTGAACCAGGGAGACAGTGCTCCTCTGACGCCTTGGGAATGAATGATGAGCTCATGCGTACAAGTGACCAGTGTTTTGTAAAAGAAAACCAAGAACAGAAGGAAGCGTTCATTCACCAAAGAAGGTGGAGATCTTACAAGGCAAGAGCTGACCAACAGAACCCCCTGGAGGTGCCTGTCTGGGGATGGGTGGCTCACGGGCCATCCTGCTGGGACTGGGGCGGGGTGGGGAAGACGCTGGCAAACAGGGAAGCAGGTCCCAGCAGAAGGGAGACAGGTTTAAGAACAATAAACTAGTTCTGTCACTCATGATTTAAACTCGCTGGGAAAGAATTTTCTTTTGATACTCGCAACAGACTGGTCTGTAGAGACGGGAAAATACATCTAGGAGAAATAAGTAAAAAAAAGCCTGCTGTGCTCATTCATGTCTGACTTTGTGATCCCATGGGCTGTAGCCCACCAGGACTACTCTGTCCATGGGATTTTCCAGGCAAGAATACTGGAGTGGGTTGTCATTTCCTTCTCCAGGGAATCTTCCCAATCCAGGGAATGAACCCACGTCTCCTGCATCTCCTGCATTGGCAGGCAGATTTGTTACACTGAGCCACCTGGGAAGCCCAAGTAAAAAAGACCACACACCAAAAAGAAAAAAGTATGAGGCTAAATGATGCTAAATTGCTTGGACCCACTACACAATTTTAGGGGTCAGCCCAACATCTGTTGAGCCCCCCGCGGATTTTGATCATGTCTGTAAAAGCCATGTGACCAGCCCTGGCTGAGCCCCACGGCTTGCTGAGCAAAAGCAGCACCCAAGTCCCAGGGTCCCAGTTCACACCAGAAGCTCTGCCTCTCTCCTGGCCTCACTCACTCAAGAAGACCTCGCTTCCTAAGACAGTTGCAAGAGTCCCAGGAGCACGATTATCAGGGGCTGGTGCAGGGGCCCTTCCCAAGCCCGAGCGGAGTCTGGGAGCCCCAGACGCCATGTGTGTCTGCCCCACAAGGGCAGGGCTTTGGGGCTGGTGTGACCCAGCCCCCGGCAGGTACTCAGAAGACACGTGGGGAATGGCTGAGAGAGGCAGCCAAAGCCCTGGGTGGCCCTAAGCCTGCTGCACACCCAGGCCGAGCGGCGCGAGCCTCTCCCCTCCCCGACCCAATACCTCAGGCGGGTATTTCTCAATGGGTTTCACCCAAGCCCTCCTTGGAACAAGTAATGGGACAAATCCCTGGCCCTACATTAATATTCCTGTTTCCAAAAACTGGGGGGGAGGGGAGCATACCCTGCGACACACTCTATCAGATCAGAACTGTCCTCTCAGAAATCTGAAAATGCTGAATTTGGGTATATGGCCATGGATTGAAGAAAAAAAAAATCACCCATCTCCTAAAATAGGCTGAATATACTTAAAAAAAAAAAGGCATATACCTCACATGTAGAGATCGTGAGGGACTGCCACATGGAAAAAGCAATTTGCAGGCCAAGATGTGCATGTACTATTGTCTGTCTATAAGGGAGGAAGAGACAGTCCACCCTCAGGAGCCTGAGTGGACAAGAGATGGAGCCTCCACAGTGCGGGAGGGGCACCAGAAGCAGGGGACAGCAGAGCTGGGGCTCAGACAGCAGCCCTGGTACTGGGGCGAGCCCCTGCCCCCAGCTCGCCCCCTCCTCAGCACCCAGGCAGCACTGAGACACTGGGGAGCTGCCATGTACAAAACCTGCACCCAGAGAAAGTTCTTGCCTCAAGGAAGGGGCTAAAGATTACATTGGAGGGGCCTGGGCCCGTCCCACCCGGAGCCGGAACCCACAGGGGTGCACACGGAGCCTGGTTGGGGGTGACTCTCCGCCGCCTGACACGTCCTGGATCTGGTTCCAACTGGACTGAGGTGGCATGGTTGCGGCACTCAGAATTTCAGAGAAAAGGCAAGGGCCTCTGTCCAGGCACCTCCTCAAGGGCTTGCAACATGGTGTCTGGGGCAGAGGGGAGCTTCCTCCCCGGGCTGGGGCTGATGGGCCTTCCATCCCTCAAAGGAAAGCTCCCAGGGAAACGCTGAGGAAAATAATGGTTCCAGACACACCACCTCACTCCATGCTCCTTAAGAGGGCTGCAGAGGGAGCAGCCGTGCTCCCGATGGGAAACTGAGGTGCGCGGAGGTGGGTCTCCTGTGGGGGTTCCACAGTCAGGAGGCTGTGGCGCTGAGACCCACACTCGGCGCTCCGCCAGGCCCTCCAGCCCAGGGGAATGGTGCTTGGGGCACTCACGGGCGGGCTCAGGGACACCACCCTGCATGCACAGAGTCCAAGGGCACGGCAACGGCAAGCTGCCTCTCAGGAGCCCTGACCCCGCCATGTTTCCAGCCCACCTTCCGAGAGGGCCCCCCTCACTAAACAACACACGGCCCTCCACTTGCTCCCAGAGCTGCTGAAGTGCTTTACGTGAAGTAACTCCTTTTGAGTCCTCCCTGCATACCTCTGAAGGAGGTGCTATTATTCACCTCTTCTTACAGACAAGGAGACTGAGGCACAGAGGGGTTGACAGTTACCCAGTGGCAGTCAGCAAGCAGAGGCCCAGGGACACAAACCCAGCCAGGCTCTGCAGGGCGGTGGCAGGCAGGGGAGCTGGGCCTGATCTCACCCCACTGCCAAATGGCCGTGGGACCCTGGGCGGCCTCACTTCTAGGACCTCCATCTGCCCCTCGTGTTCCCTGGGCCTGACACCACGGCTGAGAGGACAGACTCTGGAGCTGGAAGGCCTAGAGGGAATCCGGGCTCTGCCCCTTCCGGAGGCAACCATGGGTGGGCCACCTGACTTTCCCAGGGCTGTCCAAGGAAGGAAGGAGACACCGACATCCAGTGCTCAGGACAGAGCGAACACCTCAAAGGGCTGTGAGGAGTCCCCAGCCAGTCCCTCCTGAGTGGCTTCTGGGTGCCAGCCTTCTTCCGGGCGCTGGGGGTGCAGCAGGGAACCAGCCCCATTGGAGCTCCAGGCCCAACATGCAAGACACCTGTGTCAAGGCTCCAAGGCAGAGGCCAGAGAGAAAGCCCCTGCTCAGGGTGGTCAAGGAAGGCCTCTCCAAGGAGGTGGCACATAGTCAGGACCTGGAGGACTTCCCTGGAACGTGGGGCCTCCCCAGGGCCAAGAACAGACACTTGGCTGTGAAATAAGTGAAATGGAGGGGAGGAGGCAGCCCTGTGAAGTGTCAGGAGGGAAAAGAATCCAGGCAGAGTGACCAGCATGGTGAAGGCCCTGACGAGGAAGCCTGGGGTGCCTGTGGAAAGCCCAGCAGGTGCCAGCCTGGCTGGAGCCAACCGAGAGAGAGGAATGGAAAGGATGAGAGCAGGAGGGAGGCCACGGCGTGAAGGAGTTAAGTCTTGATCCTTCACATCACAGAAGTCCTGGAAGGGTCTATCAGGGCTGACAGGACCTGACTTAAGTCAGCAGCTGCTGTGTGGAGTATGGGCTGAGAGTCTCAAGAGGAAGCACAAGGCTGGTCCCACGGCAAGAGGAGAGGGTGACAGAGGATTTGGAGGCGAGAAAACGTGGCATGACTCTATGGGCCCCCCGAGCCAAGACGCTTCCACATCCTCCTAGCTCCTCACAATCACTGAGCCCCACCGGGACAGCGGCACAGTAACTGGTCTGACTCCAGATCCTGGGCCCCAGCCCTGGGCCACCCGGCTGAGCAGAATGAATTGCACCCTGGAGGGAAGGCCAGTGGCCTGGAGGTGACAGGGCTGTCCTCGTCACAGACTCGGGAAGAACAGCTGACTGCTGGTCTGACGCCAGATGGGGCCCTCTCTCTTAACCAGGGTCCTCCTCTGAACCAGAGGGGTGTTCACAGCTGGAGGCATCTGGGGTCCCCCTCTGCTCAGACACTCTCAGATGGGCTGCCTTGGCTGATTCAGGCCCAAGCCCTGCTTGGCAAGCAAAACATAAGGCTCTTCAGATCTTCTTCCTTCTTTTATTCTGTACCTCTCTGGGCATTGGTCTCACCATTATTATGTCTGTTTAGCAGGTAAGGAACTCCTGCCTAGAAATGTTGTGAGGATAAGTGAATTAATACATGTGAAGACCTTAGAACAGGGTCTGGCTCAACAGAGCATTAGTCATAACTGTTCTTTTATTCATTTCACAAATATTTACTGAACACCTAGTTATGTTCCTGGCACAAATAAACAGAAAATGTCACAACAGGTAGGACAGATGTTATGAAGACAAATAAAGCAGGCTAAGGGTAACAGTCATGGAAGGCAGGCAGGACCCTCCAAGAATGTGGCATCCATCTGAGCAGAGACCCCACAAAGTTAAAAGCAGAAATATAATGACATCTGGGGAAAGAGGATTCCAAGCAAAGGAAATAGCAAGTGCAAAGGTCCTGAGGTAGGAAGTGTGCCTGGCATGTTTAAGGAACAGCATGGAGGCCACGGTGGCAAAAGTGAGGGAACTGGTGGCAGGAAAGTGTTCTGAGGCCAGATCATGCAGGTCTTTGTAGAACAGGGCACATCAGCTTTGGCGTTTACTCCAAGTGAGACTAAGAGCCTCAGAGTTCTAAACAGAGAAACTGCACGCTAAGATTTCCATTAAAAAAGATCACACTAATGTGATGCCCTGTTAAATATTCCTGCCAAGACCAGGGGTCGGCCAACTTCTCCTGGAAAGTGCCGAAGAGTAAATATTTTAGGCCTTGCAGGTCACACAGTCTCTGTTACAACTCAGTCACTTCTCAGTTCTGCCACAGGACAGCAAAGAGCAGTCACAGATAATTGGTAAGTGAATAGGCATGGTGTTCCAATAAAACTTTATTTATAAAAATAGGAGGCCAGGCCATAGTTTGCCTACCTTGATTCAGACCTAATTTCCAGTTTACA
Source organism: Cervus canadensis (assembly GCF_019320065.1). NCBI lineage: Eukaryota > Metazoa > Chordata > Mammalia > Artiodactyla > Cervidae > Cervus > Cervus canadensis. The sequence continues at coordinate 23,400,665 of NC_057403.1, read as the reverse complement.
GGAAATACAGGCACAGAAGAACAAAGAGAACAGTGCCAAAAGACAATAATATGACACATGCAGAGTACGGGGCATCCTACAAGACAACCAGCCTGGCTTGTCAAAAAAGAAAAAAAAAAAAAATCATGTCGTGGCAGGGGAAGAGACACAGAGGTTAAACTAGATTAAAACGGGACACAGACAGCATGTACCTTGGTTTATCAAATCCTAGTCTGAAAAACAACATTTTGAGGACAACTGGGGAAATTTAACTATGGCTCAGATCTGGGGAGGACGTTAGTAAATATTAATGTTACAAATAATCACCTCTGGTGTGATAAGGGCACCAAGATTCTGTAGAAGAAACTCCTTATTCTTAGGCGATGCCTGCTGATCTATTAAGGAGGAAAGTGTCACGAAGTATGAACAGAAGTTCAAGTTTCAGCATAAAATGCAGCCACATGAGGCCAGCATGGCACACGCTCAACTGCTGAACCTAAGCGCAGGGGATCTAGCTGTTCATTTGAGACAGTGGTCTTTTACCTGTTCCGTCCGTCCTGAAACAACAAGTCATGGCAGGGAGCTGCGCTGGGGAGAGCCCGCTGGGGGAGGAAGCGAGCAGGCTGCCGTAGCGGCGACCACTCACCAGAGTGGCCCCGTCGGCCCCCCCGCCCCCCCCCCGCTCCTCAGGCTCAGGCCTGGCAAAGCAGCGAGCACAGTCACGAGCAGAGCAGCCTCCCTCTCCTGGGTTTCTGACTCGTACCTTCCCTAGGGTTAAGGTCAGGAATCTGGGGTCTGGTCTCAGAGCGACCCCATCAGATTTCTCTCCAGAGGCAGCAGCAGGTACTAAGAAAAGGAGGAAAGTGGGGGCACTCCAGTCCCTACGGTCTTGGTAAAGGGATTCTTCCCCACGCCAAAGAGCATGGCATTACGAAAATGGAAACTAGAGTAGGTCTCTTGCTACTAAAACTCTGCCGGCTCCCCACGGCTCCTGCTCCAGGCTTGCAAAGTGTGTGCCAGGTACTGCTGAGTCCAGGGCTTCCTGTTTATCATCCCCCTGAATCTTTCAGCAACCGTGTGACAAACCCCAATTGATTCACTGCTTGCCAAGCCCTGTGGGGACCTCCATCTGGAGCCCAGGCGCCGGCTGAGCTCGCCAGCTTCAAGGCCTCCGCTTCCCCTCTTCCAAGACCCCTAGCCCTGATTCTTTAGTCATGCAGAAGCCTTTGTGGTCCCTGGGATGACAGGCTGCCTTGCATCCAGGCTTTTTCATAGGCTGGTCCCTTTTCCCAAAGCCACCTTCTTCTTCCTATCTCCACAACGGACTCCTCCCCCATTTCTCAAAACTCAGCCCAACACCTAGACCCTATGCCCCTTCTGATCCCAACTGGCTTTTACTGGCAGGACATGTTTCCTGTGTCCAGTTTTCATCTGAGTAATATCTCAGGGGGCCTGAGATGACCATTCTGTTCCCCATAGTGGGGCAAGTATATTTTCAACCTTGGGAAGCTTTGCAATGACACAGTTTAGATTACAGTAGCATGTCTTTTCGCTCTAGAAATGCACTACCCACAAGGGCAGCCACTAGCCCTAGGTGGCTATTTAAATTAATTAAGTAAAATACAAAATTCTGTTTCTCAGCTTCATGAGCCACGTTCACATGCTCAGCAGGCACACGTGACTAGTGGCTACCCTGCTGGACACTGCATTTCTACCATGGCAGAAGCTTCTCTTGGACAGCACTGATTTAGGGTGCTCCAGAGGATCAGCTGAATCCTCACCCCAAAGACAAGCTAAAAAAATGTTTCTCAAAATGAAAGCCACACGGGTTCGAACCCTGGTCAGTGAATTAAGATCCCACATGCCGCATGGCAGCCAAAAAAAAAGGAAAAAAAAAATCTATCAAAGTGAAGGCCAAAGGGACAACATGAGGGAAAAATATTTGCCACTCGTTGCAAACGGGCTAAGCTCTCTAATATATAAAGAGCTTTCACAAATAAATAAGCAAAAGACCAAGTACCCCAAAGAAAAACAGACAAAGGACATGAACAGACAATTCAGAAACAGAAACTCACATGGCCCTTGAACACACAACATGTAAGGACACACACTCACCAAACGTTTGGTAAAAAGTTGAATGTTTGAAAACACAGGCTGTGAGAACCCTCTTAGACATAGGCATAACCCTCTTAGAATTCTATTACGCCTAATACCAATACAATTGGTAATAAAAATTACCAATGCATACTCCCTGTGACCCAGTAATTCCACATCTAAGAATCCACCTTACAGATTCACCTGCATGTATGTCAAACAAGGTAACCACAAGTTGTTTCACTGTGGCATTGCTTCTCCCATCCAAGTACTAACCAGGCCCAACCCTGCTTAGCTTCTGAGATTAGACAAGATCGGGCGTGTTCAGGGTGGTATGGCCTGTAGACTGTGGCACTGCTTCTAATGAGCCCAAAAGGCTGAAACAACCCCAATCACCATTAATAAAGAACTGCTAAACTCAGGGACACAGATGTGCACCTGTTAAAAAGAAAAATGCAGCAGCAGCATCTCTATATATACATAGAAGCAGAGAGAGTCCCCAAGATACATTAAATAAAACAACAATTTGGGCATGGTGTCACCTTTTGTATAAAAAGAAAAAACAAGAGGAGCAGGGCACAGAAGTGATATCTGAACGAGCTTGTCCATACTCATTGAGAAGAAGATCCCATAGGACACGTAAGAACAGCAGGCAATTTGTGGGTGGGGGATATGGCGTGCGGGGCTGAAGTGAGAGTGAAGCTTTCACTAGACACCTCCTCGTGCTGTTTTGCATTTGTGAACTAGGTGAAGCTGCTATCTCTTCTCATTAGTAAGTTGATCTTTTAGAAAACAGAATCTCTGGACCACCTGCCTCTATATCAATGGAGATGCTCATTAAAAAGGCAGCTCCCTGACCCTCTGCAGGTCTCCAGATAAGCAGAGGCCCTGAAGAGGCCCAGAGTGCCTCACTGCTAACAAACTGTCGTGATTCCAGCACACCCTCCCATTGAGGACACAGAACGGGGAGAACCCCTGCTCCTCCTAGCTCACACAAGGGCTGAGATGGGAAACTCCTAGGTAGGGACTCAGGGGAATCTCTCCCTCTGTACCCCTCGCCTCAAACTGAGCCTGGCTCCTCCCAAAGGGCGGCCACGCTGAGGCCCCAACTTGCCTCTCGTCCGGGGAGTCAACATGGAAGGTCCTCTCGATGACTGTGGTCCACTGCAGACAGCGAATGACGAAGGTATTCGGTCGAGGTCTCTCGGTCTTCATCAGCTGGCATTCTACAGAAGAGGGGTGTGAGCAGAGTGTGAGGGGCAGCCCGCGTTCCCCAAGTCACCCCCGTGTGCCAGTCCTGTGACATTACTGACCAAGAGAGCCTGTCCCTACAGGTCGTGTGTGTGTGTGTGTGTGTGTCTGTCCCTACAGGTCCAGTGTGTGTGTGTGTGTGTGTGTGTGTGTGCGCCTGTCCCTACAGGTCCAGTGTGTGTGTGTGTGTGTGTGTGTGTGCGCCTGTCCCTACAGGTCCAGTGTGTGTGTGTGTGTGTGTGTGTGTGTGTGTGTGTGTGTGTGTGTGTGCGTGTGTGTGTGTAAGGGGGACCGCCCACCCAACGGTGATGGGTCACTGGTCAGGGCTGTGATGCGGGATGGTGGGGCATCCAGAGGCAGCCAACCCCGTCCAAGGGCTCAGAAGGCTTTCCCAGAGGAAGGGCATCCCTGTACTGAGCCCTGAAGGCAGCAGAGGGCATTGGGTACAGAAGCCTAGAGCTGAGAGAGGGCCCGGTGTACTTAGGGAAGAGCAAATCCCATGTGAGGAGAGAAGGGAGAGACGGGCTGGAGAAGTGAGCGGGGGCTGGCCTGCAAGGCTCGGGGGCATGGAGAGGAACCTGGACTGTGTCCTGAGGGAGCAGGAAGAAACAAGAACTTAGACCCTCTGGTTGTTGTGTAGAGGTGACAGAGAAGGGAGGCTGGAAGCCCAGGGAGGGCATGGGGCCATCCAGAGTAGGGGAGGGGAGGGAAAGCAGGCAGACCACAGGGCCACAGTGGGGTGCATAGAAGCATCTGGATCACCGTCCTGGCCTGAGGATGAGAGGCAACAAGGCCCTCCTGGAGGAGATGGGGGGAGAAGTTCAGGGAGGGAGAGGGGACTCAAAGGATGGTGTGCCTCATGGAGGGGATCTCACGGCAGGACACTCAAGGATACCCAAGGAGAGATGTGCAGAAAAGCAGCTCAGGCCAGGTGGGGAGTTTGGGAGGGCAGCTGGGGCCAGGGACGGCCGTGCCGGGGTCACCAGCACACGGGAAAGCCACCAAGGCAGGGCTTTAAGCAGGACGGAGAGGTGAGTGGGGCTGGATCCCAGAAAGAGCAGGCGGGCTGCTCGAGAGGCGAGGCTGGGGACGAGGCTAGAGCAGGAGCCGGGGGGAGAGGCCCGTGTCTGGGCTACGTCAGGGCAGTAGAGATGAGTGACTCTGAAACGTTCTTAGGGGGTGTGACAAGAATGTGGTGACCCACTGGGTCAGCGGAGAAGGAAGGTGACGGCGGCGGGAGGGCAGGTTCTGTGAGGCCCAGGCAGGGGTTCTGCACGGGCCAGGCTTTCACTGATCAGCTTCCGGCTAGAAGGCTCAGCCTCAGGTACCACAGAGGGGCCAGAAGGCTGCTAAGTGCCCCAACTCCTTTCTTCCTCCTGCTCTCCACTGGCGATCAACACAGCCCCCAGGCCCAGGAAACACAGAGGTGGAGCAGGAGAGGGTGGAAAACAGACCTGGGAGCAAACAGACCCCAGACAGGCCTACAGCCTGGAACAAACACGCCCCACGTGCCCCCAAGACGCACCTGCGACAGAGAAGTTGTTTAAGGGGGGCAGGGTCTGGTCGGGGGCCTCAGGCCGCTCCTTATAGCCAATGAAGGAGCCGTCGCTCTTCAGCAGGAAGTACCGGGGCCGCCAGGTCTTGATATATTCACCTGAACAGGCAGGGTGGGAGGGAGAGAGGTCAGGGCAGCCAGCCCCGCGGGACAGTGCCTGGCAAGGGGCCCCACACTGGGAGGAGGACGGACAAGAGGGTGAGGAGTGTGCTTCTCCCGGAGAAACCCTCCAGGCGGCCCCAGCTGACGCAGGCTGGGCGCTGGGCTGGGCCCAGTGATCCAGAGGTCACGCCTGGCAGGAAGGCGCCGCACCGCCCCGGGGCACCAGCTGCCTCACAGTGTGGCCAGCAGTAAGCCATCCTCGCCAGAGCATGGCCCAGTCCCAAGGGAGGCCCAGGCTGCTAACATACATGCCTTGTGGCCCCAGAGGGCCAAATCCCATGGGCGGGTATTCACTCTACAGCTGCGTGGGGGGATCAAATGTCAAAACACTGTGCCAGGCCGGGTATTACTGCTGCTGTGCCCTCCAGGTGCTCCTTGACTCCTTCCATTTGTTCTAACCATGAATATCCAAGCACCCCGTGTACGTACATATACACACACACACACTCCTCAGAGAGGTGGCTAAGCACTAAAATGAAATGGGGAAACACATATCTGCACAAAAACACATATATAAATACCCATAGCAACATTATTCATAATAGTAAAGAGCAGAAACTCCAAAGTGCATCCACTAACAAATGGATAAGTGAAATGTGGCATATCCATATGATGGAATATTAATATTACTTGGTCATTAAAAGAAATGAAGTATTGGGAATTCCCTGCCAGTCCAGTGGTTAGGGCTCTGTACTTCCAATGCAGAGGGTGAGGGTTCGACCCCTTGTCGGGGAACTAAAATCCAATACGCAATGCGGCCAAAAAAAGTATTGATACATGAAGTATTAATACACGCTACAAGGTGGATGAACCTATATACAGAAAAATTACAAAAATCCACAAAACAATTACTAGAGCTAACAAATTCCGCAAGATCAACACACAAAAACAAATTGTGTTTCTATACACTAGCAATAAATAATCCAAAAAAGAAAACAAATCCATTTACAACAGCACAAGTAGGCAACAATTTATACACTAAAAACTACAAAACAGGGGCTTCCCTGCTGGCTCACTGGTAAAGAATCTGCCTGCCAATGCAGGAGACCCAAGTTCAATCCCTGGTCCTGCAAGACCCAAATGCCTCAAAGCAACTAAGCCCATGCTCCACAACTATTGAGCCTGTGCCAGAGCCTGTGCGCCAAAACTATTGAGCCCATGTTCCACAACTACTGAAGCTAGTGTGCCCTAGAGCCCACACTCCGCAACAAGAGAAACCACTGCAATAAAAAGCCTGCACACCACAACTAGAGTAGCCCCTGCTTGCTGCAATTAGAAAAAAGCCTGAGGAAAAAAAATAATAATAAAAAAAAAGAAAAAAGCCTGTACAGCAACGTAGACCTAGCACAGCCAAAAATAAATAAATAGAAATCATTAAAAACAAACAAACAAAAAAAAAACACTGCTGAAAGAAACTAAAGACCTAAATAAATGCAAAGATCCTGTGTCATGAATTGAGACTTGATATTAAGATTGCAATACTACCCAAAGCCATTTACATACAGATTTAACACATTCCCTATCAAAATCCAATAGCCTTTTTTTGCTGTCGAGGAAGAATCAACCCTCAAATTTACATGGAATTCAAATTCATGCGGCAAGGGGTTCCAAATAGCCAAAGCAATGTTGAAAAAGAACAAAGGGAAAGGACTCATACTTCCTGATTTCAAAACTTACTACAAAGCTACAATAATCAAATCAGTGTGGTATAGGATAGCCATACAGACCAAAGGAGTAGAACTGAGAGTCAAAAAATAAATCTACACAACTATGGGCAACTAATTTTCAACTACAGTACTAAGACCATTCCATTGGGGAAGACCAGTCTCTGCAACAAATAGTACTGGGACAACTGGATATCTGCGCGCAAAAGAACAGAGATGGAACTCTACACCATATTTTAAAAATTAACTCAAAGTGGATCTACCTAAAAATAAGAACTAAAACTATAAAACTCTTAGAAAAATACACAGGTAAATCTCTGTGACCTTGAACTTGGCAACAGATTCTTAGATATGACAACAAAGGGAAAAAAATAAAGTGGACTCATTGAAATAAAAAATTTTGTACAAAAGATGTTATCACAAAAATAAAAAGACAACCAACCAATAGAATGGATGAAAATATTTGCATATCATATGTCTCATAAGAGTCTAGTATCCAGAATACATAATGAACTTTACACCTCGGCAACAACTAAAAAAAAAAAAATGCAAAAAATGGGTGAAGGACTTCCCAGGTGGCTCAGTGGTTAAGAATCCACATGCCAATGTAGGAGATACAGGAGATACCGTTTTGATCCTGGATTGGAAAGATCCCTTGGAGGAGGAAACGGCAACCCACTCCAGTATTCTTCCCTGGAGAATCCCATGGACAGAGAAGCCTGGTGGGCTACAGCCCAAGGGGTCACAAGGAGTCAGACACAATTGAGCACGCATGCGGTGCCTAAACACTATACATGAAGGACTATAAAGGTATTTCTCCAAAGACAAACAATGACCAAAAAACATATAAAAAGATGCTTAACACCATCAGTCATTAGGGAAATGTAAATCAAAACCATGATGAAACACCACTTAACACCCACCAGGATGGCTTTTATTAAAAACAAACAACAAAAACTCAAAAGAAAAATAGCAGGTGTGGGTGAGGATTTGGAGAAACTGAACCCTTATGCACTGCTGGTGGGAACATAAAATGGTGCCGCCCTGTGCAACTGTGGCATTCCCTCAGAGTCTGATACAGAATATACTGTGGACCACATGTACAGAATGTGTGATCCAGATATTTTATGTATTTTTTCTATATTATCTAACTACATAGAATACACTAGATTATAAGCAATATAATCTAATACATACCTATTGGGGCTTCCCTGGCAGTTCAGTGGTAAAGAACCCACCTGCCAATGCAGGAGACGTGGGTTCAATCCCTGAGCTGGGAAGATCCCCTGAAGAAGGAAATGGCGACACTCCAGGATTCTTGCCTGGTGATTCCCATGGACAGTGGAGACTGGTGGGCTACAGTCCATGGGGTCGCAAAGAGTCGGACATGACTGAGTGACTAAACAATAGATATGTATGTCCCTGCAATTCCACTCCTAGGTGTATACCCCCCAAAATTGAAAACAAGTACTCAAATATCTGTATGCAAATATTCATAGCAACACTATTCACAACAGCCAAAAGGTAGGAATAACTCAGCTGTCCATCAATGGACATACAGATAAACAAAATGTGATATACTGATACAACGAAACATTGTTTGGCTATAAAAAGGAATGAAGTACTGTCTGACACATGCTACAGCATAGAGGAACCTTACAAACCTTCTGCTCAGTGAAAGAAACCAGACTTCAGCAGCCACATGTTGTATGATTCATTTATATGAAATGTCCAAAATAAGTACATCCATAAAGACAGAAAACAAACTGGTGGCTGCCAGGGGCTGGGAAGAGGAGAATGAAAACTGCCTGCTTCAGGCGCTGGGGGCAGCCTTTCAGGCAGATGAAAACACTCTGGAACTAGACAGAGCTAGTGGTTACACAATGCTGTCAAAGCAGTAAAAGCCACTGGTTGTGCACTTTAAAACACTTAATTCTGTGCTGTGTAAATCTTACCTCAATTTGAGAAACAAAAACAAAACTAGACAAATTCATAGATGCTACTGGAGGTTAGGAGAGCGGTTACTGCTTGCAAGAGGCAGACACCCTTCTGGGGATTGACTTACTCTATTCCTGACCTGGACACAGGTTTTGGAGTGAGTTTACGATCTGGGCACTTACCTGTGGGGTTTTATATGTCGGTAACAAGCTACAAAAAACCAGAAGGAAAAACATCCTCACAACAATCCCATTTTACAGACAGGGAAACTGAGGCACAAAGAGGTTCCAGTGCTTGCCTGAGGCTCATGGTTGTTAACTGGGAGAGCTGGGATTGGAACCTGCGTTTGCTCTGTCCAGAGTCATTGACACTGTCTGCTTGTAAGCTGGCAGACGCTGCCTGGCCCGGAGGCTGTGTCAGAAAGGGGACCTGCACGCGGCATGAAGGACCCGGTCCCTGAGTGGACCTTGCTGAGCGAGAGGCAGCTTGTAAGCCAGGCGCTGGCGCAGGCCTTGGAGCCTGGACCGTGGCACTGCCACCCCCCTGCCGGAGCCCCAGGCACCTCAGTCTTCCTGCTGAGCTGCAGCTTCCGGTCTGCAGGACGGTGCCCACCGCACGGGGCCTCCTGCGAACACAGCCCCAGGCCCGGCACAGAGTGGGCAGAGCGGGCACACAGTGAGCTGAGCTGCTGTTATTTCAACCACCAGGAGTAGGGCAGGGTGGCGCACGTGTCTGAAGAGTGGCAGGGCCCACCTTGCCCTGCCCACCACTGCTGGCTGCTGCTCGGAACGACAGGCACTGGGAGGCCCAGGAGAGATGTGCGTGAGCGTGTATGGGTACGGCACAAAGCCGAGACAGAAGGTCATCTCAGCACCATGTCTGGGCCCCCGGAGATGAACTGAGACACTGAAGGCCTGGGAGGGGCTGAGATCCACTCAGTGGCACCAGCAGCCTCGGGAGCCACTGCCCGGCCATAGTTCTCCAGCCACCTCCGGAGCGCTCCCACCCCAGCCTAGAGAGCCACAGGCCTCAGAAAACTCAGGAGCCGGAGACCTGGCACACCTTATTACACTCATACCATCCACACACATGATCCCAAGCAGCCATTCAACAGATATTAAGTGCCTACTGCATGCCAAGCACTTTTCCAAGGCACTGCTCTCATGAAGCTGACACTCTCAGAGGCCTGGGCTATTGACCCATTTTACAGAGGGGAAACCAAGGCTCAGAGAGATGACACAGTCACACTGAAGGAAATGGCAGAGCCGGGGTTAGAACTTTGACACCTGCCAAGGTGCAGAAAGCTCCATCATCAGCCCCAAACTCAAGGCCCAGTCCGGGCAGGTAGGCCAAGGGGCCTTGAATACCACCCTGCCTGGGAAGGGCAGTAGGGAAGGCTCCGTTCTTGCTCGTGCGGGGTTGGGGTGGGGGATCCTCAGCACCACTCTGGGTGGGCGGGCTGGGACAGTGCAGGGTGCACGGGTACTTCTCCCAGTTTCTGCAGGGCCAGCCCACCAGCTTCCCAGCCTGCCTCAAGCATGCCCAGCCCACTCCCCTCCACCAACTCGGCCCCCTTCACCCATGCCCCCGTTAACTGTGGGGCTCACTCCCTTGCCTCCTTCAGATCTTTATTCAAACACCCGCTTCTTGGTGAGGCCCTCCCTGACCAGCCCCTCTCTGACGGCCCCCTCACCCCTCCCCTCACACTGCTGTTTCCCTCCAAGGCACCAGCCACCACTGGGCACACTCGTGTACTCAGGTGCCCCTGTCTCTCCCATTAACGTATGACACCAACACAAGGACGGGAACTGTGGGCTGTCTGGTTCACTGCTGTATCCCCAGCGCCTAGAACATGCCTGAAACACGGGAGCTGCTTGATGCATGTCTGCCAAGTGAATGAGAGCGTGCAGACGTGGCCCCCTCAGGTCAGGCGCCCCACTCTGCAGGGAAAGGTCCACGGAAGCTAGGACAGCCAGCCTCCTTCACCCCTGGGTGCCTGGACAAGCTGGCTCTCGGCCTGTGCTTCTTCCCAGCTGCCTAGTATGGCACTGAGCCCGTTCAGTGCGGTGGTGCTGGGGCAGAGGCCTGGGGCCCCAGGGTCGAGTCTCTTGTAAGTGACTTCATTTCTTAGCCACCCTCCAGCACAACCAGACCTGGTCCCGAGCTCGCGCACAACATCCTGGGCTTCCGAACGCCAGGCGAGTTCCAGCCCCTTCCACGGCTTCAGGCGCCGTCGGTCTGGTGCTGTGTCACGGCTCTGCCTGCCTCCTCCGGCTCGCACTCGCTCACTCTGCTCTGGCCACCCTGGCCCACTCTGTTTCCAGGCACACGCCCCCCGCTTTGTCCTCGCTGCCCCATTCCCTGGGACACCCCTGCCTGGCTATCTGCATAGCCTGCTCCCTCACCTTCTCCTGGCCTTCATATACTGGTCCCTCCTCAGAGCCGCTTCCATGAACCCCTTCTTTCTCCAGCGTTCCCCTCAGAGTTCCTACTCTTCACAATGGCATGTATCATCACCTGACATCACGTCTGTCTATCAGTTTATTGTTTGTCCCCCGTCCCTCAATGGATCGCACACTCCGTGAGGACACCACAGTGCCCCCAGAGCCTGCGATAGCCAGCCTGGCACACCATGCACTCTGTCAGTATTTGCTGAATGAATAAATGCTGGATATTGCCTCACTGTGTTACTTTAGCTAAGTGACTTACCTGCTCTAGGCCTCAGTTTCTTCATCTATAAAATGGGACCATGAACAGGAACACTTATGCAGAGGCAGAGTTTGAGGCCTGGCCTGGGCGCTCATGCAGGGGGTCAGCAAGGCCTGGAGACTCAGGCCCAGGCGCAGCCACAGCTCCTCCGTCCAGACTACTTTCAAAGAGTTCATGACAGGGGCTGGAAAGAAGCCACTGGCGGGGGCGGGCAGACAGGCAGGGCTCAGAATGCTGGCTCCTCAGGTGGTAAAGACCCCGTACCTGTGCCTCTCAGGGCACAGCTGCCAGGAGAGCTGGGGCAAAAGGGAGAGACGTGCAATCCCGTGAGTAAACACAGCCCCTTACCGCGCTTATGGAGCCAGCCTTCTTTGATGACAGACACCTCGTTCATGGTGGCAGCGTGACACGCTGTCACCTCACTTGGGACAGCTCAGGGCAGCAGGACATGCAGGAGGTGCGCTGGACAGAGCACAGCCTGCAAGACAAGAGAGGAGCCCGTCAGTCAGAGCGGCAGGGGGACTGGCAGCAACCCCTTCCCTTGGGACACCCTGCCTGAAGCCCCTCTGGCGGCTCTGCCAGGGTGGAGCCAGGGAGGGTAGGGAGAGACCAGCCCGCGGGGCCCAGGCTGGTGGAGGGGGGCAGTGAGAGGCGGTCGGGTCCCTAGGAACCGTCTTGGGGAGGAAAGGACATGACCTTGCCCTCAGAGCCCTCCTCTGGAAGGAGCAGAGGGCCTTGGCTGTGCCCGCGCCCCGTACCCAGGACCCCTTGCCCAGCAAGGCAGCCCCACCACCGCCACTCCTGACTAGGTGGGAGGCTCCACCCCCTGCGTCACTCCAGGCCCCGCGCTGAGGTCACCTGGGATGAATCAGACAGCCCGGGGCACCTGAGGGCGTGCTCAAAGCCACCAGGATCTGCCTGCCACCCCCAAACACACACACACACACACACACACACACACACACGCTTATACTCTCTACTTTCCAAACCAGGCGCCACCAACCTGCCACCTTTAGCAAACCGAGTACCACCCCCCTACCCAGCACCAGGCCACGTCATGTCACTCCCTCAGCCTCCTGGTCCCCACCAGCTGACAAAGGAAAGGAAGGTCTCCGTGCTCCGATCTTTAACAAGAAAGGAACCTACTGCGTAAGCACTTATCTGGGGCCTGGGAGCCAGTCCTGGGGGCTTGACCAAGGCCCTGGTCCTTCCCCGAGACTTCTGCTTCTGTCCTCATGGACCGGCAGCCGACAGACTGACGGACGCCGAGGCCGCTGCTTCGTCTCAGGTTCCCGGGGCGGAGGGGAGAAGCGGGGGAGGCAGCCACCAGCTGGGCCCCTACCTGGAGCCACAGGCCTGGCTGGGGGCCATGGAGCCCAAGGCGCCTTTCGCCTTTCCTGGCCTGGGGTTATTTGCGGACAGCAGGTCAGGAGCTACGGTGGCCCCCAGAGAAGCGGCAGCTGGCCCTGGGGACACCGTGGGCATCAGCTTTCTCTCGTGCCCCAGGGGAGCTGGTGGGCCGGACACACTACTGCCTGGCATGTGACGGTGGCAGGCTGCCCAGGCCCCGGGCAGAGGGAAGGGAGGTGAGCGGGAGGAAGCCGGAGGAAGACAAGATGGACAGTGACAGGGAAGTAAACAGCGGGTGAGAAACCATGTCCTGGACTCGGGGCTGCAAAGACGGGGCCCAGAAGGGGCTCCCTCCCCTGGCAGGTACGGCGGCACCCCAGGGGCTCACCCAGGGACTGAACACACCCAGGACCACCAGACCCTCACTCCGAAATGCCCCCCAGTCTGTGGTTCGACCCTAATGCGACCAGGGTCTCCAGCCCAGCCTCCTGACCAGGTGGCTCAGGTCCAGCGCCGTCCCCTCCCACGAGGACTTGCCCCACCTCCTTCTGGGCCTCCCACCCTCCAATCTGTTTCCCATTCAGCAGCCTGACAGACCCTCAAATCTGACCTGTGCTTTCCCACGGGCCTCGGCAAAGAGCCAGGCTCCCCAGCTTGGGATTCCGGGGCCCTCAGGCCCTGACCTCCGCTGCCCGCCACCCCAGCTCAGCCCCACGGTCCCCACCACCCATCCACCGGCTTCCGGATCACCTCTCCAGCCCCACCTCCCCTCCCACCCAGGCTTCCTCCCTGGGTGCCCAGCCCCTGCTCCCCACCCCTATACTCCACCTGAATCTGACCGTGTCCTTCTCTGCTCACAGCTCCATGGCTCCCCAGAGTGCGCAGAACACACACAAAAGACAAAGTCTTTTCCACCAGAGAAGGCCCCACGTAAGTCGAGAGGCACCTAGAAAGCCCTCAAGAAGGCTAATAACCACGACAAGGATGATCACACACCAGCCACCACCCACCTCCCCAGTTCCTCCCCGACTCCCCCTCTCTGCCAGGTTTCTGTCGCTCAGGCCTCCATCCCCAAAACCTTTTGTGTACTGGGGTTCTCCCTCTTCTCTGAGGTCTCAGCTGAACCAACGCCTCCTCCAGGAAGCCTTCCTGACCTCAGAGGCTGCACTGGGCGCTGTGTGCCCCGTGATCAACTCTCCCCACACCTACAGGCGCTGATTCAGCACACCAGTCCCACGTCTGGCTGCCCACTGAAGGCACAATGGATAAACCCAAGTCTCAGGAGGGGACACGTGTACACCCGTGGTGGACTCACGCTGACTATGGCAGAGACCAACACAGCATTGTAAAGCAACCATCCTCCGATTCAAAATAAATAAGTAAATAAGAGACACAACAGAGTTCGCTCTCTCTTCCTCTGCCACGTGAGGACACAGCAAGATGGCAGCCATCAGCAACCAGGAAGTCAGCACCCAGCAGGAACCAGCCCTGTGGACGCCCTGAGCGTGGGCTTCTCAGCCCTGAGAATTGGGAGAAAGTAAAGGTCTGCTCTTCAAGCAAAAAAAAAAAAAAAAAAAATCTCCCCAAAAGATCTCCAGCCCAAGACCAAACACAGCCACAGAAACAATTCCAGGGTCTGTTCACGCCACCGATCTTTTTCTGAGTATGTTCTAAGCTTCAGACTCTATCCTGCGTGCCAGAAACAGCGCATCTCTAAGACACAGCTCCTGCCTTCAAGAAGGTCACGTTCCAGTGCGGAAGCCAGACAATATACAGGACACAAGGTCTGAGGGTGGCAAAGAAGAACGAACAGGGGAAAGGAGGACCGGAATGGCTGCTGCATTAGCCACGTGGTAGGGGGGACACGTGAGCCAACACCTGAATTAATCGGGGCCGGGGGTGGGGGGCACGTGGCCATGTGGAAGGAACAGATTTCAGGCAGGGGAACAGCAAGTGCAAAGCCCTGAGGAGGCCTGGGAAGGAGCTCCGGGAATGTGGAGAAGCGCCCAGAGGCTGGCCCAGGGTGAGGGGCTGGGACAGGGAGAACACTCAGGGCCTGGAGGCAGGTGTGCTGGGAAGTTCAGAATTCCTCTCCAACACAGGGGCCAACACCACACTTTTGCCAGGTGTGAGCTCCATTCAGAATAGGGCTGGGTTCCCAAACTGGGCTGGGATGGAGAACCCAGGGGCCAAAGGAAGAGCAGATGTACAGGTAAAGACAGGGACCCCAGGCCCACTCGCAGCCCCCCCCCTTCTCTCCGCCCCCTGGCCCAGCAACTTCACCTCTTAGAGACGCTGTGAGCAGCACCCCTGTGCACAGAGGCTCGGCCCCCTGCCTGGCCCCCAGCGAACATGCAAACACATGGCTGCCTCGATCAGAGACAGACGTGAAGGCGGCCAGGTGTGGCTGAGGTTGCAGAATCCAAGGGCCGGTGCCAGCCGGGTGGCCTTGAGCCCGAGGGTACGCCTCCAGTCTCCCCGGATCGCTCCCACCCCCCACGCCCCCAGAGGGCCATGCCCGTGCCCAGCAGACGCTGACACAGGGGAGGCTTTTACCTTGGGTCTCCCAGCTGGCTGCTGCTCAGCACGCCAGAGCCACTTGTTACATTCTCACTTCAGCAACTAAGCAGCCAGCAGCAGCCAGGGCAGGGGGAGGACCTGGAAGAGCCCCTGTATCCTGCCTGGATCCTGCCCGGCCTCCCCCAGAGGGTGGCGTCTCTGCTGAGGTTTCTGACGCAGTCCCATGGTGATGAAACACAAGCACCACGGCCAAGAAGATGGCCTGCTCCCTGGGGAGCTGCGGGCGGAGGACACCCAGCACACAGGGGCCTGCTGGGCCGCGGCCTGCGTGCCCCATGCTGGGGGCCCCAACCCCACTCACTGCTGCCTGGGGTGTATGGGCTTCATTCGGCTGAGGGTCTGGGTAGGAGCTGGAGCTGTGGGTTAGAGGCGTGCCACCTGGGAGGCAAGGTGAAAAGAGAAAGGGCACCTCACAGGAGGGAACCCACACACGTAACGAAGGACTGCGTGCAATATCCTTAGTTATGGGGAAATGCACATCGAAACCATCTGCTGGGATGGCTAAAAATTCAAAACCTGACAATGCCAAGCGTTGTCAAGAATGTAAGAGGGCTTGGGGGCTAGGGGGTTCCCTGGTGGCTCAGAGATAAAGAATCCACCTGCCAACGCAGGAGACATGGGTTCAATTCCTGGTACTGAAAGACCCCACATGCCGCGGAGCACCTAAGCCCGTGCGCTGCAACTACTGAGCGCCCTAGAGCCCATGCTCCACAACAAGAGGAGTCACTGTTAACAAGAAGCCCGTGCACCTCAATGACGATTAGCCCCTGCTCGAAGCAACCAGAGAAAAGCCTGTACAGCAATGAAGACCCAACACAGCCAAAAATAAACGAATAAGTAAATAAAAATTTTTTTTAAAAAAGAATGTTTCAAAGGGGGACTTTCCTGGTGGTCCAGTGCTTAAGGATCACCTTCCTATGTGGGGGATGTGAGTTCAATCCCTGACCGAGGAACTAAGATCCCACGTGCCAAGGGCAACTGAGCCTGTGCACCAAGATGAATGCCCACGCATGACGCAACCAAGGCCCGACACGGCCAAGTAAACAGGCCTTTCAAAAAATCAATAAGTAAAAACCGCTAAAAGAATGCAAAGGAACTGCTACTGGTGGGAGTATAAAACAGTTCCACCACTATGGAAGACTGTTTGGCAATAAGAATTAAAGCTCAACATATCCCTACCCCATGACCCAGCAACTCCATGGCCCTCCAACCGAAATGGGTGTATTTGTTTACTAAACGGCGTGTACTAGATCGTCCACAGCAGCAGCATTCTCAGTAACCTCAAAACTGGAAACAGACCAGGTATCCACCCGCAAGAGAATGGATAAACAAACTAAGGTAAATTCATAGAGCTCAAGGCCACTCAGCAAGGAAGAGGATCCAGCTCCTGAAGCCTACAACAGGATGAAGCGTGAGAACTTCACCTGCAGTGACAGAAGCCAGATGCGAAATGACCCACTGAGCGCGAGTCCACGGACTGCAAGCTCAAAACGGGCAACGTGACACGATTTCTCACTAGTGAAACTGTGCAGAAGGTCCAGGAAGCAAACATCCACAGGTCAGGAGAGCTGTTACATTCGGGAGTGTCAGAGGAGGGGGGGTTTCTGGGAGCTGACAATGTTCTGTTGTGATTACAGAGCATCACTTTTACAATTATTTGTCATACTGTATGGTTTAAAACACGTTGGAGATACCTTTCTGTATTTTATGACGAAGTAACAACAACAACAAAAGAACCTGGGTTTGGTCCGGGGGCCTGGACGGTAACAGGAAGTTAAACTCAGGCTTCCCGGCCTCCAGGGCCCCCTCGGACCCCAGGCTAGCTCGCCTGGATGTTCACCTCAAGGCCAGTCACCGATGAAGAAGGAAGAGGAATCTAGGGTCTGGATTTCAACCCCAGGCCCTGCTGCGCCTTGGCCCTAGTGAGCCTTAGTGCTCCCATCTGTACAATGATCCAGCCAGAGGAAGGACACGCGCCCTGAAGGGTGGGGCTTGAGTTTGGGTGAGTATTTCTAACACAGAAGGAAGCTGAATGGGAATGAAAATCACCACCTGCTGCGGTCAGCTCTCAGCAGGGAAGAGAGGTGACTGGAGACAGGTCCCTAAAGGGGCTCTGACTGCACCAGCAGGGTTTGATTTTTAAGTATCTGCTAAGTACATGGTAAATATCACTGACTCGTTCCACAGTATGTCTCACTCTCCTCCATTTGTTCTTTTTTTTTTTTTTTTTTAATTTTTGGCTTTATTTCCACCTGTCTGCCTCGTAGGTCTTATTTCTCAATGATTTCCAAACTGCCTTGAGGTTTCATCTCACCCTGCTGGTGTCATGTCCATTAGAGGCGATTTACAGGATGACGCAGGGTGGCGGATGACAAGGCAGGGGAGAGAGAGAGGCTGTCTCGTCCTACCTGGCAGCCGCTGGAAGGGGTTGGGCCCTGGAAAGCTTCCTTCCAGACCTCCTCTTCCTCCAGTGTAAAATCAGGATCGCTGTGGTTCCTGCCACTAGGGGGACTGTGTGGCCTAGGTGAGCTCAGTGCTTCTGTCCTCCCCGTCTCCACTCCAGGATCCTTGACCACGTGGTCAGAGGAAACTGCTCTCCCCCAAACCCTGCCATGCCCCATCTCACCTAGAGTAAAAGAAGCCACAGTCCTTGCAGCAGCCCCAGAACCCTCTTCTGCATCATCTCTTCACTCCTCCAAACACTCCATGGCACTGGTGCCTCCGACATACCAGAGGCTTCCTCCCCCACCTGCGCTCCTGCCCCCGACCACAGGACCCTTGCACATGCTACCCCCTCAGTGAGAACTGTCTTCTTCAAGTCTCTGCGGGCCCCACCTGGCTTTCTTGAGCCTCTGTTCACATGTCTCCTCCTATGCGAAGTCACCCTGTCCTCCATAGTCAAGTGTGTACCTATTACCTTTCACAAAAGTGAGGCGCTTATCATCACTGGCATGACTGTACACGTTTACTTGTTCACAAGTTTACTGTCGACCTCGCTCCACTGTGACGTCAGCACGGTGGGGGCAGGGCTCCAGCCTGCTCGGGCACCGCTGGGTCCTCAGCATCTCCCAGCGCTGGGTCCCCAGTGGGCACTCATAACTATCTGTGGAATGAATGTATGTGAGAGAGAAGCCCTATGCCCAGAACGTGCTCAAAATCAGTTAAATTCCTTTCCCTGCCACTTGTCAAGTCTCTCTCTCATCTCCTCTCTCTGACCTGCTTTCTACACCAGACAGCACAGATGGGATGAGGGGGAAGCAGAAGCGCTGCATCTCCTGGAGCTGCAGACAGTGAGGAGGGGGCGCCTTCCTGACACCCTGATCCCCCAGGAGCCTGTCACCCACCCTGTAATCTGCGCCTTACCTACTCCCAGGAGGACTTGCTCGGGAGGGAAATTCAATAGGCACCCGTCGTTCGACAGGCAGCGTCTGCCGGTGGGCATCTGGGCAGGCAAAACAACTCCCTCACTCACCACCTGCGGCTCCGGAAACCGGCCCCATGTTCTGTGAGGGCCCGTCAGCAAAACTGATAAAGTAGAAAACGCACATGTCCTCAGAGCAATTTCTCTTGCACAAATCACTTATGCGGGTGCACAGAGGTTCTCAGGCGGAGTTTCTCAACCTCAGCACCAGTGACATTTAGATAATTCTTGTCATGGGGCTGTCCTGAGAACTGGAAGGGGTTTGCGGCATCCTGGTCTCTGCTTGCTAAAACCAGCAGCATGACCTCCCCAGGAGGTCATGACCATCAAATATGTCTTCAGACATGACCCAGTGTCCCTTGGGGGCCAAGCCAACAGGTGAGAATGCCGTTCTGAGGATATTGTTGCTGGAATAGTGAAACCCAGGGAGCAGTCTAAAGGCCCACAACATCATCCCAACGGCTGACATTATGCCAGTACTAAGCAGCGTCAACGCCTACGCAGCACTTGGCACATGTCAGGCGCACCTAAGTGTTTTGTACATGCCAATTCAACTCTCACAGAAACCCTATACGGCAGGTACTCTTTAGCTGAGGATTTTTTTTTAATCTTCTTGTATAATTATACTAAAATTTTTTTGTTTTCTGGCCACCCCACATGGCTTACAGGATCTTAGTTTCCCAACCAGGGACTGAACCCCAGCCCTACAGTGAAAAAGCAACATACTAACCACTAGACCTCCAGGGAATTCCAAGCCCTCTTATCCTCTCCATCTTCATGAAGAAACTAGCCACCAGAGTGAAAGGACTTGCCCCATCACCTGATCAGGAAGTTCGGAGCTGGGCTGGGACCACACAGCACCACGTGGCTGGTGGAGTTATTGTTCAGTTGCTCAGTCGTGTCCGACTCTTTGCAACCCCATGGACTACAGCACTGCCAGGCTTCCCTGTCCTTCACCATCTCCCGGAGCGTGCTCAAACTCATGTCCACTGAGTCAGTGATGCCATCCAACCATCTCAACCTCTGTCACCCTCTTCTTCGCTTGCCCTCAAGCTTTTCCTGCATCAGTCTTTTCCAAAAAGTCGGCTCTTCACATCAGGTGGTCACAGCACTGGAGCTACAGCTTCAGCCCTTTCAATGAAATGTTCAGGCTGGTGGCGTTAGGGAGACCTGGATTCAGGTCCCTGTGCCTCAACTTCTAGCCTCCGCAAGTCTCAGTTCCATTCTCTGTGCAGTGAGGATGACAGCAGCACCTCTGCTACAGGCTCCTGTGTGGGAAGGGCCCAGCCCAGCACCCCACCCTCCAGGAGGGTCCACCCCCTGGCAGAACACAACCAGGCGTCCCACGTGCGAGACCCAAGCTGGACGTGAGGCGCTGACACTCCCGTCAGTGTTCAGTGTGCTCCCGCACAAGACTATCGACCTGATCCCTTTCTGAAGCACAAACGTGTCCCCACCACATCACCTCAACTGGGACCTGCTTCTTTTTTCATGAGCTGACATTACTGAGATCGACAGGCATCACACAATCCACGTATAACTTCATTTGCAGCATCCTTGGCAGAAAAGCAGTTATACGATCAACAACAGATCTTATGAGGAATAGAGGCTTCCACAGGAGGGCAGGAGGTCCACGGTAAATGTCATGTGCAGAGAAGGAACTGTGCCGAAGAGCCAAGAGGGGCAGAGTAACGGGAGCAGGAGTGAAGGTGGCCTTGGGAAACAAATGCATCTCAGCCTCAGCTCCGCCACCTGCCGTGTGACCTTGGGTAGGTGCTCCCCCTTCTCCACCAGTTTCCTCATTCGCAGCTTAGAGATAACAAAGCTCCAAGGTTGCTATGAGGATTAAATGAGTTCATCCACGTGAGGTCCTTCAAACAGTGCCTGAGACAGTGACTGCACAACACCTATCACCTGTCATCCTTTCCCCTGAAGGCAGAGACACGGGAACACGACACGCTTCTGCACCGTGAACTTCTACCGACACTGCCTCCTTGGTGAGCAGGCGGCGCTGAAGACACCTTTCTCTCTCTTCATCACCACACGCTCCCCCATCCTCCCCATCTGTCTACTTGGAGCAGGTAGGACTGAAGGCAGGCTGAAGATGTGGGTGGGCTGCAAACAACACTGGGACAGAATAAGCATCAGAGCAGGCTTCCTTCTGTTCCCTGCCAACATCGGCCTTAGAGCACCCACAGAAACCATGTCAAATGTTTGAGTCTGCCTGGCCACAGACCCAAAACACGCTGAGAGCACCATGCTACAGCCAGTTCAGTTCAGTTCAGTCACTCAGTCGTGTCCAACTCTTTGCAACCCCACGGACTCCCGGAGTTTACTCAAACTCACATCCAG
Source organism: Cervus canadensis (assembly GCF_019320065.1). Lineage (NCBI taxonomy): Eukaryota > Metazoa > Chordata > Mammalia > Artiodactyla > Cervidae > Cervus > Cervus canadensis. Next base: position 23,379,610 of record NC_057403.1, on the reverse strand, counting down.
TGAGCTGGTGATGCCATCCAGCCATCTCATCCTCTGTTGTCCCCTTCTCCTCCCACCTTCAATCTTGCCCAGCATCAGGGTCTTTTCAAATGAACCAGTTCTTGCCATTAGGTGGCCAAAGTATTGGAGTTTCAGCTTTAGCATCAGTGCTTCCAATGAATATTCAGGACTGATTTCCTTTAGAATGGACTGGTTGGATCTCCTTGCTGTCCAAGGGACTCTCAAGTCTTCTGCAACACCACAATCAAAAGCAGCAATTCTTCGGCGCTCAGCTTTCTTTATAGTCCAACTCTCACATCCATACACGACTGCCGGAAAAACCATAGTTTTGACCAGACAGACCTTTGTTGGCAAAGTAATGTCTCTGCTTTTTAACATGCTGTCTAGGTTGGTCATAGCTTTTCTTCCAAGGAGCAAGCATCTTTTAATTTCATGGCTGCAGTCACCACCTGCAGCCAGAGGGACCCTGAGACTCAGCTCAGCTCTGGGATCACATCACAGACCCTTATGAAGGCCGCAATGGCCCACTTGAGGAAGTCCCTGCCTGTTCTCCAGCCTCACTGGTCAGTATGCTCCCCCCACCAACGTCCCCTTTACTCCTTGCTCTCTCCCTGCCTCCACCCCAGGGCCTTTGCACATGCTAGTTCCCCTGGTGGACACAGTGCTTACCCATCTTCACGTGCTAAACCCTCGTTTCCTCAGGGAAGCCTGTCCTGACTGCCCCCAGCCCACAAGTCACAGGCCTTCAGAGCTCGGCTTTCCTGTCTCCTCACAGCACTTACCTCTACTGTGCTCAGTCACTCGTATAAGTCTCTGGTAACAGTGCCCCCCCCACCCAAGACTAGGAGCTCCGTGAGGCAGGGACAGGGTCGGTCCTGATCCACACTGTGTCCCCAACCCCACCCAGCCAGGGCCAGGCCCAGAGCTTTCATTAATTCAGGATAGGGGTGGCAAATAGAACCACAGCTTTGGAGCTCCGAGTTCTGCCAAGTGAAGGTGAAACAAAAAATCCTGCCTCCACTCATTCCACAAATATGGTGCCCGTGCTGTGTCAGCATGGCTCGTCCCGGGGGAGGCGGCAGAGACCAAAACAGCACTCCCTGCCCTGGGGGAATTTCAGGGGGGAGGGCGGGGGAGAGTGGACAGGCATTAAAACACAAACAAGTTAAATAAACAGGTGAGCTATACAGTACATCAGCATTTGACAAATGTTGTAGAGAAAGGCATACAGAGGACTAGGTGTGTGGGAACGGGGCAAGAGTTTCCGATTTTGTAAATGGTGGTCGGAGCAGGGCTCACTGACATGGTGCAATCTGAGCGGAAATCTGAAAGAGCTGCGGCGGCTTCATGGAGACCCGGGGGAGGGCGGTCCAGGCCGAGAACAGCACGAAGGTGTGGACTGTGTGAGACACAGTCGGGGGGGCGGGGGGAGCAAGGCACCACGTGGCTACAGAGAAAGCCGGGGACCTGGCTGGGAGGGCCTGGGAGGCCACTACAAGGGCTGTGGCTAGGGATTCCCTAGCAGGACAGTGGTTAGGACTCCGTGCTCTCACTGCAGGGGCCCGGGTTCAATCCCTGGTTAGAGAACTAAGATCTCAGGTACCATGTGGCATGGCCAAAAAAACCCCAACAATGGGCTGTGGCTATTTCCTGGAGAGAGATGGGAACTGCCAGCTTGAAGAGGGAGCAGTGTGCGGAAGCCCTGGCCCCAGCGAGGCAGGAGCTGTCCCCAGGAGAAGTGCTATGCATTTGCCTGACACTCCCACCACCTGGCTCCCTTGGCGACCACAAGGACCCATACCTCACAGATGGGGCAAACTGAGGACACGAAGGCTGGAACAGTGGGACACGGCTGACGAGGTGGGACCACAGTATCCCAGCCTGAGCCTCTTCCACCTCCCTCTTCCCTCGCTCCCAAGAAACCGAGCCCCACTCCACCCCAGCCAGCCCTCCCTTACCACCCTTGATGCCCTGCAGAACTGGGCTGCCCCTGACAGACACAAGCACGTCTGTGCGCGCACACACACAAACACACACACACACGCACACACACAGCCCCTACAGTCTGGCTGAGGGGCTCCTCCCTCACAGACATTGCTCCACATCGCCATCATCTGCCTGCCTCCCCAGCCACGAGCTGAGAGGGGTGCTGGTGGTGTGAGTCCCCAGCTCATCCCTAGGGCACCTTGGAGCAAAGACACAGGGTTCTGACCAGGGCCTGTGAGCACGTTTACTGAGTGCTCATGTGTATGACAATCCTGCCTGCAACCCTGTGAGGTAGATGCTGTGACTACCCATTCTTCTGAAGAAGAGACTGAGACCCAGTGAGAATAAACCGTGTGCCCAAGACCGTAACCGCGGGCAGATGCAGACAATTTTCTGTAATGATGCAAGCATGGCTACTAGGGCTAGTCCAACTGAAGAACTAAATTTTCACTTTAATTATAACTACTTAAAATTTAAATAGCCCCTCGTGGCCAGTGGCTAGCACAGTGGAGGTGTAGCTCTACAGAACGTCTGTGAGGCACCAGGAGCCTGAAGCCAGGGGTGCAGGTGAGGGTGAGCCAAGTACCACAGGCACTCAGCGGCCCGGGGCTGGATCATCCCGGCCCGCCAAGGAGCCACTCCCACGCTACACCGTCACTCCCCGGCCCTGACCCTGACCCATTCACCCCAGAATGAGACCCACACCCACACCTGCTCCTGTTCGATTCAAATCCTGACCACCACTTCCAGGCTGCGAGGGATGCTCCTACCGAACGTCGGCATTCTCATCTACAAAACTGGATCCTAACACCAACCTGACCAAGCAATTATTTTGTTATTTCAAAAGATGCCTTTTTTGACAACCCAGGGTTGTCGTGGGGACCCCACGAGACATGCTGCAAGCACAGTTGACAAGTGAGGCCAGTGCTCTGGAAGACAGGCAGCAATTACACCAAGGTGAACTCTTCTAAGTCAAGGCCAGCCTGAGCCTCAGTTAGCCAGAGCTATGGTGGAAGTGGCAGCTATACTGTCACTAGCAGGTTAAACGGAGAAGACAATGGCACCCCACTCCAGTACTCTTGCCTTGAAAATCCCATGGACGGAGGAGCATGGTAGGCTTCAGTCCATGGGTTAGCTAGGAGTCGGACATGACTAAGTGACTTTACTTTCACTTTTCACTTTCATGCACTGGAGAAGGAAATGGCAACCCACTCCAGTGTTCTTGCCTGAGGAATCCCAGGGATGGGGGAGCCTGGTGGGCTGCCATCTGTGGGGTCGCACAGAGTCGGACACGACTGAAGCAACTTAGCAGCAGCAGGTTAAAAGGACTCACCCAGATGATTCATGACATGCCCATATTAACCTTTCAAAACTACCATCTAAATGAAAACACACAGCTAAAAAAAGCAGACTTGCAGACACTACCCCAAAACACAGGCTAAGCACCCCACACTGTCACACACCACCCCCCCTCAACTAGGTCTTTGGACACCAGTTTGAGAAGCAAAACCCTAGGGAACCCCAGGCCTGCCCAAACAACCCAGCGTCTGCCACCCTCCTCTCCTCCTCCCCCAGCTCCAGCACAGTGGCCTACTCTCAGGGTCACCACCACATCAAGGGATCTCCCACCTCAGGGCCTTCACCCACACTCTACCCTGCCTGGCCATTTCTTCCGGCAATTCACCTCGTGGCCTGAATGCCTCACCTCAGGAGATCTCCCCAAGGCCCTTCCCACCAAGGCCAGCTAGATCTCTGCTGCCTTCCTCGGGGCACTCACAGGGCAAACACTCCCTCTCTGCATCCTCCTCCAGACCAGGTGCTGCTCCCTGGCTTCCAGAACTATATGGTCCACAAAGTGAGAAATCTGGTGAGAGAAGGGAATACACAAGCAACCAGACACAGCCAAGGGCTGGCTCCGGAAGCCATTCAGGAATCAGACTCCGAGGCAGGGGGTAGGGGACCCCCTCACCCCTTCCCCCTGGCCTCTGCCAGGGGAAGGATGGGGCTGGCCAAGGTCAAGGCTCCACGGGCCTTAGCGGACAGAGACAGGCAGCCACATGCCATCTCCCAAGCAGACATCGTATGGATCTAACTCAGTCATTCCAGGACAACTGACGCTTGCTTTGTGCCAGCTCTGTCTAGAAGGAGAGAAAGCAAAAAGAAGATCATTAGAACAGCAGCAGCAACCCCAGAAACAGTGGCCATGGCATTGGTCAGAAGCAGAAGGGCCAGTCTTAAAAAGCCAGACTTGACCCCAGACAGAGCTGGGTTCAAACTTCACATCTGTCACCTACTAAAACTTTAACTTTGGGTAAAGCCGGTAACCTTCCAAGCCTCCGTCTGCGGAGAAGGGCCGCCCCAAGCTCCCAGGCTGTGCTGGGGAGCAGTGCCTGGCAGAGAGAGCCCGCTCTGCCAGTTCACAACAACCACACGGCATTCTACGCAGCACTGTGCACCTCCATTTCCCATCCGCAAAATGGGGGGACTGCTGCCTACCTCACAGGCGGCTGTGTGTCTGAGGGGGCACGCGCAGAGCGTGCAGAGCGTCTGCTGGGTGGGGGGCGTGATGAATACTCCTGTCCGGCGCCCTTCCCGGTGGGAGCCTCAGCTGACTGGCCTGCCACCCCTTCCCTGCCAACCCCCAGGCCCAGGCCGGCCGCATCCAGAGCCCCTTCTCCACTCTCAGGTGCCCAGCCCGACAAACCCCAGCAACAGCAGTTCAGATCTGCCGAGCACCTTCTCTGGACACCAGTGCCATGTACTCTGACACGCCAGCTCCATGAACCCTCCCTCCAGGGCCTCTCGGCAGGGACAGCCCCCTCTCAGAGAGATGAAATGAGGCCCCCAGGGCTACAAGGCAACCGAGAGAGGAGCCAGGAGCAGGGTTCACACCCAGGTTGGCTGCCCCCAGCCCGAACTCCTACACAGTGACCCACAGATGATGAACACCCTGAGACTGGGCTGGAAAGGCCGGGGGCGGCGGTGGGGGGGAGGCGAGGGAGTAGCAGGCACCCCAGCCCGTTCAGAAAAGGGCCCACAAGGTGGCAAAGCAAGGCAGTCTTGGATTTCTGGCCTCACCCTTAGAAACAACATCTGCGGAGGCGCTTCCTGGGCAGGACAGCTGGGCCCGAGTAACTTCCTGCAGGAACCTCTGACACGCAGGCTCCCCTTGGCCAGCCTGGCTCCCTGTCCCCCGTTCCCGCACCCAGGGCAGCCAGGCCCCGACGTGGGCGGGCGCCTGGGGGTGCCGAGCTGGGGGCCAGGCTGAGCTCCCACCCCAGCTCCCTCGCTCCCTCCCTCCTGGTCCTGCTCCCAGGGCCGTCTCCCCAAGCTGGGCCTCTTGCTGCTTGGCTGGTTGTCCAGAGGAGCCTGCCACGGAACCACCCCACCGTGTAGCCCAGAGGCCTGGTGGCTGACAGTCTTCCACTAAGAACTCTTGGGAAGTTGAAGAGAGGCCTAGGGAGGGGTGGGTGTCCCTGGAATCCCTGGAGGCTTTGAGATCAACTGCCAAAGACGCTCCCTTCCAACCCCCCTTCCCAAGGGGTTTCTGGAGGCCCAAGGATGTCTGATCTGAGGGGCTCTGCTCCTTCCAGGAAGACACTCCAGACAGAGCCTGAGAAAATCAAGAGCCAGGCTCCTGCTTACCACGCTAACCCTTAAATTCCAGGCTCAGGTGTGGGGTTAGAGGTCACCCTCACCCCTGGTTATCAAGCACCTTCCTGGGTTGGGCGGGGAGGAGGGCCTTGGGAGCCACTCTGCCCAAATACAAAGCCTGTCAGTGTTGGGAGAACCAGCACAGGTTACCAGGGCTCTCCAGGCCTCAGTTCTCACTCCTGGGAGGTGGGAAAATGAAGTCGCTTAGTCGTGTCCGACTCTTTGCGACCCCATGGATTGTAGCCTACCAGGCTCCTCCGTCCATGGGATTTTCCAGGCAAGAATACTGGAGTGGGTTGCCTTCTCCAAGAGATCTTCCTGACCCAGGGATTGAACCCGGGTCTCCCGCATTGTAGGCAGACGCTTTACCATCTGAGCCACCAAGGAAGACCAACGGAGGTGGGAACCAGAGCCAATTCCTCCTCGGTCTGAGGGGTCTTCACTCATGCACGTCCTCCCACGGCTCTTCACTGCACACCACTCCTACCTACACGTCACCTCCCCTGGGAGGCCTTCTCAGATCACTCCAGCTAAAACATTAGGTCCCTACTCCCTCTCTCCCCTGAGCTCCATTCATTCCACTGAGAGCTCTTGGGAAGTTGATCAATTTGAAACATTAATCACAACCTCATTCCTATCATTGGCTTGCTTGCTGCGAACCTGCCTCCACTAGAAGGCAGGCCCCGTCATCCAAGTTCTAGAGCAGTGCCAGGAATGCTGCAGGCCCTCAGGCACATAAGCTGAGTGGAAGGCAGAACCAGCAGGTATAGTTTTTATCAGGCATTACTGTTGTTCTGTGCTGTTGTTTGATATTAGCCCTGCTGCTGGGATGGGGAGGGGTGGGCAGAAGATCAGCCCATTGAGCCTCCCCCATGTGTCCCTTAAAGGGAACAGCCATGGGCCCTGGGGAACACGGTGTGAAAACCACAGAGGAGGCGGCGACCATCAAGGTCTTCGCTCTTTCTTTAGCAGAGATTCTACTCAAGGGGGAAGTGGGAGGCCTGTGAAACTCCCTGACCGGCTCCAAAGTCTATCCCCGCCCCAGGGAGAAGCCTGAGAACCTCTCAGATGGCGAAAAGCATCTTCTAACACCCTAAGTCTGCCCAAGCCGCTCTTCAAGACAGTCTGCAAGGCTCCAAGTGACCCTGCCTGCCCTCAGTCCCTGGCCTGGCCGCCCAGGCCTCTGTGCAGCCTACCTGCGCCTCACCAAGCCCCGTCCTTCCTGTAACTTCTGCACTGTGGTTCCCCACACCCCCAGGCTGTTCCTTCTCCTCAGGTCACCTTGCCAATCTGGGATCTGCTCAGAGGCCTTCCTGGCAGCCCGTCACACCTGATTTTAATTGCCGAACCCCTTCCCTGAATCTGCCCCTTGTTTATGTACCAAGTTCAGGGTTTCTCTCTCCTAGTTCTGCAGAGGCAGGGCCTTCCTCAAGTGCCCCTCTGTATCCCTGGCACCTGAAGAAATGCCGGGCACAGAACAGGTGTTCAATAAATGCTGGTGGATCAATGAAAACCTCTCGTTTCACTCAGCAGTGCCTTCAGGATCATCGCCATGCTTCCCGCCCCGGCCCACAAGGCAGCCTGGCCCCTGACTCCCACAGGCACTTCTGCTACCCTGTGGGTTGGAGACTGCCCTTGTGCCTCTCGGCCTTCAAAGGGACTGTTCTCACCTGGGTTGATGTGGTTACCAGCACTCCTGGGAGCTATGGTGGTGGAGAATCAATGAAAGCACATACAGCAAAACAGTTTCCGCAGAACCTGACATCTGGAGAGGAGCTAGAATTTCGGCCTCGGTGGGGCTCCGGGCAGCAACGGTGGAAGAGGGCAGGGACCTGAGGGATGCATGTGAAGTCTCTCACAATATGTCCCCCACCCTTGAACCCTCCAGAACCTCCGTTTCCTCATCTGGAAAATGGAGATGCTAATTTCAGCCCTGCCCTCCTCCTGGGGTGACCTAACAGGGCTCTTTAACCTGGGAAGGACCTGCAAAATCCTAGCAGAAAAAAATAAGAATTACAATTGTTAAGATCTCTTGAGGGTTCACTGTGTGTCCAGCACTATTCTTAAATAGTGATAACAGGAAACGTTTGCTGCAGGCTCACTGTTATACCTGCATGGTTACAAGTGCCTTCCACAAATTAACCTGTTTAACCTTCACATCAGCCTATGAGGAGGGAATCATCCCATGACACAAGTGATGAAATGAGCTCAGGAAGACTGAGGACTTACTTCCAGTCATACAGGCAGCAAGGGGTAGGGCTGGACTTGAACCCGATGCTCTGAAGCACTTCAATATAGCTCTTCACAGAGATTACAAACCAGGACAGCAGACTCCTGGATTCTGGCTGGGCCAGGCCGGGGGACTGAATTCCAGGACGATGCCTGAGAGGGCTGAGGGTGGCGAGGTGGGGAAGGACAGATGCCCTCAGACTGCCACCAGAGCATTTATGCAGTGCCAGGCACAGGCCAAGAAGCTTCTCTTGGATTAATTGATGTGATCCTCACAAAAGCCTGAGGAGGATGCTGCTCTAAGCCCATTGCGTGGAGGTGAATACTGTGGCTCAAGGTCACACCATCAGAATGTGAAAGCACTAGAACATGCAGATGTGCCCACTACACCATCCTTGTGCAGGGACCTCACACACGGCTCCCCTGGTAGCTGTGTCGTGTCTCTCCTTCTTGTTCCTCCCGGCTCCCAGCAGACAGTCTGCCCCTAGTTAAAAGATGTCCTGGCTCAACTCTGAGGAACCAAGTTTTACCTGCAAGCCCCGAAACTGTTGGGCTGGCTGCCGGCAGAGTGCTCGAGGTAGCCCTAGGCCCCAAGGCTGAGGGGAAGAAAACACCCAAGGGGGAAGCTGGCTGGAGGTCTGAGGTGACTGAGCCCCTCCACCCTGCCACAAGCTTTGGGACCTAGTGAGCGAAGAATTTGTTCAAACCCCAGTCTGGCCCCCAAGAATCTGACAGACCTGGGACAAAGCAATTTCTCCTCCGAGCCCCAATTTTCTGACTCTGAAAAATGGACAGAAACACCACATCCACCCCTGGGTTCAACGAAACCACTGTTCCAGTTCCACGCCGGCAAGAGGTTCACTCTGAGGCCAAACCAGGCCAGGGGTGCACTTCCCAGCTCTACCACTTCCAGTTTTGAGATGTTGAGCACATCATTTCACTTCGTAGCAAGGGTCTCAGTTTCCTCACCTGTAAAATGGGTATCACACTGCTGCCTAGCTCATTGGTGTGTATAAAACGGGAAGAACTGTACCTACCCCATGGGTGTGTTTGGAGGTTTGAATGAGGTCATGTGTGTAAACAGCCTGTCATGTGCGTGACAGGCTGAGTGTTCAAAAAAATTCATGAACTCTGGAACTGATGTGCTACTCTGTGCCTCAGTTTCCCCTTCTAAACTGGAGATCATGACAACAGAACACAAAGCTCTAGGATGTGAGTATCCAGCATGTTAACCCTTGTGAAGCATTCTAAACAGCCTATGGCACACAGAATGCACTCAATAAATAGGCACTGACCTCATGATTACTGTTTTGACTACTGCTGTTAATCCCATCAGGCAAACCCTTTAAACGTTAGCAGGCCAAAGGAAGAAACCCCCGGTGCAGAGAAATTCTACATAGCAGCCACCATGGCCCCACAGAGGCTCAGGGACCATTCTCTCCAGCAACCACAACCCATGGAAGCCAATCAGCTTGGAAGCTGATGGTGTGGACAAGAGCGACTGTCTGCCCGCTTCCACCACATCGCCAGCCCACACTAGCTGGGTCAATGAGGGATTACGGCCAGCCCTCTGGGAACTCCAGACCCAGGGCAAAGGTTACGGAGCAAGCCAAGGTCACAGGCTGGCCTGAGGAGCAGGGGCAGTGGCCTCATGACTGGGTCGAGCTGCTCCAAGGTCCCACCCAGCAACCACAGTGAGAAACCAGATTCATGGGGTAGCTGCCCCCAGTCCTTCAGATCAGCCTTCCTCCCTGGGTCAGTGTGGGCTGGGGCACTCCCGCCCAAGTCCCCTTGGCCTATGGAGAGAGGAACAGCTGGGAAAACAGCGCTCAGCCTCGCTGCCGCCTAATGGTGAAGCCAACTGTTAATCGCCTAGTGGGGAGCGTAAACATGATGGGCGGCAGGACTGCTAACCAAGGAGACAGGACCATGTGTCTGGCCTGGCCAGGATGGAGGGGGCGGGACACCAGCACCCACCATCAACCACTATCAGCCCAGAGGTCCTGATGGATGTTTTCTCTGAGAGGAGGAGAGTAAACAAGGTTCAAAGGCAGACATGGAGGGCCTAATGACGCCTAGGACACTTGCTGAGCCCAAGAGGTTTCCAAATGCAAGGAAAAGGGTGCTCAGAATCCCAAGGATAAAGACGTCCCCAGCCATCCTGCCTTCGGGGAGAAGGGGCCCTCAAAACACTCCTTCCTCCCAAGCCTTAAGCAGGTCCAGGGGCACAGGTCCTCAAATCCAAACTTCATAACCCCTCCCCTCCCTAATATGGAGCCGAAAGCTCAGAAAACAAGTACCGTCTAAGACGTCTCCCCCTCACCCCACGCCCCAGCTAAAACCACGGCAAGAATGTGCCACAGGTGTCCCACACACCTTAAAATATAGTTTAATAATATGCAAAGGTTCTAGGGTAGAGAGCAGCCCCACTGACCACCCAGTTCCCCCGAAAGTCAACAAGAAGTTCAATAAAACTGATTCCCCCTCCAACTCAGTGTAAACCCCAAGCTCCACCCACCAAACACAGAAGGCAGATCCCCTTCCTCATCGCTCGGCATTACAGGGTTCCCACAGTGCTCCCCTAAACACCCCTCGGGCCCGGCTCCTCGCCCCGCGCGGTTCAAGATCACAAACATCCCATCTCCTCCTCTGATAAGGCGCGGCTCTACTTCTAAGGATGGCTCCCCCCCTCACCCGCCCCGGGACCTCAGTGGTACAACCCAGAGGGCGCTACCGCAGCCACACTAGGTACAGGCCCCCTGCCCAGAAGCCCCCACCTCTCCAAACACGCTCTAGGAACCGTTCCCACAGCCCCGAATAGGTACAGCCCCCTCCACCGGGTGAGGCGCGCCCCCTCCAAGGCTCCGCACCCGCTCGCCCAGCCCCTCGTCCCTCCCGGCCCACTAGCTCAACGCCCAGCCCGCACACGCCGGGGGTCTGCCGCCCCCAGCCCTCCCCCGCTCTTTGATGTGCGCCCCCTGCCGCCTCAGTGGTACAACCCGCCGCCCCCGCCCCCTCAGGGACAGTCCCACCACCCCCGCGCGGCCACCCCCACTCCGTCCCGCAAAGGAGGGGGGGGCTCAAGGACCACGGTCCCCGCCCGGCGGACGCCGGTGGTACGGCCCAGCGCGGCTTTGCGGGGGGCGGTGGGGGTTCCGGACGCGACCATCGCGGGGGGGGGGCGCGCTCGGGGACACGCGCTGGCGCACTCACCTGTCACCGCCGGCCGCCGAGCCTCGCAGGCGGGGCTCTCCTCCTGCCCATCGCCACGCTGCGCTTGATCCCGCTCCTTACGTTTCCTGGAGGCGGCGGCGGCGGCGGCAGTGGTGGCAACGCCTTCGCGGAGCCAGGCCCAACGGCTCGCGCGGCGCGGCCCCCCCGCCCCCTCCCCCCAGCCCCCGCTTACCGCCCCCTCCCACCCTCTGGACGGAAATACCGCCTTCTCCCGCCACAAACAGGAACTGACGTAAGGCAGGGAGCGAGGGACCCCGAAGAGCCCTAGGGCGCAAGCGCAAGGTGGCGGAGGTGGCGGCTCAAGAGAAGGGCGCGTGCGTACAGTCTGCAAGCTTGGGCCGGCGTGGGCCTGGGATGTGCCTCGCGCAGGCGCCAGACGCGGAAAAAGAAAAAAAAAAAGAATTGCGCAGGCTCAGTAGGATTCTGACGCCTGCTGTCCCTAGAGGCTGGCTGGCAGCTGTGATATTGCCCGGCCTACCCCGTCGTTATTTACATACGCTTTGATCTCGCTTTACTCCTTCCTCGTCTTTAGTCCAGGTTCCTAAGCTCTTAAAGAGCCCGGGAGCGGGCGTTAGGCAGGGTTTTCTTTCCAGTACATCTCCTCGTGGTTGAGCACAGGCTCTGAAGCCGCACAAACCCAGCTTTGCATTTCCTTGCTGGTGGCTGTGGGCAGAAGGCTTGACCGTTTTCTGTGCCTCAGTAGCCACAGATGCAAAATGGAAACAATCATAGTTGCGTCACTGGGCTACTGGACTATTTTACGTAAACAGAACGGTTTATATCAATTAAGACATGCTATGACTCTAAAATATTAATCCTGTCTGCCCATCATATACATCAATGAAATATGGGAATGTTACTTTTTTACGGGGTAACTTGGGCCTCCAAAGGCGTTAAAATCGCCCTGTAAAAATAAAACTGCACAGATCCTGGCCTTCTATTAACTAGACTAGTAGACAGCCATGACACATCTGGCACCCGGGCCCCTGCTCTCTCATAGGTTGGGTGGGGCTTCCTACCTTCTGAGGTTGGGTTCCAGTAATGCCACATAGCTTCGCAAGTATGCATTGGTTAGTGCATACTTCTAGAAAGTCTGGCTGGGAGCTGAAAAATCCTGGGTCTACCTAAGTCTGCGAGAGTGTTTCAGGCAAAGTCCTGCTCAAGTGTGTGTGTGTGTGTGTGTGTGTGTGTGTATTCAGTCGTGTCTTTGTGACCCCGTGTGTGTGTGTGTGCAGTCGTGTGTGACTCTTTGTGACCCCATGGACTGTAACCCACCAGGGTCCTCTTGTCCATAGGATTTCCTAGGCAAGAATACTGGAGTGGATTGCCCTTCCCTACTCCAGGAATGGAACCTGGGTCTTCTGGGCCTCCTGCATTGGCAGGTGGCTTATCACCACGCCTCCTGGGAAGCCCCGGCTTCCCCAGAGGTAAACTGAATGCTGGAACCAGCCCTTACTAATGAGACTCCAGCTTGGAACTCGCTGCTCTGTGTTCCTCCTAATTCCTGGCCTTCCCCCATCACACCCTGACCAATGCTTCCCCCTAAACAGCCCTGACCATTTTAGTCTCTCACTGTGTGGTAACAGATCTGTCTCCTCCACTGCCCAGAAGGCCCCAGGAGGGAGAAGTCTAGGACTAACTTAGTCATCACTGTGTACCTAACACTGCCCACCAAAGGGCCTGGCACAGAATGGGCTCTTGAGGAGTATTTGTTTCAAGAAGTGGTCCTGGGATTTCCTGGACAGGAAGTGGTTAAGAATCTGCTTTCCAATGCAGGGGACTCAGGTTCAGTCTCCCGTCTGGGAACTAACATTCCACCTGCCATGAAACACGAAGCTCACGTGCCACAGCTAGAGAGAAGCCCACAAGCCAAAATGAAGAGCCTGAGTGCCTGAAGGGAAGGTCCAAGATCCCACATGCCACAAGGAAGACCCAACAGGGCCAAATAAATACATAAATATTTTTAAAAAGAAAGAAAAAGCTGATACATTAAAAAAAATTTTTTTTTAAGTAGCTCTTCCGCTCTGCTCTAGACTCAAGGCTGCTGTGGCCTACCCTCTTTACTCCTCTCCATGATGAACAGTGCATAGCCCATTCCCCAACCTCTAAGTCTTCCTGGATTAACCCAAATCCCGTCCCTCCTGGGACACAGGGTGGATCACAATGCACAGAGACCTCCCTCAAAGCTCCCACGTGCTTGTGTCTGAACTTGTTCGGGCACTAGCAGTCAAGGGTGTGTGTGTGTGTGTGTGTGGGCACTAGTAGTCAAGTGTGTGTGTGTGTGTGTGTGTGTGTTGCGGGCACTAGTAGTCAAGGGTGTGTGTGTGTCTAGTTAGCTGTGTCCAACTGTTTGGGACCCCATGGGCTGTACCCTGCCTCTGTCCTTGGAATTCTTCAGGCAAGAATACTGGAGTGGGTTGCCATGCCCTCCTCCAGGGGATCTTCCCAACCAAGGAATCAAACCCAAGTCTCTTGTGTCCCTTGCATTGGTAGGCTGGTTCTTTACCACTAGTGCCCCTTGGGATGCCCAGTAGTCAAGGGTAATGCATTTCAAACTATTTTAATACCTGGTAGGAATTCCCTGGGGGTCCAGTGGTTAGGATTCAGTGCTTTGACTACTGAAGTGCAAGTTCAGTCCCTTTTTGGGGAACTAAGATCCTGCAAGTCATGGTACAGCCAAATAAACCCTAGTGGACAAAGGTGTATACCTATAATCTCATGAGACAAAAGTGTCACCAAATACTATTTACCCTTATGTATAATGCACTCTAGGGCTTCCCCAATAGCTCAAGCGGTAAACAATCTGTCTGCAATGCAGGAGACACAGGGAACACGGGTTCAATCCCTTGGTGGGGAAGATCCCCTGGAGGAGGAAATAGCAACCCACTTCGGTATTCTTGCCTGGAAAATCCCATGAACTGAGGAGCCTGGTGGGTCACAGTCCATGAGGTCACAAAGAGTGAGACACGACTGAGCAAGCACGAACTTACGATGCACTGCTGCTGCTAAGTCGCTTCTGTCGTGTCCGACTCTGTGCGACCCCATAGACGGCAGCCCACCAGGCTCTCCCATCCCTGGGATTCTCCAGGCAAGAACACTGGAGTGGGTTGCCATTTCCTTCTCCAATGCATGAAAGTGAAAAGTGAAAGTGAAGTCGCTCCTTCGCGTCTGACTCTTAGCGACCCTGTGGACTGCAGCCCACCAGGCTCCTCCGTCCATGGGATTTTCCAGGCAAGAGTACTGGAGTGGGGTGCCATTGCCTTCTCCGTTATGATGCACTCTGGTATTTAATTTTTGTTTTCAGTGCCATTTGAGACCCTGCTGAATTGATTTTCTGACCCACTATTGGCTTGTGCCTTGCAGTTTGAAACAAACTAGCCTGGGGGTGAACAATATGCGTTGGCTTTGGAAATAGACAGGCCCTAGTTCCAATCATGCCTCTCCTGTGTCCTTGCCAGAATCCCTTCATTTCTCTGAGCCTGCCTTTCCTCATTGCAAAACAGTAGCAATAGAACTTACTCATCAGTGTTACAGGTTAGGTTCTGGGGGCGGGGGCGGGGGGGGTGTGTCTTTTTAAACTTAATTATTTATTCAGCTGTGCTGGGTCTCAGTTGCGGCACTCAGATCTTCCATCTTCCTTGGGGCATGCAAACTCTTAGTTGTGGCATGTGGGATCTAGTTCCCTGACCAGGGATGGAACCCAGGCCCCCTGAATTGGGAGGATGGAATCTTAGCCACTGGACCACCAGGGATGTCCCCTGGGTTTTGTTCTTGACACAATCCCCCCCAATGCTATCCTGTTGCTGTCAACACAGTCTTGGAGGTTAAGTACCATGGGCTTGCTCAGGGTCCCAGGACAAGTTAGGGGTGAAGGTGGGATTTGAACCCAGGCAGTCTGATACAAGAGCCTGTGCTTTGAACTCATGAAAAATGGAAAGTAATGGCCCTACTTCTGTCCCTAGTATAGCTTTGGCAAACCACTTAATTACTGTTTGAGGGCCTCAGTCTCTCAATTTCCACATCAAGGGTGATTGAGGAGAAAATTTCCTAAAACCCCAAATTGTTCTCTACCCTCTAATCTATTCTGTAAACTTCCCGCCTGTGACTATAAATATGGGCTGCACAGGCAACTTTTCTGGGGAGAAGGGCCTGGAGTGTCTCATCTGAAGCCTGCTCAAAGGCCTATTGATTCAGAAAAAATGATGAAGAACCTTGCCCTGAGGGATGAAGAAGGCATCTCCTCAAAATCCCCTCCTGTCCCCAGATAGTAGAACTCAGTCCCTCAAGTCCATTTCAACCCTTCTCAGAGACTGGGCTTCAGATGGTGATGGGGCAGGCTGCCTGGGCCAGCCATAAAGAGGGACTTCCCTGGTGGCCAGTGGTTAAGAATCTGCCTTCCAATGTAGGGGACGTGGGTTCGATCCCTGGTCCAGGAACTAAGATCCCATATGCTGTGGGGTAATGAGGCCCACCACGTGCTGCAACACAGCCTGCACACCACAAGTAGAGAGTCCATGCACGGAAACAAAAGATCCTGCATGACACAGTGAACAGCCCAACAAATACATATTTTTTAAAAAAGAACCTCCTGGTAGCCCCCAGTGGGGTGGCTTCCACTCCACCCCATAAGATCTGGGGGGAGGGGGGGTCTATGCTTGGCAGTGGTGGAGATGACCATTGGCAGGTGTACCCTCCTTGCTACATGAGTAATCAGGGGATACAGGCAGAAGACTTAAGATTTCCCCCTTTCTTCATCCTAAGCAGAGCATTTTCAGAGGAGAAAGTCCATAGTATTGATCAGATTCTCAAAGAAGTCTGGAACTGTTAAAAAAGTTTATTTAAAAGACTTTTCCATGTTATACAGAAATGTTGAAATAGTATCTTTTGACTCCTCAGCCAGAAGTTACTAAGCCCCACCCTAGGTGCTACTGTGTTGGAAAGATCCTTTTAGAGTCATTTTAAGTGTTTGGCAATAGCACAGATAAGCCTCAGGGCTTCTGTAAATGTTGGTTACAATTTCTTTTTTATAAAATGTTTTATCTTCAAAAATTCTAATGGAAGATACCATGAACCATGCATATTCAACTTTTGTTTTGTTTTGACCCCACCACACAGTATGTGGGATCTTAGTTTCCTGACCAGGGATCAAACCCGAGTCCCCAGCAATAGAAGTGCAGAGTCTTAATCACTGGACCTCCAGGGAAGTCCCGACATTCAATTTGTTAACGCATCAGAGATTTCCCAAACTTTTGAAGTGAGGCTGAATGTGCTTTTGTGCAGACCTTGGGATGAAACTTTCTCTACTTTCAGTAAGGCTGAACGCCTTATCGGTCTGCTCTGACACACACATGGCTTTCCATCCTGTGTGAAATAAAAGCTGAAGACCTCACCATTGTCTTCAGAGACCTGTGTGAGCTCCCCCTGGCTGTCTGCTTAACTTGATCTCAAGCTTTTCTTGTCCTTGACCACTATATCCTAGACACACTAACCTTTTCTCTGCCCCACCAGAAAGACAAGTGTGTTCCCACCTCAGGGCCTTTGCACTTGCTGTTCCTTTTACCTGGACTGGTCACCCTCCCTGATCCTGATCTTTGCAGGACTGACTTCTTTCTTTCAGAACTCAGTTCAAATCTCACCTCTTTAGAGAGGCTTTCCCTGGTCACTTTGAATTCAAAAGAGCTTTGCTGTCCCTTCTTTTCAGCATATTTGAATTCTCTACCTAGTGCTTAACACTAAAGAAAAAAAAATTCTTTAATTTTGTAACTAAATTTTATTTTGTAACTGTCTTCCCCCAACATAAACGTGCCCATGAGGGCAAAGGCTTTGTCTTGGGCTGTATTCCCAGTGTATAGAACATTGCCTACCCACTGGTTGAGACCCAGGGAATCAATAAATATTTGTTGACTGAATGTGGTTTTGATTAGGAAGGTTAAAGCTCTGTACTGGGGTGAATTTTACTTCAGGTCTGAGCTTGTCCGCTCACAAAAACAATTTTGAACAAATAATAATAATCCATTAACCTTTATGGAAGAATTCTCATATATCAGGCACATGCTGGAAACCATATCCATGACCTGAATATGTTCCTGTGGGTAGAAGTCTCTGTAAGGCCTATTTTGCAGAAGTAAACATAGGCCCAGAGAGGGAAAGACTCTGGAAAATACCACGTAGCCAGAATGTTGTGGCGCCCAGATCCCTTCCCAAAGATGTCTCAGGCTGAGACCACACTTTTACCCATGGCACTGGACTTTACCTGCATGGGTCCAGATTTGAGAGATGGCAAAATCTCATTTTCAATGATAATTAAAGTATGTGGATTTGAATTACCTAAGTATTTAAAACAATTTCCCATATTATTAAGAAAAATTAAGATGATGTGAATATCACTGGATTTCCTTTTAGGTCATCAGGAAGGGACTCATCTCACAGCACCCAACAGCATGATTTATAAAACGCTATTCACACTGCTGCCACAAGATGGCACCACATGAGCCGGCCATCCCCGCCGGATCCCAGCTGTCTGGCAGGCGTCAGGCCTTCCAGGAGAAAGTTGGGCCTTCAGGCTGTTATGGAAACATTCACTGTTTGAAAGGAAACTGACATGACACCTAAACGCAACACGTGATTGGAACTGGATTCTGAGCCAGGGGAAAAACATGGCAATAACGAACATCACTGGGACAGCTGATGAAACTGGAATATGAACTAGGATCTAGATAAGAAGAGCATTGTATCCTTGTTAAATTTCTTGGTTTCTATAGTTGTACTGTGCTTATGAAAGAAAATGTTCTTGTTCTTAGGAAATACACACTGAAGTATTGTGAGGTAAACAGGCATGATGTTCTCTCTCAAATTGTTCAGAACCACACTGTGCGTGTGTGTGTGCGTGCGTGTGTGTGTGTGTGTGTGACGCGCTTATGGAGATGGGGAGGGGAGAAGACAGAACGAAGCAAACAGTTGGCAAATCTGGCTGAAGAGTATATAGGAAGCACTTGTTCTATTCCTGCTACTTTGTTATAAATTTATAATTAAAATAAAAAAAAGAGTAACCCCTAAAGCTCTTCTTTGTAGTCAATGAGAATGTCATTAAAGGGTTCTTTAGGTGGTGGTGCTAACGGCTCATGCTGAAAATCTTCCCTGAAAATCATCAATTTCAGAGACAGATGAGGAAACCACACTGTGCCAGGTACTGTTTAAGCCCCGCACATGAACTGACTCATTTAGTCCTCACAGTTAAATGCTACTATTACTCTCAGCTTAGTGAAGAGGAAACTAAAGCTCAGAGAAGTTGAGTAACTTGCCCAAGATCACACAGTTGCTCTTAATCGAAACAGCTCAAGCTCTTAATCATAACAGACCGTAAAGAAGGCCAAACAAGGGGACTTCCATGGTGGTCCACTGGTAAAGACTTTGGGCTTCCAATTCAGGGGGGTGCTGGTTCAATCCCTATTCGAGGAACTAAGATCCCACATGACCCTCGGTGCAGCTGAAAAGTAAAAAGAAAACAAAAAAGAAGGCTACCCAACGACTGACAGGATATGCTATGCTGGTGATTTAGGAACAAGCACTGAATTAAATATGAGGGAGCAGAAAAGGCAGCTCTAGGGGAAAACCTTGGGACAACGAATTGTAGGTTTATGTGTTCATGGACCTCCGCCTCAACCTGACATTCAAATCTATGTAAAAGTCAGCCATGAATTACGCAAGGTTTAGCCAAAGTAAAACAGGGAGATAAAATGGCTGCTTGTTCTGATGTGCCTAAATCAGTTAGTTAGTAACACTGGAGGAGAAATTAAGAGTGTTCCTCAAACAAATCTGATTATATTTAATAGTTACTTTTAAATACACAAATGGCATAAATTCAAACTTATAAGACATAGGTGCAAAAAAAAAAAAAAGACATAGGTGCATTCTGCTTGCCCTTGCAATTTAGCACCTAGATATTGATGCTCTGGATATGTTCACATATTGAGCAAACTGTGGTGTGCATAAGAGGCACTGTCTGTGATAGAAAAAGACTCGGAAACCACCTAAACGTTCATGATAAGGGATTGGTTTCAAAGGTTCATCCACACAAGGGAATGCTATGCAGTTAGTTTAAAAGGAACCCTCTTTCCAATAAGGACATTAAAACATGTTTAAATCATTAGCCATCAGGGAAGTGCAAATCAAAAACCACAGTAATAAGATATCATTTGATACCCACTAGGATGGCAATGCAGGAGCCACAGGAGACAGGAGTTCAATCCCTGAGTCAGAAGATCCTCTGGAGGAGGGCATGGCAACCCACTCCAGTATTCTTGCCTGGAGAATCCCAAGGACAGGAGAGCCTGGCAGGCTACAGTCCATGGGGTCACAAACAGTCAGACAGGACTGAAGCAACTTAGCATGCACACACAGGATGGCAATAATCGGGAAGACAGATAATAAAGTGTTGGCAAGGATATGGAAAAACTGGATCTCTCATACACAAGTAGTGGGAAAGTAAAATGGTACAGCCACTTTAAAACAGTCTGGCAGATCCTAAAATGGTTAAAAATAGAATTAACTTATGATCCAACAATTCTATTCCTAGGTATATACCCAAAAGAATTGAAAACATACGTCCACACAAAATCTCTACATAAATGCTCACAGCAGCATTATTCCTAATAGCCACAAGGTAGAAACAACCATCAACTGGACAAACAAAATGTGTTACATCCGTACAAAGCATTATTCATCAATAAAAAGAAAGTACTGCAACATGGATGACCCCTGAAAACATGCTAAGTGAGAGAAATTAGACACAAAAAGCTACATATTGTATGTATTTCTATAAAATGCCCCCAAGAGGCAAATCTCTGTAGACAGCAGATTAGTAGTTGCCAAGGGCTTGGAGCAGTGGCAGGTGGGGCAGAGCATGGTAGGACTTGGGGACTGATGCTTAAGGAGTGTTGGTGTTTCTTTTCAGGATAATGAAAATACTCTAAAATTATGGTGTGTGCGTGCATGCTCAGTAACTTCAGTCGTGTCTGATTCTTTGCGACCCTGTGACTGTAGCCCCCCAGGCTCCTCTGTCCATGGGATTATCCAGGCAAGAATACTGGAGTGGGTGGCTGTTCCCTTCTCCAGGGGATACTCTCAACCCAGGGATGGAACCCACATCTCCTGCACTGGCTGGCGAATTCTTTACCACTGAGTCACCCAGGAAACCCAAAATTATGGTGATGGACGCACAGTTCTGTGAATAAGAGTCACTGAAACATGAGCTTTAAATGGGTGAATTGTCTCATATGTAAATTATATCTCAATAAAATGTTTTTTTTTAAGTTCTTTATGTACTGATATGCAATGATCTCCAGGATATAAAGTATTAATAATAAAAAAAAGCAAAGTATAAAACTATCATATATGCTACCATCTGAGTGGGAAAAAAATATAGTTACATTTGTAAATGAAATGTTTCTGGAAGGACACATAAGACCCCAGTAATACTGATGGCTTCTGGAGAGGAAAACTCCATGGCTGAGGGATCTAGAGTAGGAGAGAGAATTGTTATTTTTTAATTGCTATCAGGTACCCAGAGAGTATTAACACAATGACCACCTGGGTGCCCACAGCTTTAAAACCACTACCATACTGTTGGACCCCATGTGCACCCCTCCAATCACATTCCATCCCACCCCAGAAGGGATCTACTATCCTTCACTTGGGATTTATCATCCCCATGCATTGGATACATTTACTACACTCTTAAGTATCTGTAACCAACACGCATTATTTTGCTTTTTTGGTTGTTGGTGGCTGCGCAGCCTGTGGGATCTCAGTTCCTTGACCAGGGACTGAACCCAGGCCACAGCAGTGAAAGCCCAGAATCCTAACTACTGGGCCACCAGGGAACTCCCTATTTCGCGTATCTTTAAACTGCACATATTCTTCTGCAGTTTGCTTTTACCACTCAATGTTTTGCTTTATTCATATTGATATGCACAACTTCAGTTTTCATCAAAGTATAATATCAACACTCAATACATAATACAACCAGTATTGATGTATAATTTTTCAAGATGATCTCTCATCCCTCTTACAACGAGACACTGACTTTCCTGTCTTGACAGCCACGGCCTGTGGTCCCTCTTGAATCTGGGCAGGCTAGTGACTGTGGCAGAAGTGAAGCAAGGTGACTTCCAATGCTGGGTTAGAAAAGGCGATACACTTTTCCCTGACTCTCTTGAGAAGAGTGCACTTTGAATCCAGCCACCACGTTGTAACGAAGCCCAGGTCACATGGAGGAGCCGTATGTAGGCATCCTGGCTGATAGCCCACGCTGAGGTTTTATCTCAGTACCAGTACTGGCTAACCACCAGACAACTGAGGAGGCTTTCAAGAGGACACCAGCCCCAGCCAAGATCTTACACCAAGCACATGAGAGCCTCAAGTTACAACAGTCTAATTGAGCATAGTCAACCCCCCAGAACCACAGGAAATGATTATTGATTTAAGCCACTAAGTTTTGAGGTGATCCGCTATGCATTAGGTAACTAGAATATCTATGCTACAACCTGCCCACTCTCCAGCTGAATGGATATCTGGGTTGTTTCTAAGTTTATGCTATTACAACAGTGATCTTATGGACATTCTGATACCTGCTCTGGATGCATGTGTAAATTTCTCCAGAATGGTAACTGGTGGATTGGCGAATATGTCATCCTCAATTATGCTAAACATATCAAACTGTTTTCCAAAATGCTGATGCCAACTTACATTCCAACAGCGGTCTACATACTACTACTATCCCACATCTTCCCCAACACTTGAGACTTTAATCTTTTCTCCAGTCCACTGGGCACAAACAGTCTTATTGTATACATCCTTTTGTACCTTTGAATTTTGTGTTCTTTGCATGAATTAATGCAAAACAATCAGATAAATGTATGCTAACAAATGACTGCTTTTCTCTTTTAAACATGTTTTATATATTGGGGTTCCATATGAAGATTACTTTGTTTTTTGGCCACGCCACATGTCTCTCATTATGCAGTTGCCTAGCCCAGGCTCATCTCCACAGTGGTGGCTGCAGGGTTCCCGGAAGCAGCATAAACAGGCAGGCTCCACATGTGCAAAGACCTCTTAAGTCTAATTAACGTAGCAAAGCACATGCTTTGTACTTTCTGGCACCTGGATGGTGGTCCGGATTACTTCTGCACATCCCCTGATCCCCTTCCTCCAGTGGCCTCCAATTAGACAGGTCTAACTGCTCTTAATTCCTCTCTGGAATGGGGTGATCCATGTATAAGTAAATCAACTGAAGAATGCCAAGACTTTTGGGGGAGAACCTCATTGGGATGTGCTGTTGACCCAACATCAGTGTTTGCACTGAAGTGGTGTCATCGAAGTTCTTCTAATTCACCCCTGAACCAAACCCACCTTTCCCCACAGCAGCACTACTTCTAATAACGAGGAACTGGAAACAACGTGAATTCCCTTCCCTAAAGGACTGGTTGAGTAAGCTAGGCCATTAACATGTGTGTGCACATGTGTGTGTATTGTGTTCCTCTGGCTATATGTATGCATGCACATATGTGTGTGTGTGTATACACACACGCACACAGAGACACATCTCTGGAAGGGTGATCCAAGACACTTGCAACACTGGTGGCCTCTGAGGAGGGGGCTGGGGAGCTAGGAGACTTGGGAAGAACTTTTCACTGTGAAGCCTTTGTATCTTGGCATTTTGTACCGGGTGTATGTAGTCTTTGGGGTGACCAAAAATTTCATTCAGGTTTTTCTGTGGGATGTTTATGGAAAAGCCAAATGAACTTTTTGGCCAACCCAATACTTACTCTCGAAAATGTTTCAGAGAACCAGAGGAAAAAGTAATACACCCCTGTGGGCCACAGCTGTTGGGGCTGGCTTGGGAGAATCACCGAATCAAATGGGTGGGACGCTGGAGCGGCTGGGAGGCTGAGGGGTGCGGCTCCACTCTGTCAGGCAGGCGGTGGCCCATGGCCTTCCAGAGCTGCAAGCGCTCCCTGGGGTAGGTGACGGGGCAGCGTGTACACGCAAACAACTCGAGGACACCCAAAACCACTCTCCCAGGACCCTGCCCTCCCCTTTATGAAAAGGGGCCCTGTTCCGATCTGCAGGTGAGGCAGCACAGGGCCGGGGCTGAGTGGCGAGGCGCCTGCTCACCTCCCATCGTCACGCCCAGTGCCGCCACTCGCCAGCTGTCCGTCCCCCTCCGCGCCTCTGTAAGGAGCAACAGTGCCTCGACTTACCTCACAGCAGGTAAGCTTGTCGTGCTAAGTGAGCTACACATTTTTATATCATTTTAGTTCCCATTGTGCATTAAGAAATTACCCTGCGCTCTTAAATTTAGTAACTGGAACCCTTCCAGGCAACCCTGGCAGTTGAAGAAGCTATCTATGAGGTGGAACTCAAGGAAGTCACTAGGAAGGTTTTTAAAGAAAAAAAAGAGGTGAAGAACCACATGGAAAGTGTCTCTGTGTGTGAGCGCCTCCTTGTGGCCCTGACACAAACGGGCGGCCTCTGGGATCTTGACATCACCATCCTTTGCTGTCCTTGAGGTCAGCAACCTCAACCAGCCCCACGAGGGTCTGGCCTGGACCCTCACCAGGAGAGGGGAACTATGGCTGCTCTATCACTGCCCCTCATACTGAAGGCCGGCCCCTCACACCACAGGCCCAGTGCGTGGGACTCTGCCTGACGAGCAGCAGCCACCCAGTATGACGTCGCTGACAAACTAAAAATAAGTGGATGATCATTTATGGAGACAAAAACAGGTCTGGAGACGGATGACGGTTACACAACAGTATGAATATACTTAGTGCCACTGAAGAGGACACGTAAGAACGGTTCAAATGGTCGGTGTTGTGTTGAAATGGAAAATGGAAAAAAAAAAAAAAGGATGCAGTCTAACCTCACTTTCACCTGCTCTCAGTTCTCCTCCTAACTCCCTGACCACTCCTTGGTAATCTCCTTGTCAGAGACTGTTCTCCAGGTGAGAACAGCACCCCCACTCCCCTCTGGGTCCCCTCTCTCTCTATGTTCTCCTGTAGCTGGTATCACCAGGCCCGCGGCTGCAAACATGCCTGGGCCCTGAGCATTCCCCGCAGACTGCTCACCTCTCAGTCAACCCGGTGAAACCTGAGCGCCCTCCCGCCCCACCCAGGGCTACGAAACAGCATGTTTCTCTGGATGCTCAAGTCCCCCATCCAGGCGTGATCCAGCCCCTTGTCTTTTCCCAAATTCCAACCCACCCGCAGGGAGAATCCTGCTGCCCCTCTCGAGGCACCCCAAAGTCCACCCCTGCCTCTCCTCCCCAGCCCACCACTGCCCCCTAGGCTGCCTCCCTGCCTCCATCCCACCCTCCCAACAACTTCTCCTCCTCATGGTGGCCCCAGCAACCTTCACACAAGGCAACTCAGATCACCACTTGTTTGCCTCAAACCGTCCCAAACTCAACGCTCTCGGGAAGGGGTTCAAATTCCTTAGGCCCGTCATTCACTCACTCGGGCACCAGCCATGCTGGTCTCCTCCGTGTCCCCCGGTCCCACCTCAGGGCCTGGCCTTGCCTGTTTACCCTGCCAGAGCACTCTGCTCCTGAACTTCACGTAAACCACCCTACAGGTCACCTCCTCCGAAAGGCCTTCTTACCCCAAACATCTAGAGACTCTGGTCACGGGCGCTCATCCTTCCTTCCGACTCTGAGCAGCGTGATCACTTTACTGCTTGTCTCTCTGGCTGGCGAGGTCAGCCACGCAGACAGGGACAGGTCTGTTTGGCTCATGGATGGAGCCCCAGCCCCTAGAATGGGCCTGGCAGACAGCAGGTGCCACACAGCAGTGAGCGGGTGAACAACCCAGTCCACAGGAACCCACAGCCTCACAGTGGAGCTGTGATCTGGAAAACCATTCACAGGCAGATTGGCAGAAACGGGGGAAACCTATGAAGAGGAGGGCAGATGGACAGAACCCCTGCGGGCTGCCCAGAGGAGGAGGAGGTGGCCCAAGTGGATGATGACCATGACTGTTACTCCCTTCACCCCAGAGCTGGTAGCAAAATCACGGCCTACAGGTGTGAGGGAGCTGGCCCAACTCTCCACGGGCGCCAAGCCTATCCTGTGACTCGTGTAAAAAACAATCCTGCAACTCACCCTGAAGGAGGGGAGGGAAACAGTCTGAAAGTCACAAAAATATATTAAAATAGCTGTTTTCTTCTCTCGGTGTTGGCTTCCCATCTCAGTGCCCCTTACCCGCCACCCGCCACAGACTTTTAGGGAGAAAAGAGACCCGGACGGGTGCCCTGGCCGCAGCCCGGGGTCTGGGAAGGTCCCTCCAGCCTGGGAGTGAGGGCGGCTAACAGTCTCTACTGGCTCGACGCCACCGCCGACGAGGGCGCCGCTGGGAGGCCGGAGGTGCAGGAGGGTCAGGCAGGACGCAGCGGACAGTCGGGCCTTGCCACGGGGACAGAAAACAGAAAAGAAATGAACAGAGTGAAGATCGGGAGAGAGTGGGGGAGGGCAAAGCAGTGGGGGGGTGGGCAGAGGCAGGCGGGCAAGGAAGTCACGGGTGGGGGACAGAGGCCCCTCGGGGTGCACCCACTCTGGGGGACAGGGAGGCCCCAGAACGGGGGTTTGAGGCAGCAGATGCTGCTGGGAGAGAGGAAGGGCATGGAGGGAGAAGGGTCCTTGGCACTGGGAGAGGTAAAAGGGGGAGGTCCTGCCAAGGCCACAGTCAAGAGGAGAGAACAGAGGACGGGAGAGAAGGGAAGTCCCAGAGCGGCAAGGCCGGGCCACGGCGACCCTTTTGGACTCAGAACACCCACGTGGCTCCCCGGAAAGCTCAGGCCGGCAGAACACCTGAGGGCGACTAGTCATCCGGAAGCCGGCGGGGAGGGGTGACGCGCCCTCGCTGAAGACTGACGGAGCCGGGAGTCAGGAGAGGGGCCTGCGCCCCGCCCTTGGGCTAGAAGGTCCTCCGGCCCAGTCTTTTGAATACGCTCACGGTGCCCGCGTGGTCCATCTGGGCACCCAGGCCCTCGCTGGAGCTGCTCCCCCGGGGCCCCACCAGAGTCCTCTTAATGGTGACCTTGACCTCAGCGGAGGACTTACTCTTGGTGCTGGTGACCTGGCTGTCCTGGGCCTCGGGCACAAGGGCGGGCTTGCCCAGTCTCTGGATGATGCTGACTTTGGACAGGGCCTCCGGCTTCCTCTCGGGCGCCGGGCGCGAGGAGAGGGCCAGGCGCCGCAGCGTGGGGGCGGCAGCGGCCGGCGCCGAGCTCGTCGCCTTGGCTTTGACAGGCAGTGCGGGCTGCGGGCTGGCCTTGGCGGGGGCGCGGCCCAGCTTCTTCAGGACCCCGGCGTACTGTAGGACAGAGCTGCTGCTGCTGTCGTTATCACTGTCCCAGGCCAGGTCCTCGTCTGTCTCGGGGGTGGCCCCCAGGCGGCTGAAGACTCCGGTGGGCTGTGGGGGTCACAGACAGGGCAGGTAAGCCACCGAGTCACTCAACCTGTAACCACGGAGCTGCCTCACCCATGCCTGGCCTCGTGGGGCTCGCAGTTGAGAAGCGCACCCCTCACTGACATATTCGATAGTGATGAGAGCCAGGAGAGACCCAGTCCAGGGAACGGGGGGAGCCCAGAGGAGACCCCTCCCTGCCGAAGTTAGGGGAAGGCACCCTGGGGAAGGGAAACCTAGGATGAGATCTGAGAGCTGAGTGGACGTGAGTCAAATAAGAGCAGGAGGGAGACGGGAGGTGAAAGGGAAACCTGTCTGCGAAGGTCTACAGAGGACTGACAGAGAAAAGGCGAATTTGGTCAACCACCCCACAAATAATCTCTGAGTCCCAACTCAGTATCTGGCCCTGTATTGGGCACTGCTGGTGACTCAGTGCTGACCAAGATGGGCCCTGCCCCGCTCACAGGGGGCTTACAGTCCAGCAGGGAAGACAGAGCCGGCATCGGATCTCACACAAGTAATTCTCCAGTGACGACAGGACTGTGTGCTTGGGAGGGCAGTGGAGAGCTGCGGACAGGGAAGCCTTGTCTCCTCGCTGAGTTCAGGGACGCTTTCTCTGAGGCTTCAGTGTTTAAGCAGAGTAAAGCGTGCCATCAAAGTCCCCCAGGCACGAGTAAGAATCATATTTATGGGGTACTTGCTATGTGCTCAGCTCTTTCCATGGCGGCATCTTTAAGCCAGGTGATCCTGAGCATTACAATCACGCTCACGATAAGATTTAGGAAATGAGAAAAAAGCCAGAGCGGGTGAGCCCTGGTGAGTAGGAAGGAAAGGCAGCTGGCAAACTTGACCAGCGTGAATCTTAGGTGCCATTTCAAGACGCTCACCAGGGACTTCCCTGGTGGTCCAGCAGTTAAGACTGTGCTTCCACTGCCGAGGGTGTTGGTTCGAGCCCTGGTAGGGAAAGTTCCAAGTGCCGCTCAGTGTGGCCAAAAAAAAAAAATAGATGCCAATCAGGCACCAGACAGACCCTGCCACACAGGTATACCTCATGAGTCCTCATGACCACCCTGTGAGGCAGGAACTATACAGAGGAGGAAACTGAGGTGAAATGGTCAAGGCCACGAAGCCAGACAATGGCAGAGCAGGATTCAGGCCAGGCGACGGGCTCAGGCTGCGTCTCCTAACTGCATGCCGAGCCTGGAGCCTGCGGGACTGCAAGTGGAGGCAAGAAGATCGGGCTGCGTCCTGGGCTAGTGAAAAGCCTCTGAAGGGTTTACAGTGGGCGAGGAGGGCAGAAGGGGCCTGTCCTGTGGGTTGTAGGCGCTGCTGCCTGGGGAGGCGCTGGAGGGCTTTCTCTGGAGCTGCACAGACACCAGCTAAGAGGCCGCTGCCCATCCCGACGGGACAAGGCAGCAGACAGGAGGAGACAGATGGTGCCCTCAGACTCAAGACTGCCTGGAAGGGGGGCATGAAGCCCCCGAGACAAGAGGAGGATGTACTTTGGAGGAAGATTCGAGGCCAGTTAGGGGACATGGTGGTGGGAGGGGTCCCAGGGCACTGTTCAGGGGTCCGCCAGAGCCCTGGGGCTAGAAATCGGGAGAGAGATCGGGGTAGCAGACAGACAGGAGTACAGACAAGGGCACCGGACTGTAAAGGTACATGAGACAGGGTGAGGTGCATGCAGGAAGTGCCAGGAATGACACTCAGGGAAGACAAAGCTTTGAGAGTGCCCAGGGGCTCCCCCACTTCCCACTCACTTTATTCCCCGTTGTGGTGTCTGCCTTGGTCTCAGCGCCGAGGCGGTCAAACACAGATGTCCTGTGGAGACCTGGGAGGGAAGTAAGGTCATTAGCCAACGCCTGGGGGGTGGCCCCTGCAGGCCTACGCCCAGCTGAGCACCGAGCAGACGGGCAGGGGTCATCACGGCCAGCCCAGGCCCCAGGCAGCTCTGGTCCAAGCAGGCACACGCTGGACCGAATCAGGTTTTATGCCTATGTTGTCCGCTCACACTGACCTTTACCCCCACACTTCTGGTCAATGTCAAATGTGAGAAGGATCAATTAAAATGGACATTTCTGGTCCTCACCCCTTGGTACCAATTCATGAACTATATGTGAGGGTAGAGTTCTAAAGCCCTACTGCTTCCGTCCCCTCTTTTGGGGGCCTTGGGCCTCTAAGAGAATCTGATGAATGGTAATACCCTCCGTAGATAACAGTTTGAAGAGCCATCAACAGAATGTTTACTAGGTTACAGTACAGAAGTACCATGGAAACACTGAACAGCCATTAGAAAGAATGAAGCAGATCCACATGCACTAATGTGAAAAGAGCTCAATAAAACCTTATACAACAGTACATACAGGATGAGACTGTTTGTGCTTAAAAAGAAAAAAAAAGCCAAGATGTATGTAAACACACAAACAGATGCACTTAAGTTCACAGATGCTGCTCTGGAAAGATTCACAATACGTGTGGGATACGGGAGCTGGAATTTGCATTTACTGCCTCTGCATCCACTGAATGTTTTCCCATGAGAACATGCACAATGTTCTCAAAGAACGCAGGGCTTCAGCAGGAGTAAAACTCCACCTGCCGATACAGGAGACATAAAACACGAGGGTTCAATCCCTGGGTCAGGAAGATCCCCGGAGAAGGAAATGGCAATCAGCTCCAGTATTCTTGCCTGGAAAATTTCATGGACAGAGGAGCCTGGTGGGCCACAGTCCGTGGGGTTGCAAGGAGTCAGACACAGCTGAACACAAAAGGAACGCTGTAAAGAAGAGCATCTTCATACCACCAGATAAACTCCAGCTCTGGACTGAATCTCAACCTGACCCCTCTGGCTCATCACGATGGTTCCTACTGTTTGGGGCACTGTCCTCAGCCAGGCACGGTCACTCACTTAGCAGGCAGGCCAGCACTGGGTCCGTGCCACTGTCCCCCGGGGAAGAGACGCCAGCTAAGGCACTGAGGAGCCCTGCTATGCTAACTGCAGGACAAGAGGGCAGAGGTAGATAGATCCTATCTACTACGGTCACCATTGCTATCTCCTTGGTCCAAGGCTCCCTGGATCCCCATCAGAGCCTGCTTCTGGGCCAACGCCTATAGAACGTGACCAACCCTGCAAGATGCAGCAAAAGGGAAACACAGTCTCTGCCCCTCCCCAGACAGTACCTTTCGCTGCCTGCTGCTGCTCCAGGATCTTCCGGGTCCGGGGGGTGGTGCCTTTGGGCATGTTGATAATGTACTTCCCCTCCATCTCAGCGGTGACCCGGCGCCGCTTGGTGGGAACGCTCAGGCTCTCCTCCTCTCGGCGTGCCAGGGCTGCTGGGGGAGGGGGTGGTGGTGAGCATCATCTGGGAGGGAATGTCCACTCGGGGTGGGGGGCTGGACGCCCTGCAAAGGGCACACATGTGGCCTTTAGCTCCATGTGTTCCCATGACCAGAATCCCCTCTCTTCCCAACCTCCCCCACGGTCACTGACTGAACCATCGAGAAAGTCAGGGGTCTGGGCCCAGTGGAGTTGCAGAAGGCTGTGGCTGGCCTCCTGGGCTCTCTGTGGCTCTGACCCTGCCCCAGAAGGCTCGCCTCCCAGGCCAGCCAGAATACCCTCAGATGGGAAACTGCTGGGTGGTGGACAGGCCATCAAGGTAATGGCTTCACAGGTATGATCACTTGTTAAAAATCATTCAAGCTATGTACTTACAACATGTGCATTGTGCAAAAGTAAATTATACCTCAACTTACAAAAATAAACTGAATCTCCTCCACTGTGCTGAGGGGTAGAGAACCATCCATCCCAGGACCCTCATCTTTTCACTACTTTAGGAATGAATCTTTCTTGCTCATGGCCTACAAACCGAATGAGGAGGAGGCGCTTCCAGACACATGTGGCCGAAAGGGAGCACCTGTGATGGAGGTGGACGGGGCGTGATGGGGCTGGGCGCCAGAATAGCCACACTGCCTCCCTGGGCCTTGCTTTCCACGTGGGCCAAGATCACTGGGCTGTGGGGGTGGACTCAACAAAGGCAGAAGCGCATGACGGACAGAAGGCGGGCTTGGAAGCCCAAAGGCCAGTGCCCCATTCCCAGGTCACAAGCTGAGACCTGGAAGAGCAGCGGCCAAGCATAAAAGAGTCCACGAAGGAAGAGCGCCCTGGGAGAAGGGAATGTTGGGGCCAAGGCCCCATGATGGGAAGGAGCCTGGAAGGGAACGGAGGCAGCAGGCAAGACCTGAACGCACAGGGCCCAGCAAGGGCATGTGGGAAGATGACTTTACTAATGCAACAACGGGAAGCCCTGGAGAGTTCTAGACAAGGGTGGGAAAGGATCAGATGAAAAGTTTTAAAGGATCCCTCTGGTGGCTAAGAGGAAAGATAGCTTCTTTACCTTTGACCCCAGGCATCAAGCACAGGGCCGGGCACCAGTGCGGGGCTCAGTGACCATCTGTTAAAAAAGACTGAACCACCCATAATCAACAACACTGTACTGTACACTTAAAGTTTCATGAAGTAGGTAGATCTCATGTTAAGTGTTCTCACCACAATAAAATAAAAATGACACAGACTGAACTGGCCCCTGCGTGAGGACTGCAATGGGCGCATGATGCTCACAGGCACCATCTCAAGTGCTTCCAACTGTCCGCAGAGGAGGGTAGCGCCAGCCCCCTTCGACAGACGTGGAAGGCGAGGCCCCCAGCGGGGCTGTGACCTGACCAAGTCTGAACCCTGTGGACACCCCATGGCCTACACAGCACTTTGCAGCGTCAAGGAACACATCCCCCTGATGCCGTCTGCCAACCCGCAGCGGCCTCCAGCTCCTCCCGCCCCCTGCCCGCGTCTCCTCACCGGCAGCCTTGGCACTCTTTGCTGCCATCTTGTTGGACACGGTGACAGAGATCTTGGAGGTGCTGGTGTCCGGCCGCCTGGGGGGAGTGCCAGGTGGAGAGTCTCGGTTCAGGCTGTTGGTGATCATTCGGGAGGCGGCTGGCAGGAGGAGGAAAGAGGAGAGTCCAGTGAGACGGGGTCCCGGAAAGGTGGGGCAGGATGGGGAAGGCCACCTCGGGACTGAATGGGCTGTACTGTCAAGACGGGGAAGCCTGGGGAGGGCCTGTCTTCCAGGGACTAGTCCAGCCCAAGGGGGGCCTTTCTTGCAGCCCAGACCAGATGAGTTCCAAGCAACCTTCACCCATCGGTCACCCAGCCCTGTGCTGAGTTCTTCCCTCCCCCTCCCATGCAGCCTTGCTTTCCTCCAGGACCTTCCTCCTCCAGAAAGCACACACCTTCTCGGGGTGCCTGCTCTCTGTCTGGCTGCTGTCTGGCTGGCTCACAGCTCCCCCAGTACCAATGGTACTCTGTCCATTCATTGTCCCTTCATTCATATCTCCTCTCAGACTCAGTCTCCTCAGAGAAAACTTCCCTGACCGCTCTCTCAACCGCCACCACCTGTAGCCTACACTATTCTTTTTCTTCATAGTCTGTATTACTGCTGGATGTGCGCACATGCTCAGTCACTTCAGCTGTGTCCAACTCTATGCGACGCTATGGACTGTAGCCTGCCAGGCTCCTCAGTCCATGGGACTCTCCAGGCAAGAATACTGGAGTGGGAAGCCATGTCCTCCTCCAGGGGATCTTCCCAACCCAGGGATTGAACCCGAGTCTCCTGCGACTCCTGCACTGCAGGTGGGTTCTTTACCCGCTGAGCCACCAGGGAAGCCCATTACTGCTGGACATTCAAGTACATTTATCTGTCTACTGGCAGACTCTCCCATGAGCCTGCAAGCCTCGGGAGGAGACACTGGTGTTGCTGTGTCCCCAGTGCTTCACAGGTCTTCAATAATAAATATCTACTGAAAAGGTGAACAGGGTCACCAAACCTCCCAACAACCCTAGCAGGCAGGCTCTGCTGCAAACCAGCTTTAAAGATGAGGAAACAGGGGGGACTCTGGGAGGAGGGTCACTCAGCGGGGGTCCTGGGCATGTGAGTGTGGCTCCAGTTGGGCTGGGACAAGAAAAGAGGTGACCTCCCTCTGAGGTGGGGAGCAGTCTCGGGCACCCGTCTCCTGTGGAGCAGGAGAAGGGGTGTTCCAGGTTGCAAGATGGGCTACAGAGAGCAGACTGGAGGGCCAGCTCTAGCCTGGGAAGGAGAGGGGTCGCGTCTCCAGGAGCAGCTGCTGCTAGCTTCAGGGGTGGGTTTCCTGAGCTCCTGGGGGAGCCCTGCAGGGGAGGGGGCGGGAGGGTGTCTTCATGCTACCACTGCTTGCTCAGTAGGCCTAGGAATACCCCCCACAATGGCTTTCAGACTTTCCTACTTTGTCCTACCTAACCCCCTCAAAAGTCCTCTCTTCCTGCAATGTGCTACCTCTCAAAGCCTCCTGAAATCCTCCATGATGACCCTCAACACAAGGTTATAATTTCCTATTGCTTGGTTGTTTTTAACTATAACTACAGTATACAGAAAAATACATCAAAGCTACACAGTCCGTATAACATCAATTCCCCTAAACCAGGACTTTCCTAGTGGTCCAGTGGTTAAGAATGGCTTCCACTGTAGGGGTCATGGATTTGATCCCTTGTCAGGGAACTAAGGGTGGGTGGGTGGGTGTGTGTGTGCGTGTGTGTGTAACTTAAATGAATTACTTTGCTGCATACCTGAAACTAACACAACATTGTAAATCATGTATATTTCAACAAAAAGTTTGTAAAAACCTTGGGTCAGAAGATCAGTTCCTCATTATCAATAAGTGCACAAGTATGATTTGAAGTACTAAAATGCAAAAGTGTTAAAAATAAAATAAATTTTGCAAAAGGTGACCTCTTACTCTGAAAAGAAATCAACTGCTTTGAAATAAAAAATTTTTTTTTAAATGCGTGTTTATATCAGTTTGGGGGAAGCCTGTAAAGCAGCAAAGGCTAATCAATATGTATATATGTATGTCAAATTTTTCAAGTGTCACACTGCTAAAAAATCAGAAGTATAAATACAGTTGATTCTTACCATTCAGATTCTGTATTTGTAAATTGGAAGATTTACAAATTTATTCAACCTCAAAACCAATACTTGTGGGGCTCTGTGGTCATTTATAGACAGGCACAGGGAGGCAAAAAACCTGAGTTGCCTAATGCACGTTCCCAACTCAGGTCAAAAAAGGCAATGTTCTGCCTTCCTGCCGTAGCTCTCACATAGTAAACAAATTTATTTAGTGGTACCATCTGTTTACGGTCTCCTCAGTGTTATTTTCACATCTTTATGTTTTTGTTAGTGATTCTGCTGTTTAAAATGGTCCCCAAGCCTGGTGATAAGATGCTGTGTAGTGTCCTAAGTTCAAGAAGGCTGGGATGTGCTTTATGGAAAAAATATGTGCGTTGGATAAGCTTCACTCAGGCATGAGTTTTAGTGCTGTGGGCTGTGAGTTCACTGTCAATGAATCAACAATATATATTAAAGAAGGTGTTTTAAAACAGAAACACACATAAAATAAGGTTGTACATTGGTCAGATGATGAAGATGTTGTGACCAGAAGCTTACAGGAATCTGACCCCACATTTCTCTGGGAGCAGTGACTCAGTAGTCACTGACTCAATGCTCCCAGTGGCTTTGCAGAATGGAACGACCACGAACGAAAATTGATCGCATGCACAGTCACTCACTACCCCATTTACTTTCCCTAAGAGAAGAGAGTCTCGGATGGCTTTGCTTCCACCTCTGCAAAGTCCAGGTGTGTCCCCTTCACTACAGAGTGTAGGAATGAAGGAAAGAGGCCTGAACAGACAGGACTCACCGCTTGAGGCACCTCGACGAATCTCGCCTGGGAGGGGGCTGGGACTGCAGGGCACAGACTCAGTGGCAGCTTTACACATGTCCTGTGAAGAAAACAGGTGCCTGGGGTTACCATGGGGATGGGACGTGAGGTGGAGGAAAAGGGGACCCAGATATCTGAGTAAAACTTGGGGGGATCAGAGCCTGAGCTGTTAGAGAAGAGATTTCAAAACATTTCACTCCTACTTACAAGTTTTAAGTTGTTTTAGTCACGTCTGACTCTTTGTGACCCTATGGACTGTAGCCCACCAGGGTCCTAATTTCATGGGAATTCTCCAGGCAAGAATACTGGAATGAGTTGCCATGCCCTTGTCCAGGGGATCTTCCTGACCCAGGGATTGAATCCATGTCTCTTTCGTCTCCTGCATTGGCAGGCAGGTTCTCTACCACTAGCACCACCTGGGAAGCCCAACTTATAACAAAGCACCAGACAAACCCAAACTGAGGGACATGCTACAGGACACCTGAGCAGTACTCTACAAAACTGTGACGGTCATCTAAAACTTGGGAAGATTAGGAAACTGTCCCAAATCAAAAGAGACTAAGGAGACATAAGAAGTAAACGCCATGTGGTATCCCAGAGGAGGAAAAGGACATTAGTGGAAAAACGGATGAAACCCAGATAGTCCATAGCTTAGTTAATAACAGCATGTGCATATGCCGTCACTCAGTCGTGTCTGACCCTCTGCGCCCCATGGACTGTAGCCTGCCAGGCTCCTCTGTCCTTGGAATCTTCTAGGCAAGAACACTGGAGTGGGTTGCTATTTCCTTCTCCAGGGGATATTCCTGACCCAGGGATCGAACTCACGTCTCCTTCACTGGCAGGTGGGTTCTTTGTCAACTGTACCACCCGGGAAGCCCAATAATAGCGTGGTAAAGTTTCCTTCTTAGTTTTGACAAATATTAGGGGAAGTTGAGTGAAAGAAATACAGCAACTTTGTGTACTACTGTTGCAACTTTTCTACAAATCTAAAATCAGCCTCAAATTTAAAAGTTTAAAGAAAAGAACACATTTTGCTCTGTGACCTCTGGGATAACTCAGACAGCATCCCTGGCTTGAGAAAGCCCTCGCTGCAGGGTCCTGTCCAGGATGATGGGCAGATGAAAGCCTGGCCCTGGAATGCAGAAATCCTCTAAAATTAATGAGAAAAATCCCAGTGACCGCCACATGGTAAGTGGAGCACTTGAGAGTACAGCTCTGCAGCAAGCCTCCCTCTCGGTCAAGTGGAGGAAGGAGTCAATAAGCTGGTGATGTGTGTAAAGGATGAAGACAGGGACTGGCAGGCCATGGCAAGAGCCTGGTAAGTGCTAATGATCATAGCTAAGGCAGCTCTTCACTCCAGGCCTGGCCCTTGGTGCCATTTACACTATCTGGGGGACGGCCACAGAGACCCCATTCAGAAAGGCTGAGTGAAAGGCCTGTTTCAGGGACTGGGGGAGGTGAAATCACTAGTCCAAGGTCACTGTCAACAGAAGGCCCAAGAACGGAACCACCATCTTGTGGGCCAAGTCACCAACTGTGTCCCACCTCGGAAGCTCCTGTTTTGCGGACAGGGAAGAGTCACGGTAAGAATAACTATGATGAGGAAAGGAAAAACGAGTAGTAATAATAATAATAATACAGAGAGCCCTTAACGAGGCTCTGCTGTGTACACTGTGCTAGGGCTTTATGTAATTTAATACTTACAATCCCCCGGCAAAATAGGTTTGCCTATGTGTATTCTACAAGTGGAGAAAGTAAGGTTCAGAGGGGTTAGGCAATGTGCCCCATGTCACACAGCAAGCAGTGGAACCAACCGTGGAATCCAAGCCTCCAGTCGGTTCTACCACCGCCCCTTCATCCCACCCTAAACCCAGAAACAGAGGCATCGAGCAGAGCACCCACCTGGCGGTGCACCACCTTGGCATGCTTGAGGATGGCAATGATGTCGCCCACCACAGTCACGCCCAGCTCGTTCATGATCTCCTTGTTGAGGTCCAGCAGCATGCTCTTCTGGATTCTGCAGGGAAGGGGGACAAGTGAGTCGGGGTGGGTGGGCCGGCCTGCTCTCTAACTCCCCTCCTTTCCCCAAGGTCAGCCTGTCCCCTCAACAGCCTTACCTATTATCCACAAACATCACAGCATAATTGACAGCAGGTCCTGGAGGAATGCCGGCTTCCTTAAAGAACTGGATCCACTCGGAAGTGGCTGGGGGCGTGGAGGTGTAGACAGGGCTCATTATTTACATGATTCTCCTTAGAGAACAGCAGCAGCAAAACCACAACAGCAGCAGCTCCCACAAATTAAATGCTTATCAAATGCCAGGCCCTGAGCGCTCCACGTAGATGACGGAACTAAGCCGGCCTGCCCGCTCTGTGAATTAGCAGCACTGACACCTCTACTTGGCCGATGAGGAAACTGAGGCAGGCAGAGGCTGGCCACACTGCTAACAAGCAGACTCCCCAAGCCCCTCTGCTCCTGGACTGCCCTTCTCCTCACAACTCTGCCCTGCCTGGAGCATGACCACCAGTGACCACTGTCCCCCAGGCTTGGCCAATGACTGGGGGCGGGGTGGGGGGGCAGTCGGGACTCTGGATTCTCCACCCAGGTCTCCATCAGCAGGTGCAAGCCCAGAGGGTGACAGGATCCACAGGTGGGTGGAAAGAAGGTTTGCACAGCTGGCCTCTGGGTGTCAGCAAGCATCTCCGCTACAACACACACATACACACAGGAGCAGCCCGGCCTCAGAAAGGAGGTCATAAGCACAGGCTTTGGAGTGTGGGTTTGAATCCTGGCTTGGTCATCTCCCAGAAGGACTCAGGGGAAGGCAGCGCTTGGTGCTCAGTCTCCTCTGGGGTCAGACATTCCACAAGCGTGTACTGAGCAGTTGGCACACACCGGGTCCCGCTCCAGGCACTGGGGATACTGCAGGACCCAGAGTCCCTTCCCTCAGGGCGTGGGCACTCTAGTAGCAAGAGCACTGGCGTCCTGGGTCATCGTGCAGACTAAAGGGAAAGGGCACCAAAAGGGCTCCAAATGGCACAAGGCCCAGAAGATGTCCTCCCCCACGGCAGCCGTGATGGTGACGGTGACGGTGATGACGCCACCACTGCGCATGGAGCCTAGACCAGGCAGACTCCATCCATGCAACTTCACTGTTTCCGAAGTTCTTTCTTGGCCTCTTGGGTGGCCTCTTCAAAATGATGCTGACCACTCAGGCCAGGCATCAGAGATCATTGGTTCCAAGTAAAATTTTTTTTCTCACATTTTAGTATCTCGGAAACTAGGATTTACCTCACAATTGATGGTGTGCCACAACTTAATTAGCAACATTTTTTTTTTTAAGTCTTTCTCATGGTATGTAATGGTATATCCAAAACTCCACGCTATTTTTTAAAAAGGAGAAATTTGGTGTTACTATGCCCATTTTGCTGATAAGACAACTGAGGCTCAGAGCAAGGCAACTGACACAGTCTGGATGAGACACTGCGTGGGGGGCGGTGGGGGTCTCAGGCACATCCTCTCCCGAGAAGGCCCCCGCCCACCCGGCACAGGCCAGTCTCCCCAGGCTGGCGGCAAGTGAGGCGCTCACAGCCTTCTTCTACCAGGACTTCTACCAGCCCCAAGGAAAGGACGGACTTTTTTCTTCTTTGCACAAGCACTTTCCATCTGTCAAGACATGGGGGGGCCTGGGTTCCTTTAGCCAAAAGCAGGCAGCTTTGTCTAAGTATCAAAAACTACCACATAATGGTTCCATTTATGTGAAATGTCCAGGAGTGGTAAATCTATGGCGATCTATAGGGACAGAAAATAGAAGAGCCAGCTGCCAGGGACTGGAGCGGGAGAGCAGGGGGGAGGGGAGAGTGACTGCTAATGGGTGTTTGGGAACTGGGGGGAGTGAGGAAAATATTTTGAAATTGCTTGTGGTGATGGATGCACAACTCTACAAACACAGAATTTAAAAGCCACTGGACTTCCCTGGTGGTCCAGTGGTTAAGAATCCGCCTGTC
Source organism: Cervus canadensis (assembly GCF_019320065.1). Lineage (NCBI taxonomy): Eukaryota > Metazoa > Chordata > Mammalia > Artiodactyla > Cervidae > Cervus > Cervus canadensis. The sequence continues at coordinate 23,341,236 of NC_057403.1, read as the reverse complement.
AATGCAGGGGACACCTATTCGATCCCTGGCCTGGGAAGATTCCACATGCCATGGAGCACCGAAGCCCGTGGACCACAACTACTGAGCCTGTGAACCGCAACTACTGAAGGTGTGTGCCCCGGAGCCCGTTCTCCGCAACAAGAGAGCAGCCCCCACTCGCAGCAACTGGAGAAAACCCACAAGACCCAGCACAGCCAAAAAGGGGAAAAAACAAATCAATGAGTTGTATGAGATGTGAACTGTATCACAACTAAGCTGCTATTGGGGGAAAGGAAACACCACACAGGTTGGAGGTAGCCAGCTGCCTGACGCAAAGTCCAGGAACTGTGAGAGCCCCCGCGTCCGGCCCTCATCATCACGTTGTGTCCTATGAAGGAGGAAGACCTGCTGTCAGTTAAATGGTCTCAGCACCAGCTATAAGATGCACCCCCGTTTCAGAATGTTAATACAGGCCACAATGAGTGTCTGGGACTCAAACGGGTGGCTTGCTGTTCACACCAAAAGACAGGCACTAGAATATTCCTAGCAGCGAGTCTCACAATCCAGAAAACAGTATCCACTGACAGCAGCACTGACAAAGAAATGACAATCGATCGCTCACACGGTCAATACTACGGAGCAACGGAAAGCAAGAACTACAGGGAATGCCCCGGCAGTCCAGGGGTTGAGACTTCCCCTTCCGCTGCAGGGGATGCAAGACCTACCCCTGGTCAGCCAGCTAGGTTCCCACATGCCTCCTGGCCAAAAAAAGAAAACATTAAAACAGAAGCAATATTGTAACAAATTCAATAAGAACTTTAAAAAAAAGAAAAGGCAAGAACTACAGCTACACACAGCACCAGAGATGAGGCTCCGGCATTGTGCCAAGCAACAGTAGCCAGATACCAAAGAACACAAGGCTGGCAGGATTTCCTTCACGTAAATCCAAAACCAAGTCTGTAGGAACATTTTCATTAGTGGTACAACTAAAAAGAAAGGTAAGAAGAGATGATCACAAAGAGAAGATCGTGGTAGATTCCATCTGAAGGAGGGAGGTAGTGTGACTGGGGTGGAGCCTTGAGGTGGGCAGGCAATATTCTAGTTCTCAACCTGGATGGTTAGATGCGTGGAGGCTTTTTTAAAACCTTTCTTACTGAACTATAAGGTACACTCACAAAAGTGCACACAAGTCGATAGAGTTTCATAAACCAACACACCCATGTAACCAGTACCCAGATCAAGAAGTAAAACATTTCCAACATTCTATAAGCATTCCCCTGGCCCCCCCATTCCCTAGGGAGTCACTTCTCTCTGCCTCCCAAGGGCAATCAACACCTTCTAGCAGCACAGACTGATTGTGCCTGCTTCTGCGTTCTATTACTTTATTTTGACCATGTTGTGCAGCATGTGGGAATCTTAGTTTCCTGAACAGGGATCAAACCCATGCTCCCTGAATTGAAAGTGCAGTCTTAACCACTGGACCACCAGGGAAGTCCCCTCCTGTGCTTTATGTGAATGGAATCAAAAAGGATGTACTCAGACATTTTCTTTCTAATTGCTCTCATGATCACACAAATGTGTTTTACGTACTTCTCTATATGTTCAAATGTCCAAAAATTTAAAAGCGACTGGCTAATAATCTCTGTGTTTTGGCAATCCCCAAGTACAAAGTTTAAAGAGAATGTTGATAAAGCTCATGAGAATAGTAACAGCTAACATTTGCTGAGAACTAGGCCCAAGGCTTTACACGTAATCACCTCCTTAATACTTAACGTCCCAGGATGTTACGATCTCCATTTTACAGGTGAGAAAATCAAGGCTCTGAGAGGTCATGTGGGCGACCTGCTGGACTCCAGAACCCGAGTTCTTTATGGCCATAGTACATTGTCAGGAGGCCAGGATATCAGAGAGGAGGCAGTCAGCCCTGAGCAGGCCTGGCCCTGCCTCCAGGTTCCTCAGAGCACAGCTGTTCCTGCCAGTGACCGGCCCTCCCTCCCCCACCCGGCCCCCCCCCACCAAGGTCACACCTCAAAAAGGGGGAGCGGGGAGGAGGGGGCCCTTGAGAGAAGACTCACCCATAGTCACTGAGACCATTGTCTCCCGGGCCTTCACGCTGCTCCCTGGAGCCTGAAAGAGAGGACAAGGGGAGAGCGCTCAGGAGTCGCCGCCGGCTAAGTGTCTGTCCGTCTCTTGCTGCCTGTCTGCCTGCCTGCCAGAAAAGAGTTCCTGGGCTGGGGGCTCACAGCCCAGGAATAGCCTGGACAGCTGGCAGGAAGTCAGCCTGGGGCAGAGCTGTCACTGCAGAGATCACTCCTGCCTGGGACAAGGCCCAGGGACAGCAAATGTCCACAGCTCCGTCCCCGCACACCTCCCAAGTTTCTGGCTGGAAAAGAGAGGGACAGAAAAAAGACCCTCCCTGGCCCAAGACCTTAACCATAAATACCCATTCATTCATTCGAAAACTCTCTCCTGAAAACCTACTGGGTGTGAGATACTGTTCTAGGGGCCGGGAATACAGAGGTGAACAAAAACCCGGAGCATGGCCTCTACGTGGTGACACGGTTAAGAGACAGAAAATAACAAGCAAACCAGCTGACAGTGTCGTGTGTCAGAAAGCCTTCAGTGTCATGGAGAAAACAGGAGGGCCCAGGAAGGGAGGGCTTACAATTCTAAATAGGTGGTGGGGGAAGGGCTCTATTTTTTTTTTTTTTTTTTTTTTGAGTTTCTTAAAAAAACTTTTTGGCCCCACCACGCAACATGCGAGATCTTAGTTTCCGGACCAGGGATCGAACCCATGCCCCCTGCAGTGGAAGTGCAAAGTCTTATCCACTGGACCACTAGGGAAGTCCCCAGGAGGAGCTCTCCAAAGTGACATTTACGAGACCGAAGGAGGTGGAGGAGTGAGCCATGCAGTTTTAGAGAGGAAGAGTGTTCCAGGAGAAGGTACAGCAAGTTCAGTGCCCTGAGCCAGAAGCCCATCAGGCACGACCGTGGGGCAGCCAGGAGCCCGCAGGGACCATAGAGGGAGCGAAGAGGTGAGTGACAGCAGCCAGGGACAAGGAGGCGGGGCTCCACTCAGGAGGGGCCCCAGGGCAGAAACACAAAACCAGTTTTCACTTGGGTAAGGTCAGCGGGTGCCAGAAAGACACATGACATATGAGCACCAATGGAGACCTTCTCCTGCACGTGAACGGCAGTGCTGAAACAGAACTAAAAGAAATCACCTCCTCACCTGATCTGCCACTACCTGGCTCCAGGACCCCCTGTGTCCCACACTGCCCTGCCCTGGCCATCCTCCTCTTTTCTGTCCCTGCCCTCTCCCCCTACGCCGCTCCCCTGCACTCATGCCAACCCCCAGTTCTGACTCGTGTCCCCCACCCCTCCACCACCTACAGGGTGCAGAAGGCCCACTGTCCAGCCCCTTTCAGTGGACCATCACCTACCACCTGCCCCTTCCCACCCACTATTTTGATGGTATCGCAGTGATGGTACTCTTGGGGACTTCCCTAAGTCCCCAAGATCTAGTGGGGAGCCCAAATCCCCACCTTCCAAAGCAGGGGATGTGGGCTCAATCCCTGGTCGAGGAACAAAGATCTCACGTGCTGCAGGGCAACTAAACCCAAGTGCCAGGAGCAACTAACCCGGAGCGCCACAACTAGAGAGGCCTACACAGCATAAGGAAGAGCCCGCGCAGCCAAAAAAAAAGTGGGGGAGAGGGTGCTTCCCTGGTAGCTTAGTAGTAAAGAATCCGCCTGCCAATGCAGGAGACATGGGTTTGATCCGTGATCCAGGAAGATCCCACATGCCACGGAACAACTAATGCCGTGCACTACAACTATTCAGCCTGTGCTCTGGAGCCCAGAAACCACAACTACAGGGCCCACGCGCCCTAGACCCTGTGCTCCGCAACAAGAGAAGGCACTACAACGAGAAGCCCGTGTGCCACAAGTAAAGTTGCTCATCGCAACTAGAAAAAGCCTTGTGCAGCAACAAAGACCCAGCACGGCAAAAACCCAAAATACATAAATAAATAAAATTATTTTAAAAAGTAAGGACTCTGGAACCAGACTTGCAGGGTTCAAATCTGACTCTACCACTTACTAGCTGTGTGACCTTGCCAAGCAACTTCACCAGTCGGGCCTCAGTGTCCCCATCTGTACACCAGGATGGTACACACATGACTTACCCCAGAGGACTGCTGTGGGGCTAGATTAGTTTCTATGCATAAAGCACCTAAGAGTGCCTGGTGCATGCTAAGTACTCTAGAAGTGCTGGCTCTTCTTGTCCCCCAAGCCTCCCACTCCAGCCTTCCCGCCAACACCCAAGAGCTTTGCCGGCCACCCAGTCTTCACACAGAATGTCACCTGTGCCTTGCATGCTTGCTTCGCCTGTCCTCCTAGCAAGCTCTCCATCACTCTGCATGGCTGCCACCTGCTTTGTGACGTCTTCCCAAAGCCCCCAGGGTGACGCTGTCTCCTCCACCCTCAACTAGAATGAGCAACATGACCACAGGCATCACTTGATCCCGTACTTGGCTCCTAAAATGCCCTTTCCCTTTGGGATATCACCACTGGACAAGGACAACACAACCAGCATCTCTCAAAGAGCAAGGCCTGAAGGAGGCTCCAGTAAGCCAGACAGAACAACAACACTGCACATACCAAGCACTAACTATGCACCAGGAATGGTGCCAGGTATCACGCTGACGCCTCACAACCTCCTCATGAGTGAGGACTATCATTAGCCACATTTTAATCAATGGAAAAAAAAAAACAAAACTGACTCATTGTGGTGCAGTCATTTGCCAAATGCCACATCAAGTCAGAGCTTTACTGGGATTCAAAAACAAAAACAAGTTCTCCCTGATTCCAGTGCCCATGCAGCAGCTCCTGATGAGCGTTCATGTGCCTGGCATTGCTTATGAACACACCTCAGTGCCTCGTCACCACCACCTGCGGGAGAAAGTAAAAACAATCTCTAAGTTACAGGGGACAGTGGCAGGCCTGAGGTCACACAGCAAGCAACTGAGGGGCCAGGATGTGAACCCAACTCAGTCCACTGGTCAAGGGATTACTATGAGCTGGGCACTGAGGTCTGTCTTAGCAAAGTTTCAGTTAATACTTACTAGAAGCCTTTAGGTACTGGTATCCTCCCTGGTGGCTCAGTGGTAAAGAATCTGCCTGCAATGCAGGAGACTCGGATTCGATCCCTGGGTCTGGAAGATCCTCTGGAGGAGGAAATGGCAACCCACTCTAGTATTCTTGCTTGGGAAATCCCATGGACAGAGGAGCTTGGCAGGCTACGGTCTGTGGGGTCACAAAAGAGTCAGACACAACTAAGCAACTGAACAATAGCGGCATCCTCCCCACTACAGCTGCAGAATTCCCTGCTAGACTCAATTTTCTCTCTCCACCATTAAAAACCCATCTCCCACGCTGACTTTCTGAACAGGGAAAATTATATAACATCAACAATAATAGAAAAATGACAGTTCTCAAAAACTCAAGTAATTACCATGCACCAGACTCCCTATGCTCAGCCCTTAGAAGGCCTGCCTCCAAAGCTCGATCTTACCACTTCCTAACCCTGACTCTAAGGCAAGTGGTTAAACCTTTCTGGATCGCAATTCTTTCAACTGTAAAATAAGAATGATAGGAGTTATTGTACATCAACTATACTCAAATTAAAAAAAAAAAAAGATAGGCGTATCTATTTTTAAAGTGCTTAGTGGGGTTAAGAGTTCCTAAATGCCAAGCTGTTAGAACGATGCTCAGTAGGTTTTGTATATGTGCATGAAATAAAATAAGTACATCTTCAGTGAGTCAGGAAAAGGGTAGGACAATCACTAAGCCAAGACCATCATATGCCAAGTGTGAGCTGAATACAGAGTATAACTTGACAGGATCCATGAGACCTGACAGCATGGAATCGCAAAAATAGAAGTCATTCCTTTTTCAATTCTTTCCTTTTCTATCTACAATGTAATAAACCATTCTGCTTCCACTGGAGTTCAGGCTAAATTCTCCTTTTCACAGCCAAGCAATGCTAGTTTTCCATTAGAAAAGTAATACAAATTTTCCTTCTCAAATGAACTGACTGGAGAAAAATGAATCAGTGGTTTCAAAGAAAAAGGAAAGCCTAATACTACGGGATTCAGCAAAATATGACAAATAGTAAGTGGCAGGATGTTGATTTGCCTAGCTGCAGATTCGAAGTCTTTCCTATCACGAAGGAAAAGTGAAGGAAAGCTGAAGTCTCTGAGCTTCTTCCTCTTCTCTACTTCCTTGCTAGTCTCATCTACACCGATGACTTCTGGAATCATTATATAGTTATTGTTTAGTCACTAAGTCATGTCCAACTCTCTGCGACCCCTCGGACATCAGTGCACCAGGCTTCCCTGTTCTTCACTATCTCCTGTACTTTGCTCAGATTCTTGTGCATTGAGTTGGTGATGCTATCAAACTACCTCATCTTCTGCCGCCCTCTTCTCCTTTTGCCTTCAATCTTTCCCAGCATCAGAGTCTTTTTCAATGAATTGGCTCTTCACATCAGGTGGCCAAAGTATTGGAGCTTCAGCTTTAGCATCAGTCCTTCCAATGAATATTCAGGGTTGATTTCCTTGCAGTCCAAGGGACTCTCAAGAGTTTTCTCCAGCACCACAACTGGAAGGTATCATTCTTCAGCACTCAGCCTCCTTTATGATCCAACACTCACATCCATATATATGGCTACTGAAAAAACCATAGCTTTGACTATAGGGACCTAAACACCTAATGGGTGTCTGCTATGACCAGTATTAGTATTATAGTCTGGATCTATTTATTGAGCTCCTGCTCTACACCGTCAGGCCCTATGCTGAGGACTTTACACGCGCATTTCATCAGCATGCTCACAATAACTCTATGATATGATGAAGGGATTATTAGCCTTCATCCTACAGACGAGGAAAACGAGGTTCAGATAAGGGAAGGCACAGGTCCGCTACCACAAAGTGTAGCTTAGGACTTGAATTGAAATCTGTTGGCTTCCAATTTCACGCTCCCACACCCTGATCTTCCGTATCAAACACAAACATCATCAACAATACAAACAATAATAGTAGAGCAAAGAAGTGTGCAGTGTGCCAGGCGCTGAGCTAGGGCTCCGACAAGCACGAGCTGACTTCTCACTCCAACCTATAAAGAGGATGCTATAGTCACATTCTGACCCCCATTCTACAGAGCAGGAAACTAAGATTCAGAGAAAGAAATCGCTTGTCCGGAGCCGCACGGCGGCGCCAGGACTGACTCCGGAATCCCGGGGCGCCATTCGTCTCCACCGCATCCAACCCAGATCCACCACCCCTGGCCCGCGCCTCACCTGGCCCTCTGAGCCCGCGCCCACTCGCGCCGCCCGCCCTCCCGGCGGCGCCAACTGTCAGACCCACCTCCCTCGGCCAGGCTGCCCGCCCCGGAAGCACCATTCTCGCCGCCGGAAGTCGGACTTACCCGTCCGCGGCCGCTCTAGCCCACAGGAGAGCCACCAGCGAGAGCGCAGGGGCAACCGTCACGTGACCACCCGCAGTCTCCCAGGCGCTTCCCCCGCCCGGCGCTAGCGAGGAGCGCGGCCAATGAGAAAAGCAATTGCTTGGCCCCCGCGGGTCCGCAGTCCAGCCGGAGTGCGCCTGCGCGCGGCGGGGTTTGGGTGGGGGGGTGGCGCTCGGGGTTCCAGCCTAGAAGGTACGAGCGGGGCTGGGTCCCGGAGTGGGAAACGTGGAGTGCAGGTAATGTGCGATCTGGGCGCGCGGCGCCTCGGCTGCCTTCATGTTGTCCTTCCTTTATCATGCATTTCTCCTCTCATATCGTCCTCTGTCCCTTTATGTCTCCGTTCCTCCCGTTATGTTGCATCCTGCTTAAATCGTTATCACTCCCTTGTGTTTCCACCACTCTCCTAAAGTCGCCATCAATCCCCTTAACAAGATTTCGTTCTTTTTAAGTTCCATGGCCACCAAATGTCTCTCCTGTCGTGTCGCCTTCTCCTGTCGCCTACACATCTCTTTTGTTGCTGCTACTCCTTTACAATGTCCTTCTCATAAATCGTCATCATACCCCCTTGTCACCTTCGCACGCCTCCTGTCCCCTGTGTAAACCACACTTACGTTTCCTTTCTGTCTTTCTCATCCTTTATGTCTCCGTCAATCACCTGTCACCTTTGCTTCTCTGACAGCCACTGTCCGTGCCTAATGCTTCTAGTGTTTCCCCATTAGGAGTTTTGTTTTTTTTTTTCCTTTTCATGTCTCTGTCATTTTCCCCATGTCACCTCTCACATACCAGGTACTAGAGCCCGTTATTCTGGCTCCATCGCTAAACCTCTGGGTAACCTTGACCATCTCATCACACCTTTGCAACTTAGCTTCCTCATTTGTAAAATCCACACAGGGACACCTATGTCAGGGATGAGAGTGAGGGTCCTGTGAGTTTATTCTGGTGACATGCCTAGCTCGATGTGGCTAATACGATTAATCATCTCACCCTTACCCTCATCCAGTCACCTTCATCCCCTCCTCATTGTCACTCTCCCCCACCCCCCAGCTACCCTCATGATTCCCGAGGTGTCACACTCTCTATATCCTGACAAGTTCTGCTGCAGCAGCCAACCCGTGCTGTCCCACGTCACAGTCTCCAAGCTGTCCTCCCCTCCGCCACGTCACCACACCTGGGAGGGTGGCCCACTAGCCATTAAGAGCCTTGCGCATGTCAATATTAGTCTCTCCCTCTTTACCTTGGTGGACAGACTGATTTCCCATCCTCAAATTGAGAGCACTTAGCCCATAGCAGGAGTCGGGCAGGGCTTGGTGGGGGGAAAGACTCTAGGTAGCTTAGACCCAACCCTCCCTTGACTCATAAAATCAGGGATACAGAGAGATGAGGCAGGTCTCACCACACCATCAAACCTCAGCAACCCTAAATCCCCAGGTGAAGAGGTGAATGTCTTAGTCACTCAGCTTGCCTTAGCAAGGCTGAAGAGGACAGTCATTACAGTGTGTGCAGGGGATTGGAACCCCTCAGGTGCCAATCTTGGTTTTAGCATTTAGTACTTATATAGCTACATGAACTTGGGCGGGTGGCTTAGGGTCCCAGTGCCTCAGTTACTACATCTGTAATATGGGAATGCAAATACAAGTTATTCATTCAATTGATATTTGTTAAGCGTGTTCTACATGCCCAAGATTGTGCTAGGCATGGGGACACATGAGTGAACAAAACAGATTCCCTGGCCTCATGGAGTTTACATTCTGTTAATAGCAATGGCAAGAGACAATACACAAATGGGTAAGTAGATGATATGATATATTGGGGGGTGGGTAGGGAATGCAGAGATTGTAGTTTTAAGTAGGGTGACCTAGTGACATTTGAACAAAGACTTGAAGAGGGGGAGAGAGTGACATGGCTCTCTGGGGGAAGAGCAGCATTCTAGGCAGAAAGTAAAAGTGTTAGTCGCTCAGTTGTGTCCCACTCTGTGACCCCATGGACTGTAGCCGGCCAGGCGCCTCTGTCCATGGAATTCTCCAAGGAAGAATACTGGAGTGGGTAGCCATGCCCTTCTCCAGGGGATCTTCCCAACCAAGGGATTGAACCCAGGTCTCCCACCTTGCAGGCGGATTCTTTACCACCTGAAACACCAGGGTAGCCCCATTCTAGGCAGAGGGAATGGCACGTGCAAAGGCCCTGAGGTAGGAGCCTGCATGGCATCCCTAAGGGGTAGTGAGGAGGCCAGTGAGGGAGGAGAGGGATGGGGGATGAAGTCAGCAGGGTGATGGGGGAAGGTCCCCTGGGGTCTCAAGGGCCGTGGAGAAGACTTTGGCTTTACTCTGAGTGAGGCGGGTTTGGAAGAGAGGAGGAATGTGATCTGATGTGACATGAAGCCACAGCAGCAGCTGGAGAACTTCTACCAAGGATGGACTGGCAAGAGCAGCCTGGCTGGAAGAACAACTGAAGTCCTCTTTTAAAGCTGCACTCATATCCTTTATACTTGGAGAAAGTTTCCAATGTCCTTCTCAAAGATTGAGGGGGGGGAGAAGGAGATGTCGGTAGAGGTTTTGAGAGCCTATTTGGGAGGGAGGGAGGGAACCACAGGTCTACAGATATTAGATAGCAGGAGAGGGGGCTGTATATACCCAGCACCCTAGGGAGCTTGGGCTCGAATCCTGGCTTCCTGGCTTTGTCCCTTTATGCCAATGACTTAACCGCCCTAGGTCTTTAGTTCCCTTATCTGTTTGTTGTTGTTGAGCCCCTAAGTCGTATCTGACTCTCTGCAGCCCCATGGACTGTTGCCCACCAGGCTCCTTTGTCCATGGGACCTCCCAGGCAAGAATACTGGAGTGGGTTGCCATTTCCTACTCCAGGGCATCTTCCCAACCCGGGGATGGAACCTGCATCTCCTGTGTCTCCTGCGTTGGCAGGTGGATTCTTTACCAGAGAGTCACCTGGGGGCAGTTAGGCTAAAACAAAAGAAAATGAAAACACTGTTGTGAGAATTGAATATATAAAGTGTTTTGAGCAGTGCCTGGTTCAATAAACATAAGGATCCCCACTGTCTCTCCCATATCCTACCCTTCCACAGCCACAGACCTCTTGGAGGGTAGCAAGGAAAAGACACTCCACCTTATTTTGTGTTTGTGAGTTGGTTTGACAATATAGTGCCCTGGAACAGAACTGAGCTCTGGGATCAGATTCCCAGCCGACAGATCAACCCTGTGTGACATGGGCAGTGATTTCCCTGAGCCCTGTCTCATCTGAAAAACAGGGATAATAATGCTTTTTTCCCCCAGATGTGGTTTTTTTTTTTTTTCATTTGTTTGATTTGAGGGGAGGGTTTTGGGGCCACACAGCCTGTGGGATATTCGTTCCCCGACCAGGGATTGAACCTGTCCCCCCTGTGTTGGAAGTATGGCATCTCAACCATGGGAAGTCCCTGTTGTTATTTTCGAGTAGCGACATCAACCACTTTTGCTGTGATGCCACAGCACCCCTCCCTTGTCCCTTTTTCTCCCAGGTACACAGTGTACGATTCACTCATTGATCTATTGTCTCACTCCCTCGACAGAATTTCTTCCTTCCTAGGGACTTTTTTTTTTTTTTTTTCTGTTTTTCTGTGCTGCATCTCCAATTTCTAGATAGGGCTTGTCAGCAGTAGTTGAATAAATACTAGTTGAATGAATAGATGGATGAACTGGCCACTGAGCATCTGCCATGTACTGTCCCTGTGCTGGGTGACATGGGGGATACAGCAGTGACAGCCAGCCCGGCCCTCCCCTCATGGATTCCGGACCCATCATCAGGTAGTGACAGTCCAGTGGTCAGGGCCAGGTTGGGAGAAACGTAGGCAGAGGGGTCCGGGCTAGGATTGATAAGTCCAGGGGACTGCCAATCCCATGGAGGATGTCTGGACCAGCCAAGGAGTCAGGGAGGGCTTCCTAGAGGAGGTGGTACATAAGCTGATAGAAGTGAGCAACATGAAGAGAGAAAGGTATGCCAGGCAGGAGGGGCAGCTGTGGGCAGGTTTGGTGGTAAATGTGTGGTTTCAGTTCGAGGAACTGAAAGATATTAAATATGACTAGGCCATGGAGAATGGTACGAGCATAAGCCCAAAAGGTTATCAAGGAAAGGGCTCTGGGAGCCACAGTGAGAAGCTGAGACTTTATCCTATGGATACTGGAGGGCCACAGAGGAGGGGAGGGGCAAGCCAGACTCAGATGGGAATTAGAAGTGTTTGAGTGGAGGCTGGGAGCCACAGGAGGCAGGTAGAATGGGGACCCAGGTGAGAGAGGCCAGTTCATGGCCTTGGAGGGGAGGGGAAAGGGGTGGGTGGGAGACACTCTTGGGAGGCCAAATGGATAAGTTGTGGGGGACCCAGGACTCTGGGGGCATCAGGGCTTTCTGAGGAAGGTAGAACACAGGCTGAGACCTGAAGGGTGGGTAGGACAGCTGTCCTGGGAATGGGGACTCAGGGGAGGGGCAGGTTTGGGAGAGATGCTAAGGACAATTGGAGACATGGGTATAAGGGGCTTAGGGACACCTGGGTGGAGGTATCTAGGAGGCCATGGGACTTGCAGAGCTGAAGTTCAGAGAAGAGAGATGAGTCAGAGACAGCTTTGGAGTCAGAGGAACCAAAACTGTCAGATGGGGAAGGTCCACAGGCGCTGTCCATGGAGAGCCCAGGAGGGCATCATAAGACAGGTGCACTTTGTCCCAAAGGCAGTGGGCAGCCACAGAGGGGGTTTGAGTAGGGATGGGACAGCTTTTGAGTTCCACTTCCCAAGTATGCACCATTCATGACGGGGTGGGGGGATTCGTGTGTGCCTTTTTTGCTTTTTTTTTTCTTTACTTACTTGTTTTTCAGACCAAGCATCTTCTATCCCTAGAAGGGACACCTTCTGGGGTCCTTTGAAGTAAAAGATCTACTGCTAAAAACAAAACAAAAACATTTACAAAACCAGTGCTCTGTACTGTTTTCTGTAGACTTGACCACAGATGGTTGTGCGGTCCGTCCAAAGGGGTCTGCATAATCAAATGAAAATTGGCCCCTTTAAACCCAAGAACAGGTCTGTTTTGAAGGTCCCTAGGTTTGTAAATGTTTCCTAAGGTCTGGCCTGTCCAGTGCTTCAGATATGCTTCAGCAGCTAAGTGGCCCACCCTGAATTTTACCCTCAGGCTGAAGCTCCACCATCTACACTATTGCCCCAGGCTCAGAACACAAGCTACCTACTGAACCAGTGTCACTGAATCTTAAAGTGACATCTAAGAAAGTCTTTTCTCCCTTCTACTGCTCTTTTCTTCTGGTTTCAGAAGAAAAACAAACATTTAGAGTGGTTACAATGTGCCGGGCACTCGGTGGGTAGGAATAAATCAGACATAGACTTAGCTTTTCAAGGGACACATATATAAGTTTATCTGTGATAAACAGTGTGTTCAGGGTACTAGGGGACACAACTCACCAGCCAGCTTGTATCTATCTGAACTGACTGCTGTGGATGGTCATTGACTCTGCCCAGCAAATGTCATGTTGGTATATTAGTCTCCCTGCTGTTCTGAGAATGCAAGTGAGGCTCAGAAAAGGTAGCCTCTTCTCCACGTAAAGCACAGAGCTGAGATATGAACCAAGGGCTTGGGGACTGTGAGGCCCACCCTCTTAAACCAGCCACCACTCCCCAGACAGGCATTAAGTGATTTTTTTTTTTTTTTGACCATGCCACATAGTGTACGGGACCTTAGTTTCCCAACTAGGGATCGAACCTGCACGCCATACAGTGGAAGCACAGAGTCTTTACTGAATCACCAAGGAAGTCCCAAACCTCTTTTTATGAATGAGGCCAGCAGGGCTCAGAGAAATAAAGCCCTGTGCCCAATGTTACTGAATATGAAAGTGACAGAGGGCTTCTGGCTGTTCAGTGGCTGAGATTCCATGCTCCCAAAGCAGGGGGGACCCAGATTCAAGCCCTGGTCAGGGAACTAGATCCCACATGCCACAGCTAAAGATCCCACGTGCTGCAACTAAGACCGGGTGCAGCCACATATATATATATATATATATATATATGTGTGTGTGTGTGTGTATATATGTATATGTATCAGAAAATTTCTTTAAAAAAAAGTGACAGAGGTGGGATTTAAACCCTAGATTCATCAGTTCAAAGCACTGCTATGGAAGGAGGATCAAGTCTCCCACCCTCACTGGGGGTGGGGGTGTTGAGGGAACTGTGACCCAACACAGGTGGGTTTTGCTTCCTCCTTGTCCCTGGGCTATGGTGTCACACCCAGGGTCAGACAAGGCACGTGCCAAGGAGACAGGGAGTTATTCAATGGGCTGGTGGAACTACAGTTCAGTCCTACAGGCTGGGACTCAAAACACAGCCAAAATCCAAACTGGGACTGAAATCCACTTTCTTTTCATCTAAACCACACACCTGGTCTCAGGATTTAATGAAGCTTAGGTTCTTTATATCTCAGCACAGAAAGAATTCAGTGAGGGACAAAGTGATAGGTGAAAAGTGGACTTATTTAGAGAGAGACACATTCCGTAGACAGGATGTGGTTCATCTCAAGAAGCAAGAACGGCCCTGGGAGAAACACATTCCACAGAGTGTGGGCCATCTCAGAAAGCAAGAGTCCCCGAAATAGGGAGTGGTTGGTTTTTATGGGCTGAGTAATTTCTTTTCTTTTTTTTGGCTGCACTGGGCAGCATGAAGAATCTTAATTCCCCCATCAGGGATCAAACCCATGCTCCCTGCAGTGGAAGTGCTGAGTCTTATTAATCACTGGACCAGCAGGGAGGTCCCTGGGCTGGGTAATTACATAGGCTAATGAGTAGGAGGATTGTTCTAACTCTTGGAGAAAGGGTGGGGAGATTTCCAGGAATTGGGCCACCATCCACTTTTGGCCCTTTAATGGCCAGCCTTGGAACTGTCATGGCGCCTCTGAGTGTGTCATATGCTAATGTATATAATGAGACTCCAGGTCCATTGAATAAGGTCACTTTCACAAGTTCCAAGAGTGATGACCACATCCAACTTACCAATTTTGAAGCCACCATTCAACTCACTACAACCCCCAAAGGAGATCATATTTCCTCTGCCCAAAACCTACCCTTGGCCCCATTCTTGCCACAGTCCGGGTAGCTCTACATAATCTGGTCCTGTGACCTCTGATTCACCTCCTCTCCCTCCCCTCACTGCCATTCCACTACAGATACAAGCCTCTTCTCTATCCCCATAGGCATACTGCTGCCTCAGGGCCTTTGCACTGGCTGTTCTCTGTGCTTAGAATACTGTTCTGTAGCTCTCTTCCTCCCCTCCTTGAAGTTTTTTCCTCAGGTATCCCTTTCCCTATGCGGCCTTCCTTGTCCTCCTTATTTTCAAATGCAAGTAATCCCACCCCCACCCCAACCCCATCCCTCTTCCCTGAGTCTCTATAGCACTTACTACCTTATAACATATAATTTACTTTTTTTTTTTTGTCTGTCTTTATTGAAGTCTGTTTTGTTCACAGTGATGTCCCCGGTGCTTAAAACAATACCTGGTGCACAATAAAGGTGTGCAAAATTAATGAATAGCCTTGTGAAAAGTAGGTGGTATTTTTACTTTGCCCATTTTGCAGATGGGGACACTAAGGCACAGATGCGTTGTCAGTTCTCTGAAATCAAATAATCACATACATACTGAGGTTCATATTAAGATCAGGCATCTGGCTCCGGATGCCACAAGTATTAACTGCCTCACCAATCTAACGCAACCTATACCACCTCTCCAGTACTGGTTTTCTTTGTAAGTACGCTAGGTGCGTTTGCTTTGATAAAAATATAGCAAGTCAAAACTCAACCCATCAGTAAAGATTTGTCATCACAGCACAATTTGAAAGCCAAAAGGTTACTAACAAACTGAATAAAATGCATCTTCAGTTCAGTCGCTCAGTCACATCAGACTCTTTGCGACCCCACCCAGCTTCCCTGTCCATCACCAACTCCCAGAGCTTGCTCAAACTCATGTCCATTGAGTTTATTTTCTTCCTATTTTTGATTTATCAGCGGCCACCCCAGTTCCCCTGCCTCACCATGCTGTGCGCCATCCCTCACATCTTCCAGCCCTACTTTTCCCCAGTTTTGTTTCTGTTGATCTTAGCTTCCCTCCTGGAGAAGGGAATGGCAACCCACTCCAGTATTCTTGCCTGGAGAATCCCATGGACAGAGGAGCCTGGAGGGCTACAGTCCGTGGGGTCGCAAAGAGTCGGACCCAAATGAGCAACTAATACTACTACTAGCGTCCCTAATTTCATCTCACCTTCTGTTCCAACCACATAGTCTTAAATAAAACATTTCTCACCAAGGGCTTTGCAAATAAATAAAAGGCAAACTTGTTTCCTGCGCCATGCCTCCCCTCCCCCACCCTTCCAGCCTGCGGTCAGCCTTATCGAAGACTGTTACCTTCTGCTTCTCTTGGTGACCTACCCGGAGATCAGATAAGCTTGATCTGTTGCCATCCCTCGCTGGATCCATCCCCTTTTTGGCTGGCTCCCTATGATGGGGTGGGGGTGGGGGAATACTTACTTGTGCTCTTCTGCCTTTAACCAAACTGGGATCAGACGTTGAGGGGGAAGGGGTTTTCAATTTATCCTTTCAGATCTAGGCTGGATCTTGTGGTGAGGGGCGAACCGAACTCCCTTTGAAATTTCCTTTTTTTTTTTTTAATCACATTAATGCGTGGAATGAATTTTTTAAAACGTGAGAAAACATGGGACGTGGCAACACCTGTGTTCTCTCTATAATTATTTTTTTAACCCGCACAGATATTTTTCTTTTCTGTAAGTCGCTCATATGTCACGATTTTAGAAAAGAAAATAGGCGTAGGATAAAAAGCAATCCTGACGCACCCCCAAATCCTGTTGTCAAGGCAACCACTTCTGACGCTGTTGCTTCTTTCAATAATAACCCTTCTCTACCTTTGTGCACTTCCTGCCTGGGTAGGGGAAAGGGGGTCCTGCCCCTCTTTCATTGAGAAAGGTGGGTGGGAAAGGGGGAATCCCTCCAACTTATTTCTCCAGCTGTGGCCTTAAATTCTGCTTTGGAGATATGAGATGGTAAATGGGAAACCCTCCTTATCCCTTCAGCTGGAGCCTGGATTTTTTTTTTTTTTTAAACACCAAAAATATTTTGTATTGGGATATAGCCAATTAACAATGTTGTGGTAGTTTTAGGTGAACAGGGAAGGGACTCGGTCACACGTATACATGTATCCATTCCCCCCCAACCTCCGCCCCCAGACTGGTAAGAAACGTTTAAAAAATCCCTATCAAAATATCAGTTGGCCTTTTTTTAAAAATCACATACAGACTGCAATACAGATTATAACAGAAAACCCACCATCCCCTTATCACACCGCGCGCTCTTCCCCTCCCATAGCGTGGGCTGTGTCTTGATTTTGTGGCTACATCCCTAAATCATGTTGTTCAGCCTTGATCATTCCATTTTATTTTATAATTTTAAAAATCATTAGTCTTATTTATGTATTTGTTTTTGACTAGGTAATACATGCCCACGGTACAAATATTCACAGGTTTTATAGCCGAGAAAAGATGGGGGGGCTCTTTTTTCTCTTTACCTGAGTCCTCCCTAACCCATATTGGGGGGGCTCTAGGATGGAGCCTAGCGAAGCCATCGCTCAGACCTGTGCTCTTTCTCCACCCCCGCCAGGTTGGCTAGACCGTATCTTGGGGGCCGGCCCCCCCTCTCCCTGCGGTGAGCCCGGACCGGCGCGCTCACTGCGCAGACTCCCCGCTGCAGTGGGCGGAGCCCCTTGGGCCCCGCCCCCTCCTTCCTCCCGCCCCTGCTCAGCCTGTTGGGGCAGAAGCTGGGGCCCCGTGGAGGTAGCAGCAGCTGTCTGCCGAGTGAGGCCGAGGCCCCTCTGGGGTACGGTAGGGGAGGATGATTGGGGGGATGGGGTGGGAGCTGACAGGGAGGCCCCGATGGTCTTGGGCTCTTGGCCTGAGCTGTCTAGTGGTTACCTGAGTGTGAGGTTAAAGGAGCTACCTGGAAAATGACTTCAGGGTAAATCCCAGGGCTCGGAAGGGCTCCGCTGACCCAGTCCGGAGCTGTCATTTTGGGAGTGTGTAGGATAGGGCTCGGAGAAGGGAAGGTGCTAAATTGGGAGCAGTGCAAGTGCTGACGACAGGCAGGGTGGGCGCTCAGGGGGGCATGGTGGGCACTAAAGCGAGGCAGGGAGGACACCCCAGAGGGATAGGAGGAAGGCAGAGGGGTTGGATTTTGAGGGATTTCGAAATCCCTACTGACCAGCAGTCAGCTTCCTCCTTTAAGGGTGGCGGGCGCAGTGCCAGTAGCCCCCGTGATCACAGACAAGGCTACCCAGTGAGTCCCGTGAGCCCGAGGCTGATCCGTTTTCTGTAATGTCCCCCAAAAGCCTAGAACACCCCACACAGTGCCAGCTTCTGGTCCCCGCAGTTTGGAGACCCTGACACACCCACTTTGGCACCTGGGATCTGCATAACCCCTGACTCCCGGGCACGATGAAGCCTAAACTGATGTACCAGGAGGTAGGTGGATGGGGGACCCAGGGAGGAGGGGCCGGATCAGGAGAGGGTGGGGGCCTTGCTGAGCTGACCTGTCACCACCACCCCCATCCGTGTGCCCCAGCTGAAGGTGCCTGCAGAGGAACCTGCCAACGAACTGCCCATGAATGAGATCGAGGCATGGAAAGCTGCAGAAAAGGTAGGTGCCCCTCGCCACCCTCAGACTGTCTCTGGAGGCTGTGGGCTGGGCTGCTCTCCTTGGGCTGACTGCTCGCCTCCTCCTCCCCCGCAGAAAGCCCGTTGGGTCCTTCTGGTCCTTATCCTGGCGGTTGTGGGCTTCGGTGCCCTGATGACTCAGCTGTTTCTATGGGAATACGGCGACTTGCATCTCTTTGGGCCCAATCAGCGCCCAGCCCCCTGCTATGACCCTTGCGAGTAAGTGGAGGGGGGCGTGGGTGCCTGGGATGGTGGGGGGAGGGGCCCTGCCAGGCCAGGGACACTTCAACACGCACTACGCAGGGCCTGCACCTAGTGGTCAAGAAGAATAAGGGGGTGGCAGAGACTCCCAAATGGACCGTCACAGTTCTTCCTTCTGTGCCCACCCGCTTCACCCACACTGTTGCCATGGCAACCACAGCGTCATCTTCTATGCCTCTGAGAACAGACAGGCACACATAGACACACATGGCATCTTCCATCCACATCCATGGACAGACAGACACACACACACACACATACACACAACCTTCCACAAATCTAGAGAGACAAATGCACACACACACGAATACATATAGTCTTCCATCCTCTGTGGGCAGACAAGTGAGCACTCACAGTCTAGCCCACCATGGCTGATTCTGCCTCCCTCCCTCCCCGCCTCCCCACCCAGAGCAGTGCTGGTAGAGAGCATTCCCGAGGGCCTGGACTTTCCCAATGCCTCCACGAGCAACCCCTCCACCAGCCAGGCCTGGCTGGGCCTGCTTGCTGGTGCCCACAGCAGCCTGGACATTGCCTCCTTCTACTGGACTCTCACCAACAATGACACCCACACTCAGGAACCCTCTGCTCAGCAGGTACCTGGCAACCTGGGCCCTGGATGGCAGCAGGGGTGGTGGGAGGCATCAGAGGCAGGGAGATGAAAGGGGTTTCCCTCCAGCCCAGGAGACAGACTGGCATGTCTCACGTAGTGGGTTGGACAAAAGTGTTTGGAAGCAACTGTCTTCACAATGCCCGCTGGACTGGGGGCATTTTGTCATGGTCATCTGGAGGCCTCTGAATGTCAGGGCATGGGTTTGGTTACGAGGGATTAGGCTAGCAGATACTGCTCATCCACAAGCTGCCCTGAGCCTGTCACACAAAGAAATGAAAACATGGAATGAGTACCAGCCCAGCCTCAAGCCAGGCTCCTGCTTCCCAGCTCTGTGACCTCAGGCAGGTCACCTCATCTCGCAGTCTTCCGTTTCTTTATCTGTAGAATGGGGCCATTATCTAGTGTTCACCTCTTGTGAAGATGAAACGGGCTGATCCCAGCCAACGACAGCAGTGCTTGACAAGAGTCAGCCCTTTTTAAGTATTTACTATGATAACCTTGTTAGGGTCTGCAGACAAACTTAAAAAGCATAAAACTTCAAGATTTGAAAAGGAACAGCCTAGGTGGCTAAGCCCTTCTTTGAAAGACGTAGTGAATTTGTCCCTCTTCTTCCTTTTCCCTGCTGCACTGTCTGTCAGAGGCAGACTTTAAATGTATTAAAATTGTGGGGGATCATTAAACAGTGCCTGGAAAAAATGCACAACAGTTAAAAATTATATGAGCTGAAAATTCCCTGGTGGTCCAGTGGTAGACTGCCAAGGGTGCAGGTTCAATCCCTGATCAAGGAACTAAGATCCTTCAACCTTAAAAAAAAAAGGTACGAGCTTCCATGCCCTGCTGGTTCCTACTGGAGTGATTCAAAGCACAAAGCACAGACATAGAAGGCAGACGGTCTGAGTTCAAATCCTGCTTTCCTGTTGATTTCTAAAACGCTCAGTTTCTTCATCTGCACTTGGGGATAAACTCAGACTTGCCTTGTCAATGACAGCTGTGAGAATTCAGAGTTTGGGTGTAAAGGGGCTTAGAAGGGGCCTGGCTCACAGTAGAAACAAGGGAATCATTGACTGTTACTGTTATTGGCATCATTCAAGCCTTACTCAGGTCTTCCCAGACTCCCAAGTCTGTGCTGTGCCTTCAACATCCTGCAAGGTGCCTAGAGACCCCTGCTGTGTCAGACATGGATAACTACCAGGTCAGGGTCTTGGGAAGGACCTGTGAAGAGCAGGAGTGGCAGGGAGACCCTAACAGGGCTCAGAGCAGCGAAGTATTAAAATAGATAGAGACTTCCCTGTTGGTCCAGTGGTTAAGACTCCATGTTCTGAATATAGGGGGCACGGGTTTGATCCCTGGTTGGGGAACTAAGATCCCTCATGCCGCACAGCACAGCCCAAAAAATAAAACAGATAAATTAAGGTTTTAACTTCTTAACCTGTAAAGCCTTTCCTAACTGTATTAATGTAAAGCCTGATCAGATCTAGAAGCCTAATCTCAAAACAATTCCGTGGGGTGCTCCGTGGGGCTCGAGAACCAGCTGATCCATTCCCTCAAAGCTGTCTCCTCCCTCCAGGGCGAGGAGGTCCTCCGGCAGCTGCAGACTCTGGCACCCCGAGGTGTGAAGGTCCGCATTACTGTGAGCAAGCCCAATGGGCCTCAGCCCCAGGCAGACCTGCAGGCCCTGCTGCAAAGTGGTGAGCTAGGGGGCCACTGGAGGTGGGCTGGGTCTGGGGCTCCCCAAGCCATCTCCTGACCTCCACCCCTGTCGGTACAGGTGCCCAGGTCCGCATGGTGGACATGCAGAAGCTGACCCATGGTGTCCTGCACACCAAGTTCTGGGTGGTGGACCAGACCCACTTCTACCTTGGCAGTGCCAACATGGATTGGCGCTCCCTGACCCAGGTCTGCCTGCGCCCTGCCCACTGCCCTTCTAGGTCACTCCCTGCCTCACGGGGCACCCATCCTCCAACCGTACCCCCGCCTCCTGCTACCAGACCTCTAGAAGCATCCCCCAACCCAGCCCTCCATCACCCTCCCCTTGCTCATGGAAGCCCCTTTATATGGCATCCAAGGCCCTGTCCACCCACTTGACCTTCACTACTCACTTCCTGAGAGCCTGCTCTAAGCCCAGCCCTGTTCTGATGCTGAGAACGTGATGGCAACAGGTAGACCTCTTGGAACTTGTGGTCCAGGGCGGACATGGGCCTATCACCAGGCAGTGTCAACCCAAAAGGGTCAAGGCTGAGATGGGAGATGGGGAGAAGCACAAGTAGACGGTCAGGATGGGGGACCCAACCTGGGGTATCAAGGAAAACTCCCAAAGGAGATGACAGTTAATCTGCTACCTGAAGGAGCTGCAGGAATGAGCATGAGATGGGAAAGGGGTACAGCTGAGGCAGTGATCATGTCTTCAACAAATAGATACTGTGCCAGCCCCTAATTGGACTTCACTGGTAGCTCAGCTGGTAAAGAATCTGCCTGCAATGCAGGAGACTCCGGTTCGATTCCTGAGTTGGAAAGATCCCCTGGAGAAGGGAGAGGCTCCACACACCAGTATTCTTGGGCTTCCCTGGTGGCTAAGTCAGTAAAGAATCTGCCTGCAATGCAGGAGACCGAGGTTCGATTCCTGTGTTGGGAAGATCGCTTGGAGGAGGGCATGGCAACCCACTCCAGTATTCTTGCCTGGAGAGTCCCCATGGACAGAGGAGCCTGGTGGGCTACAGTCCATGGGGTTGCAAAGAGTTGGACACAACTGAGTGACTAGGCTGAAGCCCCTAATCCCACCGACTCTGTGGAAAAACACAGAAAATACAGCCATGGCTGAGACATCCCTCGTGCAAGTCCTCCCAGTCCAATAGGGAGACAGGTTTGTCACCAGGGAAAGTGATGAGGGAGGCCCAAGGAACCTTGAGAGCCTAAGGAATGCTTGACACAGGCTGGGCAGTCAAGGCAGGATTCCTGGAGGAGGAAACCCTCAGTGGAGACCTAAGACTGAGCAGGAGCTCAGTAGAAGGTAGAAGCCGCAAAGGTTCAGGAAACTGGAGCTTTGGAGTAACTGACTTACGCCAAAACTTCAGATTTTAGTCTTGAGTCAAGATCATGTCCATCTCAGGGCTTTAGCTGGGGGAAGGAGGATGGGGGCTAAGGGGCAGAAAGAGGGGAGGTAGGGGCAGGAAGAGGGGGAGACAGAAGGGCAAAGGGTAGGAAGGGGGACTTGTTGGAGGCAGGAGGAGAGGCTGCAGGGGTCCATGTCACCTGCCGCCACCAGGCCACCACCCTGGAGCTCAGCACTGTGCTCCCACAGGTCAAGGAGCTGGGCGTGGTCATGTACAACTGCAGCTGCCTAGCTCGAGACCTGACCAAGATCTTCGAGGCCTACTGGTTCCTGGGCCAGGCGGGCAGCTCCATCCCGTCAACCTGGCCCCGGCCTTATGACACCCGCTACAATCAAGAGACTCCAATGGAAATCTGCCTCAATGGAACCCCTGCTCTGGCCTACCTGGCGGTGAGTCCAAGGAAAGAGGGGCCTGCCACATGCCCTCCCTGGGCCTCCTCCATCCACCCCTGCCCAGTGATTTGATGGGGATGAGGGAATCCTGACCACTAGCTGTCACTTCTGCTCACTCAGGGGCCTGGGCCATGTCCCAACCTCCCTAGGCTTTGGTTTCATCTAGAAATCTTATGATTGCATCATAATATTTGCAATCTCTTAGGGCTAATGCATTGGAGAAGGAAATGGCAATCCACTCCAGTGTTCTTGCCTGGAGAATCCCAGGGATGGGGGAGCCTGGTGGGCCCCCGTCTATGGGGTCGCACAGAGTCGGACATGACTGAAGCGACTTAGCAGCAGCTGCAGCAGGGCTAATGAGGCGGCACAGCTGGGTTCATTGAGGCCAATCCCTGGTTGAACTGTCCACTATGGCCGAATGTCACATTTTTAATCAATTAAGATGAAATGCAGTTAAAAAGTCAGTTCTTCAGTCACACTAGCCCCCTTTCAAGGGCTCAGCAGCCACACCTAGCAAGTGGTTGCCATATTGAACAGTGTAGATACAGAACATTTTCATCACTGTGGAATGTTCTATTGGACTGCACCCACTCCCGACAAGGCACTGCTGTTTTCAGCTGTTGATGTTTTCACTAGTTGGGGTGGCCAACCTGGGACCCCCCAAGCAAGTCACCTGGCCAGGCCCAGCGTCATCATGAAGGGCCCCACTAAGGCATGGATGGAGGGACATAACTCACTGGGGTCCTTTGCTCCAGTGATCTCCCACTGGGGAGTAAAGTTTCCCTCATCACCGCTTCCCCTTTCAGAACTTAAGTTTGCTCACCTGTTGGGAGGGTGGAGGGAGCTGGGTGAAGCTCCTGGGGTGGGTGGGAACATGAGGAATGCCATGGAGGTGAGCTGTGAGCCAGTCAGGGACAAAAGTGACTAGAGGGCTTCACTGGTGGTTCAGCTGGTAAAGAATCCACCTGCCAATGCAGGAGATGCAGTTTCCATCCCTGGGTCGGGAAGATCTCCTGGAGGAGGGCATGGCAACCCACTCCAGTCCTCTTGCCTGGAGAATCTCCATGGACAGAAGAGCCTGGCGGGCTACAGTCCATGGGATCACAAAGAGAGTCGGACACGACTTAGCAACTAAACAGCCGCAGCAGCAGCAGAAGAAGAAGCTGGTACAACAGTGTAAAGCAACTATTCGCTAATAAAAAAAAAATTTTAAGAGATTAAAGCAGAGGTCCTCAAGCCTGAGCATGCACACTAGAATTACCAGAAGGGCTTGTTAAAACCAGATCCCTGGGCTCCATCCTAACACCTTGATGCTGTGTGCCCTGTGCAGTGAGGCCCAGGAATTTGCATTTCTACCAAGTTCCCAGGTGATGCTGCTGCTGCTGCCTGACCAGGCATCTCATGTCAAGAACCACAGGGTTAGAGCTTAAGTTCTAGAACCAGACTGCCTAGGTTCAAACCCTGGCTCCGTTCCTCAGCTCTGTGACCTTAGGCAAATCACTTATCCTCTCTGAGCCTCTATTTGCTCACCTGTGAGCTGGGACGTGGTCATTCTCTCTCCCCTTCACGGAGGCTGAGCATTCAGTGAGATACACAGGGACCTGACTCCTGACTGGCTGTCCACGGCTGGGGGCCACTGTGAAGGACGTGTCTTGACTGTCCCCTTCTCCCCCCAGAGTGCACCCCCACCGCTGTGTCCAAGTGGCCGCACCCCAGACTTGAAGGCCCTGCTCAACGTGGTGGACAACGCCCGGAGTTTCATCTACATCGCGGTCATGAACTACCTGCCCACCATGGAGTTCTCCCACCCACGCCGGTACTGCTGGGCACGTGGACAGGGCTCAGGGCCGGAAGCCACACGAGTGAAAGAGGAGACGGGAGAGGGAGTGATGGGGCCCAGAAAGCAGGCAGGAGGCCAAGGCCAGGGGACAGAGGGAGGGGACGCCGCCGGGCGAGACAGAGGTGACAGGGAGAGTGGTCTGGATGCTCGAGACAAGGAAGGGGGACAGAGAAAAGGAAGTGAATATTGGGAAAGGAGTATGGAGATGGGGGGACTGGAGGCTTGAGGCAGAGGATGTGGGGTTTCTGGGGGTAGGAAGCAAGGAGTGTGGGCGGGATATGGGGTGAGGGGCTTGAGAGGTGGGACTGAGCGTATTCAGGTTTGGGGCGGCACAGTTGGGGTTTGAGATCTGGGATAGGAAGGGGGGATGATTGGATCTGGGGGTTCAGAGCAGGTAGCCTGGGGGCCGCAGACAAGACGATGAGTGGATTGGGTGGGGGTGGGCAGGAGCGGGAGCCAGAGATGGGGTGGTCTTGGGAAATGGGGGCTCTCTGAAACTGCAGCGGGACCCAGGCCTGGCGCCCTAAAGGTGAGGGGAGGCCTCCCTCCATACCCTGCACCCCCCATCCCCAGGTTCTGGCCTGCCATTGACGACGGGCTGCGGCGGGCTGCCTATGAGCGGGGCGTCAAGGTACGCCTGCTGATCAGCTGCTGGGGACACTCTGACCCCTCGATGCGGGCCTTCCTGCTCTCCCTGGCTGCCCTGCGTGACAACCATACCCACTCTGACATCCAGGTGGTAAGCACCTGCCCAGACCCACCCCTCAGCTCCTGTGGCGCTCACCTGTCATCTGACAGAGATGACCCACAGCAGGCTGTGCCCTGATTGGGGCGGAGGGGGGTGGTGACCACAGGTCAGGGTTGGAATCAAGGGCGTGGGCAGAGGGGTCAGGGCCAGGATGAGGGAGCCCTGAGGAAGCTCCTGCTACAGCCTAAAGGGTCACAGAAGACTTTCAGGAAAGGGGGACATCTGAGGTAAGACCTCAGGGACGATGGTGAATAATCTGCCTGCAGTGCAGGAGACCCGATTCAATCCCTGGGTCAGAAAGATTCCCCTGGAGGAGGAAATGGCAACCCACTCCAGTATCTTTTTTTTTTCACTCCAGTATTCTTGCCTGGAATATTCCATGGACAAAGGAGCCTGATAGGCAACAGTTCATGGGGTCGCAAAGAGTCACACACAACTGGGTGACTAACACTTTTAACACTAGAGGGAACAGGTGGCGTGTGAGCCAGTCTTTAGAGGACCCACTCCTCTGAAGGGCTTCGCATACTGTGCTAGTGGTAAAGAACCCACCTGCCAACGCAGGAGACATAAGAGACATGGGTTCGATCTCTGGGTTGGGAGGATGCCCTGGAGGAGGGCATGGCAACCTACTCTAGTATTCTTGCCTAGAGAATCCCAAGGACAGAGGAGCCTGGTGGGCTATGGTCCATAGGGTTGCAAAGAGTTGGACACGACTAAAATGACTTTGCACACACACGTGCACTTCTCTGGGCCCTGTTCTGATCCCCAGGGCCCCCAATCTCGAAGACCTGGTTCCACTCCCCACCCCCAACCCAGGGGCTTCTCTGTCCTCACCCTGCATCTCCCCACCCCTCTCAGAAACTCTTTGTGGTCCCTGCGGACGATGCCCAGGCCCGAATCCCTTATGCCCGCGTCAACCACAACAAATACATGGTGACCGAACGGGCCACCTACATCGGTGAGTGTTCCAGGAGCACCATGATCAGGGGGCGGGGCGAAGGGGTTAGAAGGGGGTCCAGGTGGTGCCCTGGGCCCTGACTCTCTGGACCCCCCACTCCCCATAGGAACCTCCAACTGGTCTGGTAGCTACTTCACCGAGACGGCGGGCACCTCGCTGCTGGTGACGCAGAACGGGCGGGGTGGCCTGCGGAGCCAGCTGGAGGCCGTGTTCCTGAGGGACTGGGACTCCCCTTACAGCCATGACCTTGACGCTGCCGCCGACAGCGTGGGCAACGCCTGTCGCCTGCTCTGAGGCCCGGTCCGATGGCCAGGCCAGGCCTGCAAGGTCCCTGCAGGCTCAGGTGTTCCGGGTCTCCATCCCCTGTCCCCGTGCCCCCCCCGCTTCTGTCTGACCCGTTGTGGCTCCAACAGGCTCCCCTTTGCAACCACCCCTACCCCGGCCTCCCATCTCTACCTCCGCCCCCACTGGCCTGATGCTGTGGCCCCAGAGGACCCAGCCGAGCTGCAGGAGGGCTCAGCCCCCAGAGGAGAAGTGGGGGTGCATGCTGGGCCCACCCTTCCTGGCCCACCCCACTTCCCAGGGCAAAGAGGGCCCAAGGTCATAATAAGAAGTAAATAACTTGTCTGTACAGCCTGTGCCTGAGTGGTGTGAGGTGGGGTGTCGGGCAGGGGCAGCTGGCATGAGCCTCTGGGGGGACCTCTTTGTGGGTCCTGGGCCCTCAGCATGTGGCCAGTGTGGTTTGGTGTGCGCTGGGGTGTGCTGAGCCCTCAGTGGGTGGCCAGCATGGGCCAGCGTGTGCTGAACGCTCGGTGGATGATGCACGCGAGCTGGTGTGTGCTGAGCATGGGTGTGTGACCTTGTGGGCGGGCATGAACTGAGCCTCCTGGAGCCAGCATGGGGCCACGTGTGCTGCACACTCAGCGTGACCCGAGCCACATGAGCACGCGCCAAGCCACTGCCCTATCCCCGAGGGTGGACTCACACGTCTGGACACTGGCGTGGATACTGAGCGTGAACTTAATATTTCGCATGTCCCGAGCATGGATACGTGCATGCCAAGCCTGTCACCTGTGGCCAGGACAGGTCAACAGACAATGAGAACTGGGCATCTGGCGAGCTCAGATCGGCACCTACTGAACGCTGAGCATGTTCTGATGGTGAATTCTTGCATGCCAGGCGCCGAGCGTGTTTAAGGGAGGGGGCAGTGTGCCAAGCACAGGCTGCAGCCCGAGCCTGTGGTGGACTGGGTTCAGTACTGGAGAGCAGAGCCTGGGTCCCCCCTGAACCTTGCCCCCCATGCCAGTTCAGGCCTCAGGCAAGGAGCACAGGCATGGGGCAGTACTGCTGAACAGTTCTTTATTGAAATAAACAGAGGCAGCAGGGCCAAGGGCGTGCTCAGGGCCAGTGGGGTGCAGCCCCCCATTCTTGCATCCCTCTGGCCCAGGGGGCCACAGGTCAGACCCCGAAACCCTTCTGTTCGGGGTGTGTGTGCAGACATGCACCGTGGGCGGCGGGGTGGGGGGAAATGGGGAATTTCTGGATAACTATCTTTCTGTAAGAATAATCTGTCGGTTCAGGGGATGGCTCTGAGGAGGGGGTTGCCAGCCCCATCAGCGCAGCCCCCAGCGATGGGCAGGGGTGGGGTCACCCATCAGTGGTGCCCGCCGACGTGCTGCAGAAAGCTGGTGGCCCGGGGTGGACCATGTGGGTGGGTGTGGCGTGGGGGGAGCCCCTGAGCCCGCGGCCCCCTGAGGCCCTCCAGGGTCCAGTCTGGCTCACTCAGCCATTCCCCAGGACAGCTGTTGGGGTCGAAGAGCTCAGGGCCTGGACTCTGTCGGGGAGGAGCAGAGATGGGCATCACCCAGGAAGCCCCCTCCCACGTCCCACCTCCGCCCTGGAAACAGCCAGCCTGCCCACTCGTGGACTCCTTTGGTCCCAACTGCTTCCTTGTGACTTCCTGAGGACAATTTTGTACATTCTGAACCCTCTCGACATTTTGGAGGCTTAAATGGTGTGTGCTTAGACCTTAATGTGTCCTGAAGGAGTGTTTGCTGAGACCTTAATGTGTCCTGAAGGAGTGTTTGCTGAGCCTCTGTCCCATCTTTCTGCGGGTGGGTGAGCTGCAGTACGGTCTTGTTCAGGGTCCTGGGCCTTTATCAGTTCCCACATGTGGATTATGATGTTCTGAGTCTTTACACGGCCTGAATATGGGTTTGTGTTTGCTGAACCTTGTCACATGAGTGTCTTAGTGTTTGCTGAGCCTCATCACATCCCGAGGGTGGGCTAGTAGTGTGTGCTGGACCCTGAGCCAACTACAGGCCACTCAGATGTGTGGGAGGCCAGGCTGGTTCCCTGTGCCCCAACCCCAGGACCACCTGCACCCTGGTCGCCCCCCACCCACCCCCCAGCTCACCTCAGCATCCATGGTCATGTCCTTGATGTCCGGCCCATCCCCATCGCGCTGAGGGATGACCGGCGGCTCGGCAGAGGCCCCAAGGCGCTCTCCTTCCGCCCAGCCGCTGGCCCTGCGCGGGGCGTCGTCCTCAGGTGAGGCCTGGCTCAGCCGGATCAGGTTGCTGAAGTTGGAGTCAGACTTGGAGCCTGCCGGTGGCTTGCGGATCTTGTGGCGGCCCACCAGGCGGCTGCCGTAGTAGGCCAAGATGGGCTCGGGGCTGGACTCGGGCAGCCGGCAGCCGGCGGCGGCAGCCTTGAGCGGGGCCAGCACGTCGGGGATCACGTCGGCCCGGGTCTCGCCCCAGAGCCCACGCCCCGCCTCCTGCAGGCTCAGGTCGTCCAGCTGATCGATGGCCCTCTGCATGCCCGGGGCCTTGTCCTCTCGGAAGAAGGGCTCGCTGCCCCCCGTGCTGCCCAGGCCCATGGCCACCGCCTCCTCGGCCAGACGGTAGTAGGGGGGCCCGTCTTCCGCGGCGGCCAAGACCGACGTGGGTGGCTTTCCCTCCACCTGCAGGGACAAGCGGCAGCTACGCAGAGAGAGCTGGTAATAGCGGGTGGTCTCGTGGGCGCTGCGGAGCTGCTGCATGGACACGAAGGGGTGGCGCAGGGCGGCGCTGGGGCTGATCCGTTCGTGCGACTCCCAGGTCAGCATGCGCTTGATCAGCTCCACCATGCTCCTGAGATCGGCGTGCTCCGCCAGCACCTCGCGGTCCGGGAAGGTCAGCCGACTGGCCACCCCGACACCGTTCACCGTCTCAATCTGGTCCAGCGACTTGAGCATGTACTTACGGCGCTCCAGTGGGCGCACCTGGTGGACACCGGGTGGGGCAGGGTGGGTATGGAGTTCCGGCCCCAGCCACTCCTGCTGTGGGGCCCACGTCGGACCCCCCACCCTAGTTTCCAGTCGGCCCTCCAGTCTGGCCCAGAGCTCTCTCGTGGCTATGAAGTCTGCACACGGGAACCCTGACTTCCAGTCCTGCCCGGGATCTGACCTGGTGCTCTCGTACTGCTGGGAAGGTCACACCTGCTCCCTACCATGAGGCCCCTTCTAATCTCATCCAGACCCCGCCTGCTGACCATGACCTCTGGTCCTCCTGTTTGACCCAGGACTCTCACTGACCCGAGCTGGCTCTCACCCCAGCCCTCCAGTCCTTCCCTGAGCCATGGGTGCAGTCCCTGCCAGCAGCGAGCAGAAGGGCTGCCTCCTTTGGAATCAAATGCTGACCCCTCTGGCTGCCACAGCTGATCCCCACGTCTGATCCCAGCCCTCAGGCCTCCAACGAGTCAAGCCCAGACCATTCTCCCAGGGGTTATTAAGGTCTGCCGGGTACTTCAGTCCCACCTTTGGTCTCACCCAGACCCCTCTCTTGATGTGACAGCTTCCACACCTGGCCCAGACTTCCAGTCCTCTCTGCTGTCTCATCCAGACTGTTGCCGCACAACTCTGAAGAGCCTGGCTGCAGAGGTGGCTGCCCTGACTTCCAGTCCCACCCGGGGTCTCACTCAGATCCATCTTGCTGTAACAACTCCCAAGCTTCCAGCCCTTTCTGAGATCTAACCTAGATTTTTTTTTCTTCTGGGTGCAGCAGCTCCCCCTCCACACTGACTGCCCTCATCCCCACCTGCCCCCCCTACCTTGGTCTCAGCCAGGTAGTCAGCTGAGGACTTCAGCTGCCAGGGGTTGGCGGCGTCGGGGTGCGGGTTGCGCTTGAAGAAGTGGTGGGCCTTGCGGGCGGCATGCAGCAGGTGGGGCTTGGGCAGGCCCTGCGTCTCACAGATGTAACGCACCTGGTCGTACTCGTTGTTGCCTGGGTAGAGGGGCCAGCCCAGGTGCAGCTCAGCCATGATGCAGCCCAGGGACCACACGTCCACCTTCTCGCAGAAGGGCAGTCCCAGTAGAATCTCGGGGGCCCGGTAGAAGCGGGACTGGATGTAGGGTTCCTTGACGTAACGCACCTCGCTGAATATGCTGGCCGAGCCGAAGTCGATCACCTGGCGGGAGGAGGGAGGCAGGTGGGCAGGGGCAGTGTCTCTCGGTGGGGTCCTTCTGCATCTGCCACGTGACTGCCTGCTGCTGCACCTCTGAATCTATGTCCCTGTCTCCTCCAGCCCATGTTTCTGGTCTGTGTGCTGGTCTCTAGAACTCTTGTTTCTCTCCACTAGAACGTCTGCCCCTGGGGGTTCACCTCTGTCTCTTTCTCTCTCCCCCATGCCTTGTCCATCAGCAAATCTTCCTGACTCCACCCACTTTCTGTTCTGCTCACTCTGCGTCCCATTCTCAGCCCCCACCCTGGTCCTGTCTTCCTTCATCCCCCGCCTAGGCTACTGTAGAAGAAAATGGAGAAGGAAGTGGCGACCTACTCCAGTATTCTTGCCTGGAGAATTCCATGGACAGAGGAACCTGACAGGCAACAGTCTGTGGGGTCGCAAAATAATCGGACACAACTAAGCGACTAACACACGAGACTAACATCAGGACCGCCTTGCTGGCCTCCCTGTTCCTCCCCTGCCCACCCCTGCCTTGCCCTGCCCTGCCAGCCCTCCAACCTGATTCTCCCAGGCAGCCCCAAGGATCTGTGACCACCTGAGTCAGATCACGTCACTCTCCTACTCAGAATCTTCCTGCGGCTTTACCACATCCTGTGGTAAGAGCCGAAGCCTTCATCCCTTGGCCCTCAAGACTCCGACAATCTGCCTCGTCCCCTCCCCGTGGTCACGCAGCACCAGCCACACCAGCCTCTTGCAATCCTTGAACAACCCAGATGCACTCACGGCTCAGGGCCTTTACACTGGCTGTTCCCTCGGCCTGGATTGCTCTTCCTCTGGATGTCCACGTGGCTCCCTCCCTCACCTCAAGTCTTTATTTATTTATTTATTTATTTATTTATTTATTTTTTTGAGCTCAGATCAAGTGAAGTCTTTATTTAAATGTCACCTTCTCAGGGAGCCCTCTGCTGACCATCCTATCAAAACCAGCACACCGCACCCTTCTCACCCACCTCCCTGTGTGTGTGCTAAGTCGCTCAGTCATGTCTGACTCTCTGCGACTCCCATGGTCTGTAGCGCGCCAGGCTCCTCTGTCCGTGGGATTCTCCAGGCAAGAATGTTGGAGTGGGCTGCCATGCCCTCCTCCAGGGGATCTTCCCAACCTAAGAAATGAACCCTAATCTCATGTCTCCTGCATTGGCAGGAGAGTTCTTTACCACTAGCCCCACCTTGGAAGCCACAATCACCTCCCTAACCTTTTCTCCATAACCCTTTTTTTGGGGGGATGCTGAATCAGGTCTTAGTTGCAGCACAGGAAGTCTTTTAGTTGTGGCATGTGAGATCTAGTTCCCTGACCAGGAGTCTTAGCCACTGGGCCACCAGGGAAGTCGCTCTCCATAACTCTTAACACCATTTCACATACCATGCATTTTACTTTTGTATGGAGGTCATTGCTTTTCTATCCAACGAGGACATCAGTCCCACGAGGGCAAGGATTTTATCTATTCACTGCCACATCCCTAGATGGCTGGAACAGTGCCTGGCACACGGTAGGGGCTCAGGAGAGAGTGAATGAATGTATGAATTGACTTTTTTATCCCTGTCATTCTTTCTGCCTCTTGTTGGGTTGGTGTCTCTCTCTTTTCTTTGCCTCCTAATTGCTTGTCTGTATCTCTCATCTCTGTCTCTCTCTGACCCACTAGAAGGACACCACCCTGAAACCCAGGTCCTCTTCTTTCACCATCAAGCATTGCTGACACCCCACACCGGCCCTTGGATCATACAGGTGCTCAACGAACACCTGTCTAAGTCATGTTATGAATGACTGAAAACGCTTGTGTCTTGCCATGCCTCTGGGGGAGCCATCTGCCATTTTTACTCTGAATCTCTGTAACTGTATCTCAGTTTCTCCCTCAGTTTCCCTCCCTGAGTTACTCTGCTTTTCATTCAGCCATCCCTTACCTTCTATCTGCAGAAGGCAGTGTTACCAAATGGTTATTGATCTGGCCTCTGAACACAGACTGCTAAGGCCTGAATCCCAGAAAGTCTGGATGACCCCGATCATTCAGTCAGCCTTCATGGAGTTCATTCATTCATTCACTCATTCCACAAATGAGGCAGGGGTGCCAACACAGACCAGGTGTTGTGGCTCTGTCCTGTTTGTCTCCTGCTGTATCTGTGGGAATCTCTCCTCCTTTGGGTCTCTCTCCCTCCATCTGTTGGGGCAGAATGATCTGCCTTTTCCTGTGTCTGTATCTCCCTGTGTCTCTGACGTTCATTTAGCACTGACTCCACAAAGGTGCTATGCTGGTAGATGCTGAAGACACAGAAGTGACCAAAATGCCCCTGGCCCTGCCCTCACAAGGCTCTTAGTTCAGACCCATCATCAGAGAGTAACAAACCTGTAATCAGACAGAAGAGTCAGAATGGGGATGGGGGAGTCCAAGGACCCGTGACAGTTCAGAGGAGGTACCTGTGTGCCCAGCACAGGGTCAGGCCCAGAGCAGGCACTCAGAAAATGTTTGCTGATGAACAAATTCACGAAGAAGGATCCTGCCACTGTCCTTCCAGTCACTCAGGCCAACAGGCTTTCAGCCTCCCTCACTTCCTCTCTCACACATCACATCAGATTTACCAGCAAGTCCTGTTCTAAAATCTTTTTTTTTTAATAATGTTTTTAATTGGTGGAAAACTGCTTTACAATGTTGTGTTGGTTTCTGTCATAAAATAACCTGTTCTAAAATCTACCCAGAGGAAAAAATAAAATTAAATAAAATAAAATCTAGCCAGAGGGACTTCCCTAGTGGTCCAGTGGTTAGGACTCTCTGCTTTCAGGGCCGAGCCCAGGTTCAATCCCTGGTCAGGGAACTAAGATTCCCGCCAGCTGAGCCCAAAGAAACAAAATCTACCCGGAACGCCCCACCCCCCCACCCCACCCTCTCCAGACACATCTCTTCCTCCCACAACCCCATCCACCTGGACCGGGGGCAGTCACACCCTCTCTCTTTCTGCTCCAGCACCTCAGTCAGTTCCCCTCCTGCAGCCAGAGGGAGCCCGTGAGCACCTGCATTAGACTACACCCCTCCTCAGCCCCCAGGATCCTCTGGTGCTTCCACGGTAATCCGTAATCCGAATAAAACCCAAGTCCTCCCTGAGGCCCACAAGGCCCTGAATGCCCCGCCCCACCCCCTCCCTGGTCTCGTTTCCTCCCTCTTCCCCTCAGTCACTCTGCTCCAGCCACGCTGGGCTCCCCACTGCTCCTCCAACACACACACTTTTGTACATGTGCATTTATATATAAGATGGTAAAGAATCTGCCTGCAATGCAAGAGACCCGGGTTCAATCCCTGGGTTGGGAAGATCCCCTGGAGAAGGATATGGCAACCCACTCCAGTATTCTTGCCTGAAAATATCCTATGGACAAGGGAGATTGGCAGGCCACAGTCCATGGGGTCACAAAGAGTCAGACATGACTGAGCGACATTTTACACTTGATCTTAGCCAAAAGGCCGAGAAGCGATAAACACCTTCAGTTTCACACTTTCATATACTTACTTCTGCCTCAGGGCCTTTGCGCTGGCTGCTCCTTCTACCCAGATGCTTTCCCCCAGATGTCAACACAGCTCCCTCCTTCTTTCAAAACGTCCCTCAAATGTCACCTTCTCAGGGAGGCCTCCCTAACCACAGAACCTAGAGTTTCACTCATCACCACCCCACATCCTCCTCCCAATTTCATCTTGTCTCCTTCTCATTCACATATCTTATTCTGCTCATTTGTCATGGAGACTCTATCTCCCCCGCTAGAATTCAGATGGGAAAGAATCTGCCTGCAATGCAGGAGACCCAGATTCAATCCCTGGGTTGGGAAGATCCTCTGGAGAAGGAAATGGCAACCCACTCCAGTATTCTTGCCTGGAAAATCCTATGGACAGAGGAGCCTGGCAGGCTACAGTCCATGGGGTCCCAAAGAGTCGGACATGACTGAGTGACTAACACTTTCACTTTCACTGTCTCCCTCACTAGAACATCGCAGGGATGGGACCAGGCCAGAGGAGCTGAGCTAAGAATGGAGCAAGGATGGGGAGACCTCAGGACTGTCAGGGAGATAGTGTCAGGACTGGGATGGGGGAGAGAGGAATTTCAGAGCCAGGAGGCGGGGAGAACCATCGTGGACAAGGAGGGAGAGACCTCAGGGCGGGAGGTGGGACCCAGGGAGACCTCAAGAGTCAGGCAGAGACCCCAGGGCTGGGGGAAGCCGGGTGAGAACAGGAGCAGGGGGCCTGCTGCCCAGGGATGGCCACGCTCACCTTGACCCTGAACGGACAGCGGGTCTGGTCCACCAGCATGATGTTCTCAGGCTTGAGATCAGCGTGGATGATGGCGAGTTCCTTGAGCCTGGCCAGGGCCCGGAGTACCTGCAGGGTGACCGTGCGGATGTGGCGGGCGGGGAGGGGCGCGAAGTTGTTCTCCTTCTGGAATTCGAACAGGTTTTGCTCCAGCAGCTCGAAGACCAGGTAGAACTTGAGGGCGTCGTGGAAGAACTCGAGGAAGCGGATGACGTGGGCCTCCTCGGGGTCCAGGCCCCGCATGCAGCGCAGCAGCTTCAGCTCGTTCTTGATGATCCGGTTGCGGTAGGCGTCGTTCTTCAGGATCTTGATGGCCACCATCTCGCCCGTGCTTCGCCGCCAGCCCTTGGCCACCTCCCCGAAGGTGCCCTTGCCCAGCACCTCGATGATGTCATAGCAGTCAGTCTCTGACTGGATGGTGGCCATGGTGCACCTGCCTCCGGACGCCGCCCTGCCGCCACCCCCGTTCCACGGGCTCTGCCGCCAAGGCCTCCTGCCCCCACACTGGCCCTGAGGCCCCCCCAGTGGGGGAAAGAGGACCGCACTCGTGCCTTGCCCTGCAAGGTTCGCCCCCACCTCCCTGGCAACCCCCAGACCCCTGGGCCACACAGCGAGTCTGCCAGGGGCCGCACCCCTCCCCCAAAGCCCTCCCGGCTTGGGATGAGGGGCCCCAGGCCCCCCCGAATGGGTTCCAGCGTTGCTGAGTGGCTCCGGTTCTGTTGTTGGAGACCTGAGCCCCTGGCTGGAATGGGGGGGGGGTGGGGAGGCAGGTAGGGCCCCCCTCCCCCACCCAGGGGCGGAACCCTGGAGTGGCTGGAGAGGTGAAGGGTCGATGGAGAAGGGAGCCTGAACGTGGGCCTTGGGCAGAGAGCAATGGGACATTCCTAAACAGAGGAGCTGCAGGCTTCCCAAGCTGGGGGATGTGTGTGTCTGTGCTCAGAAAAATCTGCTCCTGCCTGTGGCTGCCCCAGGGAGGGGGCAGCATTAATAAAGCGAGGCCAGGTTGCAAAGGATCTTGAGTACCAGGCTAAGGAGTCTGGACCTTGTTCTGAGAGCACTGGGCTTCCCCAGTGGCTCTGGTAAGTAATCCGCCTGCCAATGCAAGAGAAGTGGGTTCCACCCCTGGGTTGGGAAGATCCCCTGGACAAGGGAATGGCAACCCACTCTAGCATTCTTGCCTGGGAAATCCCATGAACAGAGGAGCCTGGCGGGCTACAGTCCATGGGGTCACAAAAGAGTTGGACATGACTTGGCGACTAGACAACAACAACTGAAGACCCTGGGGAGCCACAGAAGGACTTTGAATGAGGAAGGCAGGTTGAAAATTTTATTTATTTAGTTACTTATTTTTAAATTTTGGCCTCGTAGCTTGTAGGATCTCAGTTCCCCGACCAGGGATCAGATCCAGGCCACAGCAGTGACAGAGACAAATCCTAACCACTAGGCCATCAGGGAACTCCCCAGGGTCAGATTTTGAGTGTTAGAAAGCTACTGTGTGAAGAAGAGTGGACTGGAGGGGGCAAGAGTGAAGCCCCCAGCCTGCAGCAGAGTCCAGGTGGCAGAGGAGTGGGAGGCAGGTGGGTGGGACACTCAGAAGGCCAGGAGGACAGGCCATGGGACTGGGCGGTTATGGGCAAAGGAGGGAGCCGTGCAGGACAGGGCCCACAGCTGTGGTGGGGATAACAATGGGAAAGAAACATGGACTGGCAGTCTGGGGGGAGCGGACATTAGGAAATTCAACACTGTAACATTAAAACACATATTGAATGCTTTAGAAGCCTTATCCGATCCTTACACTATACACACACACACACATACACACGTACATATATCTGTGTGTATGTGTGTGTTTTGTCATGCTGCCTGGCTTATGGGATCTCAGCTCCCTAACCAGAGATTGAACTCAAGGCACAGCAATGAAAGCCCAGAACCCTCATCTCTAGGCCACCAGGGAATTTCCCACAATATGCATCTTTTTTTAAATTTATTTGGCTGTACTGGATCTTAGCTGTGACATGCAGGAGCTTGTTCCTTGAGCAGGGATAGAACTCAGGCCCCTGCATTGGGAGTGCAGAGTCTTAACCACTGGACCACCAGGGAAGTCCCTCCAGTATGCAACTTAATACCCCCATTTTATAGAAGAAAAAATAGAGGCCAAAAGAAGTTTAAAAAACACCCAAGGTCACCCAGGTGGGTGCCAGAGGCAGGCATTGACCCTGAGCAGTCTGCTCTAGAGCCAAGCTCTGAACCACAGACACTGCCTCCTAATGTCCAGGAGACGCCTGGGAAGGTGTGCAGAGATGCAGACAGGCACCGGAGGCCCACGTGGACCCAGGAGAGACTTTGGGAATTGTCAGCACAGAGGTGAGGAGTGGAAGCCGGGGGAAGGGTAACGGGGCCCAGGGAGGGTGAGGAGGTGGATGAGCGCCTGGGAGGAGCCCTGATGACCCAAGGGGCCTGAGGGAGACAGAGGAGGTGGGAGGGAGAAGAGAGCATTCAGGAAAGAGGAAGGAATCCTGAGAAGTCAGGACACAGAAGACAGAGGAAGCCCCGAACGTGGCCATGGCCTGAGGACACTGACAGTCAACAGTGGTGGGAGGAGAGCCCCCAGATGCTAGGGGGCTGGGCAAGGGGTGTGCACCAGGAACATAGCTATCTCTTGCCACGTTTGGTGGGGATTGAAGAAGCAGCATGTGATGGGGTGTCAGCTTGAAGGAAGAAGGTGATGGATTACGTGAGGAGACTGGGACAGCCCAGGGCTTCCGAGGTGGCACTAGAGGTTAAGAATCCACTTGCCAATGCAGGAGACACTGGTTTGACCCCTGGGTCGGGAAGATCCCCTGGAGGAGGAAATGGCAACCTGCTCCAGTATACTTGCCTGGAGAATCCCATGGACAGAGGAGCGTGGTGGGCTACAGTCCATGGGTTTGCAAAGGGTCGGACGCGACCGAGTGACAGCAGGCACACACGCACCCTCGCTGGGACAACTCAAAGGCACAGCCCTTCTTTCTCTAGGATGGGAGGGTGGAGACGTGACAAGAGTGGGGTGGCAGTTTTAGCGGCATCATCAGCAGAGTCCCACCTGGACAGCTTACCTGGGGCATCCCAGTGAAATTGGGACCCTGGTTGGGGGCTTAGATCCTGAGTGGGGAGGGGTCCCTGGGAGCCGAGGCCCAGCCCCACTAAGGGCTGATAGTCCTGGGACTTAGTCCTAAGGTGTCTTGGGGTGGAGGCTCTGAACCCGGGAGCTTGCAGAGGGGACCGGGAGAGGCCTTCCTGGGTAGGGCAGGGGTGGACCGGGTAGTCAAACCAGCTGGACCGGAAAGGGAGAGCAAGGGTGCAGGAGTGCTCTCCGAGGTGGGGAGGCTGCCAGCAGAGGGCAGGGGGTAGCAAGCGTTTTCTGCCCTTAGGGCGCCTGGGGTTGTCCTGGCAGGAGTGGCCCCCGCAGGACACGCAGAGTCTCCAGCACAGGGGTCCCTGGGCTCTGCTGGGGCACTTCCCCAGCTCAGAGGCCCCTGGGAATTTTTAAGGACTAGGACAGCCCCCCTCCCACCAGGCCCACACCAAGGCCTTCCGGACTCTGGGCTGTCTCCCTGCACGCGGGACCCCTTCAGGCCAGACCTCAAGGGACTCCTTTCTCTGTACCACCCCACCCCACCCCACCCCCACACTCCACCCCCGCAACGCAAGCACACAGAGACCACACACAGAGCCACCTCTGGATTATTTTATTCACATGGCTTGGCAAGGCATGGGCACTCCTGCCAAAGAGCTGGGCACGGCCACCCCGGCCCTGCCCCGGTCAGCCGCCCACCTCCCAGCCTTCTGAGGGTTAGTGCTAGTTATCTCACACACAGAACAAGGGGTGGGGGATGGGAAAGATGAGATGGGGCGGGGGCAGGGGTCTCCTTCTGCTCAGGGGTTTTCAGATGACAGCAGCCTGAGCCCCCTCCATCCTCGTGGAGCCTGGAGGGCCCGTCTCGGAGAACCCCACACTGGGCAGCCGCACCCGGAATCCACCCTCATCCTGGTCCCCGCTCCCGCCCCGGGCCTTGGGGCTTAGGGACACCCGGGGGAAGCGGAACTTGGGTGACTTCTCCCCACTGGGAGACTTGGGCGCCGCCTCACCCTCCTGCCCCCGGGAGGCCTTGGAAGGGGCAGCCAGGCCCACACGGGGCAAGCGAACTCGGACGCGACCTCGGCGCCCGGAGGCCCCTTCCCCGCCGCCCTCCGCGTCCTCCTCCTCAGGGCTGGGGGAGCCTTCTCCACTGACCGCCTCGCTCTGGCTGAAGCCCACGCGGGGCAGCTTGAGTTTCGGGCTCTTGGCCTTCTCACCTTCCTCAGCCCCCTCCTTGGCCCGTGCCAGGCCAAACCGGGGCAGCCGCACCTTGAGCTTGTGTCCGGCATCTCCCTCGCCCTCTGCCACCTGGTACTCAGCGTGGGTGCCCACGGCGGGCGGGGAGAGCTCCACGTCGGGCAGGGAGAGGTGGAAGGTGCGCTCTGCCCCTGCAGACTGGTCGCTTGGCCCATCAGCCCCGGCCCCAGCTCTAGCCCCCAGCATAGGCACCTTCAGCTTCAGCCCACCCTCACTGGTGGCGGCCTCCCCGTCCTGCACCTCTCGGCTCAGCCCCACATCCAGCTCAAGCTGGGGCACTGTCACAGCGGGCATCTTGAAGACACCTTCGCCCACCAACAGCTCGCCACCCACCGCCTGGGCTCCAGGTAGAGCCAAGGTCACTTGAGGCATGTGGACTCTGTAGCCTGCTGTGCCCTCTGCTGGAGGGGCCGAACTCTCAGCCTGCTGGCCCGGGGTGGCCTCCCTAAAGCCGGTGAGCTCCACCTGGGGCAGGGAGATGCCCAGTGGCATCCTCAGCCCCCCGTCCTGGGCCTCAGTGCCCACCTGCTTGGCTGGGGACACTTGCAGGCCTGCGAGCCGTCCTCGGCCACCAGCTGCCTCCTCCTCTACCCGCCCCTCCTCCTGGGCCCCCAGAGCAACCAATTCCACCTCGGGGATCTTAAGCTGCACAGCTGTGGACTCTGACTTTTCCCCGGGGCTGACTCGCCCACCCGAGATGTCTGCTTCCTTCCCTCGAGCCAGCCCAAAGGAGGGCATCTTCAGCTTGGGCATCTTCACCTTCCCATCCCAACCCTTGCTCTTGCCCTCCAACTCAGCCGTCCCTGACACTAGTTCTCCCGCCTCAGTGTCCCGGCCCCTGACCCCAAACTTGGGCAGGCCGAACCTGGGCCCCTTGAGCTTGATATCGGCCCCGGCAACCTCTGCCTTGCCTGTGGGCAGATGGGAATCCAGGCTTAGCTGCGGGATGGACAGGTCGAGGGCGGGTAGCAGACCTGCCTCCTCCATACCCTTGGCCTCCACCTCAGTCCCCACCCGAGCCCTGGGGAGTGAGATGGCGAACTTGGACACCTTCAGCTTGGCAGCTCGTCCGGCCCCCTCAGCCTCTGCCTTGGTCACCTTTGGCCCTGAGAGTCCAAACTTGGGCAGGGAGAACTTGGAGGAGGGCTTGACTTTCGCCTCTGTCACCTCTGCCTGCCCTTCCTCCAGTGTGGGAAGCTGTGGGGTGACGATCTCCACGGAAGGCAACCGGAAGGCCACTTCCCCGACCCCAGCTGCTTCTGCCTGCTCCCCTTTGCCCACTTCAGCAGCAGCCTGCCCCTCAAGGCCAAGAGCCCCTGGCAGGTCTAGCTCCACCGAGGGCAGTGTGAGAGAGGGGACACCCACACGAGCCTCACTGCCCACCTCTGGCTGCAGACAGGGAAGTGTCACCAGCTTCCCCGAGACCTCAGCACCTGCCTCACCCGGCTTGCCCCGAGATGGGGACTCCGCCCTCCCTAGCTTGGGCAAGGTCATCTTGGGCATCTTGAAGCCAAAGTCCATGCCCTCTGCCTCCTCTACCCTGGCAGCTTTTAGCTGCACCTCCGGAGCCTTGGGCAGCTTCACTTCTGGTGCCTTCGGCAGATGCACCTCTGGGACCTTCGGCGCCTGCACTTCTGGCAGCCGCATCTCCGACACCTTTGGCAGATGCACTTCCGGGAGGTGAACGTCGGGCACCACCATTTCCGGCACCTTGGGGAGTTTTATCTCCGGGAGCTTCACCTCGGGGAGTTTGACGTCAGGGACCTTCATCTCCGAGACTTTCGGCAGCTGCACCTCTGGGAGACGCACTTCCGGCACGGCCATCTCAGGCACCTTCGGGAGCTTCACCTCGGGGAGTTTCACCTCAGGGAGTTTCACCTCGGGGACTTTCGGCAGCTGCACCTCTGGGAGTCGCACTTCTGGCACGGCCATCTCCGGCACCTTCGGGAGTTTCATTTCCGGGCATATCACCTCGGGCACCTTCGGCAGCTTCATCTCTGGGCATATCACCTCGGGCACCTTCGGCAGCATCATCTCCGGGACTTTCGGCAGCTGCACTTCTGGGAGACGCACTTCCGGCACGGCCATCTCTGGCACCTTCGGGAGCTTCACCTCGGGGAGTTTCATCTCCGGGACTTTCGGCAGCTGCACTTCTGGGAGACGCACTTCGGGCACGGCCATCTCCGGCACCTTTGGCAGCTTCATCTCCGGGACTTTTGGCAGCTGCACCTCTGGAAGTCTCACCTCGGGCACGGCCATCTCTGGCACCTTCGGAAGCTTCATCTCTGACACCTTCGGGAGTTCCACCTCTGGGAGTCGCACCTCTGGAAGGACTGGCTCGGGCATTTTGGGGAGCTTGACCTCTGGGACCTTGGGGAGCTTCACCTCAGGCCCCTTGGGCACCTTGACCTCCGGCGGCGAGACCCCGATGCCAAAGGAGGGCATCTTGATGGTGGGCAGCTTCAGCTTGCTCTCAGGGGCTTCGGGGGCAGCAGGCCGGGGCTCCAGGAGAGAGAGCCCGAAGGTGGGCATTCGAAGCTTGGGCCCCTTCACCTTGGCTTCAGCAGCTTCCTTTGCTCGGGCCCCAAAGCGGGGGAAACTGAGGCGGGGCATCTTCAGGGCCACCTCCGGCGCCTCGCCTCGGGGTTCCACCTCTGCACCAGGCAAGGCCAGGTCCACCCCCACTGTAGGCGCTGCTATGTCCAGGGTGGGCACCGTCACTGCCACAGCCCCTTCCCGGGTCTCCAGGCAGGGAAGTGTGGGCAGAGCAGGTAGTGAGGGCAAGGAGGGCAGCTCCACTTGGGGGACCTGGATCCCTACAGCCGCAGGCTCCACGGCAGGGGCAGCTGGGGCTCCCAGCCCAAGGGTTGGCAGGTGGAGGGCAAAGCCGCTGACGGCCTCTGCTGCAGGGGCTGCCTCCCCCTTGGGGGCTGGGACCTGGGGGACACC
This sequence comes from Cervus canadensis, assembly GCF_019320065.1. Taxonomy (NCBI): domain Eukaryota; kingdom Metazoa; phylum Chordata; class Mammalia; order Artiodactyla; family Cervidae; genus Cervus; species Cervus canadensis. Next base: position 23,298,953 of record NC_057403.1, on the reverse strand, counting down.
CACCTCGGCACCTGGCAGCCGGGGCCCAACCAGCTCCACCTGGGGAGCCGTGAAACGGGGTCCTGCTGCCACCTCGGCCTCTGCTTTGGCCTTCCGGGGGGGAGGAGCAGCGGCGGCCAGCCTGGCTACCTGGGCCTCTTCGGCCACTTCTCGGACCCGCAGCCGAGGCAGCTGGAGGCGCCGGCGGGTGGGGGCAGCTGGGACAGGACCCTCGACAGCCTCGGCTTTGAGGCCTCGACGAAGACGGGAGAACTTGGGAAAGGAGAATTCGACGTCAACAGGGGCCAAGTCTGCAGGGGCCCCCAGGGCCCCGGGCATCACCATCTTCTTCTTCTTCACAGGGGACAGACTCTGGATGTTCTGGGGAGAGAGGAGAGAGGCAGGAGGCGGTGGGACAGTGGGAGGCCTGGGGTGGACAGGGGGAAGCCCGATGCGATCATTTTACCAGTATGGGTACGTGTTGGATGGAGCATCTTGTCTCCAAAGCACCATCCCCACTTCCTGCCTGTCATGTCACCATGACAGCCCAGGAAGGCAAAGACTTTAATCTGGACTCTTACAGTGCATCACCAGGGATGTATAAACTGTGACCCAAGACTTCTGGCTCCTCATCTACCATTTTCCCCAATACCCTCACTTTAGAGATGGGGAAACTGAGGCCCAAGGAGGTAAAGAAGTTCCTCCAGGGTCACTCAGCAGTAAGCGAGCCACCCTTAGGCTTGACTGAACCTGGCCTCTCTGGTTCAGGACCCCTGGTGGGTGAGGATCCTGGTTTGGGTGGGTGGGTCCCCCTCCCCAGGGAGGAGTTGAGGGGCAGAGAACAGGAGGCAGTGGATGGGATTAGCGCTGGGTTAGTGACGAGACAGAGGGCAAGTCTGGCCCACGGGTGTAGGGCAGTGGGGCTCACGGCGCAGAGACAGGATCGCTGGGGCAGTCCAGGGCCGGGGCCGGGCTAAGCACGCGTACCAGCTTGGCCACCTTGGCCCGCGGGCCCTTGATCTCGTAGCCGGCCACGGTCCCGGGCCGTAGCGCCAGGTCCCCGGTGGGTACAGTGCGCTTCAGGCAGAAGGAGACCTTGTAAGGCTCGGCGCATTGCAGCAGACGGAGCGCGTCCTCGTACTTGAAATTCTCAAAGAACACTCTGGCGCTCAGCAGCTGGTCCCCTGTAGGCCAGGTGGAGGTGGGCAGGGCGTGGGCATCTTCCCGCCCCGCCCAGGCCTGGTCCCGCCCACTTCCCTGGAGCCAGTGCAGCCGGGCGCCGCCCAAACTTTTAGCCCCGCCTATACCCGCGTGCAGTGCGTGCTAGATCGCTTCAGTTGTGTCCGACTCTTTACGACGCTACAGACTCTAGCCCGCCAGGCTCCTCAGCCCATGGGATTCTCCAGGCAAGAATGCTGGAGTGGGTTGCCATGCCCTTCTCCAAGAGCACAGGATACTGAAACGCAAAGTTCCTCCGTGTTTGAGGTTCTGACACTTAGAGAAAGCCACGGCCTAGGCTTTAGCCCTGCCTCCCTTAGAGCAAATCCAAGCCCATTCGCAGCACCTCTCCCCTTTCTACGCCCCTCCCCGAACCTCACACTTCAAACACTGATTTTGCTTTCATTTACTGAGAAACAGAGTCAGAAGAAAACTTCCAGACGCCCGCACCCAATTACTCACCCCCCTCCCTGGTCCAGTGGCGATTTTCTCTACTCTCCATCTGTCCTAGGGATAAACCAACCCCACTCCTAGCTCGGGTCAATCTCTCCACCACCTTTTCAGGGACACACTCCAGCAATTCTCCCCGTGCTCCCTGCATCATCATCAATTTGTCCTTCTACATTATTGTCATCAGCAAAGAACATATCACTCTTTCTCCCATAAGAAAGGTTGTCTTGGACTTCCCTGGTGGCTCAGTGGATAAGAACTGGCCTGCCAATGCAGGGGACACGGGTTCAATCCCTGGTCCAGGAAGATTCCACAAGGCTGGGAACAACTAAGCCCCTGTACCACAACTACTGAGTCCATGTGCTGCAACTACTGAAGCCCTTGCGCCTACGGCCTGTGCTTTGCAACAGAAGCCACTGCAACTAGAGGCCCACATACCGCAATGAAGAGTAGCCCACAGTTGCTGCAACTACAGAGAAAGCCCTCAAAAAGCAACGAAGACTCAGCACAGCCAAAAATAATTTCTTTTTTTTTTTAAAGGAACGTTGTCTTGACCTCACTCTTTCTGGAACTTCTGCCCCACTTATCTGTTCACTTTAACGGCACAATTCATGGAGTTGTCTGACTGCGTTATTTTCACTTCTCCAATCACACTTTTGACACCCCCCTCCCAGAGCCTCGAAATGGTCTCTCAAGGTCTCACACAGTGACCTCTGTGTAGCTAAGTCCAGCAGTAAAGTCCCAGACTTCATCCACTTAAACCCCTGCTTGAGATCCAGCTTCACTCTCTCTTTCATCCACTTGCCTTGCTTGGCTTCCAGGGTGCCCAACCCTCTGGAACCTCGCTGGGGGCTTCTTCTCAGCCTCCAGGGATGATTCCTCCCATCTCTCAGACCTCTTAAAAACACAGAGTCCCAGAGAGCCAGCTCAGGCCTTGGACCTCTCCTCTTCTCCATACTACTTATCCCTTAGGGAAGCTCACCCAGATTCAGGAGTTTAAAGGTCATAAATATACTGACAACTCCCAACTGTGTCTCTCCAGCCCAGCACTTCCCACATCCATCCTAGATTCACATATCCCTTCACATCTCCGCCTTGGTGTCCAGCTCTCATTTGACAGGTCCAAATTGTACTGCCGGTCTTTCTCCAAATGAGCTCCAGCCCCAGGGTTTCCCATTTGTGGGACTACCAACTCCATTCTCAGGTCAAGAATTCCTAGACACATCCTTGACCCCTCTCTTTCCAACAACCCCATATTCAGTCCAGAAGAATCTTCCTTCAGATTATATCCAGAATCCAAACCCTGTCTTCACCTCCAATAACACTGTTTTGGCCCCAAGTATCACCAATCCCTGTCCTCCACTAACTCCCAGAGTTTGCTCGAATCCATGTCCATTGAGTTAGTGATGCTATCTAACCATCTCATCCTCTGCTGTCCCCTTCTCCTTTTGCCTTCAATCTTTCCCAGCATCAGGGTCTTTTCCAATGAGTCGGCTCTCACATCCATGAGGTCACAAAGAGTCAGTTCCCTGTACTATAAAGTAGGTCCTTTTTTGTTATCTATTAATATTTTAAGTATAGCACTGTGTACGTGTTGACTCCAAACTCCCTGTTTATCCCTTTCCCTGGCGACTGAACAACAAATCACCAGTCTCTTACCTGGATAATCACGGGAGCCTTTTTTCCTGCTCCCCATCCTGCCCCCTACAGTCTACTGCTAATACAGCATTTCAGTTTGGTCAATTCATGTTCTTTCTTCACTCACAACTTCTGATTAAAAATCAACATCCTCCCCATGGTCCCTAAAGCCCTCAAAAAACTGCCCCTTCTCTTCCCTCTCTGGCCTCATTTCTTACTCTACTCTTCACTAACTCTGCTCCATTCACACTGGCTTCCTTACTGTTCCTCCAACAAACCAGGCACTCTCCCATCTTGGGGCAGTTGCACTGGTTCTCTCTGCCTGGAATGCTTTTCCAGATGGCCACAGAGCTCATTCCCTCACCTCCTTCAGGCCTTTCTGCCCTTCCTGGTTCATCCTATTTAAAAATGTAGCTTCCTTCCTGGCTTCCATAAGCATGCACGGCCTTCTAATGTACCATGTATTTTACATTATGTTTCCATAAATTATTTATACATAATGTACTATGTATTTTACAGATTTTGCTTAAACATGTCTCTCCTCACTAGAAGGTAAGCTTCATAGGTGCAGAGAGTGTTGTCTGTTTTGTTCACAGCAGTAGCCCAAGCACCCAGAATAACATCTGGAAATAGAAGGCACTCAGTAAATAGTTGTTGCATGAATAAATCATCAGCTTCATCCATGTTACTTAAAATATCCCTTACTAAGCTCTCTTCTCCACTCCCTCCAAGTTGTTAACTCCGCCTCTTTTCTTCAGCCCCAACAACCAAACTATAACTAGCACTTATATAGTGCTTACCATGTGCCACTTAGTTACATGCTGTGTTTTCAAATACTGACTCATTTAGTCCACATAATAACCATATGAGGTATGTACTAGAGTAAGTCCCATTTTAGAGGTGAGAAAACCGAGGCACAGAAAGATCACAGCATAGTTAACTGCAGATTTGGGAGACAATGAACCTCCAGAGCCGGTATCTGAGCAACCGCAAAACTGACAAGACACACAAAGCCCGGCCCCTAGCCCTTAACCCCGCCTCCCGGCCCCCGGCAGATTCCCGCCCCCGCAGGAAGGCCCCGCCCCATGCCCGCGCCCCGCCCACCTTCCTGCAGGCTGAGGTTCCTGGCCGCTGGCGAGTCCTCACGCAGGTCGCGGATGAAGATTCCCTCCTTGCCGCCTCCCGCTACGTTGATGCCGCTGACCCCGGTCTGCGCCTCTGTCTCCACGATGATCTCCACCAACTCCGCCCGCCTCAGCTCCTGTGGAGAGCGGCGAGGGGTCTCCATGGGGCGCTGGGGCCGGACCTCGCCCAGAGCCCGCCATCGCGCTTAAAAGCAGCTCTTAACCGGGTCCTCAGGGCACAGGCGCCCAGGCGGGGCTCAAGCCGGTCGTGTGGGCCCACCCTCGCCGGCATCTCCCCTTTAAGTGAACGCAAGGGCGGCTCGCTGAGACCCACGGAAGAGTTCAGTGGGTCTCCCGGTTCACTGGCCTGGGGGAGCCCCGAAGGCCGCAGTCGGGAGAGGCGGGGCGAGGAGCGGTATCATAGAGGAGGGACGGCCAGAGGGAACCTGAGTTGCAACTGAGAGGCGGGCCTGATGGTGAGGGCGGGGCTGTTTGCCAGGGGGCGTGGTCAGTCCGGAGGCGGGGTTAGGGGTTGGAGCGCGACCAGATAGAGGACAGTGGCCGGAGAGGAGCGGCCACGGAGAGGAAAGGGGTGTGGTTAGAGTGTATCCGTGGAGGCGCGGAAGGGACCCGTAGTCTATGGACGGGCTTGAATTATGGGGAGGGGCTTTAACAACGGCAGAAGAGGGGTGGAATTGAGGATGGGGTCCCGAAGAAAGGGTGCGGTATGAAGGGGTGGGGGTGGGCCTGGCCTCCTTGAAGGCTTGATATGTATGACTGTCCTATTGTGTACTCTGTGACCCCCAAGCCCTGCATAACGCCCATTGGAGAGGGAATCTAGTGAAGAGCGGCAGTGTGTGGGTAATGAGGGGTGGACTGGCAGACGTGGTATGCCTGGTATTTACTGTAAATGGTGCTGACCTGGCCCTGGCCCAGCAGTGCACTGTGGGATCCACATCCAGGCTTCCCAGAAGAGACAGTGAAAGACCTCAGTTTCACAACCCGTCCAGGAATGCACTCTGCTGTGTGTCTCTAGAGGAGAACTGTGCCCTCTCTGGGCCCATTTCCCTACTGTAAAGTTGGGTAACATGGGTATACGGAAGGAATCTCTGATTGTGAACTGAGACCTGAAGCAACAGAGATGTGAGGGAATGCTGCAATGGGCAGAGTCTTGAGGCTGGTACAGACTGGCGTTGAGCCCAGAACTGAGCCCAGGACTTGGAGAGGGGAAAGCAAATTTGCCCAGATGCTCCACAGCAGTGGCCCCAGGACTAAAGCGCTGGGCAGAACATGGTGAGAAGGGGTAGGAAGAGTTGTGGTAGGGGCAACAGGGAAAAGCATGACCATCACCACCATCCTTAGGCCCTGGGCCAAGTATTTTATGTGTGGTGTCTCATTTCATACTCCACACAGCTTGGGCAGTGACAGAGTAGGACACAAAGGTCCAGAGAAGTGAAGTGACTGCCTAATGCTACACAGCCAGTTCAGTGATGGGGCCTCAGCCTCGGGGGTGTCACCTCAGAGCCCATAAGCTGTCCTGTAGGCAGTGACCTCTGTCCATGTTACCCCGTGCCTGCCACCCCTCAGCCTCAGCTTGGCTGCTATAAAGGGAGACCCACTGTGTGCTTGGCATCCAGTAGGATGCAGTCAGTGCTACTGCTCTGTCTCCATGACAGTGAAAGCCATTCACATTCAAGGAGGCTAGGTACCAGGCCCCGGGCAAATGACACAAGTGTGAGTCCTCAGCAGCCTCAGAGATGGAGACCATTGCCCCATTTCAACGATGGCGAAACTGAGGGTTTGAAAGTTCAGGTCGTCTGTTCAAGGTTGTAAGGCTGAAGTGGTAGGACTGGGATGTAAGCCCATAGGTCCAAAGCCCATGTCTTTAACCCCTACACCATTCTGCCTCTTCTAATGAAGAGGCTTTCTACTCTATTTTCTTTAGTTTACTATTAATAGAATTCCAGAATGATCCTATCCCTTGTAGCTCATTCAGTAAAGAATTCACCTGCAATGTAGGAGACATGGGTTCAATTCCTGGGTCGGAAAGATCCCCTGGAGAAGGGAATTGCAATCCACTCCAGTATTCTTGACTAGGAAATCCCATGAACAGAGGAGTCTGGTGGTTACAGTCCATGAGGTTGCAAGAGTCGGACACGACTTAGTGACTAAAGCACCACCATGCTCAATGAATTAGCTTCTTAGAATCTTAGTCTGTGTCAGGTACTGTGTTAAGCACATCATGAATGTTAATTTCTCTTTCCCTCACAGTGACCTATAACAGTCTCTGTTGCTGTCTCCATTTCACAGATGGGAAGACTGAGGCAGAGAAGCCAAGAAGTGCCTCAGTGCCACCCTAGTCAGTGCCCCCCACCAGGGCCCCGCAGGTCCCCTTTGAAGGGTGCTCACCTCGGCACTCCGGCTTCTGGCCTCCATGGCGCTGCTGGAAGTCCCCTGGGCCCCCGGCTCCTCTGGTTTCCTCTCTCCCTTCTGCTGCAGGACCAGCTTCAGTTCTGCATGGAGCAGCTGCCTCTGAGCCTGCGGGATCAGGGATGCAGGCTTGAGGCCATCCAGGGGAAGATGTGGGGAGAAGGCTGGGCTTAAAGGGAGAGGTCAGGGTGGGTATGAGACGGGGAGAAGGGCCCCACCCCCGCCCCAATCTGAGATGTCCTCTCACCGCTGCCTGTGCACAAGCACCCCCTCCTAACAGGAGCCCCGCCCGGGGTAGCACACAGTCGTCTGCGGGGCTCGCGCCTTTCCTCTGGGGTCTTGCTGCCTGCCAGGGAGAAACCAGGTCAGGAGGCTCCAGGCAGGCCAGGAAAGGGCAAGGAGGGGCATGTGGCATCAGCCAGTGCTCACCTCAGGGTCACCTCCAGCTCCTTGAGCCTTCTGGGTCCGGGGCTCTAAGAAGAATAACGTGAGCATTACTGTCGGCTGACCCTACTGATGATTCCTGAGTGTTGGACCCTTCCTGCACTCTGTCATTATTCTATCCCCACAGGTTCCCTGGTGGTCCAGTGGTTAGGACTCTACACTTCCACTGCAGGGGGCAAGGGTTTCGTCCCTGCTTGGGAAACTAAGATTTCACACCCTGCTGCATGGCTTGGGGAAAAGAAAGGGTGCTCTGTCCCCAAAGTGCAGGTGGGGAACCTGAGGCTCCAAAAACCTTTATCCAAGGTAATGCGGCTGGACAAGAAGCAGTAGTATAGCCAGGAATGACTCCTAGGCCTTTCTGACAGTACCACCCCAATGTCAACCACCTTGGCTGACCAAGGGGGCCAAATTCACTGTACAACCTTCACCTCTACTGCAATGTACTCCCCGTAGGCAAATCACCTCACCTCTCTGTGCTTCAGGTTCCCCATCTATAAAATGGGGAGAATGAGAGCACCTACCTCCCAGGGCTAGTTAGAGGGTCACGTGTATTTGTAAATATACAGTGCTGGGCACCTGGGAGCTACTTCATAAGCACTTGCCATGATTATCACTAAGAACTTCCTGTGGTCCTGATCTTGTTTCGAATATCCCGTGGGGGTCAGCGTGTATGGACTTCAGAACACCCTGGTGAGAGCAATACAGTTATTGGGCATGGGCATGGTGGTTTGGTGGACTTCCAGTGCACTTCCAATGCAGGGGGCACAGGTTCGATCCCTGGCCAGAGAACTACGGTCCCACATGCTGAAGAGTGTGGCCAAAAAAATAAAATTATTGAGCTTGTTACAGAGAAGACGTCTGAGACTGGGAGAAGGAAAGTCACTCACCTGAGTCACAAATGGCCTAGCCGGGACTTTAACTTGTCTGAGAGCTCCAGCTGCTTCTACAGATGCCAGTAACTAATGGGCACTGTGTGGTTACTCTTCGCCAGCCCTAGGCTAAGACCTTCACTTCCCACCTCACTGCAGAAAACCCTAACCCAGAGAGAGGCCAAGAACCTTATTCAAAGTCACCCGGCCCAGCGAGAAAGAGGCAGAGCTGGGGTCTCTGCCGACAGGCCCTTCTGGAGGAAAGGGAGATGGATCCTGTCCCGCTCCTCCAAGCCGCCAACCCTGGCCTTGTCCTCCTGGCCCCCACCTGGCATGCCAACCCAACCCCCACTCCACAGGGAAAGGTCAGGCCTCACGAGGCACATTCCCTCAAACAATGGCCCATCTGCTGTGCCCAGTCACATTCCACCCCTGCCCACCCACCCCCAGCCACACAAAGGCCCTTCATAGCCCACCACTGGCCGAGAGAGAGCACACAGAGACCCCCCCTCATGCTCCAGCTGTATCCACTCCACTGGCTGCCTCCCCGCCCTCTGCCCCGGTGTCAGAAGGCTCTTCTCTGGCTCTCCGAGGGGGTCCCGGTCTCCATGTCCCTCTCTGGCCTCCCCTGTGAACCCCCAGCCCCTCCCAGTAGGCTTGACTCCCACATCCAGGTTATTTTCCTCTCGACTGGGCCTTATGCTGGCCCCCTTAGGCCCTGGAATCACTCTGGATGTGGAGGCTATTTTAGGGTCGGAAATTGAGGCTCAGAGAGGGAAAGTGACCTGCCTGGGGTCACACAGTTAGGACCTGTGCCCTTGACCCCCAACTCTGCACCTTAACTTGCACTGGTGACTGTGAGCACTGGAGGAGGCCTAGACAGCAAAACAGTTGAGGTAGAAGCTGGGCTGGCAGAGGGGATCAAGGGTGCCAGAAACAGGCATTTTTAGAGTGACTCAGTGCCAGCACTGGGCCAGGCAGACACTTTATGGCTGTGGCCTCATGGTACCCCACTTTACTGATGAGTAAATGAGGGTTAAGAGATGGGCTATCACAGGGAATTCCCTGGCCATCCAGTGGTTAGGACTTGGCACTTTCAGTGCCAGGGCCCAGATTTAATCCCTGGTCAGGGAACAAAGATCCCACAAGCCACATTGTTGTTGTTTAGTCGCTAAGACATAGCTAACTTTGCAATCCCATGGATGGTAGCTCGCCAGGCTCCTCTGTCCATGGGATTCTCCAGGCAAGAATACTGGAGTGGGTTGCCATTTCTTCCTCCAGGGGATCTTCCTGACTCAGGGGTCGAACCTGTGTCTCCTGCAGCTCCTGCATTGGTGGACAGATTCTTTACCACTGAGCCATAGGGGAATCCCATTCACAAGCCACGGGGCACGGCCAAAAAAAAAAGAGAGACAGAGATGGGTGGGATATCACAGTGATGGAGTTGGGACTTGAACCCCGGTCTGAAAAGCTAACTCTGAGTCCCTGATACAAGGTGGTGTCCTGAGCTGTGGGTGAGAGAGGCCTGGTACTTGCAGGAGATGGTGGAGACGGAGGGGAGGATCTCCAGGGCCACAAGCGCCCTGTCCAGGACAAGCCAGAGAAGGTCACACCCAGAAGCTGGCACCGGAAACCCAGCCAGGGTGGGGGCAAGAGAGAGAGTGCCCAGCTTCTCCATCCCTGCCCGGGACGGCTGCCCAGGCCAGGTTATATTTAGCCCAACTGTGCCCTTCCTGAGCCACGTACCCAGCTCCTGGGGTGGGATGGGGTGGGAGCAGCCTCGGAAGGAAGCCCCCCCCGCCACCCCACAACCCCGGGCACTCTCTGTTCTCAGCTCTGGCTGTCCCACTAGGCAGGGGAAGGAGGGGTAGGGTGGTGCCCGGAGGCGGGCCTGACCTGTGTTAGGGGAAGCTCTAATGGGGCTTCCCTGGGGAATCAAGGCTAGGCAGGACTCTCCAGAGGCTAACGGCCTATTTCTTGAGTAGTTCCTGTGGCACTGCCCTGATCCATTCCTGAGCTTCCAGAATTCTGAGAATCCCCTTTCTTGAGCATTCACTATGTGCAAAGATTCTTCCCTGCCTGAGCTCATTAAATCCTAACAACACGTCCCTGGGGAAGTCACAACTCAGATGCTCATTTAAGATGTCACTCCTGCCCTTCAGGGTGTCATTTGTACCCTGAGCCCTTCAGCTGAGCTTTGGGCCTGCTGAGGAAGCCCCCAGCTTTGCCTCACTGTACCTTCTTCCCCCCCTCTCCATGCCTGGCACCAATGTCACTTAAGAATTCTCCCCACTCAGAGCCTCAGCCACCCCAAAGACCAGAGTGACCTGGAACCCTTGCAGTGGGAGTGAGGGGTTGACCTGACTCATCCAGGCCCCCAGATATCGTCTGAGGCCATCTAGTGATGCGGAGGGGGAGGCATTCCGGCAGTGTCCTCCGGGTGCCTCGTTTAGGCTCAGCTCCAGCACTCCTTGCATTTGAATACTGGGGCAAAGTTTGAATTTCACCTCTCAGGGCCTCAGTTTCTTCCTCTGTAAAATGGAGCCAGTAACAGTGGCTTTGAGGAATTATGAGATAACAGCAGGTGCTTAGAATATTGCGAGTATCCAGTATAAGAGCTCAAGTAATAGAAACTAGTCTCTGAAGGCAATTGTGTGTGGGAGGCAGGGGGCTGAGTATCTTAAAGTGTCTCGTAACCAGCCTTTGCCCACAGTGGCCCCACTTTCTCCCCTACCGAAGAGGGACTTTGGGTGAGGAACAAGATCTAGCTTGGGTACCAGCCTCCAACCAACAAGATCAGCACTGCCTCCCCAGCACTCTATTCCAGGGACCAAAAGCCTGTCCCACCCTCAGCATCCAGCCCCAGCTCTTTATAAGCAGCAACTCATTTACTCTCCTGTCAGCCCTATGAGGTGGCCTCCATCAGCCGCACCCCTCCCCTCCGGCTTTTTCTTGGCTGCGCTTTGAGATAGGTGGAACTTCCCCAGCGAGGATGGAACCTGTGCCCCTGCGGTGGAAGCACGGGAAGACTGGACCACCGGGGAAGTCCCATCAGCCCACTTTAGAGATGAGAAAGCAGAGGCCCAACGAATGCAGTATCTTGCCCAAAGCGACACAGCCAGAAAGAAGAGAACATTGGGATTTGAACCCAGGGTCTGGTTTCAAAGTCTGTACCTTTAACTCCTACACCTTGCAGCTTTCTGAGCCCCAGGCACCCTCTCAGCCCCTCCCAGGATCCTGGGTCTCATTCCCACAGCTTCTTAGCTTGGCCAGGATGGGAATTGGCTGGCTGATCTCTTACCACTAGGCCTCCAGACACCTCGAGAGCTCCCAGGTCCGGTCAGTCTGCTCAGCCCCGGTCCCAGGCTGGGGGGGAAAAGGAGTGGGGAGGGGGAGGAGGGGGAGACCCCAGCCATTGGCTGCCGAGGCATGACATCACCAGGGGGTGGGTGGTGGGGAAACAAACATCCCCTTCTCCCAGCTACATCCACCCGCCAGGGGGTGGGAGCCACAGAGGAGAAGCCTAGACAGCTGCTCTTCCTCGCCTGGGCTAAGACCTCCACTGTGAGCCCTGATCCTGGGGTTGACAGGTTGCTAGTACCATGGGAGACTAGCCCCCTACCAACACTATTCCCTGGCTTCCAGAACCAGGCATGGCCCTGCTGGTTCCTGGGGCCCCTAAAAATAAACTCTTTCCACTCTCTCTCCCAGTCAATGGGGGTTCAAATCCCAGCTCAGCTGTGTCCTGGCTGTGTGACCTTCGGCAAGTCACAGCATCTTTCTGCATCTCAGTTTCTCCATCTCTAAAACAAGGATCACAGAAGTGCCCGCCTTGTGGATTTGTTGTGAAGATAAAATGAGTGAAAAGAGACGAAAAACTTTCAAAAGCTCCTGGCATGGAGTGACTGCTACTTACATGCATTTTGTATTATTCAAACAAATTAGGGGACCAGCTAGACTTGTCAGGCGATTTTTGGCTTGAGTGAGACTGGACCCAGGGAGCCCTACTTCTCTGTTTAATGGAGTTGCCACTTGGGGAGACATCTATCATGTACCGTGCTGGGCACCCAAAGCTTGGCCCCTGGAATCAGGGATGCAAGACAGGCAGATGAAGGCCCAGTTTTTAGTTAAAAATCCAGAAAGTGCTGGAGCTGGGATCCAACCACAGTTCTGCAGGACCACCAAGACCCTGCAATAAGCTCTGTCCCCTTCATATAACAGACAAGGAGGCTCTGAGAGGGGAGTGACACCCCAGGTCACCCACTTCAGGTAATAGGTAGCACCGGGATTTGAACCCAGATCTGCCCAACTCCCAAATCAAGGCCACCAGGCCTCACCCTGATCCCCCGGCCCCCAGCCCCCAGCCGGCCCTGACTCACCAGACCCCGGGGGGCGGCACAGAGAGCATAGGTATTCCCACATGCCCCTCACACCCACCCGGCCGCTGCCTCGGATGCTCCTGGCGCTCTGAGCCGGAGCCTGGCACCGGGGCTGGGCTGAGGCTGGGGATTACCCCCAAAATGCACATCAGCAGCTTCCGGCCCATTGTCCACCCGGGCGCAGCCTCCAGGCCCTCAGCAGAGGGGGCACCCTCACCTTTCACATCAGCTTAGCTGGTCCCTCAGCAGCCCCCTCCCCACCCTGAGCAGTTGGGGTCCACTCCCGAGGGGCTCGGGGGACCAGAGACCGGCTGGCAGGATCCCAGAATGCCAGGGGCCTCCTCCCTTCTCTCCGAAATGCCCCCTGCCCACTCTCAGCCACTGGGGAAGGCAGGAATGTGCTGAGCTCTGGGAAATGCCTTCCAGGCCTGGCAGCCACCAAGGGTTGGGGTGTGGTGGAACCCAGCTAGAACCCTCCTCCCGGGAAGGGTGGAAGACATGGTGTGGTCAGGGCTACTGATGGGCTCAAGGAGACCTACCCCCACTGCAGGCGCACGCTCTCTCTCTCTCTCATTCATTGATGCATTCAGACATTCATGGGTTCATTCACTGATTCATTCAAACATTCAGGGATTCATTCATTCATTCAATAAATCTTCACAAGTTCTTGGTGGCTTGCCCTTTGCTGGGCATTGGAGACACTGTCAGACCTAAACTCACCACAGAGGGCAGGCTCAGGACACAACTTCTGGGGTCAAACTGGAGGGTTGAGGAGGAAGAAGCCAGGTAAAAGGTTAGGGAAGAAGCTTCCAGGAGGGAGGAGGAACATGGGCAAAGCACCAGCAGGGAGAGAGGGAGCAGTCCTTTATTCAAAGTCAGCAAACAGTCAATGAGCACCTGGTCTTGTGCCCAGCCCCAGGCTGGATAGTGCTGGGGACACAGTGTGACCAAGATAGCCTGGGCCTGCTTTCACAGAGTTCACAGTCCAACAGGGAAACTGACCCAGAGTGGCCAGGGTTGGGATGGGGGAATCACAGACAGAGAGGTCAGAACCTTGCTGGGGGAGCCCAGGCAATGTACCTGCTGCAACCCAGGAAGGGAGGTCAGGGAAGGCTCCCTGGAGGAGGGGACATGTGAACTGAGACTTGAGTGACCCATAGGATCTAGGCAAGAGAAGAGGTTGTATGAGACTTCCCTGGTGGTCCAGTGGTTAGGACTCTGAGCTTCCACTGCAGGGGGCATGGGTTCAATCCCTGGTTCAGGGAACTAGGATCCCTCAAGCTATGCAGCAGGGTCAATTAAAAAAAAAAAAACAATAGAGAGGGAGAGAGAGAGAAGAGGGAGTGGAAAAGTTTTATGGGCAGTGGGAACAGCCTGTGTAAAAGATCTGAATCCAAACAGAGGTTCGCACATAGGAAATTTTCTGGAGCCAAGAACCATGTCCTTGTTCATGGCTGTGTCTCTGTGGTCACATATGCCCTGTCATTTGCATCTCCTTCTTATTTATACATTTATTCACCAGCTCTTTGCAGACACTTCTTCTGAATCAATCCATCCCTGGGCTGGGTGATGCTGGGGACACAGCAGTGACTGTGCCCTCACGGGACTCTCAATCCAAGGGCGGCAGACACTAAAAGAAGTAAGCAACTAAATGAGTGTATAATTGAAATGAGTGTATAATTACACACCAAGCTAAGTGCTCTGAGAAAAGGATCCAGGTCTGTAAGAGGGGTCTGACACTCTGATACGATCAGAAAGGGCAGGGAGGGCTTCTTGGAGGAGGCAACATTTGAGCTAGCACCTGAAGGATACATAGGAGTTCATGCCAAGATGCGGGTGGTGGATACATGAAAGTGGGTTTCAGGTAGAGGGAACATCCCATGCAAAGGGCCCCTTTGAGAAACTGGTGAATGTAAGAGTAAAGCGAAGCTGAGGGAAGGGTCAGAGTCAGCAGGGCCTTGAGGAGGGCCTCAGACTTTGTCCCGAGGGCCCTGGGCACCTATAGGAGGGACAAGGCCAGAGCTGAGTTTTAATAACTGAGGGTGGAAAGAATCTACCAACAGGCCAGGCTAGAACCAGGAAGAAAACTCACTGCTTGCTACTCCAGCAGACAAGAAGGCTGGTAGTCTATAGACAGACAGACAGAGGCTATCTGGTCTCTCTTCATGTCTTGGAGGGCAGATAACCTTCCTCATCCCCAATTTTATGGGACAAGCAAAGTCCTCTGTCATGAAATATAACATTAGCTATATCTTTTTTGTAGCTGCCCTTTAGCAGGTAAAGAAAGCTTCCTTTCCTAGTTTGGTGGAGGGTTTTTTTTTTTTCTTAATATTTCTCTATTTATTTGGCTGCATCTGATCTTAGTTGAGGCACATGAGATTTTTCCCCCTTTTATCTTATTTTTTTTAATTATGAAAATATGATAACACATTTACAGGAGACTTAGAAAATACAGAACAAAGTTACATATATTCCACTAAATATTACAGTTGTTTAAGTAAATAAGTTAAGATTCTTAGTTGGAGTTTCAGTATCAAACTTTGAAGCACGTGGGATCTTCATCTTAGTTGTGGCATGCGGGATCTTTTGATGCGGCACATGGGCACCAGAGCATGTTGGCTCAGCAGTCGGGGCGCACGGGCTTAGTTGCTCTGTGGCGTGTGGGATCTTAATTCCCCCAGCAGGGATCGAACCTGTGTCCCCTGCACTGCAAAGCAGATGCTTACACTGGACCACCAGTGAAGTCCCTGCTGTGAGTTTTCTGTGGTGAGTGATAGGTCTCTGTGTGTGTGTGTGTGTTTCTGCCTCTCTGTGTCTCCCTCTGTCTCTGTCCTCATTCCTTGTCTCTCTCTGCGCCTCTCTTCTCACTCTCTCTGTGTCTCTCTTTCTCTGTCTCTTGCCTTTTCTTCCCCCTGGGGGGTGGGGTGGCCATAGGAAGTTGAGTTCGGGGTGGGGGGGCACCAGTGTCCCAGTTCCGGCCAAGGCCACCTCCGTAAACACAGGACATCCTGCAGGGCTGGGGAAGGACGTGGAAGGCGCTACTCAGGGACCACCCTCTCCCCACCCATCTGAGCCATGCAGGCGTCAGGTCCCACCCAGTGCAGCCCAGGGAAGCTACCTCCCTCACCCCCATCCTTTACGCCTGCTCCGTCCCCTGCCGTCTCTACTGAGCTCCAGTCCCCAGGGTTTGGTGGGGGCAGCTGCCTGGATACCTGCCCCTGAGTGTCCCCCTAGTCCCTTGAACCCACAGGATGTCCCTCTCTGGCCTCAATGTCAACCCCAGACCTGGTCACCATTGTAGAGTAGCCCCAAGTTCCCAGGCTGGAGCCCTGGATCTCATCCTAGGCCCCTCCTCCACTGCAGCTCATCACTCCCACAGGCTGTCCTCTCTTGCAACTCTCCCTTCCCCTCCCCTCCCCTCTCCAAGGCTGATCTGTCACTCTCTGGCCTCCCTTCTCAACTCCTGGCCTCCTGTATCACCTCCCACCACCAGGTACATATGGCAGCCAGACAGATCCATTTATTTCTAGATTCCTTTACCCTAGTGCCTTCAGAGTAAAGTCTCCCATCCAGGGCCTCTGTGCCCTGGTCCCTACCAACCCCTCCAGCTCCATCACTTACCTTACTGCTTTCCCCTTCTTCCCAATCAAACTCAGCAGCTTACAGATCCCTGAAAAGGTTGTAGGGTCCCTCCCTCCCTTACCCTTGCACATCCTTCTGCCTAGAACACTCTCCCCTCAGAACAATAGCCCTTCGAGGTGGCTACGCTTACTGTCCCAGCTTACAGATGAGGACTCTGAGGCCCAGAGAAGTTGAGTTCCTTGCCTAGGGTCACACAGCCACAGAATGGCAAAATATAGGTGGCCGGGCTTTTAACACAATCCAATTTTTTTTTTTTTTTTTAAATGCTGCACCTCACAGCATGTGGGATCTTTGTTCCCCAACCAGGGCACAAACCTATGCTCCCTGTGTTGGAAGTGTTGCAGTGAAAAGGAAAAAAGGGGGAATGAGTGCTTCTCTTCTTTCCTGAGAACAAAGATAAAGAGAACAATAAGCAGGCCTGATCACTCCTAGTTTTCACTGTAACTATTCTAATCTGTATTCTGTAACTAAGTTTGCTTTTCTGCCCCCTAACTCCGAAAGAGCTACATTTTGCAACTATTATCCTTTGACTCTGTGCTAATTACATTCTGTATCTGGTACTCACCTTTACAGCACTTTCTTCACAGACCACCCCTCATAGTTTTTTCTCTTTTTGCATTATATAAAGAATGCCACACATAAAAGACAGTGGACCTGACTACCGGTCTGCCAGACCCAATTACTGGGCTACCTGATGCCAGTCTATGACTGTTTCTGAAACAATGTGAGAGGAAGAAGAACACAAGTTCCTTATACCTTTGTTCTCATCACCGACCCCTGACTGTGAGCCCTCACCTTATATAACTCCCCAGATTCTTCCTGGAAGAGGAATCTGGACTTCAAGGACACAGTTCTCGAAGCATGAGTTCTCCCCTCTGCCGGCTGAGAATTAAAGATACTTTTCCATTTCCTCCAGACTCTGTCTCCGTATCTTTTATTCGGCCTCTGTGGGCAGAGAAAGCCAAGACTTTGGCCGCAACAGAAGCATGGAGTCTTAACCCCTGGACCACCAGGGAAGACCCCCAGTACAGCTTATTGGGTCAATTATCATTGATTAAGTATCATTAGGGTCTTTCCCAGGGTGGCTCTGATGGTAAAGAACCTGTCTGCAATGTGGGAGACCTGGCTTCAATCCCTGGGTTGGGAAGATTCCCTGGAAGAGGGCATGGCAACCCACTCCAGGAGCCTTGCCTGGAGAAACCCCATGGACAGAGGAGCCGGGCAGGCTGCAGTCCACGGGGTCGCAAAGAGTCGGACACGACTGAGCGACTTCACTTCACCCTACCAGGTGCCGGGCTGTATGTAAAAGGCAAATCTGACAGCTTCTCTCCCACCCTCTGGGCCCCTCAGAATGTATCCCTCTCCTTGGGGATGTGAACCCTGCCCTTTCCAAGGCTCACCTTCCACCCAGTCCCACTCATTCATTCAATGAACATTTACTGGTCCCAGTGCAGAAGTCTAATGATGCTTCTGCTGTGCTGTGCTTAGTCACTCAGTCAGGTCCAACTCTTTGCAACCCCGTGGACTGCAGCCTTCCAGGCTCCTCTGTCCATGGGGTTTCTCCAGGCAAGACTCCTGGAGTGGGTTGCCATGCCCTCCTCCAGGGAATCTTCCCAACCCAGAGATTGAACCTGGTAGGGTAGGTACCAGTAAATCTTTGCTGAATAAGGGAAGGAGGGGGAGGGGAAAGAAGGAGACCAAGGACAGTTCTCCCAGGTGCTGGAGGAGAGAAGGTTGTGTGTGTGTGTGATGGGTAGGGGTCCCTGTGAATGCCCAAGGAGGGGAGCGGGCCTGGGGAGGGTCGTGGTGGGAACACACAGAGGCTCTGTGAAAAGCGGCCACAGCGGCAGGGCTGGCAGCTCCATGAGGAATGGTGTGGGCCCTGGAATCTGCTGGCTGAGGTAGCCTGGCTTCCTGGGGTTGAGTCTGAGGGCGGAGGGGCACACCAGGGGTCAGACACAGGGAGAGTAGCACAGGCCCTCAGCCACGAGCTGTCATAAACCTGAAGGCAGCAGGGGGATGGAACCAGAACTGACCTAGTCCATATGCTCCTTTTGTGCAACAGGCACGCCCCCTTCCCCAAGGCACTTGCTCTCCATCTACTGAGAAACTGTCCTCATAAATATGTAAACACATGGTGCTGGAGACATTTGTGGTAGCTCCTTCAAAACGGAGCCTGTGTGCAGTGCACAACCTGAACAACTGTACACGGAGACGGGAGAGGGGAGCATCCCTCACCAAACAGGCACAGGGGTAGATGGGACCATCGTTGACAGACTGCCTGCGTCAATAGGTATGACAGATTATCCCCCGATTTGGCACTCAGAGACATCATCAGAAATAGGTCCTCACGGTGTTGTAAACAGAAGGCATTGCTGACCCCACACGGGGAACTCCTTGACCACCAGTCAGGTCACAAGGGAATCTTAAGGTAGTGACAGGACAGACCCCCCTCCCCCAGACTGGGCACCAGGGGGCATTGCTGAGCCCAGCCTACGCCCAGGGTCTGGGTCTGGGTCAAAATCGAATCTGAGTCCCACTGCCCAGGGGCTGGAGCCCCCAGGTATTGGAGTCAGGCACCCGGAAGACCCTGAACTGGGGCACCAGCTCTCTTTGGGGCATTTCCACTCCCCACCCGGGGCCACCCCATCCACTTCCAGAAATGGGCACGACTTCCTCCGCTCCTCCAGGAAGCTCCCCTGTGCCCGCCCCTTCCAGGCCCGCAGGCCCGGCCGAAGCTGCCCGCCTCTCCCCCTCCCTCTCCCCCTCTCCCCACCCTCCTCCCTTCCTCCGTTTCCACCCCAGCTTCAGCCTCCCCGAAGCTTCCGGCCAGAGTGGAGGCACCCGGGCCCCACGATTTTAAGTGTCCCTTTGCCGGGGTTTCCCGCATCCGAGGCCCGGCCGGTGCGCTCAGGTCGCCCTCCGCCCCCACCCCCCGGCCCGCCTCCTCCCTCCCCCCTCCCCCCTCCCCCGCTGCCGCGTTCACCGTGCCCCTCCCCCCTCCGGTACCCCGGGCGCGGCCCTGCCCCCACGGCCGCCAGGAAGGACGCCGCCTGGGTCCCGTGCCAGGCCTCTGAGTGTGCGGCCCCTCCCAGCCGGGCCAGGAATGCGGCTGGACGGCGGGGGCGGCGCAGACACCCGGCGCTCAGGCCGGCCCTATAGCACAGGCCTGTCAGGCAGGTGGCCCCAGCCCGCCTGGGCTCAGAGTTTCTTCTAGAAGGAAAGCAGGATCCCTTGCCGTTCTTTCTGTCAAGCCACCACACTTGGTGGCTTTATTTCGGAATCGGCTTCCGAGCTGCCTTATCCCTAGCCCAAAGAGAGATTTGAGACCCGGAGTGGATTTTGTTTAAAACTTGCTGGAGTCTTTCTTTGATCATTTTCCCGGAGAACTGGCTCTCTGTGCTCAGAGGAGAGGCTCCATCCAGCCTTTAGCTTTGTGCTTTTATTTCTGGTTCATTCTGAAAGCTCCTTCTGCCCCCCTACTCCAAGACACACAGGTAGACTCCAGGCAAGGTCTAGATTTCACTTTTAAACAGTGGCCCCTGGTTCCTCCTCCTCCACGACCACCCACCACCACCATTAGGTACACACACAGGCACATGGGGAGACCTGACTGAGTATATTCCAGAAGTTTTCTAGAGAGCCAGTTTCCAGACCTAATTGGTCTGCTTCTCAGACCAAAAAGCAGTAAAGTTTGAAACTTATCTCCCTAAGAGTTGACTTCTTGGAGCCTCAGTTTTCTCAACTGTAAAATGGGGATAATAACATGCCCATCTTGTTATGAGGATTAAATCAGTTAGCACATGTCAAGTGCTTAGAACTGTGCTGCGTGCACAGTCCTCGCTTGATAAATGTTAGAGGTTTTCTACCACCCTCACCCTTGCCTTGGCCCAGAAACAAAGCAGTACACACACCTCAGACTTTCCAGGACTGGCTTTAATTTCAAAAAACAGGTTGGGGTCTCTTCCCACATCGAAGCAAATGTATCCTAGGCTGTGCCTCTGGGGATTCAGCGCAGGACCTAGTCCAATCACATTCCAGCCACCAAGGCCCTGTCATTTCATCACAAGGGCCAATCCCAGACTCCCCTCCCCATCAGTCAGAGACAAGAGCATGGAGGTGAAGTTGCCCAGGACTGGATTCTTTCTCTCCAAAGCCCCTCTCGAGGGAAGCCAGCTGTGTCTTTCCAAGGAGAGTTGGTCCAGCCAGCAGGCTCAGTTTGGACATCAGATCAACATCTCAGCCCAGAGGGGTCAGCGCCCCGGCCCCGGGGGTCGCTCCAGTGCCTGTGTGCCCACCAGCACGTCCATGAGGTAGTCCAGCTCGGCCTCGTCCAGATCTGGACCTACCTCCTTGCCTGGTCCATCTTCAGGGCTGGGTTTGTGGCTCTCAGAGACTGGTGTCCAGAGTTCACTGTCATACATGGATGTGTCAATGTCCTCAAACAGGCCCTCGAGCCCATCGTCCAGCAGACAGCCAGTGGCTGGGCCCAGCAGGTCCAAGGCGCCCAGGCTGGGTGAGGCTCCCCCGGCGGGGCGGCCTAGTGGCCCCTCGTCTACCAGGGGCTGTGGGGCCTGGCTCAGGCCCTCAATATGGCTGAGGTCCTCCAGGAGGCTGGCCATGGAGGCTGAGAGGGCAGCATCAGAGCTGGCCAGCAGGTTGTCTGCCACGCTGGGGGCTGTAGGCGGGGTGGGCACAGGTGGCAGGGCAGCCGTGGGTGCCATGGATGCCTGGATTCGCCGCAGCGTGTTCACTACCAGCACCAGGTGCCGCAGGTCCGGCTCACTCTGCCGCAGGCTGTGGTGGAGCTTGAGCACCGAGAGGTCAAAGAGAGAGCTGGAGGCCACGGCCGGGGGCGCCTGAGCTACTGCTGAGTGGCTGGGATCCAGCCACCAGGCGTCCACTGCCAGGGTTTCCTTCTCCTGCTCCTCCTCCTCCTCCTCCCGCTTTCGCTTCAGGCCCTTGCTCAGCATCATCTGTGGGGAGGGAAGAGTCATTCAGTTATGGAAAGCCAGTGTGAAGTTCTGACCATTGCTGTGTGATCTTGGGCAAAGCACTTAACCTCTCTGAGCCTACGTTTTCTTGGGGAAGCTTTAAGACATGAATGATAATTGTATCTACTTCCTAGAGTTGTTTTAAGGAACAAATGAGATTTAAAAAAGCACTTTGGACAGTGTCTGGTACATAGCAATTACTCCTGTAAATAAGGACTATTGATAATAACTATTATTATCTATTTCTTCAGTGAACTATGTGAAATGGCTAATGTGAAGTGTCCAATGTGAAAATGTCCAGTGTGAAATGTCCAATATTCAACTTTTTTTTAACCTGCAAAAGCAGGTTTCACATGGTTTAATTTAATATTTATTGAGTGTCTACTAACATCATCAGACAATAAACAAACACAAGAAATGTACCGATGGTGCTAGGAAGATGCTAAAAGTTTCTGGAGAGTGGTCAGGAAGGCTCCCCTGAGGAGATGACATTTGAAATGAGCCCTCAAGTACGAGAAAAAAGCCATGGAAGAACCAGGGGGAAGGCATTCTGGGAATAAAAAACAGCAAGGGCAAAGAAAAACCTAGAGACTGGATGAGTTTGAGCTGAAAAAAGGACTCTGTAGTCAGTGCGGGGGGTGGGGGGTTGAGGATGGAGTAGGGAGGATGTGGGGGGTTTGAGAGTAGGCAGAGGCAAGGAGCTTGGATTTTATTGGGGGGTGTGGTGGGAAGTCATTGAAGGGGTTTGAGCAGGGAGGACAGTGGTGTTGTGGACTGATTAGGTTTCCAGAAGATCCCCTTGGCTGCTAAGAGGCAGGGGGAGCGAGGAGGGGCGGGGAGAGTGGCCCTGAGATCTTTTCGGAGGCTACTGCAGTCTTTGGGGGTGGGCGAAGATGGTGACTTGGAAGTATAAGGTGGCAGTGGACACGGAAGGAAGATGGTCGATTCAGGATTTATTTGAGAGGCAGCTTGGACAGAGCTTGCCGGAAAATCCTCATGGGCACGGGGGTCACGGAAAGAAGTTTGAAGACCCACACTTTCCCCGGGGTGGGTGCCCCTGACCCAACCTGCTTTTTTAAGCCAGGCAGCCTGCAGGGTACAGTACCCAAATCCTTGCCCAGGAGGACTTCAATAGTGACCCCCTCACACTACTCAAAACTGTGTCCTCGCCTCCTTCCCAGCAGATCCGAGAGTCCGGAACCGCAGGAATTCAGCCGCCACCCCCGACTCCGCCCCCCCGGTCCCGGCGCCCCCTGGCGGCGCCAGGCCGGCTTCCCCCGGGGATTCCGACTCCCAGACCCCGGGACTCTTCACAGTGCCCCGCCGGACGCGGTCATTTCTGCTTGCCACCCGGGACCGTGCGGCCCGGGATCTCCGGAGGGCCGTTCTGCCCTCTCGGCCTCCGCTCGCTTCCGGAAGGCAGTGGAGGCTACTCCTCTCGAAGCGGCGGCGGCGGCGGCGGCGGGGGCGGGTGAGTCACGCAGCCGGAGCCAGAGAGCCGGCGCCTCCGCCCCCTTCCCGGGCTGCGGTGTGATTCACCCGCCAGGCCGGGGCGGGCGGTACGGAGAGGCCCGTGCGCCTCGGTCCCGGGCAGTCCTGGCGCGCACCTGCCGAACCGGGGGATCGAACCTGCCAAAGGACCCCGCCGGCCAGTACCCCTCTTTCCCCAGGCCTTTTCCCTTCATTTACATACCTAGTTCACCAGCTGCCAATCAGAAAGAAGAGGGAGCCACCCGCAGCCAATCAGGAAGCGGTGGCGGCAGCATTGCTCGCCCGCTCTCCTTCAGCAACCGGCGCCTGGGTTGAGAGACGCAGTTCTGACTCCAGCTCACGACTCCCGGCTCCTGACTCCCCTTAGTTACCGCCCACTCCCCTGGCAGCCCCGCCCTTCGCCCAGGGATTGGTCCTAGACAGTGATGGGCGGAGCCTGTAGAAGGCAGGCTAGAAAGAGGGGCGAGCTGTCTTTAGGGCGCATGTCCGGGAGGCTGCTTGAAGGGAGGAGGAAGATAGGGTGGCTCTTGGCCCTGTAGGACGGTAGCGCGGTGGGGTTTTTGTCTCTCAAGCTGTGGGCCCCCTCACATCTGCCCACGCACTTGTCAAACCCAATAATTGAGCTTACGCAAGCAGCCCCAACAGGGGTCTACACTCTAGGCCAGCTTAGTCCTGGGTTCAAATTCTGATTTCTGAGCCCACAGAGTCTGTTAAAGGGGGATCTTTTTGCTTACCTCTTGAGAGTTGGGAAACTTAAAGTAAAGTATTATCTGCAAGAGCACTATATAAGCAAATTCTGGGTAGTTGAACTCAATCGTGGTTACAGACGGGAGTTAGGGGTAGTGAGTGGAATGGACCTGGAGTCCCTTCCTGGGCTCCATTCCGTAAGTACAATAGCTGTGTGACCTTGACCAAGTGTTTTAATTCTTTAGGTTTTCTCCCTTATTTTTTAAAATGAGAGAAATAGCCTCTGGCTCAGAGGATTGTTTTGAGGATTAAACAATTCTTGCACAATGCTGAGTGGTGTCTTAGGTGTCCTTTTTTCAGTAGTAATAGCTGTTGTAGTGATAGCACAGGTGCTCAGTTCAAGGGGAGACATTCAGGGTGGGGTGCAGGTGGACAGAAGTTTAATACATGTCAGATAAACTGACAGTGGGACTTAACCTTCTTCAAATACTTCATTTGCTAATTCCTCATTTGCTAAGGGGAAAAACTGTTTATAAATAAATCTTCTGACCAAAGAAAGTTATCAAAAATGCTAACTCAACTACTTGATTCAGGCAACCATTTTCAATGGATGCTCACCCTTTAGGGTAAAAAGTTAATGGGGAACAGGATCTTGGAAGTTTCCAAAGCATCATCCCACAGATTCCTTGTTAACTGCAAAGGGGGAAATATCCTTTTATGATGGGAAGAGGAGGTGCTCAGCACCTTAGCTGTATAATGAAACTTTGCATCCACAGCAGTGGGATGCCCGGACACTGGGTGGTAGCTGATGTGATGCATTAGGCAGTACACAACATTCGTTGTGGAGTTTCCCTGTTACATTTCATAAAGTGAGTCTCAAGCATCTAGGCCCAAACTTCAGCTTACAGGGAACAGACAGTGACAATATTAAACACAAAAACAATCAGACAAATACACAATGTGGGAAGTCTACAGCACAACTGGGTTGTTCTTCCAAAAATTCAATTTCAAGAAACCAAAGAAAGGGATTAGTGAGGTTAGGGGGAGGATGTTTCAGAATAAAAGATGCTGTATAATTTCTTTGTTACAACCAAATAGGCATGTGAACCTCCCTTAGACTCTAGTTTGCCAGTAAATTCTATAAAGGATGTTCTTGAGAAAATTGGGCAAATTCAAATATAGGCTGGATACTAGGTGATATTATGAAATTCTTAATTCTGTCTCATGTGCAATAGGACTGTGGTTTGTAGTTGAGTGTCCTTAATCTTAAGCATCTCTTAATCTTAAAATATGCCTGCTGAGCTATTAGGGGTACAATGTTCAGATGTCTGCAATATACTCTCCAGTGGTTCAACAAAATAAAAAGACATACATCTACACATACACATATTCAAATAAAGGAAACAGAATGTTAACAACTAAATCTAGGTGAAAGGGTATTCAAGTGCTCAGAAGACATACTTTTTTTTTTTCATCTTTTTTCTGTGCTGGAAAATTTTCAAAATGAATAAAGAGTAAAATGCTAATTAGAACCAGGCCCCTGTTAGGCAAATTCACATAATTATCTTTTTAGCCTGGAAAAAGGCGACTCAGTCTCCAAGTGGCTCTTTTCAGGTCATAAAGAGAAGAAGAGCTCATAGGCATCTGATTAGGGTGGGTTTGTTGAGCACCTGGAGAAGGCAATGGCAACCCACTCCAGTACTCTTGCCTGGAAAATCCCATGGATGGAGGAGCCTGGTGGGCTGCAGTCCATGGGGTCGCAAAGAGTCAGATACACTGAGCGACTTCACTTTCACTTTTCACTTTCAAGCATTGGAGAAGGAAATGGCAACCCACTCCAGTGTTCTTGCCTGGAGAATCCCAGGGACGGAGGAGCCTGGTGGGTTACCGTCTATGGGGTCGCACAGAGTCGGACACGACTGAAGCGACATCAGCAGCAGCAGCATTGAGCACCTAGTATGTGGTGGGCAGTTGTAGACAATGGGGGCACAGCACTTGATAGCCTCACAGGGTCTCTCTTCTCATGGAACAGGGGATGGATGGAGTGGAAAGAGAAAAGAAATATGAAAACGAATTGAGCACTTTCTGTGTGCCAGGCACTGAAGATATGGCCGGAACATTATAAACAAAAATCCCTGATGTGAGGAGGTGGACAACAAGCTGAATAAAGCAACGATTTAGTATCTTAGAGGGTGATAAGTGAAAAGGAAAAGCAGAGCAGAAGAGTAATGAAAAAGGGTGCAGTTTGGACAAACAGCTGGTGGTGGAGGCTTTCTCTGAAGAGGTGACATCCATTGAGTAGAGACTTGATGAAGTGGGAGAGGTGGTAAAGCTCTGGAAGAAGCGTTCCAATCAGAGCAAAGGGCCAGTGCAAAGGCCCTGAGCTGGGGAGATACCGTCTATGCGGCCAGGGAGGAAGTCAGAGTTTTCAGGCCCTTCAGAGCACTCTGCGGACCTTTGTTTTTTATTGAGTGGGATGAGAAGACCCTGGAAAATGACTAAATGAGGAAGATACTTTCTGCTTCTGTTCAGTGACTTAAAAAAAAACAAACACAAACAAATAGGACGGGATAATACAGAGGCTAGGGGAGAGGTACCTGCAGCCGGGATGGTCCGGGAGAGCCTCCCTGAGGAGATGACTTAAGAGCTGAAATCAGAAAGTGGAGAAGAAATTCAAAGGGCTAGGGAGAGGGAAACAGAGAGTCCGGGCCTCGAGAAATGAAACCAGAGCGGAGCCACCGTCCGGGCAGGCCTGGGGAGGAGCCTCCGCCAGCAGCGGAGGGAGCAGCGGAGGGAGCGGGGCGGCGGCATTCGGCGGAACGCCCCGCCTCCAGCCCGCCGCCCCACCCCGGCCCTGGGGAGAGAGGAGGCGCCCGCCCGGCTCCCGGGCCGAGTGGGCAGGTGGGAGGGACCAAGGTGGCCGAGGCCCTTCCCCCAACGCGGGACCAAGGCGAGAGGGCAGATTGCGGAACGCGGACTCTGCCCTCGGGGACCCGATTCCCTCTGAGGGGCCAGCCCTTCCACTTCTCTCGCCAGTCTTCTGACGGCTGTAGCTGGGCCTCTCTGAGCCTCAGTTTGGTCATCTGGAAAGTGGACGTGCTCCTCATACTGGCCTCACCGTGGTCCTAACAAACTCCATGATGCCTCATCACTCCTGTGTTTTTGGGCTTCCCTGGTGGCTCAGACGATAAAGAATCCGCCCGCAATGCGGGAGACCTGGGATCGATCCCTGGTTTGGGAAGATCCTCTGGAAAAGGGTATAGCAACCCACTCCAGTATTCTTGCCTGGAGAATCTCATGGACAGAGGAGCCTGGCGGGCAACAGTCAGACACGCAGAGTCAGACACGACTGAGCGACTAAGCGTACACCTGTATGTTTAGGGCAAACAGAGTCCATGTAAAAGTGAGTCAGGGGACTTCCTGGTGGTTCCTAGCTAAGACAGCCTGCTCGCAATGCAGGTGGGCAGGGTTCGAACTCTGGTCAGGGAGTTAGATCCAAAATGCCGGAATCAAGAATTCCCATGCTGCAGCTAAAAAGATCTGGTGTGTCACAACTAAAGATTCTACACGCACAGCCAAATAAATAAAATAAATAAATATTGGGGGGGGGGGAGTGTGCAGGTCTCCTCCCTGCACAGCCCCACACCCTGCCATGCCTTCCATCTCACTCAGGGTAAAGCTCTAGCCCTCCCTATGGGACTCCACAACACCCTACAGGACTTGCCCCCTCAAACTCTATCATCTCATCTCCTAATACGCTCCTCCTTGCTGTCTCTACTCCAGTCACATGAATGCTTGCTAAGTTATTCAGTCGTGTCTGACTCTTTGCTACCCCATGCACTGTAACCTACCAGGCTCCTCTGTCCATAGGATTCTCCAGGCAAGAATACTGGAGTGGGTTGCCATGCCCTTCTCCAGGGGATCTTCCCAACCCAGGGATTGAATCTGAGTCTCTTACATCTCCTGCATTGGCAGATGGGTTCTTTACCACTAGCTCCACCTGGGAAGCCCCACTGACCTTCAAATGGTCCTTCAAACACTCAACTTTTGCTCTGACCACAGGGCCTTTGCACTGGCTGTTCCTGTTACTGGGATTGTATCCCCACAGATTCACAAAGATCATGTCTCAACGTCTTTCAGGTCCCTCTCAAATTTCATCTTGTCAGTGAGGCCTTCTTTGGTCTCCCATCAAAATAGCAACATCCCCATCACTTTCTTTCTTTGTCTTTGTAACATTTGCCACCACTTGACAACTTTTTTTTTTTGACAGACTACATTTTACTGTTTATTTCAGTGTATATTTCAGCCTCTCCCACGATGATGTTTTATGAGAGCAGGAACTCTATTTTGTTCATGTTTTTGGAAGAGTGCCAGGTCCACATAGGCACTCAGTAAATTTGAGCAATTAGTGGAATCTTTGGTGTGCAGCAAGTGCCCTCTTACACACTTTGCATGATCGCTCAGTGAGGCAGATACTACTCCAGGTGTTGAGGGTGGGACATGGTGTGTTTGAAGAGCATCAGAAAATGATGTGTGGAGGGTGAGTTGAGAGAGATGGCAGGGACGTATGGCTATCTCAAGATTGGGAGTTCATCTTCTCAACAACAGCAAAAAGAAAAAAAAGAAAAAATTTGACTGCCCGCCTGTGCCAAGGGTAGTTCTGTGCAGTATCCAACCCCTTCCTCTGAGAGATTTCTCCAACAGACCAGGAGCCTAACCATAAAGAAGTCATAAATAACTTGAGCTTGGATAGGTACTACTAGGGGTTCCTTGATGGCTCAGTGGTAAAGAATTTGTCTGCAATGCAGGAGATGCAAAAGGCTCTGCTTCCATCCCTGGGTTGGGAAGATCCCCTGGAGGAGAAAATGGCAACCCACTCTAGTATCCTTGCCTGGAAAGAGGCAGGATCCTGGACAGAGGAGCCTGGCAGGCTACAGTCCAAAGGGTCACAAAGAGTCAGACACGACTGAGTGACTGAGCACAAGGTACTACTAACAAAGTCAAATAATGTGAAGTGGGGTTGGGGTGGGGGAGCACCTGGACATGTTGAGCTAGGAAGGGTGGGGAAGACCTTTCTGAGAAGGAGACATTTGTATGAGTGAACTTATGCAGGAAGTGTCCTCTGGGCAGTTAACAGCAGATGCAAAAGCCCTGGGGTCAACTGGAGTTGTGTGAGGAGGGGAGAATCAGAGCTCAAACTGGGGAATCTAGGTGCAAGATTGTCAGGCCTTACATGGGTTGGGGTTTTGTTTCAAGCATGGGTTTCCCCGATGGCTTAGTGGTAAAGAACCTGGCTGCCAACGTGGGAGACGCAGAGTTGTGTTTGATCCCTGGGTCGGGAAGATCCCCTGGAAGAGGAAATGGCAACCCACTCCAGTATTCTTGCCGGGATAATCCCATGGACAGAGAGCAGCCTGAAGGACTACGTCCATGGGGTGGCAGAGTCAGACACGACTGAGTGAGCAAGAAGTCACCTAGAGATTTAAGTAGGAGTTAGACACGGGCATCCACATTAAGATGTGGACCTCGTGTGCCTTCTGGAGATCCCCTTGACCACCTCCTTTCTTTCTCTGGATTGGCACCCACCTGTCAGTTACCCAGCTGTTTTCAGAGTTAGATGCAATGCCTCTCTCAGGGTGGAAATCTGGCTTTGAGCCAGAAAGCAAAAGCAAAATCCCCTTCCTTTCCCTGCATGTTACACCCACAAGTGGTTCCTCCTCTTATCCTTTTCAGAAAAGTCCCTATATGCAGCATAAACTTACCTGTTGCCATGTTTTCAAAGGTCTCTGTGGAAGCCTAGCCAGTGCAGCAGTATATATATCACATCTTCCCTGGCCTCCCTTCTTTTCCCCTACTCTTGCCAGCCTGGACTTGCACCTCCTAAATAAATCATTGGAACCATTAACTTTAGCCTGGACTGTACTTCCTAGCCAAGTTTTGTAGAAAGATCTGCTGTTAGCGCTGGGGATCTCTGAGCATTTTCTTTCTCCTCTGGGCCTCTGTAGCACATTTCCTACAATAAAAGGGCTGACTTTTATTATTTTTTTCGTTTAAAAATATTTATCTATCTGGCTGTGCCAAGTGTTAGTTGTAGCATGCAGGATCTGTAGTTACAGCATTAAACTCTTAGTTGTGGTATGTGGAATCTAGTTCTCTGACTCAGGCTTGAACCTGAGTCCCCTGCCTTTCGAGCACAGAGTTTTAGCCACTCGACAGCCAGGGAAATCTCAAAGGGTTGACTTTTAAGTGCCAGACAGCCCTATCCTTTGACATGTAATTCATGTGACCCACTTTCTCCTTCCTGTGTCCACCATGTGTCTGGGGAGTCTAAATCTACAAAGAAGCAATGAATATAATAGTCAAGAAGGCTCTGGAGGTAGCCTGAATCTGAGTTCTAGCTCCTTGGTCCTTACTCTTCCTGAGCAAGTGACTTGGCCTCTCTGAACCTGAGGCTCTTCCTATGTAAAACACAGTAACAGTATCTATTTCAGTATAATCATGAGGATGAGATGACTTAATTCAAATAAAGTAGGTAGAACAGTGCTCTTAGCATTCAATGTTAGTGGTCTTAACATTCAATAAATATTGTATCTAATAATATACCTGCCCCAACTTTGACTGGGAAGGGGTACATGCCCCTAAGGGATATGAGGTCCCTCCCACTGACCTACTGAAGAAGCTTTAGGCATCACCCCTTCCAAAATACTTTTATTAAAAAAAAAAAAAAATCATTACAAACAACCAAAACAAACAAAAACACCACAAAACCCGCTTTTCTTTTAAATAATGCGGCATGGAGCAGTTTGGTTTCCACCCTATTGCACGTGGTCCGGCCTGGTCATGAATCAGGAGGCTGCTGGGAATGGGGTCCTGCGAAGGAGGTGGGGTTCAGCCTGGGGGAGGAGGCCAGCCTCTCCCACTACCTGGAGGTGCCACGAGGCAGAGGCTGGGTTTCCATAGCAACCAGGTAGCACATCCCTGTCATCCTTTGACAGGCCCAGCTTATCTTCCCTGAGGCCCCAGTGGACACAAGGGGAGTCGGAACTAGAGGGAAAGGCAGAAGAAATGTGGAAGTGGGAAATCAGACTCCCGGAAACAGAGTCTCATTAAGGCATTTGGAACAGATAAATTAATTCAGGAAGACCCACCTTCACAGAAGGCTGCGATAACCAGACACACACACACATGCAAGACAATTTGTGGAACCCTGAAGTGGGAGGAGAGGAGGCCACTGCTCAGAGGCCCCATCAACACACACACACACACACACAGAATTGCATCCAGGGAGTCAGCCCACCAAGGCTGGGATGAGGAAGGAGCCCTCCCCCGCCCCCCATCAAAGTTTTAGGATCCCAGAATGATTTCCATGATGTGATCTAGTTCATTCCATTCCCAGGACCCTGGGGCGCAGAAAAGGTTGTGAGGAGGTTCTGGTGGGACCATTGCAGGCTCCTTTTCCACTGCGGATGTGTCGATGTCCAGGAAGAAGTCATCCAGGCCTGAGTCCCCCAGGTACCGGGAGCTCAGAGCTTCTAAAAAGACTGGATCGGGCTGGGGAAGCACTTCATTCTGGGGGCTTGGGGGAGCTGCTGGATTCTGAGGTGGCTCAGTCTCATCCATGGAGGTCTCCAGCTCCCGGAGAATAGAGCCAATGGTTGCCGACAGCGAGAAGTCCTCCTCGCCCAGGAAGAGGGGCTCTGGGGGCAGGGCAGGTGCAGGAGTCAGGCAAAGTGCTGCTTGGAGCTGCTGGAGGGTGTTGTGGATGAGGACGTGCCTGCGAAGGCTGGGTGCTCGGGGGCCCAGGCTTCGCTGGACTTTGTCTAGGGAGATGCGGAGCAGGGCTTGCTGGTAGCTCCGCAGGCCTGCTGGACTCCAATCCCACTTCTCATCCTCTTCTTCCTCCTCCAGATCTGAGTGCTTCCTCTTCAAGCCTCCTACCATGATGCCCTAGGGAGAGAAGAGGGGCAAATAAGACACAGCAGGGCTAATTCAAATCCCGAATCTCTAGTATGACTGTTGTTGATTTGTAATGATCCAAACTTCAGCTTCTGCATCTAAAAATGAAGATAGTACGAGTCCCACAAGGCTAAGAAGAGTCGTCAATGTATGTGATTAAGAAAATTAGACACCCCCCCCCAAAAAAAAAAAGAAAATTAGATCCTAGGACTTCCCTGGTGGTCCAGTGGCTAAGACTTCACATTCCCAACGTAGGGGGCCCAGGTTTGACCCCTGGTCAGGCAACTACATCCCAATGCCGCAACTAAAAGTTTGCATGCCGCATGGAAGAGAGAAGATTCACATGCTTCAACCAAGACCCAGTGCAGCCAAATAAGCAGATAAAAAAACACAAAAATACAAACCCCTCCAAAATCTGGACTTAAATACAGCTGGGTTTGAATCCCACTTACTTGCCCATGTTGCCTCAGTGAGTTTAACTCCTTGAGACTCAAATTTCCTCATCTGCGAGATGAGGATCCTAACTCAAGTCCCCCTAAATCTTAAAGCTGTTCTTTCCACAATACTCTTTTCTTCAAGTGTGACAAATACAAGACAGGTGCTGAGCACAGAGATATGGCCCTGAAGCAGAGAATCCTGGGTTTGAATTCTGCTTTTTCACACTGCTCAGTTGTGTGATCTTGGGAAGTAATGTGACATCACGCACTTTAATGAACGAGAGTTAACTGCTATTATGAAATATTTTTGAGTGCCTGCTACATTCCAACCACCTGGAGCCCTGTTAAGGCACCTATCTGTGAAGACACTTCTTTCACATGGAAGATATTTCTGTCCATGCCCTCATCCTAACTGGGAGCGCGCCCAACGACAAGGTATGGGGCCTCCCTCATTCCCTCTGTTGAGGCCTTCAGGTTCCCCCCGGGAGAGCCCCAGAGGAAAACTTGCTAGAACTGACTCACGCCAAGCCCCGCCCCCACCAGTCCATCCAACCAGATCTCGGCCCTCTACAGGCCCCGCCCCCTCTACGGTTCCCCTTTCAGCCTTCAGACACGCCCCAATTTGGCCCAGGGGCTTCTGGGAAATGTGGGCCAATAGCCACCAGGTACACGAACTGACGTAGAGCAAGCACTACAACCCCCGGAGGGCTCCGCACGCCGCAGGGACTAGCCTTCCCCGCCCTACCCCCCCGGGGCATGCGCACAGGGGCCCAGGGTACGTGGGGGAAGGGAACCCGGACGTCCAGCTGCCTGGCGATTGCCAAGCCCCGCCCTCCGCTGCCTCCTGGGCTGCGGGTCTGAGCTCCACGCCCTGAACACCCCTCCCCCACTCCAGACTTTGGCTCTAAAACTGCTTTCTCCCGGCCCTTTGGAACCGCAGAAGGTCCTGGATTCTTCGCTCAGGCTGCTCTCGGGCCCAGAGACCCAGGCCCCCAGCACGACGCTCAAAGACTTACAAATGCGCTCCGATTCACTCCGTTCGGGACACTAAGTATCTCAGTTACGAGACCGTCTCCCGTCAACGTTCCTCTATTCTCCCGTCTTTTCGACTTCACCTCCAGTCTCCCACTGTGACTTCCAAGACCCGCCAGGGAACTCTCCCCAGAGCCCGCTCTCCTACACTGCGTCTGGGAGATCAAGAGTCCTTGCCCCTACTTCTCTCGCTTCTCCAAATGTCCAGGATCCCAGCCCAATCCCTCACACCTTTCCCTAAACACTAGAGGCCCGAATTCAACCTGTCCCAGAGACCCAAACTGTCCTAATTTTTAGTTTCCTACCCCAAAATTTCCTTCTCTAGTTTTCTCGCTTCTCCAAACACCCTATGTCCCAGCTTCAAACTTCCTACACTTGAAGATTTTGCCCCCCACCCCCAAAACTCTGTCTTCCGTGCAAGGATCTCGAAACCCCAGTCCCTAAACCCTCTCTCCAACCCCTATTATCACCCTGAATCTGCGCCCCCTACTCTCGCTCATACCCCGCCTCCACAGCTCTCGAGGGAGCGCCTCCACAACTCTCGAGGGAGCGCCTCCACTTCCCTCAACTCAAGGCAGATCCTAAGCCAGGTAGCCACACCTCACCTCAGCTGCCAGGTTCGCAACAACCACCTCCGGGAACGCCCGCGGCTTAGCGACCCTCCAGCGTTAGGTAGGGGCCCCGTTCACCTCCCCCGGGCCTCTCACCCTGGTCTCAGGCCCACCCAGCTCCGCCCGGGAGCCGAGCCGCGAGTCACGATTGGCTGGAGTCTTGCCGGCCGCGGGGCGCGGATTGGCTGGGCGGGGCCACCCGCTTGTCGCCAGGAGACGCCCCACCCGCCCTCCCCTCCCTTGCTTCGCGGACCAATTAAAGGATTTCGACTAGCCTGCCGGGGCCACGTCTCTACAGAGTGGAGGGCACATCAACGCTCTTTCCTTTAACTTAGCTACTATCTTCACTCCAAGATTGTCATCTTTGCTCTCTGCGATCCCTTTATACCAGGCCAGGACCGCGTTGCAAAGCAAGAACTGGCTGGCACTCCCCACTCCACCCCGCTTTCGGGGCGGGAGGGGCTGAACCTCTCGCTGAGGCCGCGCCCATTGGATTCAGAGGGCGGACGCAGCGGGGAGGATGACGCATTGACGATCAGCCAATAGTTTGGCGCGGCCTATGTTGCCGGGGCGATCGCAGCCCCGCCCCTCGCCTCCCGTGTTCTGCCCCTCACACTTTAACCGAAGCCTTCTTCTTATAAGGACTTCTCCGGCCTGTCTTCTGGTGCTGCCTCGTGCGTCTTCCTAATGCCCCGTCTTTCCGCTCTCAGGGTGGCACGTCTGCTGCTGGAGACTGGTTTATGGCTCCCCACTGTCATGGGGACAAAGTTCAATCTCATTTTTGTCTCAAAGCCCTTCAGGTCTGGCCAGATACAATCTCCTGCTTGCTCGCTAAAATCCTGCCACACCCTTTGACTTTCTGTATTTCTAAAATGGCTTCAAGTGCACTCCACCACCAAGAACACAGAGATTCTGTTTTCTTCCCTGCTTTATCCTCAGCGCCTACAACAATCCCAGATACATAGCAAGTACTCAGAATTGGAAGGGGGGAAAAAAAGGCCTCTGGATCTTTAAACTTGCATCCCCATCCTGAAAACACACCCTCATTCCCCAGAACCCAAAATTCTCATTAGAAACTCATTCCAAAGGATTCCTTCTCTCAGAAGCCCCCCATTGAAGCTCCAGGATGGGTTGGGGCCCTTTCTGGGCTCCCATGGTGTCCTGTGTTTTTCCCCATCCCGGCTCTGACTCTTCTGCCCCTGCCACTGCATCTTGGCCCTGGGCTGTCACTATCTAGACTGTGGACCCTCTGATGACATATACCAAGGTTATCTCAGGCTCCCACTGCTTGGGCCACAGCATCACCTCCCACAAGGCTGGACACAGTGAAAGTTTGTAAAATGCCCAATGTGATTGAAAGAAATAAGAGGGCAGAAACATAACAGTGCTAGTGCCGGGAAAGCCTGAACCAGCCTTGTCCCACCCCTACACGTTCTCGCCAAGGGAAGAAGGCAGTTTTCTCCAGGCCACCCCTGGGAAGGAAGGTTTAAGTTTCCTCAGGCCAGTTCTCACTGGCTGGAATTTGTTAACCAAGTTGTCCAGCTGCTTGCAGAAGTGCAGAATTGGAATGGATTGAGGGTGGGGTATGGACGGGAGAGAGATTTGGGAGTTAGGTGGGAGGAGGCTGGAGGTAGGGAGAGAGGAGTGTCTTGCTCAGGCCTGGGAGAGGTGTCTCTGGGGAACAAAGGTTGGGGAGAGTAGATTCCAAAGAGGGACATGTTTAGGAAAGGAGGGGGGGCAATTCTTCACCTTCCTCCTCTCAAACTTGCCCCTCCAGGGTTCCCTTCACAGGGTGACACTAGAACCCCATCTCCAGGATATAACCCCAGGCTTCTTCCTAGATGCCTCCTTCCCCTCACCAGAGAACTGTCCACTCAAGACTCTCTCCCACCCACTCTCCCTTCTCTACCTCTGGGCACCTGGGTTCCCAGCCTCTGCTCTTTCATCCTCTGATCCATCTTCACACAGTTGCCAAGGGAAGCTTTATAAAATACAAATCTGACTGAGCCCCCTCCCTGTGTCTCCCCTGCTCCACTCCTTGCACAACACCTTAGACTGAAGTTTAGACTTTTTACAATGATTCTGAATAGTTTCGTGTCCTTTGAACAGGCTCTCTTGGGACTGATCGCTCTTCTCCTCCAAGCGAAAGTGAAAGTGTCTGTTACTCAGTGGTGTCCAACTCTTTGCAAGCCCATGGACTGTAGCTCACCAGGCTCCTCTGTCCATGGGATTCTCCAGGCAATACTGGAGAGGGTTGCCATTCCCTTCTCCAGGGGATCTTCCCAACCCAGGGATAGAACCTGGGTCTCCTGCATTCCAGGTGGATTCTTTATCATTTGAGGCACCAGGGAAGCCCTCTCCTCCAAGCAAAGTGTTAGTAACTGTAGGGGATAGATTTGAGTTCTTCAAAGGCACCAGGTGCTCTCCAGTCGCCTGGCTCAAGTGGTATCTTCTGCCTAGAATGTCATAATGTCTTAGAACCTTCTCCCGGCTCATTCTCACTAAATCAGGTTTCAGATGGGACATCTGCTCTTCCACAGAACCCTGTCTGCACCTCAAGCTGGGTCCCTCAGCCCTCTGTGCTTCCTCCATCAGAGTTCTGGCCACTCTGTTGTCACTGGCAGGGGCAGGACTGTCTTCCCCCCTGGACTGTGAGATCTATGAGGGCAGTGTCACTGCTAGGTCCACATAGTCACCCCTGGGTCCCTGGCACAGAACCAAGAGAGGAAGTGAATGAATGAATACCCAGGAAAAGTCTCACAGAGGCAGACAGAGACACTGAGACACTCAGATAGATGTGGATCCTCTAGAGTAATCTGAAGCTCTTGGCTCTAGTTTTATTGCCCCCTTTCTTTGTTCTCTGTTTCACAGGATACTGTCCTCCCGGACAGGGCCAGAGCCCTATTCATACACATGGGAGGGGTAGGTGCTGTGCCCGTCGTACTCATCAGTGGTGAGGCAGCGCAGCATGAAGTGGCCCAGGTCGTGTTTGGAGATGACCCTCGAGGGCCCTCGTCCATCCAGGGTCACTGTGTAGGCCCCAGTCAATGGGTGGTCTCCTGCAAGGTAAAGACAGAGGGGCCAGGTAAAGCAGATGACCTTTCCTCTCCCCCAACTTGTGATCACTCCAGTGACATCCCAGGGTGTCTACAGAGTGCCTAGCTCAGATGGTAGAAGATGGTATAAGAGCTGGGCTTCCCTGGTTGTCTGGTGGTTCAGAATCTGCTTGTCAATGCAGGGGACTCAGGTTCAATCCCTGGTCCGGGAAGATCCCACATATCTCAGAGCTACTAAGCCTGTGGTCACAGTTATGGAGCCCAAAAGCCTAGAGCCCATGCTCCACAACAAGAGAAGCCACTGCAATGAGAAGCGCAAGCACCGAAGAGTACTTCCAGCTTGCTGCAACTAGAGAAAGCCAGGTCACAGAAAGGAAGACCCAGAGCAACCAAATAAATAAATTGGAAAGGAAAAAAAAAGAGGAAAGAAACATACACTGTCACCCATGTGGCATTCCTGCCAAAAATATTTAATCTGAGCCCGTAAGACAGGAATTTCTGTAATGACAGAAATCCAGAATGTGGAATATTTTAAAAGATATCTGGGACAACAAAATCCTACTATTTAGCATAGGGAACTACATTCAATGTCCTGGGATAAACCATAATAGAAAATAATATTAAAAAGAATGGATTCAAGAGGGAGGGGACACATGCACACCTATGGCTAATTCATGTTGATGTACGGCAGAAATCAAACCAATATTTTAAAGCAGTTATCCTTCAATTAAAAATAAATTTAAAGAATGGATATATATGTAAAAAGAAAAGACACCTTGCCTGTTATGTTTCATGTTAAAAAATAATTTAAAAAAATGATATGGAGGATTGTTCTAGATTGAAGGTGACATGCCAACTAAACACAACACATGATCCTGGATTGGATCCTGATTTTGAGGGGAGGGGAAGGTTGGGAGATATTTTTTGGCAATTGGGTATGTCTGAGTACAGAGTGGATACTAAATGATGTGATAGAGTAAATGTCAATTCCCTTAGTGCAATAACCGTACTGGGGTTTGTTTCCAAATACTTCTTCTTGGAAGATGCCTACCAAGAGGTTCTAGGAGTAGAGTGTGCCAATGTAGACACACACATTTTAAAAAATGTATGTATATACACTACATATATATTCACATAATCACACATGTACATTGTGTGCTAAGTCATTTAAGTCATGTCCAATTCTTTGCAGCCCCATGGATTGTAGCCCAGACTCCTCTGCTCATGGGATTCTCCAGGCAAGAATGCTGGAGTGGGTTGCCATACCCTCTTTCAGGGGAATCTTCCCAACCCAGGGGTCAAACTCGTGTCTCTACATCTGCCTGCATTGGCAGGTGGATTCTTTATGACTGGCGCCACCTGGGAAGCCCCTACACATGTATTCACACAAACACACATACACATTAGCTGCACGCATAAATGATAAACAGATAGATGGGGAAAAGAAACAAGCCAAAATGTTAACAAGTGAACCCAGATGAAGGGTTTATGGGTAATTCTTAAACCTTGAATTTCTTTAACTTTTCTGGAGGTTTCAAAGTTTTCATACTCACACAAAAAAAGAACTAAAAAAAAACCCCCACAACTTCATGTTAAATAATTTTTAGGCTTAATCTCTCTGAATATTCACTTTAAACCTGGGAGGTCAAGAAGTAATATGAGCCCTGTTTCGAGATGAGGAAACTGAGGCTCAGAGGTCACAGGCCTGAAGTCTACACAGCGCTGGGGCTGGAGCTCTCCTTGGCTTCTCCACCATGCAGCCTCACCGCTGATTCACAGCTCAGGATTCTCATCTCAACAGGGTCCCTGAACTGAACCTCAGCATCGAAGCTTACCTGAACATCTGGAGGGTGGTATACGAGCCACCTCCTCCTCCAGGCAGAAGGCACACAGGCAGGCACAGAGGAAGGAGATAACAGTTCCTGACTCAGGCCTGGGCACTGCTGTTCCCTCATCCCAGAATGTCCTCCCTTCCCCCAGACACTCACCTGCTTCCCTCCCTCAGGGCATGCAGCCGTGTCCTTAGAAAGCCTCTGCTCTAAGCAGCACCCCATTACTCTCTTCACTGAACTATTAACGTATGTTTCTTCATTCAGCATAGCACCATCCATCTATCTTTCGTTTGGGCTTCCCTGGTGGCTCAGATGGTAAAGAATCTGCTTGCAATGCAGGAGACCTGGGTTCAGTCCTGGGGTTGAGAAGATCCCCTGAAGAAGGGAAGGGCTACCCACTCCAGTATTCTTGCCTGGAGAATTCCATGGACAGAGAAGCCTGGTGGGCTACAGTCCATGGGTTCCAAAGACAACTATTAACTTGCTCTTTCACATCTTTGTTTTGTCTCCCCCGCTAGAAATGTAAGCTTTGTGAGATCAGAGACTATGTCAGTGATACTTGCTTTATTTTTTTGGCCTCATCACGCAGCTTGTGGGATCTCTGTTCCCCAACCAGGGATCAAACTGGGCCCTGGGTAGTCAAAGCCAGTGAAAGCTTGGAGTCCTAACCACTGGACTCCCCGAGAATTCCCATTGGTACTTGTAATGGTGGCCAGGTGCACACCTCCTGTGCAAGAGACATTTGTAAGTGAACAAATCTCTCCCTCTGACTTTGGGTCTCTCAATGTGAATTCCAGACCAGGGAGGGGTAAAGAGGGTGTGGTTCCCTCCACAGCACCACCTGGAGGCAAGGCATCTTCCCTGGTATTAGTTCATTTCACAAATATTTACTGAGCACTTATTACAAACCAATGGCTCAGTGGAAAAGAATCCGCCTGCAATGCCAGAAACGCAGGAGATGTGGGTTCAACCCCTGGGTTGGAAAGATCCCCTGGAGGAGAGCATGGCAACCCACTCCAGTATTCTTGACTAGAGAATCTCATGGACAGAGAGACTGGCGGGCTACAGTCCATGGGGTCTGAGCCAAGAGTAGGACAGGACTGAGCCAAGAGTAGGACAGGACTGAGCGACTGAGCATGCACATTGTTTTACAATGTGTGTGCCAAGCCCTTTCTAGGCCCTAGGAGCACAGCAGTAATCAAAACAAGACAAAATCCGTGCCTTCAAACAAAGCTTCATACTTCACAATTCTAGTGAGGGAGACACACACTAAATAAGATTAAAAAACAAGGGAATTCCCTGGTGGTCCACGGTGACCACTTCGCACTTCCACTGCATAGGGCAGGGGTTTGATATCTGGTAGAGGCTCAAACAGTAAAAAATCTGCCTGCAATGCAGGAGACCTGGTTTCGATCCCTGGATCAGGAAGACCCCCTGGAGAAGGGAATGGCAACTTACTCCAGCATTCCTGCCTGGAGAATTCCATGGACAGGAGAGCCTGGCAGGCTACAGTCCATGGGGTCGCAGAGTCGGACATGACTGAGCATTAACAATTTCTTTCACTTTCAGAGTAACTAAGATCCCACAAGACGTGCGGCACAGCCAAATTAATACATGGGTTTTAAAAAGAAAGAACCGACGTGAAGTATAACTTCCCATCCCTTGAATGTGGGGCAGCCTCAGTATAACTTCCTTCTAATAAAGAGAGTACAGTGGAAGAAGTCCTGAGAGATTGCAATTTCAACAAACCTAGACAGCGTATTAAAAAGCAGAGACATCAGTTTGTCTACAAAGCTGTATAGTCAAAGCTATGGTTTTACCATTAGTCATGTACAGATGTGAGAGTTGGACCTTAAAGAAGGCTGAGCGCCAAAGAATTGATTGATGCTTTTGAACTCTGGTGCTGGAGAAGACTCTTGAGAGTCTCTTGGACTGCAAGGAGATCAAACCAGTCAATCCTAAAGGAAATCAGCCCTGAATATTCACTGGAAGGACTGATGCTGAAGCTGAAGCTCCAATACTTTGGCCACCTGATGTGAAGAGCCGACTCATGGAAAAGACCCTGATGCTGGGAAAGATTGAAGGCTGGAGGAGAAGGGATGAGGATGAGATGGTTGGATAACATCACATGAGCTTGAGCAAATGAGTTTGAAGGACAGGGAAGCCTGGTGTGCTGCAGTACATGGGGTCACAACTGAGCGACTGAACAACAACAGGGAAGGCCCAGCGAATGTCCCCAGAGGACTGGAGGGGGCAGGCTGGTGCTGACCCTGCAGTTGGCTCTCTGTCCACTCACCTATATGTGGTGGCATCACGGCCACGTACTTCAGGCCCGACTGCTGGAGTACCTTGTGCATCCGGACATGGTCATCAGTCACATCCTGCAGTCTTGGGGGCACCTTGGAAGGGTCCCACAGTAGGAAGGCTGGGGGGACACAGGGCAAGATCAGACAAGACTTGAGGACAGCCTGGCCAGGCCCATACCCCGCAGGTCTCCTGCCAGAACATCTCCCTGCAGGAACTCATTACTGCCCTTCAGTTGTTCCAGGCTTCTCACCCCACCTGCTCCTGTCCGCTGTTACCTCCTGCCTAGACCATGGCAGAGCCTCCTCCCTGTTCTCCTGACCCTACCCCTGCACATCTGGGACCCTACCCCGACCCCACCTCACTCAGAGAGAGAGCAGAGGCCCCATCAGGGCCCCGGGGCCCCACTTGATCTGATAGCATCAGCCCCCTGGCCTCACCGCCCAACACTCTCCCCATCACTTGCTCTGTTGCAGCCATGCCCCTGCCTCACAGTCCCTTCCTCTCCTCACTGCCCCCTCATGCCGTCTCCCTTCCCTGGGAGACAACAGGTATGATGGGACAGAGGTGAGGAGTGTGGGCGATGGAGACAGACAGCCTGGCTCCACACCCCAGCTCTGCCAGCTGCAGGCTGTGTGATCTCGGGTAAGGCGATGGGCCTCTCTGGGCCTCCACTCCCTTGACTATAGACGGGAGGCGGTAAGAACAGCTGCAATTCACTGAGCACCTACGATGTGCTGCCATGAATGGAAGCACTATCAAAGGAATTCTGAGAGGATTAAGTGGCATTCGTCTGTAAGGTGCTCATATGGTGCCAAGCACAGAGTAAGTGCTCAACAAACATTGCTAGCATTAACTGCTCCTGTTACACACCCTGCAGCCTTCTTTTCAGATTATTCAGGAAGGGCATCTCTTTGTAAATTGGGAGCTCTTTGAGAGTAAAGACCTGGCCCATGTATCTAAGGCTCTGTCACTTCCTCTTCCATGCTCTCCCTGACCCCTTCTTAGGCTGGGTCAGACACCTCCTCTGAACCCCCAGCGTCCTCTAGGCTTCCCCCATCCCAGCTCTGATCCCTTTCCCCATGCTCCCCCCAGGTCCTGGCCTTGACCCCTCTGCCTGTGCCCCGACCCCCATCCTGGCCCTGACTACTCTGGCCTGTCGCGGTTTGATGATCACGCTGTTACCACTTCCCTTCTATTCATGAGACCCATGAGTGCAGGGCCCAGGTACCATTC
Source organism: Cervus canadensis (assembly GCF_019320065.1). NCBI lineage: Eukaryota > Metazoa > Chordata > Mammalia > Artiodactyla > Cervidae > Cervus > Cervus canadensis. The sequence continues at coordinate 23,257,144 of NC_057403.1, read as the reverse complement.
AGCAAGGTTCAGATGCAGAACTGGTGCTCAATAAATGCACAGCAACTTGCAGTAGCTCCAATGCCACCTTGTAGAAACCCCGGGGCTGCCTGTGCAGTACCCAGCTCCCACTCCTCAGCCCCAACCCCTACGATCCTGCCACCCACCCGAGGTGCAGGCCACGACCTTGTCCACGCCATGGGCCTTCATGGCCGCCACGATGTTCTGGGCACCCTCGGACATCATTGTGGTAGGACCTTAGAGGAGACAGAGAGTGGCTGTCACTGGTGGGCGGCGGCGGTGGCAGGGGTGGCAAGGGAGGGGCTGGGGGCGGGGGCGGCGCTGGGGGCCGAGGTGCAGGGGTGGGCCGCGGGCAGAGCGGGGGCTCAGTACTGAGGTCATTGCGGGTGCCCAGCAGCACGACGACAGCATCTTGCCCAGCCACAGTCTTGTCCACGTCTGCCGGCTCCCGGACGTCACCCACCACCACGTGGGCCGGCTGGGGCCCATCTGAGGGCAGCCTGGAGGGGTCCCGCACCAGCACCGTCACCTCATAGCCTGCAAAGAAGGGCAGAGAGGCAGGTCAGTCGGCTTGCAGGCTGGCACTCCTAGGCTCCAGGGGCTGGTCCTGGAGGGTGCCATGAACCCCCAAATCCATCCCCCAGGTCCCCTGTTCTGAGACCACGATCTTCAAACATTTTTGCTGGCATACTCACAGTTGATATACATACAGTTGATTGTTAAAATAGGGTGATACCTCCTGCCAGTTCATAAATAATCTGCTCTAATGCCTTTCTCTGCCTCTCATCTCCTTGACTTCTCCACTCCCTTCTCCCCCCACAACTAAAGGGTTAATACTCATCATCACACTGGTCTGTGTCCCCCGTCCATGGTCCTGGAGGAAGCTGAGGCACCTCCAAGTATGTTCATCATTGGGTTTGGTCCTCCAGGCCTCACTTCTGAAGGGCTGGGTCCTGTCTTGCATGCACATGTGCGTGCTAAGTCGTTAAGTCGTGTCCAACTCTTTGTGACCCCATGGACTGTAGCCCACCAGGCTCCTCTGTCCATGGGATTCTTCAGGCAATAATACTGGAGTGGGTTGCCATGCCCTCCTCCAGGGGATCTTCCCGACCTAGGGATCGAACCCGCATCTCTTACATCTCCTGCATTGGCAGGTAAGTTTTTTACAACTAGTGCCAACTGGGAAGCCCTGGGTCCTGTCTTAGTAGTCATTTATTTTGAATATTGTTTTGGCATGTCACCTCCCAAAGGAATTTTGGATAACTCCGTGTTCCTTGGCCCCACCATCACACACACAAATACTCCTTTTTAAAGTTTATAACCAACAGGGACTTGCCTAGTGGTCCAGTGGCTAAGACTCCGTGCTCCCACTGCAGGCACCTGGATTCAGTTCCTGGTCAAGGAACTAGATCCCAGGTGAGACAGCTAAGAGTTCACATGCCCCAACTAAGACCTGGTACAATCAAATAAATAAATAAGTTTTTTTTTTTTAATCAAGTTTACCAGCAACATATTTCTTTCTTTGTTTTAGACAATGGCAAAATATATTAATGTTTATGCATATTGAAAAAAAAAAACAGTAGTTGTAGTCTCTGTCATGGGCTGAATGCTTGTGTCATATGCTGAAACCCTAACTCCCAATGGAATGGTATTTGGAGATGCAGCCTTTGGGAGGTAATTAGGTTTAGATGAGGTCATGAAGGTAGATAGAGAGTAGGGTCCCCATAATGAGATTAGTGTCCTAAGAAGAGGAAGGGGCTTCCGTGGTGGCTCAGTGGTAAAGAATCTGCCTGCAAGGCAGGAGCGACAGGTTCCATCCCTGGGTCAGGAAGATCTTCAGGAGGAGGGCATGGCAACCCCCTCCAGTATTCTCGCCTGGAGAATCCCGTGGACAGAGGAGCCTGGCAAGCTGCAGTCCATGGGGTCGCACAGAGTCAGAGATGACTGAAGCAACTTAGCATGCTTGCACGCAAGAAGAGGAAGACCAAGGTACTCTGTCTCTACAGTGTGAGGACACAGCATGAAGGCAGCCATCTGCAAGCCAGGAAGCAGGCCCTCACTAGAAACCAAACCAGTTGGTACCTTGATCTTGACCTTCCCAGTCTCTGGAACTCTGAGAAATGAGTGTTGATTAAGCCACTTGGTCTGTGGTATTTTTGTTATAGCAGCCTGAGCTGATTAACACAGCCTCTAAACAGCATTCTCGTGAAAAATGAACCAGAGCTCCTTGAAGAAATGGCTGCTTGCTGGGCCCGGGCAGGGAGAAGACAAGACGAGCCTGGAACATCTGTACCACCAGCTATGTGAAGTTTAAAGAATGGTGAAGTGAAGTCAAGAGGACACAGAAGCCATTTGAAGGGGTTCTCAGGACCAATCAGGGGCAATTTGATTTGTCCCAGAGAATACAGATGGCAAAGAATGGAAGCACATCAAATATATAAAAATATGTGAATTCATAACGATAACTAAGAAAGTTCATTGGTCATCACTGGTAGCTATCAGAGGATTAATCTATTGTTCTGAAAATGATAAAGGAAAAGCAAAACCACAAAATTGTCCCAGTTTCCTTGATACTTGTCATCATATATTTAAAAAACAAATAATTAAAAATCTGTATACTCTGGGGCAACGATGATAATAGTGATACTTAGTGGCTTCCCTTGGTGGCTCAGTGGTAAAGAATCCGCCTGCCAATGCAGAAGACATGGGTTTGATCCCTGATCTGGGAAGATCCCACATGCTCTGAAGCAAGCAAGTCCATGTGCCACAACTATTGAGCCTGTGCTCTAGAGTCAGGTAGCCACAACTGCTGAGCCCCAGCGCCGCAATGACTGAAGCCTGCGCGCTCTGGAGCCCATGCTCTGCAACAAGAGAAACCGCCTCCATGAGAAGCCCACTCACAGCAACTAGAGAGTAGCACCCTCTTGCCACAACGAGAGGGGAAAAAGAAGTCGTTGGAGCAACGAAGATCCAGTACAGTCAGAAATAAATAAAATTTAAAAATAAAGATACATAATATTTATAGAGCACTCACTATATGCCAGGTGCCAAGTACTTTATATTTATCAGCTTATCTAATTGTCAAAGCAACCCGGATTTTGAATTCTATCTGTCCCTACCGCTAGCTAGCTGCATGACACTGGGCAGGCCACTTAACCTGTCTGGCCTTAGAGCCTTCATTTGTAAAATGACACCAATAATAGTCTCTGCCTTATAGGGTTGATGTAGGTTTAAATAGTATTCCTAAAAGTTTAAAGTGGTTGGTTGATTTTTGACAAGGGTGCCAAGACAATTAATTCAATGGGAAATGAAGAGTCTTTTCAGCAAATGGTGCAGGGACAACTGGATATCCATGTGTAAAAGAATAAAGTTGGATCCCTACCTCACATCATATATGAAAATTAGCTCAAAATTATCAAAGATCTAAAGGTAGGAGCTAAAACTGCAGTCCATGGGGTCGCGAAGAGTCGGACAGGACTGAGTGACTGAACTGAACTGAAAACTATAAAAATCCTAGAAGGAAAGTGAAATTGCTCAGTCATGTTGGACTCTTTGTGACCCCATGGACTGTAGCCCATCAGGCTCCTCCATCCATGGAATTTTCTAGGCAAGAGTACTGGAGTGGGTTGCCATTTCCTTTTCCTTTTCCTAGAAGGAAACATAACCATAAATCTCTGTGCCATTTGATTAGGCAGTGGTTTCCCAGCAGTGACACCAAAACCACAAGTGACAAAAGGGAAAACAGATTCACTGGACATCATCAAAATGAAAAATAAAAACTGGTGAAAAAATGAAAAATGAAATGGAAAAAAAAAAAAAGCTTCCAAGGACACTATCAAGAAAGTGAAAAGACAACCCACAGAATGGGAGAAAACTTTTGCAAATCATATATCTGATGAGAGACTTGTATTTAGAATACATAAAGAACTCTTACAACTTGATAGTAAAAGATGAATATTAAAAACTGAGCAAAAGATCTGAATAGACATTTCTCCAAAGAAGATAGACAAATGGCCAATAAACGTATGAAAAGATACTCAATGTCATACAAATCAAAACCATAGTGAGATACTATTTCATACCCACCAGGAGGACTATAATCAAAAAGACACAATGACTGTCCGCGGGCCTGTAGGGAAATTGGAACCTTCATACACTGCTGATGATGTTGAATGATGCAGTTGCTTTGGAAGACAATCTGGCAGTTCCTCAGGTTAAACGTATTGTTACCCCTGTGATCAGTTGTGTCCAACTCTTTGTGACCCCATGGACTGTAGCCCACCAGGCTCCTCTGTCCATGGGATTTTCCAAGTAAGACTAGTGAAGTGGGTTGCCATCCCTTTCCCAAGGGATCTTCCCAACCCAGGGACGGAACCCACACCCCTTGCGTGTCTCATGCGTTGGCAGACGGATTCTTTACTACCACACCACCTGGGAAGCAATTGTTACCCCAACAACCCAGCAATTTGACTCCTAGGTATACGCCAAGAGAAATGAAAACATGTGTTCACACAAAACCTGTACATGAATGTTTATAGAGCCATCACTCATCATAGCCCCAAAGTGGAAACAACCCAAGTTCCCATCAATGGAATGGATAAATAAAAGTGGTATAGGGAGGAACTTCTCTGGTGGTCCAGCGGCTAAGACTCCGTGATCCCAGTGCAAGGGGCCTGGGTTTGATTCTAGTCAGGGAATTAGATCCCACATGCCTCAGCTAAGACCCAGCACAGCCAAAGAAATTTAAAAAAAAAAAATTTTTTTTTAAAGTGGTATAGGGACTTCTTGGCAGTCCAGTGGTTAAGACTTCACACTTCCAGTGCAGAGGGTGCAGGTTTGATCCCTGGTCAGGGAACTAGGATCCCATATGCCACACGACACAGCCAAAAAGTAAAAAAGAAAGAAAGAAAAGTGGTGTAGGCAAATAATGTAATGGTGGTGTTCTGTGCTTAGTCGCTCAGTCGTGTCCGACTCTCTGCAACCCCATGGCCCACCAGGATCTTTTGTCCATGGGGATTCTCCAGGCAAGAAAACTGGAGTGGGTTTCCATGCATGCCCTCCTCCAGAGGATCTTCCCAGGAATCGAGCCCAGATCTCCCGCATTGCAGGCAAATTCTTTACCGTCTGAGCCACCAGGGAAGCCCATGAATACTGGTGTGGGTGGCCTATCCCTTCTCCAGGAGATCTTCCCAACCCAGGAATCGAACCGGGGTCTCCTGCATTGCAGGCAGATTCTTTACCATCTAAGCTACCAGAGAAGCCCAACACAAGGGTATTCAACAATAAAAAGAAATGACACATATGCTACAATATAGATGAACTTTGGAAAAATTCTTTTTGCTAAGTGAAAGAAGCCAGTCATAAAGAGTCACATGATGTATGTTTCCATTTATAAGAAAGGTCTGGAACAGGCAAATCCATATAAACAAAAAGTAGATGAATGATTGCCTAGGGCTGGGGAAGTGGTTGAGCAGGAAAATGGGGAGTGACTTCTAGGGGTTTCTTTTTGTAGTGATGAAATGTTCTAAATTGATTGTGATGATGTTTGCATGAGTCTGTGAATATGCTAAAACCCATTGAATTACATTCTTTAAATGGGTGAATGGTATTGTATGTGAATGATAACTTAAAGTAGCTATTGAAAAGATGCAAAATGAAAATAAATGAAAAGCTTAGAGGAGTGTCTGGCACAGAAAAGAGGGCTCTATGAGTGTTGGCTGTGACCAGGCCTTTCCATCATCTCACAATTGTATTTCCTGGCCTGGTCTAGTCCTGCCTGGGATCCTGGCATGTCTCAACCCCTCCAACCCACACTGCACATGGTAGCCAGATAGAGCTTTCCACAGTTATATCAAAGTGCCCTACAACTGCCCTGGGGGTCCAGTAGCTAAGACTCCATACTCCCAGGGCAAGGGGCCCAGGTTTGATCCCTGTTCAGGGAATTAGATCCCACACGCTGTACCACAAGATCCTGCCTGTTGCAATTAAGTCCCGGTGCAGCCAACATAAATAAATTAATTAATTAAAAAAAAAAAAAACCAAAAACAAAGTGCCCTTGGCTCAGATCTCTCCTTATCCACCCCCCACCCCAGTGCCTTAAGATAGTCATGTTCCTTATGATAGCCTTCAAGCCTCCCCTCTACAGGCCCCCTCCATGTGACCTCTCCTCTCCAGACTGTACGGGAGCCAAAGCCCTCTTCACTCACTGCATGTCTTTCAGTTCCTCAAACGCACCATGCTGTCTCCTGCCTCCTGGCCTTCGCACATGCTCCTCTGCCTGAAGCACCCTTACCCTCTTTCTCCAGCCAGCTGTGCTTCCTCTGTCATGGCCCTATTTATGCTGACCAACCAACCGCCCTGTGGGTGCAGGGGCTGTGACATACTCAACACCATCTCCTGGATTTTATTATTATTTTTTAATGGCCCTGCCAGGTAACATGTGGGATGTTAGTTCCCCAACCAGGAATTGAACTTGTGCCCTTGGCAGTGGAAGCGCGGAGCCTTAACCAGTGGATCATCAGGGAAGTCCCTCCCCTGACTATTAAATCAACACAAAAGCACAGGCTATACTGCCCCAGGGACCTGAGTTCGGACTGCAGCTCCACCTCTCCTTTTTTTTTTTTTTGACTGCACCGCATGGCCTACAGGATTTTAGTTCCCTGACCAGGGGGAACCTCAAGCCACTTACAGTAGAAGCTTGGACTTTTAACCACTGGACTCCCAGGGCATTCCTCTCTCCACCTCTTACCGGCGGAGGAACCTCAGAAAACACCTTTCCTGATTGGTCCCCAGTCTCTTCTCTAAAGTGAAGATCAGGGCTCTCCTGGTGGCTCAGTGGTAAAGAATCCGACTGCTAATGCAGGAGACACGGGTTCGATCCCTGGTCTGGGAAGACCCCCACATGCCTCAGAGCAGCTAAGGCCTCAAGCCACAACTGTTGAGCTTGCACTCTAGAGCCCGGGAACCCCAATAACTGAGCCCAAGTGTCGTAGCTACTGAAGCCGGAGCGCCCTAGAGCCTGTGTTCCACAACAAGATAAGCCACCGCAATGAGAAGCGCATGCCCTGAAACTAGAGAGTAGCCCCTGCTGGCCGCAATTAGAGAAAGCAGCCATGAAGACCCAGTGCAGTCAAAAATAAATAAATAATTTTTTAAAAAACTAAATAAAAAACTAATATTAAAAAACTAAAAAAAAAAAAAAAAAACTAAACTAAAAAAACTAAAATGAAGATGATAGTCTCTAGCATGCCCATTCCTTTCATATGGAATGCTGGTCTCAGACACATTGGGGAGCAACGGGGGCTTTCAGGGTGTCAATGGAGTCACTGGTTAACTACCACCGTATTAGTAAAACGGATCCTAGTAAATTGTGGGCATTTTGGAGGAGAAACGTTCTCACCAACATGAGAGCTCTGACGCAGGCTCAGCACGAGAGTGCCCATCAGTGGGACATTATTGGTAATTGTGCTAGTGCCAAGTCGCTTCAGTCGTATCCGACTCTCTGTGACCCTATGGATGGTACTCTGCCAGGCTCCCCTGTCCATGGATTCTCTAGGCAAGAATACTGAAGTGGGTTGCCATGCCCTCCCTCCAGTGGATCTTCCCAACCCAGGGATCGACCGGGTGTCTCTTATGTTTCCTGCGTTGCAAGTGGGTTCTTTATCACTAGAGCCACCTGGGAAGCCTTACTGGTGATTAGAGACATTTACTGAGAGCCTCCTAGAGAATTCCCTGGCGGTCCAGTGGTTCAGACTGCATGTTCTCACTGCCGAAGGCACAGATTCAACCCCTGGTTGGGGAACTAAGATCCCACAAGCTGCAGGGCCCAGCCAAAAAAAAAAAAAAGCTTTGTATGTGCCAAGGGCTGTGCTAAGCTCCTTCCACTGACGAGTGACTTAAAAAAAATTTTTTTTTAACACAACTCACATTTAAATTTAAATAGCCACAAGTGGCTAATGGCTACTATGTCAAACTGTAGTTTTAGAATTCACAGATTTTGCCCTTTACAAAGAACACAAGCATTTGTAAGGTTATTTCCAAACTTAAAAAAAATTTTTTTCTTTCTTCCTTTTTTGATTAAAACAAATCTCTTTATTTTTTTCCATTAAATTTTATTTTGAAATAAATCCAGACCTAGAGGAAAGTTGCAAGATCTAGATTCTCATATTTGCTTTATCTTTCTCTCTGCATGTATACACAACACATACATGTAACATGTATAATTATATGTATATGTATAAAGTTTTTTCCTAACTATGTGAGAGTAAGTTGCAGAAATCATGCCCCTTTTAAGCTTTTTTTGATCTCAGCCCTCCATTCAAAGTAGATTTCACTAACCCCGAAAAACACAAACTTATACATGTATAACTGAGACAATAGTTTCATAAAACCAGTATTTAACATGTGATCCATTCCGACACTGTTATTACCCATTAAATATATTTCAGAACCCTCTATGATCCGCAGTTTGAAAACAGCCCTCAGATTCCAAAAACCTCACAAAGTAGGTTGTATCATATGCCCATTTGGAGGCTGGGGAAAGTAAGGCAAGTTTAGGTAACTGGGCCAGGATCACACAGCTATAATCTATATTCACTCAGCCAAGGAGTGTCTACTGAGCACCAGCTCTATGCTGGACGGGCTTCCCAGGTGGCTCAGAGATAAAGAATCTGCCTGCTAATGCAGGAGATTCGGGTTCAATCCCTGGGTAGCGAAGATCCCTGGAGAAGGAAATAGCAACCCACTCCAGTATTCTCATCTGGGAAATCCTATGGTCAGAGGACCCTGGCGGACTACAGTCCATGGGGTCGCAAAGCGTCAGACACTACTGAGCGACTAAGCACTGCACACCACATGGGCACCAGAGTCTGTGCCTTCAGGACTCAGTCCTACAGAACCACTGAGGTCAGTAAAAGCCTAGTTCATTCAAGCATTTCCTTTTTCTGATGGGGACAGGGAGGCTCAGGCTCACTGTGGCTCTGAAGAGACCTCTCAGAGCCACTGTAAGAAGGCAAGGGCTCCCCTAGGCCTCAGGTACAGCCCATACTTCCTGGTGCAGTCCCAGCTGTAACCAGCAGGGAGGCTAAGTGAAATTTTACAGAATCCAAGATTAAGAGAAAGGTAGTAGTAATCTGGGAATCCAAAACTCACAGTGACTCAGCATCTCTCAAATTCTCCCTCTTACTTCCTCCCCGAGAAATGTTTATCAGCAAATTTGTTTCTCCTGTTCCCACAAGTCAACATCCTCACTAGATCTTCCCTGAGGAGGTGGAGAGAAGTGGGGCTAATGGGGAACTTTTGAGTCACAATCCCTCTCAGGCAAAGTTGGGATAGGAGGCAGCTGAGAGTGGGATCCTGGCGGCCTCCACCCTTTGGGGGCACCCAGATAGTCAATATCTTCAGAGTCACTCAGGCCAGCAAGGGTGGGGCTGTATATCTGGACAGGCCAGACTCTGCTGGGGGTTGGTGAAGTTGGGATGGTGGGGGCTGGGTCCTGCTGCATGATACTTATCCCCTTTCCTGTGGGGCAACTCTGAATTTTCAGCCCTCATTGACTTTCCTGGGGCTCGTTTCCCCAAGTCTTCACCCTTGTCTCCATGATCTTCTTTCCATTAGGTACTCATAGCAACCCACTCCTCAGTTTTTCAGTTTTGAAATCCTTGGTGCTCAAACCAAGTGCTGGAGGGCTCTCAGCGGTTAAGAGCAAGTGTCAGGTAACAAATTCCAGCACTGTCCCTTTCCAGTATGTGACACTGGGCAAGTCACTCAGGGAGACTCGGTTTTCTCTCATTTGTCAGGTGGGGTGATACTAGTTCCCACCTCACATGAGTGCTATGAGTATTCAACACGTATGGCGAGAGGGCAGTGCAGGGAAGATGCCTCATGCCTGGCTTAGCGACGCCCTTGCTGGGTGTGCAACCACCCACCACCATCACCACCACCACTACCACCAGCACACCAACTGCCTTTCATAAGAGCAATGGATGTAAATCTGTCACTGTAAAACAGTCCCCCAGCCTCCCAGGGCCATTTCGTTTCCCTTGGGACTCAAGATAAAACTGGACGTCATAGCGTCCCCCATTTCTGCCCCCGTGGCCACCAGCTTTGCCCTCTAGGTCCTCGCACACCAAGGCACGATGGCTCCAACCTCCCTGGGCCCAATCCCACGATGCCTAAAGTTCCAGCTGTGCACCCCGCGACATTCCCTGCCCGTCCCAGCTCATGCCTGCTTGCACCGCCTGCGCCAGCGTGGTGAGCCCGGTGTTGCCGGTGGCGCCGAAAAGGGCAATCTTCTTGACGACCATGCTGCGGGATCGTGGGGGCGCGAGGCCGCGGAGTCGCAGGACACGCGGGAACCGACTGGCTGCCTGTTCCCCTCGCGTCCTTTCCTAGAGGGAGGGACGGGGCGGGGCCGCCTAGAAGACCAACCCTCAGCCCGCCTCCTGCCCCACAGCGCGGCCGAGGGGAGGGGCCAAAGGCCACGCCTCCAGCTGAGGACAGAGAGGGCGGAGCTGGAGACAGCTCTCCTGAGGCCCAGCACCGCCCCCTCCGCCCGCCACTTAGCCCGGAAGGCATATCTGGCGGTCCGCGAAGGTGGACGCAGAGCACCGCCTCCGCTCTCTAGCCTCCCGGGGTGGGGCGGGGCGAGCGCGGGCCTCGCCCACAGTTCTCTGCTCGTTCACGCCTCCTTTCTCACGGCCGTGAGTCTGATCTGGGGCTCACAGAACGCCCCACAGCCTTCCCGAGGCGACAGGGGAAGAAAGTGAGGCAGGACAATGTGGGTGCGTGAGGGTGACACTAGCTGCGTGTCTATGTGCCCGTGTTGACCCCGTGTGTCTCTGCGAATAACCCCAAGGGAGAGCATGATCGTGGAAGACACTGGTGCCCTCTGTGTAAAACACCGTATTACGGTGTGAGACTATGTGTGACACCACGTGTGGAAGGCACTGATGCTCTTCCTCTTTGACCTTGTGGTGACGCCGGTGGATAGTGTGACCGTTTGTGATACTACATGCATCCATGACGCTGGGGGATACGGTGTGAGTGTGGGACATGTGTGAGTTGTGATATACGGGAGTGTGTGACTCTTCGTGTGTGACTCTGTGACATCATTTGAGTGTGGCTGTGGGTGTTACTGTTGTGAGGTTATTTGTGACCTGTGACTGTGTAACGTGTGTGTGACGGTGCAGGACGTGTGACTCCGATGTGAGTGTGTAACAAGTTTGAGTGTGTAAAAGTGTGTGAGCTGTGTGATGGTGAAGCCGTGTGTGATATGTGAGTCGATGACACTCTGTGATCCCACGGAAGTGTACAACGGTGTGTGGCACATGTGTGCTCGTATATGACTCCACGTGAATGGTGGTGACACAATTTGAGTGTTTTACGGTGTGTGACGCTGTCGGGCACCGTTTCAGCGCGGGACCTCGTGCAAGCTTGTGACTGCGGGACACACTTTGAATATCTGACCCTGCGTGACCCCGTATGAGGGGGCGACAGTGTGAGCGTGTGTATGTGGATAGTCCTTGTGACGCTGTATGCGACCCCGCGTGTGTGTGTGTGGCAGTGCGGGAGTGTGTGACCCCGTGGGAGTGTGCACTGTGTGTGACGCTGCCTCCGGCCCCTGCAGCTGTGTATCGCACGCTTTGGCCGGGTGTGTGGCCGCGCGTGGGCAGGCGCTGCAGGCGGCCGGGGTTGGCGGGGGACCCGCGGGCGGGAGAGGGTCCCGGGGGCGCGCCGAGCGCGGCGGCCGCGCGAGCGGGAGGAGGCGCGCCGGCGGCAGCGGCGCATGCGGATCTGGCCGAGCGGCGGGGCCGGTGGGGCCGAGCCGAGCCGGCTGGGCCGGGCCGGGCCGAGGACACCGACAGGGAGGGCGGTCGGCCACGGCGAGCAGCGGGGACAGCGGCACCGGCGGCCGCGGGCCCAGGTGAGCGGCGTGGGGGCGGATAGCCCCTCCCTCCAGCATCTTCCCACCTGCCTGAGCATCCCTCCCCCGCGCCCCGTGGGCATGGCCTGAGCCCCGAGGGTCTCCCCGGCTGTGGGAGGCAGAGGGTCGAGGGCAGAATGAGTCCCCAGTCCCTCACCCCAGTCCAACCTCGGCGCCATACGTGAGTCTTCCACCCAAGCCTTGTCCTTCCCAGGCCCCCTTCCTTGGGAACGGTGACTAGACTGTAGGGAGAGAGAGGCGCGGCCTTGGAAGGGTTAAAGCATCGGCTCTCAGCTCGTATCCCCAGCCTCGCCCGACCAACCTTTCCTGGGGCCCTCAGGACACCCCTTTTCACCTCCCCCACCGCCTTCTCCCTTCCCCGTTGAATCACGTAATAGACAGGGCTGTTCCACCTCCAGCCTGACCGAGAGCTCACCAAGTGCTAAGTGCCTTTCCATCTCCAAGTATCCTCCATTGAGGAAACAGTTGTGTTCATCGTTTAACAGGGAGGGACACTGAGGCACGGAGAAGCCAAGTTAAAGATAATCGGGTTTAAAGATAGAGCAAGAATAAAGCAGGACTTGAACTCATTTTTGTCTGACTTCAGCACAGGCACTTTGATTTTCTAAGATATGTGACTGGAGGGTGAATAGTAATAGCAAGGCCCATGTATTGAGGGCTTACGGTGTACTAGATACCATGTTCCCCACATCATTAATTCTCTCATCTTCAAACACCCCTGGGAAATGGGTACTATTATTATTGTTACCATTTTACAGATGAACAAACTGAGCCCTAGAAAAGGTGACTTGGCCAAGGTCACACAGGTGCCCACTTAAAGCTTTCCATGGAAGAAGGGAAAGATAATCATGGATTTTTGAGTGTCTATGGAAAGGGACAGTCTCTACTACATTGACCAAGACTTAGACCCTGCCTTCCTAAAATCTGATTTGTGGGCTACTGTCTGAATACTTTGAGAATGGGGACATTGAGCTCCTCGCAGCTCCCTCTTTTCTTAGTCTTAGAACCAGGCTTGGGGTTCTAGAGAATGAAGGAGATGTATCTAACATCTCCCACACCCTTAAATTTCATATTTACAATCTGGCAGTGTTCTAGAACATCACTCTAGAGTCAGACAGTATGTCAGTCAGCTAGTGCCACAAAAATGCTACATAAGAAACCACCTCCAGACTCAGTGTCTTAAAACACTAGGCATTTATTTAGCCTTGAGTTAATCTGAGGTCAGTCACTTGGGCTCATCTGAGCTTATTTCCCAGTTAGGATGGGTAGGGGGATGTTGACTGTTGGTTGCTGAGGCTGGCCTTGGCTGTGATGAGGGCCTTGGACTTGGACTAGCCCAGCAATGTTTTTCTCATGGCCACAGTCAAACACAAGCAAAAACATGCAAGATCTCCTGAGTCCTGGGCTCAGAACTCACTAGAGCTTCTACCTAATTCTGTTGGTCACAGCAAGTCGTGTGGCCAAGCCCAGAGTCAGGGGGTAGGGCTTCCCCCAACTCAACCCCACTCTTTCATTCCTCCCGTCCCCAGAGTGGGAGAGCACTGAGGAGCTATGTGGCAGAGGACGTGGCTATACGGATGAAGAATTGAGACAGTTAATGCAGTTATTCAATCACAGTGACTAAGTTTCAATCCTGGTTACTCACTAGCTGTGTGACTTTGGGCAGTGAATTAACCCCTCTGTGCCTCAGCTTCCTCCTCTGTAAAACAGGCCTAATAATACCTTTCTTTAGAGTGTTAAATTTGTGGGAATTAAATAAGATATAATGCATATAAAGTACTGAGCACAGTGTAAGTGCTCAATAAATATTAATTATTGTTGTTACTGCCTTATAGAGTTCTATTGATAACAATGCTATAATTCTAACAATAACAGTGACAGTTTTTTAGGGGGGAGGCCATGTGGCATGCAGGATCTTATAGGTTCAATCTCTTGTTCCCCAACTAGAAATTGAACTTATGACCCCTGCAGTGGAAGTGCCGAGTCTTAACCACTGGACCACCATGGAGTCCTAACAGTGACAATTTGCTGAGCCCTTACCCTCTGCTAGGTGTTAAGGTGGGTGTTTGACCACATCCCTGTGATGTGGTTAGGGTGAAAACTATTGTCATTATTAGCATGTCCCTCCCTTCTAAAGACAGAGAAACTGAAAGTGAGAGAAGGGACAGAACTCATAGTCAGTCCCTGTTAGAGGTGGGATCTCTAGACTTTACTGGTGGTCCAGTGGCTAAGACTCCATGCTCCCGATGCAGGGGGCCTGGGTTCGATCCCTGGTCAGGGAAACAGAGCCCATGTGCCACAAGTAAATATCCTGCATGCCACAATGAAGACTGAAGATCCTGCATGCTGCATCTAAGACCTGACACAGCCAAATAAATGAATTTTTTGAAAAGAAGTGGGACTTCTGAACTCAGCCCCTGTCCCTAACCTGCCTCTCCTCATCCCCAGGCCTCATCTCCCCCAATGGCGCAGGTACCAGGGGAAGTGGACAACATGGAGGGGCTGCCAGCCCCCAATAACAACAATCCTGCAGCCCGCTGGGACAGTCCCGATCGGGGCTGGGAGCGGGAGCAACCAGCTGCCTCCACTGCAGCAGCCTCACTCTTTGAGTGCTCCCGGATCAAGGCCTTGGCAGGTACCTGGAAGAGGGCTGGGGTTGGGGGTGGGAGAGAAGGAAGGGAAGGCACTGCTGGGGTGGTGTGTGTATACCTTGATGACCTGGAGGATGGGAAGAGGGTTACAGACACTTGGAACTGGAGTCTTTAGACCAGCACTCTCCAGTAGAACTTTCCATGATAATGGAAAATTGTTCTCTATCTGTGATGTCCAGTATTGTTGTTTAGTTGCTAAGCACGTCCAACTCCTTTGTGCCCCATGGACTATTAGCCCACCAGGCTCCTCTGTCCATGGGGTTCTTCAGGCAAAAATACTAGAGTGGGTTGCCATTTCCTTCTCCAGGGGATCTTCCTGGACCTGGGATCGAACCCATGTCTTCTGCATTGGCAGGCAGATTCTTACCACTGAGCCACCTGGGAAACCTCTCATAGAACCTTAGAAATGTACAATCCCAGAAATGTGGGACTTTCCAAGTGTGCTTCCTTAGAATCCCAAAATGCTGACATCTAGCATCTTAGGACCATGGAATGTCATACTCAGAGATTCTTTGAATCCAAGACCTTTAGAAATGGCGACTCTTGTAAACAAAACTTTGTAATCACCGATCTTAGACATTTTAATTGTTGGGTCTTAGAATCTTAAAGCCTCAGAAATCTAGACTCTAATACACATAGGTCCTTAGGGCTTTATAATCCTAAAGCTTTAGGATTTCAGATTAGAAACATGGATACTGAGCACTTTGAGAAAGAATGACCACACCTTCATGTTTTTTTGCACTGAAACCCTCAGTCTTGGGACAACTAGAATGGTTTGTCACACTACTTTGATGTTTTAGGACAATATAAGCAAAAACCAGAGAACTGTATAGAATCTTAGGACCTTAGACCTTTGGAACTTTAAGTTCTTGAACCTTTGGACTTTGTATTCATGGAGTTTTAGAACCTCAAAAGTGTTTAACCCTCATTACTAAAGTTTTATGAGCAAAGACCCTTCTCAGACACACAATTCCATAATTGTAAGCCTTTAAAACATTAGACCCTTAGCATGTTGACCCTTGGAATGTTAATATCTCAGAAATGTGGCATGTTCTACACATAAAATATATATTGTCAGAGTCATGAAATCCTAAAATCCCAAAGTCAGTATCAGTTCCCTCAGAATCTCAGAATGTTAGTAACTCAACATTTGACAATCGTGGGATCTACAATACTGAGATTCTTGGAACTTTATAAGATGTTAAGCATCTCATTAAATTCATGGGCCTCTGGGGAAGCAGGTGACATACACAAATGAATGGTCAACTGGGTGCTCTGGTCAACTGGTCACCAGCTCTAAACCCTAGGAAATGTGGGCCCAGAGCTGCTAGCTCTGATGTTTATCTGCCGTTTCCCAATTAAAAAAAGAAACTGTAAGTAAGTGCACAAAGTCTGAACCAGATTCAACCCATGGATTGCTGGCCTCCTCTGGTTTCGACACCTAGAAGGATATAAACATATACTCATGAAAACTTAAAACTGCACTTTATTTTTTCATTTTTTTGGTCGTACCATACAGCATGTAGGATCTTAGGTCTCCAATCAGGGATCAAACCCATGCCCCCCGTATTGGAGTGTAGAGTCTTAACCACAGGACCACCAGGGACATCCCAAAAATGTATTTTTAGACTCTTAGATTTAAAACCTTGGGCATGTATCCTCTTAGAATTCTAGAATTTATTATTTCGTCCACAAAATATTTAGGCAGTGCCTGCTCTGTGCTTGGCCTGCTCTGTGCTTGGACAATAGGAGGGACGTAGTGGTGACTGAGGCAGCCCAGGTCCTGCTTCTCCAGGGCTCCCAGTCCAGTGGGAAAGTTAGATCCAGCCTGGCTGTGATGAGCCACAGGGATCAGAGCTGAGATGGGGGAGGCATGGGCAGAGGCCAGACGGGGAAGCTCAGAGCTGTAAGAACCCAGATGAGGGGCCTGATTCAGGAGAGAGGATCAGAGTGCTTCATGGAGGAGAAGATGGCTAAGCTGAGCTCCAAAGGACGAACAGGAGTGAATCCTGGGGAAGAGAGTGGAAGAATATTCCAGAGGGAGGGAACAGCATAGGCAAGACCGCCAGAAGTTGAGAGTGGCTGGAGCGGGGTGGTGAGTGAATGATGATGGGAGAGGAGGCAGTGGCAGCCAGATCTTGAGGAGCCTTGTTGGCCATTCTGAAGAGTCTGAGGGCACCTGGGACTATGGGGAGATTTTATGCAGAGGTGGCATGTGTCTATGTGTGGATCAAGGACTCTACAACTTTAAGAACCACTGATTCGAAAACACCGCCCCAGACACTTCAGATAGCATCCAGTCCAGAGAAATGTAGGGACCTCCTTTAAGGAAAAAAGCTTTCTCATACACTCCCTGTGTCTACTTAAATTATTACAACTGTGGTTTTCTGTTGTCTTTTTTCTTTTCCATTATGGTTTATTATAGGATATTGAATATAGCTCCTTGTGCTATACAGGAGGACCTTGTTGTTTATCCATTCTATACATTTATAATAGTTGGCATCTGCTAATCCCAAACTCCCAATCCATCCCTCTCCCACCCCCGCATTCTCTGTGTCTGTGAGTCTGTTTCTGCTTCATTTGTGTGATATTTTAGATTCCACATATAACTATTATCATTGAACTATGGTTTTCTTAAATGTACAAAAACACACAGCTCTGTTTATATCTCTTATGCTTGTTCTGGAACTAAAACACATAAGTTGGATTGAGACTCAAACCACAAACCAGTAACTTCAGCTTAACAATGACGTCAAGATGCTGCTCTCCTACTGCGCAAAATGCTATTATGACATAGACAGCTACTGTGCATTTTCTTTTGCATCTCTTTGCCCACTTCTCTCATGGTTTTCTTTATTCAAACTAAAGCTAAATCTTTGAGCAGAGTCCTCTGTAAATGTTTTTGCATGAATTTATTTAAAAAATTGTCTGGATCCCGTGCTCAGAGAATTTGTGGTTCACTGGTCTCATGTGTCTGTTTGAGGCCCCATTCTCTCTCTCTCTTAAAAAAAAAAATTATTTATTTTTCTGCTTTGGGTCTTAGTTGCAGCATGCAGGATCTTTTAGTTGCAGCATTTGAACTCCTAGTTGCAACGTGTGGGATCTAGTTCCCTGACCAGGGATGGAACCGGGGCCCCCTGCATTGGGAGCTCAGAGTCTTAGCCACTGGATTGCCAGGGAAGGCCCAGGGGCCCCTATTCTCTTGATCTACTCTTTTATTCTCTTTTATTCCCAAATCTCACATCAATGCCTTCTCTCTTATAGGCAATCATTGTGATTGTTTTAATGCAAATCTTTTTCTCTGCATGTGGATAACTTTGCAACATGTATTGCTAATTCCTTTGTATGCATCCATATTTTTAAACTCTTTATTAAAATATCACATGAACAGAGAAAGACAGATATATTGTGTGGCCAGCATTTCCACAACGAGTACCCCCTTATAACTAGATTGGGAACCAGACTCTGACAGCCCCAGAGAAGCCCCCCTCAGGCTGCCTCTATATCATCCTGAGAGTAAACACTGTCTTAGCTTCTAACACTGTACATTCAGTTTGCTGGCACTTGAACTTTATATAAATAGGATCATGTAGTGGGTACCCTTCTGTGTTTGGTTTGATTCACTCAGCACTCGGCTCATGAGATTCATCCATGTCTACCTATACTTGTAGGCTGTTCCTTTTCATTGTTGTATAGTATTCCACAATGTGATTATGGCATAGCTTATCCGTTCATCTGTTGATGAGCATTTGAGTTGCTTCTACTTTGGGACTATCACAAACCAGATGATTACAAACTAGAGACTAGTGGTATCACAAGCGATTACAGATTATTGCTGCTCTAAACTGTGTAGTATACAAGCACTCATGTCTGACAGCTTATACCCACCCAGGAGTGAAATTGTTGTGCCATTTGGTATGTGTATATCTAAACTTTAGAAGAAACTTCTGCTTTGGATAATTTTACATTCCCACCAGCAGTGTATGAATGATTCAGTTGCTGTACATCCAACCCTTGGTGTGGTCAGTCTTTGTAATTTTAACCATTCTGATGGATGTGCATTCTATTGTGGTTTTAATTTGCATTTCCCTGATGACTAAAAGCAACTAATGAAGTGGAGCGCCTCTTCAAAGATTTACTCTGTGGATATGCTCCTGTGAAGTGCCCATTCAAGTCTTTTATCTACTTTCTTATTAATTTTCTTGCCTTTTTTTTTTCTTTTTTTCTTTTTTTTTGGCTGCACTGCAGGCTGTGTATGAAAGCTTAATTCCCCAACCAGGGATCAAACCCACACCTCCTTCATTCAAAGCGCAGAGTTCTAACCACTTGACGGCCACAGAAACCCCTTCCTGCCTTTTTTCTGTTTTGTGGATGTTCTTATATACTTTGGGTACAAATCCTTTGTTTGATATATGTCTTCTGAGTATTTTCTCCCACTATGTGGCTTGTCTTTTCATTCTCTTAATGTTGCCTTTAAAAAAATAATTTTATTTATTGTTTTTGGCTGTGCTGGGTCTTCGTTGCTTCACGGGCTTTCTCTAGTTGTGGTGAACAGGGGCTTCTCTTCCTTGCAGTGCTCGGGCTTCTCGCTGCGATGGCTTTTCTTATTGTGGAGCCTGGACTCCAGCGCGCATGGGCTCAGTAGTTGTGGTGCTTCGTTGCTCCACAGCTCTGGGATCTCCCCAGATCAAGGGTCAAGCCTGTGTCTCCTATATTGGCAGGTGGATTCTTTACCACTGAGCCACCAGGGAAGCCCGTAATGTTGCCTTTTGGTGAATAGTGTTTCTTAATTTAAAGGTAGTTTAATTTGGTAATTATTTAATCATGATTTCCTATATGGCTCACACTCTGTGTCTTGTGTAAGAAGCCTTTGCCTGCACCAAGGTCATGGAGATATTCTTTGATGTTTTCCTCTGAAAGCATTATTGCATTCATTTCACATCGAGATTTCTAAGCCAAATGGTATTTAGTATGTTTATTATTATATACAGTGTGGGTCAAAGTTCTTTTCTCCCCCCCCCCCCCCCCCCCCCCCCCCCCGCCATGAATGTCCAGTTGACTCAGCTCCACTTATTGAAGAGATTTTCCTTTCCCTACTGAACTGCCATTTCACTCTGTTGTAAATCTGGGAGCCCTGTATGTGTGGGTTTGTACATACAGGTATGGCTAATCAATGCGTGTTTTATCATGGTCTCAATTGCATTTTTGGCATCATGTTCTCATTCAGCGCTATGCCGTAGAGCCTCAAGACTCATCCATGTGGCTCTGTGTGCCTCTAGTCTCACTGCTGCGGGGAGCTGATGGTGTGTATCCGTCATGCTCCACGTTCCCAGTGATGGACAACCAGGCTGTCTCCAGCCCTCAGCCTGTCCCTGCCCCCTCCCGCCAAACAGCACGGAGCTGAGGCATCGTCATGTGTGCTCCTTATAAACCAGTGTGGAGGGACTTCCCTGGTGGTCCAGTGGCTGAGACCCTGCCCTCCCAATGCAGGGGACCTGGGTTCAGTCCCTGGTCAGGAAACTAGATGCCACATGCTGCAACTAAGACCTGGTGAAGCCAAATAAATAAATAATAAGCATTAAAAAAAAAACAACAACCCATGTGGGAAAGTTTACAGGACATATACCTAGGGAAAGAATTATTGGCCCACAGAGGGAACGCACTAATTTAATTTGACTCAGATTGTCTTCAGAGTGGGCTTCCCTGGTGGCTGAGATGGTAAAGAATCTGCCTGCGATGCAGGAGACCTAGGTTTGATTCCTGGGTCTGGAAGATTCCCCCGGAGAAGGGAATGGCTACCCACTCTAGTATTCTTGCCTGGAGAATTCCATGCACAGAGGAGCCTGTTGGTTAAAACCCCTGGGGTCCCAAAGAGTCAGACACGGCTGAGTGACTAACACAACGGTTGCCCCACCAGCTGGCATGAGGATTATGATGTTCCCACATTTCCATCAATACCTGGTATCTCCGGCTTCCTCACTTTTCCCAGACTAATATCCAGTGTATCGTTTACATATTGTCTCTATCCTTTCTTGGAAACCAGTATAGTTAAGGGAGTAGTTAGTCCCTGCTCTATGAAAATCTTGATGTATTAAATATGTGAAAAAATTAAACTCTTATTCTAAGGACATGCATTTCACTTAAAAAAAATTTTTTTGGTCACACTGCACAGCATGTGGGACCTGGTTCCCTGACCAGGGTCGGAACCCTCACCCCCTGCACTGGAAATGCAGAGTCTTAACCACGAGACTGTCAGGGAAGTCCCAGGCTTGCATTTCACTTGAGATTGGTGACTACCACAGTGGGGAAGAATATGTAAATGGCAAAATAGTATGAGCACAATGGCAGACAAAGAACAATTGTAATTTGACTTAGAGTCTTGACAACCCAAAGATGTGTATGGCAGCTAGAGGACCAGGAGGAAGCAGATGGGCCCCTCAAAAGGGTAAAATTGAGGAGAATTCAATGAAGGGACTATTTACAGATGTGTGGAGATTCCAGGGACTGGGAGAGATCCCGGGGAGTGTTGAGAGGGGAGAGAGGCACCTCCAGCAGGAGTGGGGGCTGTAGGAAGCGCCACCAGGCCCTGGGGGAAGCCTAGTCAAGCAAAGAAAGTGAAAGTGTTAGTCATTGTTCAGTCATGTCCAACTCTTTGCAACTCCATGGACTGTAGCCCACCAGGCTCCTCTGTCCATGGGATTTCCCAGGCAAGAATACTGGAGTGGGTTGCCATTTCCTCTTCCAAGGGATCTTCTCGACCTGGGGATCGAACCCAGGTCTCCTGCATTGCAGGTAGATTCTTTACCCTCTGAGCTACCAGGGAAGCCATGCCCTCCTCCAGGAGATCTTCCTGATCCAGGGATCGAACCTGTGTGTCTTACATCTCCTGCATTGGCAGGCGGGTTCTTTACCACTAGGAAACCCTGGGGAGGAAACAAATCCCTCTCTCCTCTCATCTCCTGCTAGCCAAACCCAACCAAAAGCCTGAGGCCTCTAATGACCCGAGAGCCCATTCCCACGGTCCACCCTGGCCAGCCTCCCTGGGCTCAGAGCAGGTGCACCAGAGGAGGTGGCACCAGAGGGGCAGATGGAAGGCACCCGGCGAGGTAGCCGCACGCGCTCACCGGCACAGTCAACGTTCAATGTCAACTTAGGCCAGAACTGGCACTCTAGGACACATTTGGTTTCAACCCCACTGTGTTTTGTAAAAACGTAAATCAGTTGCCAGCATTTAAAAATAGGGAGATTCTTGTCTCCAGATTTCTGGCACCTCGTGGGCTATCCCGTGGTACGGCAGCACCGGGCCTTCACTCCCGTGAGGCTCCAGTCGTGCGGGGCTGTGTGGCTGCTGCTCCCTTTTACCAGGGCCTCTTTCTCCCTTGTGGAGCCTGCCTGGCCGAGGTGGGCATTTCAGTTCTGGACCCCAGCTCCATGCTAACGAGACTGTAATCACAAACTCCCAAATCTCACTGCATCGTTCTCTATAAAGTCATCATCACAGACAGTCCAGGATGTGTTTCTTCTCCTTCTTTTTTAAAAGAGTATGTATTTATTGGCTGCACTGCTGTGTCTTCGTTGCTGAGTTCAGGCTTTCTCTAGTTGCGGTGAGCGGAGGCTACTTTGGTGCACAGGCTTCTCACTGCAGTGGCCTCTCTTGTTGCGCAGCACAGGCTCTGGGAGAGGGGGCTCCCCTAGTGGCAGCTCGTGGGCTTAGGTGCCCTGCAGCATGTGGAAACTTCTTGGACCAAGGATCGAACCCGTGTCACCTCTGTTGGACTACCAGGGAAGTCCATCCAGGATGTGTTATTGTTAATTTTCTTTGCAGATCACGGAAATGAAGTTACAAAATTAAAAACTATTCTCCTGAGTCCTTGTTTTCCAAGCATGCATTCCCAAACACCCAGGGTCCCCCAGAGCCCACTGAAGTAACCCTGACCTAGTCTAAACCCCTCATTTTGGAAATGGGAAAACGGAGGCCCAAAGAGGAGGGATGGGCTTTGGGCTTTTCCCAACATAGCCTGTCGTTAGTAAAGGCAGAGCTGAATCCAGTTGCCCTCATTCTGCCCCTCTCAGGGGATGCTCTCAAGTTCCACTCGGGCCTCAGCATGAACCGTAATCTGCTATGGGCATTGGCTGTCAGAAAGCAGGATAAGCAAACACCCCATTTACATATTTTCCGTCATCACTTCCTTATGTGTGATCAGTGATCATGTGTTCACACAGGTCCCCCATCCCATCCAAAAGTACACAACCCACATTTAAACAAACAAGGTTTGCCATTTGGATTCACTGGGTTGTTTCTGTATATTCAGAAAACATTTATTTTTAAATTTTATCTATTATCTATTTGGCTGAGCTTGGTCTTAGTTATGTGGGATCTAGTTCCCTGACCGGGTAGGATATGGCATATCCATACAATGGACTACTGGGGCTTCCCAGGTGGTGCTAATGGTAAAGAACCCACCTGCCAATGCAGGAGGCATAAGAGACGTGGGTTCGATCCCTGGGTCAGGAAGATCAGCTGGAGGAAGGCAAGGCAACCCACTCCAGGATTCTTGCCTGGAGAATCTCCATGAACAGAGGATCCTGGGGAGCTACAATCTGTAGGGTCACACAGAATGGGACACAGCTGAGTGACTTAGCACCCACGCATGCACAATGGAATATTACTTAGCTGTAAAAAGGAATAAAAAACTGCTACATACCACAACATGGATGAACCTTGAAAACGTTATGCTGAGTGAAAGAAGTCGTACACAAAAGGCCACATGTTGTATGATCCCATTTATGTGAAGTGTCCAGAGTAGGAAAATCCTTGGAGACAGAAAATGGATGAATGGTTGCCTAGAGTTAGGAAAAGGTGGAATGGGGAGTGACTGTTAACAGGTATGGGGTGTCTTTTCTGGGGTGTTAAAAGTGTTCTGATATTAGATAGAGGTGATGGTCGTATAACTGTGTGAATATGCTAAAAACTACTGAATTTACAACTTAAAAGGACAAATTCTATAGTATGGGAATTATAGCTCATACTAAATCTGATATTTAAAAAAGAAATGACAGGAAGAGAGGTCCCAAACAATTTCTTTGTAAGCAGCAAGGAGAAGTTGCACACATCCTCCCCACCTTGCACCTCCCCCTTATGTCATCCCAAGCCTTACTCCTTGCCCCAGGGATGGGGGAAACCTGGCAATCTAGCTACCACAGAGGGGAAGATGTGGTTCCTGCCCTCAGGGAGCATGCAGTCTAGCACAGTCCTTCCTCTTCGTTCCCCCACAGCCTGTCAGTGGCTAGCTCTTACTTTTTCATCTCTAAAGAACTCCAAGATACCCCCTCTCCCATCCCCTCAGTGTCGGCCCTGGTCCAGCCTCTTCCTGTCTCTCCTGAGTCCTTTCCCTAATCTCCTCCCTGGGCTTCAGGCTGCCATTCTTGCCCTCTCGGATGTACCCTCCCCACAGCAGCCAGGGATAGTCCTAAGACCCAACTCTCATCCTCTCCTCCCTCCTTAACCCTCAATGGCTCCCTAGACTATTATCTGTGTGCATAGGCACTCAGTCGTGTCCGACTCTTTGCAACGCTAGGACTGTAGCCCACCAGGCGCCTCTGTTCATGGGATTTTCCCAGGCAAGAATACTGGAGTGGGTTGCCATTTCCTCCTCCACGGGATCTTCTCTACCCAGGGATCGAACATGCTTCTCCTGCATTGGCAGGCGGATTCTCTACAGCGGAACCACCGGGGAAGCCCCAGCTTATTATCTGTGCCCCCACTAAGCTGAGCTCTGCCAGAAAAGGGCTCTGGCTGAATTCAGAGCCTAGAACAGTGCCAGGCGCATAGTGGGCGCTCGAATACTTACTGAACGAATGAACAGAGCTGAGTAGAGTAAGAAACAAGACAGCTTTCCTGTGGAACTGATAGCTCAGGAAAATTTAAAGGACAGGGCGGTGAGGGAAGGGCGTCCCAGATAGGAGGAAGCACCTGCACAGACTTGATAGTTGCAGAGAGCTGGGCCTGGGCAAGAACTGGGCCTTGGAGGGCTGGGGTGAAACTGGAAGGTGGAGTTCCTGGAGGAGTTGGGGGCTCATCAGGACCTGTCCTTCAGATGAGCGGGAGGCCGTGCAGAAGAAAACCTTCACCAAGTGGGTGAACTCGCACCTCGCCCGCGTTGGCTGCCACATCGGGGACCTCTATACGGACCTCAGGGACGGCTTCGTGCTCACGCGGCTGCTGGAAGTGCTGTCCGGGGAGCAGCTGGTGAGGGGGCCAGAAGGGCTGGGGAAAGGGGGCCGCCCTGGGGTCTCGGGCTGGGCTACTACAGGGCCAGGCTAATGGATGGATGGAGCTTACTAGAAAGGCTGAGTGGGTTAAAGACGCCTCATTCGGGTGGGCGGGGCCATGGCACAGGGTGGAGCTTAGCTGGGGAGAGCCTAGGGGGTCTGGCTTGGAACAGAGGTGGGATTCTGTCTAAGGAGCAGGCTGTCCTTAGGGGAGGGACTCTGGGCTTGGGTGGGGCTCTGTTGGAAGTGGGGCGGGGACTAATGGAGAACGATGGAGCTTTATTAGAAGGGCTTGGCTTGGATATGCAGTAGCAGGAGGCATGGCTATAAAATTGGGGCGGAACTCTGTTTCAGGGGTCTATGGTAGAGGGCGTGGTTGTCATCTGAAAAGTGAGGCCGAGGTCCTGGGAGTCTGGGGATTAAATGGAACTCTTGTATGTATATGGCATATTGTATGGTTTGCAGTTATATTTCTGGGCTTGGATGGGACTTCGTTGCAAAGGGTAGGGTTCTGATGGAGCTAGAGATTGATGAAAGGACCAGAGCTCTGGAAGTCGTGAAGGGCACAAGGTATAGAGCAGGAGCACCCTTGGAAGGAATAAAGCAACTGAACAGCAACATAAACAAGAGGAGAATCCTGGAGTGGGGCGGGGCTTGAAAGGAGTGGGCATGGCTCTAGGCAGCAATCTTAAGAGGAGGAAGTAAGGGGTGTGGTCATGGGACTAGTGGCAAAACAGTGGTGGCCCTGGAACAGAGAGCCAATGGAAGGGGCGGGAGTAAGACTATGGGCAGGGGGCAGGGCTTCATGATAAAAGGTGTGGCTATCAGTTTAGAGGTGGAGCTTAACTTGAAGGGGGCGGGGCCAGGAACTAGAATAAGCCCTGAAAGGACAAGGCTTACAAAGGGTCTGGCTATGAGTGGGGCAGATCTTCTTTAGAAGGATTGCATCCTGGGGCTTTGATAAGGCTGAGGGGGCGTGGCCTGGGCCAGGGGTAGAGGGGCATATTTATGCAGATGACCTTCTTTGGTAGAGATGGGATCGAGGGCACGTGCTCTTGGCCAGGCCCTGGCTCTCCTAATTACCCTGCCGCCCTAGCCGAGGCCCACGCGTGGTCGCATGAGGATCCACTCACTGGAAAACGTGGACAAGGCCCTGCAGTTCCTGAAGGAGCAGCGTGTGCACCTGGAGAACGTGGGCTCACATGACATCGTGGATGGGAACCACCGATTGACCTTGGGGCTGGTCTGGACCATCATCCTGCGCTTCCAGGTGATCCCAAGTGACCCCAGCCCAGCCCAGCCCACCCCCCGCGCCGAGAGAGGCCTTAAGAGGCTGTCCCTCACCCACTCATCCAGTCATTCCAGAAATATTCCTAACAGGCTCCAGGAAACAACACCATCATTACAATCATCATGCATATAGATTTTACTCTGCTCTAAGCACTTGGCATTTAATATGCACAATAACCCCATAAATTCGATATTATCCATTATCGCATTTTACCAACAAGGAAACTGAAGCCCCGAGAGGTGAAGTAATATGCTGAAGGTCACACAGCTGAGTAGTGGAGCTGGAATGGGCATCCAGGCAGTCTTTCTCCAGTTCAGAAACAAAATAGACAAATTTTCTGTCTTTATGGAGCAAGACATGGGGGGCAGCAGTAGACAGATAATAAATAAACCCATCAATATGCAAACAAGACATGTGGGGAAAGGACCAATTCTAAGCAGAGAAGAAAAAAAAGAGCTATGTAGAAAAGAATAGATTATGATAAAGCAGTAATAGGGATATAAAATAGCTAGTTGATCATATGGACCAGAGAAGGACTCTGAGAGAGGCTGATGGCTGAATGATTATGAAGATGAAAGGGAAGAGCATTCCAGGCAGAGGGCACAGCAGATGCAAAGTCCCTGGGGTGGGAATGAACTTGGCAGTTTGCAGGAACAGAAAGACCAGTATGATTAGACTAGGGAGCAAGGGGGAGACAGGGAGGAGATGAGTCAGAAGTGTCGGCAGGGCCTAGGTGATCTGTGATTAACAATTTAATCTTATTCTGTCTGAGATGGGGAGAAATTAGAGTTTTATCAAGAGAAAAGGCATCATCAGACTTAGAACTGTCCCTCTGGGTTGGGGGTCATCAACAAGATTGGGAGCTGGAAGCCCAAGGAAGAGGCTGGAGCTGGACTGGGGTGGGGCACAGGCAGGTGAAGAAGGGGCCAGGTGGGAAAGACTCGGTAGGGGGGAGTGGACATGCCATAGGGGAAGGGGAGGGGGAGAGAGTTGGTGCCCCCACCCCAAGCCTGAAGCTGCTCTCCCATCTCCTCTGTCGCCCCAGGGTGTGTGTGGGGGGGTGTCTCCCAGCCTCAAGCCCTCCAGACCCCAGCAGCCATGTTTTGTATCCTCACAGATTCAAGTCATCAAAATTGAGACTGAGGACAACAGAGAGACACGCTCAGCCAAGGACGCGCTGCTCCTGTGGTGTCAGATGAAGACAGCTGGGTAAGTCCTCCGTTCTCAGGGGAGCCAGGCCCTCACCTCTGGGCTTCCCCCCGGGACAGGTGCAAGGGTCAGCTCAAGTCCTCAGTGTCAAAAGTTGCATCTTAAGTTACCAAACTCTTCCAACCTTGGTGTATCACAATCCCGTATCACAGTGTAACCCGTATCACAATCTGGAAGAACTCAGACTCCTCAGGGGAACAATGCCGGGAGGTGGGGGGCTGTCCCCAGCCTGCCCCCTTCTTTCCTTCCACCTGGTCCTGCACCTCTAGAGGCCTCAGGTGCACCTGTGTGGACCCCTGGGCCCTATTCCTGATCTCTCCCCCACCCCACACCCTTGAGAGTAACCCGCTCAACCTAGGAGGGCACACCCAGGGCTCAGGCAGCTGGGATGGGAAGTTCAGGGTCCTGGTATCTTCAGTGGGTTTGAGAAGAGGGGCACACAGACACCGCTGGGCATGCCCCCTGGTCCCCCAGCTCTCTGCTCTGCTGGGAAAGGCCTGGCCTGAAACTCAAGTGCCCTCTGGAGAACAGCCTGGGGAGGAAGGAGGTAGGGGCAGGCATGGATGGAGACTGGACGTTCTCTGTCTCTTGTCCTCCTGGGGCTGCCTCTCTGTCTTGCAGTGCTATTTGTTCTTCCGTGTGTCTGTTTTTACCTCTATATCTGCTTTTCCTTGTTCTGATCTCTGCCTCCCCCCGCCCTTCTCTCTTCTTCCTTCTTCCTTTCCCCACCTCTGCCTGTATCTCTCTCGCTCTGTCCCTCCCTTTTCCTTCTTCCCTTTGTTTCTCTCTCTTGCTCATCTCCCATCTCTCTCAATCTCTCTCCCTCCTTCTCCCCATGCTCTCTCCATCTCTCTGTTCCCTCCTTCCTTCCTTTCTTTTCCCATATATCTATGTATCATCTGTGTCTATCTACCCATCTGTCTACCTACCTACTTTTCTATCATCTATCTTTTATCATCTATCTATCCATCTCTGTTTCTCTTCCTCCCTCCCTCTTTCTCTGGACTTTCTCCGTCTCTGCCTCTGTCTCTCCTTTCCACGCTGCCAGTTACCCTGAAGTAAACATCCAGAATTTCACCACCAGCTGGCGTGATGGCTTGGCCTTCAATGCCCTCATTCACCGACACAGGTACCACCTGGCCTCCTGGGGCAGCTCGGCCCTGCACCCTACCCCCACCCTGTCCCTCGGGTGCTCACCTGTACACGGATGTGTATAGATGCCACTCACGGACACAGGACCCACTCCCTTCACCTCTCTGCTTACATACACATTTCCAGTCACACACATGCTCTTACACATTTACACAGAGATGCACACACACAGAGACCCTGTGCACTCATGGAGACCCATGTGCCCACCCATAGATGTGTGCACACCTGCATACACTCATGCACATATACAACTTCTACATGGACCTGCTGCTTGGATGCTCCCAGGACGGGCAGCTCACTTACTATGGATGGTCCACTCTGGTGTGTCCACAGCACCTCCTCCTATTAGAAAGTTCTTCCTCACAGTGAGCCCCCAAGTCCTCCTTCTGGCTCCCTGCTCACCCACCTATTCCTGCTTTAGGGTCTGGTGCTGAGCTGACTGAGGAAGGGTTCCCAGGTAAATTACACCCACATCATGATTGATAACCTGGAGGAGGGCATGGCAACCCACTCCAGTATTTTTGCCTGGAGAATCTCCATGGACAGAGAAGCCTGGCCAGCTACAGTCCATGGGGTTGCAAAGAGTCAGACACGAGCACACACGTGCACACACAGACTGAGCACACACACACGTGATCCATAATAACGGGTCTGTTCATATGACAGATGGGGGAAACTGAGGCCTGAGACTGGAAAGGACTTGCTTCCGGTGTGAAGGAAGCCAGAACCCACATGTACACACTCATGTATATGGGGAGACCCAGCCCCACCTACATGCCCATCAACCCACAAGCTCTAACTGGAGTCCTGCTAACAAGGGGAACATCACTGAGTGTCCCCGGCATGTTCTAAGTGCTTTCCAGTAAGTCATTTAATATTCAGTGAGCCTATAGGCAGAGCCTGTTATTCTCCGCTTTTTACAAATGAGGAAACGGAGGCACAGAGCAAGACAGTAGCTCACTCGGAGTGACAGCCAGGAGAAGGCTGGGCTGGGGTTTGAGTCAAGAGGGCGGGCTCTGGACCTCACATTTCCAAGCGCTACACAATACAGTACAGAACCCATCCACATAGGTACATGTGAGTCATAAAGTCAGACGTACACGTGGGCTTCCTGGTGGCTCAGAAGGGAAAACGTCTGCCTGCAATGTGGGAGACCCAGGTTCGATCCTTGGGTCGGGAAGACCCCTGGAGAAGGAAATGGCAACCCACTCCAGTACTCTTGCCTGGAAAATTCCATGGACAAAGGAGCCTGGTAGGCTACAGTCCATGGGGTCGCCAAGAGTCGGACACGACTGAGCGACTTCACTTTTCTTTACACGTGCCCTCACGCAGCGCTCGCCCCACAGCTACATGGCGCACAGACACGCACCAGCGCACACGGCTTTCCCCTTGGCCGGGTTGTGCTCCTCCTGCCCTCGCCCTGGGTGGGACTCAGACAAGGATGTCTTTTCACCCGTTTGCCCACCGGCTTTGGAGCCTGCCTGCTGCCTGCCCGCTCTGTGCCCCTGCCCAGGCCCGATCTCGTGGACTTCAGCAAGCTCACCAAGTCCAACGCCAACTACAACCTGCAGAGAGCCTTCCGCACGGCTGAGCAGCACTTGGGGCTGGCACGTCTCCTGGACCCTGAGGGTGAGCCCTGCACGGCCCCAGCCTGGGTTTCCTCCTGGGGGACTCCCAAATCCAGTGCTGCCCCCAAACTCAACTGCAACACCCGCCCAAAGCCCAAGATCATTTCTAATTCAACTCCCTCCCAGTCCCCACCTCTTCCTCATCACCAATGCTACCCCCTTCCGGGCCCCATATCTTCTACTTTCTCCATCTCTACTTGTTTTTTTTTTTTTTTTGGCCATGCTGTGGGCCTGGCTGGATCTTAGTTCCCCAGTCAGGGATTGAACCTGTGCCCTTGGCAGTGAAAGCCTGTAGTCCTAACCACTGGACTGCCAAGGAACTCCTGTTCATCTCTGTCTCAAACCCAACCCTATCTCCATTCCTATGTTCAACTTACCCCTCCTTCCCCAACTCCATCCTTTTTTTTTTTTTAAACTTTTTACTTTTGTATTGGGGTATAGGCGATTAACAATGCTGTGATAGTAATAGTTTCATTTGAACAGGAAAGGGACTCAGCCATACAAATACATGTATCCCTTCTCCCCCAAACTCCGCTCCCATCCTCCGCTCCCATCCAGGCTGCCACAAACATTGAGTGGGGTCCCATGTGCTATACAGTAGGTCTTTGTTGGTTATCTATTTTAAATATAGCAATCCCAACCCCATCCTTGGGCTTCCCTTGTGGCTCAGCTGGTAAAGAATCCACCTGCAATGTGGGAGACCTGGGTTTGATCTCTGAGCTGGGGAGATCCCCTGGAGAAGGAAAAGGCTCTCCACTTCAGTATTCTGGCCTGGAGAATTCCATGGACTGTATAGTCCATGGGATCCCAAAGAGTTGGACTTGACTGGACATGACTGAGCAACTTTCACTTTCAACCCCATCCATAATCACCTCCCTGCCAAACCCAAACCCCCCAACCCCAGCCCCATCCCTAAAGCCAACACCACCCCCAACCCAATCTCCAACACCATCTTCATTCCCATCCCCAGCCCATCCATATTTCTGCCCGCATGCACAGCTCTGCCCTCATTCCCAACCCCTTCCCATTTTCAGTCTGTCCCCAACCCCACCCCTGACTTCAACCTCATTCCAAATTCATGGTCACACCCAATACCAGCCCCCCATCTCTAGGGTAATGGCCATGATCACACCCCACCAATTCTCTGTATCTGGAGTAATGGTTGCTTCCTTTTTCCGAACACCTATGGTGTGCCAGGCACATGGCTGGAAGTTGTATCAACACTGTTCCCTTTCACGCTCACACTGATTCAGTTGGAAAGAAGTCATCAATCCTGTCTTAAACTGATGGAAAGGAAGGCTCAGAGATGTGGAGTCACTCATCTAGCATCACACTGAAAACCCAGTAAACAGTACTTTCTGATTCCAGAATTCATGGACTTAGTCATTCCTCTGCCCTGCCTCTTACAGTGCCTGGCACATAGTGGGTGTTTATTGGATGTCAGTTTTATGAGGTGAAGAAGAATAAGGGCCAAGTATGATGCTATGCATTCAGTGGGTAAATTGAAATGATAATCAGGATTTATTGAGTTTCTCCTTTATGCCACTATGAGTATTCTCCACTATGAGTATTCTCTCTCATACTCACAGTGTTCTTAGGTGGCAGGCACTGTGACTGTCCTTACTGTAACAATGCGGAAACTGAACTCAGAGCAGTTCAATCTATTTTATTAGGATATTGAGTGAGTAAGTGGTTGAGTTAGGATTCAAGCTCAGGCTGCCTTCAAAGCCCATGTTCTTGACCTCAAACTTCATATACCATTCATACACTTAGTTTATGTACTTATTGAGCTTCTGCTGTGTGCTGGGCATGGCAGGGACAGTGGTAAAAGACAGGCATAGCCCTTGTCCTCATGGAGCTCAAACTTGATAAAGACACAATCACATAAGGCAATGTGTAATTAGAAATTGGGCTTCCCTCATGGTTCAGATGGTAAAGAATCTGCCCGCAATGCGGGAGACCCGGGTTCGATCCTCTAAGGAAGGGAACTCACTCCAGTATTCTTGCCTGGAGAATTTCATGGACAGAGGAGCTTAGTGGGTTGCAAAGAGTCAGACACAACTGAGCTACTAACACACACATGCACAATTATAAATTGTGATATATTCTAGGAGGAAATGATAAGAGGCCACGAGGAAGAATAACAGGAGGAGATCAGGTCTAGACAGGATGAACAGGAGGAAACTTGAGTGGAGCCCTGAAGGGTGAGTGGGAGTTTGGCACATGGGAAAGGGAACAGTGTTCCAGACAGTGAGAACAGCATGTGCAAAGGTCCTGAGGTGGATAGTAGAATGAATGGTGTGTCCAAGAAATCACTATATATAATTTCTCCATGGTGGTGTATATGTGTCAGGCACTGTTTAATCCATGAAATGGAACCTCACTGGGCAGATAAAAAAACTGAGGAACAACAGCAGACTTCCCTGGTGGTCCAGTGGTTAGGACTGCACACTTCTGCTGCAGGATTACAGGTTTGACCCCTGGTCAGGGAACTAAGATCCCACATGCTGCTTGGTGTGGTCCAAAAAAAAAAAAAGACAAACTAAGGAACAGAGAGGTTAGTTATCTTGTCCAAGGTCGCACAGCTAGGAAGACTGAGTTCTCCCAACCTCTCCTCGGTATGTTTGATCTCTCTGTCAGAGTGCTCATCATCATGCTCTCTCCTTTACCCCTCAGATGTGAACATGGAGGCTCCAGATGAGAAGTCCATTATCACCTATGTGGTCTCTTTCTACCATTATTTCTCCAAGATGAAGGCTCTGGCTGTGGAGGGGAAACGGATTGGAAAGGTACAGGAGCCCAGGAATGGGGTGGGTGGGAGCCTGGGAACCATACGGGGGTGTATCTGGAATAAGACTGACCCCCCTCCCTTCCTCTGCCGGGTCAGGTCCTGGACCAGGTGCTGGAAGTGGGGAAGATCATTGAGCGCTACGAGGAGCTGGCGACCGAGCTGCTGGCCTGGATCCACCGCACCGTGGGCCTCATCAGCAACCAGAAGTTTGCCAACTCATTAAGTGGGGTGCAGCAGCAGCTTCAGGCTTTCACGGCCTACTGCACGCTGGAGAAGCCTGTCAAGTGAGGCCTGGTTCAACAGGGAGGGTGGCAGATGGAGGTGTGGAGGCAGGGTTCCTGAGCTCAGGCCCCTTCAGGTTTCAGGAGAAGGGAAACCTGGAGGTGCTGCTCTTCAGCATCCAGAGCAAACTGCGGGCCTGCAACCGTCGTCTCTACGTGCCCCGGGAGGGCTGTGGCATCTGGGATATTGACAAGGTGAGGCTGAGGATGTAGGGCAGAGGAAGGGTTGCCCTGTGAGGTTGTATAGGTTGTGCACTGCTCAAGGGAGCCCTTCTCATTGTAGATGTCATGGATCTGACATCCATTCTAATGGTTTTTCCAGCAGTAAAGGGTCACAAGGAAGCAAGATTTTTTTTTCCAGTGTGTGCAAAGGTGCCACAAGTGCTGAGCATGACCTCAGACAGAGAAGCCAAGGCCATTAAACTGTGGGGAATTATTGGAATCTTATTTATTTATTTGGCTGCCCCAGGTCTTCATGGCAGCATGTGGGATCTTACTTGTGGCATGTGAACTCAGTTTTGGTATGTGGGATCTAGTTGCCTGACCAGGGATGGAACCCAGGGTCCCTGCATTGGGAGGACACAGTCTCAGTCACTGGACTACCAGGGAAGTTCTGAGTTGTTGGAATCTGACTGCCTCTCTAGGCGTGGGGACAACTGGAGAAGGCAGAACATGAGCGAGAGGCTGCCCTCCGGGCCGAGCTGATCCGGCAGGAGAAGCTGGAACTGCTGGCCCAGAGGTTTGACCACAAGGTGGCCATGCGGGAGAGCTGGCTGAATGAGAACCAGCGCCTGGTCTCCCAGGTATGGGGCGAAGGGCTTGGCTCCGGGGGAAAGGGAGAAAGGGTGGGGCTGACGGCCCTGGGACCAGAAAGGGAGACTTCTTGATTTCCTAAGCAACAGAGAAGTGTTGGATTAGTCTCCTAGGTGACAAATGAAGGTGGGATGGGAGAATTGGCTTCCTAAGTGACTGGTGGGGGAGGGATGTGGGCCTGCTCTCCAGGGTAATAGGAGAGTGAGGCAGGTCTCCAGAGTTAACTAGACAGGACAGAATTAGTCTCTTCAGAAATAGGGAGAGTAGTTAATTATCTCTTAAGTGACAAAGGAGGTTGTTATCAGGTGTCCAGTGTAACTCAGAAGGCTAGAATTGGTCTCCTAAGCAACAGGACAGGGTAGGCCTGGTCACCAATCTCTAAGGAAATGGAAGGATGGGGCTTGTTTCCTGGGTAACAAATTTAGGGTTAGAGATGTAACAGGGAATGGTGGGGCTGGTCTCCAGGGTAACTGGGGGATGATGAGACTGGTCTCTAGGGTAACTGGGGATGGTGGGGCTGGTCTCCAGGGTGACAGGGAAGATTGGAGATGGTCTCCAGGGTAACTTGGGGTGATGGGGTTGATCTCCAGGGTAACAGGGAAGGATGGGACTGGTCTCCAGGGTAACAAGAGCAGGTAGGGGAGTTTCCAGGGTCACACAGTGTCAAGGTAACAGGTTAACTGCTGAGTCATTATGGATGAGCATCCGTGGCCTGCCCTGCCCCAGGACAACTTTGGGTATGAGCTGCCGGCGGTGGAGGCAGCCATGAAGAAGCACGAAGCCATTGAGGCAGACATAGCAGCCTATGAGGAGCGGGTGCAGGGCGTGGCAGAGCTGGCCCAGGCCTTGGCAACTGAAGGCTACTATGATGCCCGCCGGGTGGCAGCCCAGCGCGACAGTGTCCTGCGCCAGTGGGCCCTGCTGACTGGGCTGGTAGGTGCCCGGCGAACACGGCTCGAGCAGAACCTGGCTCTGCAGAAGGTCTTCCAGGAGATGGTGTACATGGTGGACTGGATGGAGGAGATGCAGGTAGGGGCCAGATCGGGGACCAGTGCTGGGGGTGGCCTACCTGGAGGGGAGGGAGGGATCTTTACCCTGAAAGAGTTGTCAAAGATGGAGAGAGAAGAGGAGAGAGACAGAAAGAGATAAAGAGAAAGGGAGACAAAAAGAGTGAAAGATACAGAGAGAGACACAGAGGCAGAGGAAGAATGTATGAGAGACAGAAAAATCTCTGGAGAAATAGAAAAAAGACACAGTCGTACAGAGACAGGCAGGGACAGACAGAGACGGAGGTTAAGTCAGAGGAAGATTCAGATGGTTTCAGAGAAAGAAATCAGAAAAAGACCTGGAGAAGCAGACCCAAAGGTATCGCCAGAAATCTATTAAAAAATGGCTACAGAGAAGGACACACAGGAAGATGGAATCCATTTGTGAAAAAGAGAGAGACCTATGAGAGAGAGATAGATGGATACAGAGCGAGATGCAGATAAGATGATGGAAGCAGAGAGAGAGATACAGACACAAGACATGGGGAGAAAGAGATAGGAATCGAGATGGAGGTAGAGAAATATAAACAAGAAAGGGATGAAGGCAGAGAGAGAGATGGAGCCCAGAACTATGGAGACGATGAGAGACGGAACATCCAGAGAGACAGAGATGGAGAGAGGTGATGACAGAGACAAGGAGTCTGAGACAGAGATCAGAGTTCAAGTGATGGAGTAGAGGAGCGAAGGCTGGCGTGGGCGGTGGGTGGAAGGGAGAGTGGCCTGCGGGCTGGTGCCAAAGCCACACTCAGGGCAGCTCTTACTTGTAGGCTCAGCTGCTGTCCCGGGAGTGTGGGCATCACCTGGTGGAGGCGGAGGACCTGTTGCAGAAGCATGGACTGCTGGAGGGGGACATCGCGGCCCAGAGTGAGCGGGTGGAGGCCCTCAATGCCGCTGCCCTGCGTTTCTCACAGCTGCAGGGTGAGTCTGGGGTTGAGGACTGGGGTGGAGACTTTCAGGGCTTGTGCTAATAGAAGCAGAATGTCAAAAAAATAAAAAAGAAGCAGAATGTCTCCTGAGATACAGATGAAGAAGTGAGCTCCCCATCTTTGGAAGCATCCAAACACCAACTAGGATCACACTCCATCAGGGACATCACATGGGAAATTAGTGCCTTGGGTGTAAGGCTGGCCCACATGACTTCTTCCTGCTTCGAGATTCTGCAATAATAGTTCACATTTTTTGAGCATTTGTTATGTGCTAAGCCTTTCACAGCGGGGTCTCAGTGAATACCATAAAAAGACTGGGTAAGGCAGTTATTGTCAAGGCCTGCTCAGCATTAGGCGATAGAAACTCAATTTCAATTAACTTAAGGAGAACAAGGGAAGGTATTGGCTGATGTAACTAAATGTGTAAGAAGGGTTGAGTTTTGCTTCAGGTATGGCTGGATCCAGGGATAGTTCAATGATGCTTTTAAGACTCCACCTCTCTCCAACTCTAGTGTTTATGTTTGTGTCACTATTGGACAGTCCCTCCCCTTGTGGTGTAAATCTGGGACCATCCAGCCCACATTTACATCCCAGCAGCTTCATAGATCCAGCAAGAGACAGGCCCCTTTCTCCCAATATTCTGGCAAAAAGCCCAAGGAAAGCTTTCATTAGCCCATGGTGGGTTCCATTCCCACCACTCAGCCAAGCATTATGGCCCAGGGCTATATACATCATCTAATTGGCCACATCTATGTGACATGCTCACCCAGGGCTAAGAGTGGGATCAGCTCCCTCCAAAAACATGAACTGAGAAGGGGGCAGGGATGGGATGCCATTAGCAGAAGCAGGGCCATGTGTGCCAATAGGGAAAAACTTAGACTGACTCTAGAAAGTTTCTCATTTTAGTAATGTCAACACCCTCCAGCTAAAGACCACTAGGAACCCTGCTGTAGTCAAATCAAGCTTAATTTGCATGCATGGGAGTATGGGGACCATGGGGCATCTTAGTAAGAGGATGTTAAGAGGGGCTTATTGTAGGACGTGGGCTTGTGTTAGGTGATTTGGGATGATTTAACGTAGTGTATTTTGCTGCAGGTTGGATGCTGTCAGGAAGTTGAGTAATTAGATGATTGTGCATCTTAATCATTTTTAACCAGGTGGTGGGAGGAACATGATTGGCAGGAGTGGTTCACCTTGGCCAGGCGTGGGTGGGCAGGCAGGTGACTGTTTTGTGGTTTGCACAGTGACCTTGTTTTGTGTGCACTCAGACATGATTGTGGAATGGTCTTGTCTCCATCATGATTGTGGAGTGGTCTTTTTTTTAAAAAAAATGATTTTATCTATTTATTTTTTGGTTGTATTGGGTTGCTGTGCGGGCTTTTCTTTAGTTGTGGTGAATGGGGGCAACTCTCTCGTTGTGGTGCATGAGCTTCTCATTGTGGTGGCTTCTCTTGTTGCTGAGCATGGGCTCTAGGGCACATGGGCTTCATTAGTTGTAGTTCCCTGGCTCTAGAGCATAGGCTCAATAGTTGTGGCCCATGGACTTAGCTGTTTTGTGGCATGTGGGATCTTCCTGGAGCAGGGATCGAACCTGTGTCTCCTGGATTGGCAGGTGGATTCTCTACCACTGAGCCACCGGGGAAGCCCTGCTGAGTGGTCTTATCTGGTGTTTTGTCTTGTGCAACTGTGTATGAGTGCTGACAGCATCAATACTGCTTTTTTCTTTCTCACTGATGAGGAAACTGAGGTTCAGAGGTGCAGAACTGATAAGAGGGTTTGAAGGCTGATCTATCTCATTCCTTTATCAGGAGCTAAGGCCCTTGGGAATCCTGGTGCATTGTTAGACTATGAAGAGGCTCTCCAGCTTTCAGGGGCTACCCAGGTGGTATAGTGGTTAGGAATCCTCCTGCCACTGCAGGAGATGTGGGTTCGATCCCTGGGTTGGGAAGATCCCCTGGAGGAGGAAATGGCAACCCACTCCAATATTCTTGCTTGGAAATTTCCACAGACAGAGGAGCCCAGCGTGCACACACACTCCAGCTTGCAGGATGGTCAAGGGAGTTTCTCACTCTCATGGGCTGGGTCATGTCCTAAGAGCAAATGTTGAGGTCTCCTTCCAAGCCCCGGTGCAGGCATCCCCATCCTAGCTCAGTCCATCACCAACCTCACAACCCCAAGAGACATCATTCATTTGTCATCCTTCACGCTTTGTTCTTATGGATGTTTGTCCAGGAGGCTCCCCCTGTCTTTTCCTTGTGAGATCTCAGGGCCCAATGATAATGCGCCAGCAGCGCCGTGGAAACAGCAAAGAGGCTAGTATGGGGTGTGTGTTGTCATGGTGACGGAAGGCAGCAGTGTGTGTGTTGTCATGGTGATGGGAGGCAGCTCTGCCTGCGAAGTGGTCCAGAGTTGGCCTCCTGATGTACCACTTCTTAGCTGATCCTGAGCAAGCAGCTTTCCTCCCTGAGTGTGAGTTTCTTCATCAGCAAGATGGAGCTAAGGAGGATACTGGCCTCATAGGATGGTTGTGAGAACTCAGTGACATTGGGTCAGAGTAAGGGCTGGATACATGGATGCCATTGATTTTTACCAGTTGGGTGCCTTGGAATTTGGGTCAATTTCAGTGAATGTCCAGCAATGCATAAACCCCACATGCCATCTAGGGCAGTGTCTCGCCCACTGTTTTGACCCAGTAAGAAATACATTTACCTCATGACCCACAGTTCACAGGCACATGTGCAGACACACAGAGACACAAAGCCTTTGGAAAACAATGCTTCCCCTTACTTCTCATATTTTCTATTCCTTCTACTCTATTCCATTAAAGAAATGCTGACTGCCACCCATTAAGTTAATCTCACAGTTCTCAAACTAGAGATCCAGGTGTGTGCATGTGTGCTAAGTCACTTCAGTACTGTCCGATTCTTTACAACCCCATGGACTGTAGCCTGCCAGGCTCCTCTGTCCGTGGGATTCTCCAGGTAAGAATACTGGAGTGGGTTTCTATTTCCTCCTCCAGCAGATCTTGCCAACCCAGGGATTGAAACCACATCTCCTGCTGCTCCTCCATTGCAGGCAGGTTCTTTAAGAGGTCCAGGAGGAAATATTTGAAGATAAAGAGGAGTTTAGGTCATCACTGGGTTAAGAGATAAGATGACAGAGGATGAGAAAGGGGAGTCAAATACATAGGTTAAGAATAGAGAGGCTTCATTTTGTCAATTTCCGAAGGAAAGACACTGGGCACTTACACTAAAATATAAAGATTCTAGGATTCTCTGAGTCTCCATTTGCATCCTTCATTCAGTCAGTAAGGCACCATTTTCACTAAGCTACTGCTCTGGGCTCCACCATGTTCTGGGCAGTGGTGCGAACATGGTCTGATGGAGACAGCCCCAGGTCTTGTCCTTATGGGGCTCCCACTCCAATGGGAGAGACAGACTGTTTGCCACAGCCCAGAGGGGTCAGAGGTAGGATGAGGGAGTCACAGGCAGAGTGGCCCGCGCTGGGATAGGGGAAACAAGCCTGGGCGAGCCTGGTAAGGTGCCTGCTCCAGATTTGAGGTGTTGGGGAAAGCTGCCAGGAGGAGGGGACGCATAACCTGACATCTGATGAAGTCGGGCCAAGGACTCGGCAGATAGCCTGTACCACCCTCTCTTGGGCGGCTCCTGGTCCGTGCCCAACCTGGGATCTTCCCCTTTCTGTGGCCCAGGCTACCAGCCCTGCGATCCGCAGGTCATCTGCAACCGCGTGAACCACGTGCACGGCTGTCTGGCGGAGCTGCAGGAGCAGGCGGCCAGGCGGCGCGCGGAGCTGGAGGCCTCGCGGAGCCTGTGGGCGCTGCTGCAGGAGCTGGAGGAAGCCGAGAGCTGGGCCCGCGACAAGGAGCGCCTCCTGGAGGCGGCGGGCGGCGGCGGCGCGGCTGGCGCAGCGGGCGCGGCGGGCGGCGCACACGACCTGTCCAGCACCGCGCGCCTCTTGGCGCAGCACAAGATCCTGCAAGGCGAGCTGGGCGGGCGCAGGGCGCTGCTGCAGCAGGCCCTGCGGCGGGGCGAGGAGCTGGTCGCGGCCGGTGGCGCCGTGGGTCCGGGCGCCGAGACGGTGCACCTGGCGGGCCTGGCGGAGCGCGCGGCAAGCGCGCGGCGGCGCTGGCAGCGGCTGGAGGAGGCGGCGGCGAGGCGCGAGCGGCGGCTGCAGGAGGCGCGGGCGCTGCACCAGTTCGGCGCGGACCTGGACGGGCTCCTGGACTGGCTTCGCGACGCCTACCGCCTGGCAGCCGCGGGCGACTTCGGCCACGACGAAGCGTCCAGCCGCCGCCTGGCCCGCCAGCACCGCGCGCTCACTGGGGAGGTGGAGGCGCATCGCGGGCCCGTGGGCGGCCTGCGGCGTCAGCTGGCGACACTGGGGGGCGCCAGCGGCGCCGGGCCCCTGGTGGTGGCACTGCAGGTGCGCGTGGTGGAGGCCGAGCAGCTGTTCGCCGAGGTGACCGAGGTGGCTGCGCTGCGGCGCCAGTGGCTGCGCGATGCCCTCGCTGTCTACCGCATGTTCGGCGAGGTGCACGCGTGCGAGCTGTGGATCGGGGAGAAGGAGCAGTGGCTGCTGGCCATGCGCGTGCCCGATTCACTGGACGACGTCGAGGTGGTGCAGCACCGGTGAGCGCGCACCGGTGGGACTCCCGGTCCCCTTCGTCCCGCACGCAGTCTCGATTTCCTTGATTCAACAATTTTCCCATGTTCACTCACTCGGAACCAGCGTGTGTGAGCTTAGTCGCTCAGTCCGGTCCGACTCTTTGCAACCGCATTGGACTGTACAGCCCACCAGGCTCCTCTGTCCACGGGGTTTCCCAGGCAGGAATACTGGAGTGGGATTGCAATTACCTTCTCCAGGGGATCTTCCCAGCAAAATGGGAATGATACTTACTGGTCCCAACCTCATGGGCTCCTGGAGAACAGTAAATGAATTCATATGTGCAAAGTAGTTAGCAAATGCCTGGGTCCAGGGAGCATTCCAGGGGCGTTTCCTGCTATTCCTGTGAGACGTATAGTCACCTGGCTATATTAACCTCCAGAAATTAACCTCCAGAGATGGCCCAGCACGATGCCTCCCCCGGGACTCCCATCCCTAGATGGGAAGGATGTTACCCCTTGCATAGATGTTACTTCCCCAACTAATAAAACCGTTCTGACCCTTGTCACTTTCTCTTCTCACCCCACTTTACATTTCTTCATAGCAGTTACCACCCTGGGACATACTAGATACTGATTTATCTGTTGGCAGACTTAGAGATGGGTCATTAAGTTAGTGGATAGACCCTCTGCATCTCTCTCTCTGAGCATGTTCATCCATCCGCTCATTCAGTGGATACTTATTGAGCCCCTGCTCTGTTCCAGGCCTTGGGCTGGGCATTGCTGGAAACACAGGCCTGGTCCCCATTGTTGCTGTGCCCACAGTTACCCAAGTCATGGCCTTGGGCATTGTTTTAAACTAGGGAAGACCATAGCCAGCTTAAAACTGTTCTCCCTGGCTGCCATGTAGAGGGTGGACTGAAGTGGGTGAGAAGAGAGGCAGCTAGGGTGGGGGCTCAGGTAGGAGATGACAGGACTGGACCAGTGCAGGAACCCAAGTGGACAGGCTATGGGGGGCAGACAGACTTGGGGGGAGTATTTGTCCAAAACAGAGCCCAGGGCTCTGGCCTAGGGATTGGCTGGGGTTGGGGAGGGGGAAGGGAGGGGAGCTGTCCCTGGGATGGAGACCCAGAGGAAGAACAAACTGCAGGAGATGTTGAAGCGAGTGTGAGTCACAGCAAAGAGCCCAGAGAAAGAGCACAATGGGCTTTAAGGTGGGGGATAGGCTCGAAAGGGATAATGTTGAGGCTGAAGACAGATGTGGGACTGACGGGCTCGGGGGCCAGGGCGGAAGCTGTGGGGGTGGGTGAGATGGATGAGGCAGGATGTGAGGCAAAGCTGAGAGGGCCCAGGGCAGAGCCCTGAGGGACCTAATGCTTAAGTGACAGGGAGAAGAAGAGAAGCCAGCAGAGGAGCCTGAAGAGATGAGGTTGAGAGTTCAGAGGAGAACCAGGAGTAGGCAGTTTCACAGAAGCCAATGAACAGGTCCCCAGGGTCCAGGCCCCACTGATCGTGTCTATCTTCTTCCGCAGATTTGAGAGTCTGGACCAGGAGATGAACAGTCTGATGGGCCGTGTCCTGGATGTGAACCACACAGTTCAGGAACTAGTGGAAGGAGGTCACCCCAGCTCGGATGAGGTGCGCTCCTGCCAGGACCACCTCAACAGCAGGTAAGTGAAGCCTGGGGCTAGAAGTCCTTCTGGGTCCCAGACCAGTTCTTCCTATCATTCTTTTCCTCAGTCACTCAACTATAGAGGACAAGAATGTGCCCTTTCAAATTCCTGAGATGATAAGGTTGTTATTGTTGTTCAGTCACTAAGTTGTGTCCAACTCTTTGCGATCCCCTGGACCACAGCACACTAGGCTTCCCTGTCCTTCACTATCTCCCAGAGTTTGTTCAAACTCATGTCCATTGAGTTGGTGATGCCATCCAACCATCTCATCCTCTGCTGCCCCCTTCCTTTCCTGCCCTCCATCTTTCCCAGTATCAGAGTCTTTTTCCAATGAGTCAGCTCTTCGAATCAGGTGACCAAAGTGTTGGAACTTTGGCTTCAGCATCAGTCCTTCTAGTAAATAAAGGCTTCAGGCTGCCTAGTAAATTCGCAAAATCTTGAAAAAAAAATGATAATACCTAGTGTTAGTTATGATGTGGTAAAATGAGAACAGAGTACATTTCAATGGGCTCTTAATTTACTTGTTCAGAAATGATTTATTGAGAATCCAATAGCTGCCAGGAATTTTTCAAGCACTTTTTTAAATCTCCCAATATCCCAATTGCCATAGTAAAGTTTCCAGCATTCAGAACTCTTTAAGAATAGTAACCGATTAAATCTTTCCCCCTAGAATACTACAAGTAGTTCTTGCAAGGTAGGAGTCTTATATGAACACACAGATCCAGAGAGGTGAATTCCTTATCCAGGATTACTCAATCGAGTAAGCAGGAGTCAAACCCAGTTCTGCCTGAATCTAGAGCTGAGGCCCTTGACCACATATATGCAGTCTTCCCAGCAACTCTGTAGGGGTGTAAATACCCATATAAGAAAGGAGGAAACAGGAACTCAGAGAGGTAAAGGTGGTCTAAGGTCCCATGGGAAATTAGGTGGGGATCAAGCCTGAATTTAAAGTTGAATTTGTGCCTTTAACTGCTGTGCTGTGAGATCCCAATATCCAGTGATTTCCAAGCCTCTGTATCCTCAACAATCCCAGGGTACCAGGTCCTAAAAAGATAATGACAGCTAGTGATTTATGGCAGTTAGTGAGATGATGTGCCAAGTACTTTAGCCACAAGACTCATTAAACACCCAGTGAAATGGACATAATTATCTGCCTTTTTTCAAATGAGAAAACAGAGACGAAAATTATTTGCCCAAGTTCACATGGTGAATCTAGCCAGAGCAGAATTTGAACTTGAGCCCTTCTGATTTCAGAGTCCTAATCTCTGCCCTTATGCTGTGTCCATTCTAGAGGGGTCAGAGAGAGAGTAAAGAAATAAACAATAAAAGAACAAGATATTTGGAGAGTTGTAAAGATTCATGCAAGGAAACCAAACCAGTCAAACCCAAAGGAAGTCAACCTTGAGTATTCATTGGAAGGACTGATGCTGAAGCTGAAGCTCCAATGCTTTGGCCACCTGATGCAAAGAGCCGACTCAATGGAAAAGACCCT
Organism: Cervus canadensis; assembly: GCF_019320065.1. Lineage (NCBI taxonomy): Eukaryota > Metazoa > Chordata > Mammalia > Artiodactyla > Cervidae > Cervus > Cervus canadensis. The sequence goes on along the minus strand of NC_057403.1, from coordinate 23,213,353 downwards.
GAGGCTGGGAAAGATTGAGGGCAGGAGGAGAAGGGGACGACAGAGGATGAGATGGTTGGATGGCGTCACCGACCCAATGAACATGAGTTTGAACAAACTCTGGGAGATGGTGAAGGACAGGGAAGCCTGTCCCTCTTTGTGACCCCCTGCAGTCCAGGGGGTCACAAAGAGTCAGACAACTTAGCGACTGAACAACAAAACAATGCAGGAAATAAGAGTGATCTGGTAGGGCATAACTGGGGCTTGGGGGTGATTTTAGATCTTGTCTTGGGCTGGTGTGCACCATGACATGAACTGGGCCCTCAAAGGGGATGAAAAAGATCTAGCCAAGAGTATATATGGGGGAGGGGAGGGAGGGTACAAAGCATTCCAGGCCATGAGCACAGCCAAGGCAAAGGCCCTGAGGCACAAAGGGGCTTGATGTGGTCCTGAAGTGTATCCCCACTCCTCGCTGGCAGGTACTGTTTGAAGTGCTTCACGAATCATATTAATAACTCATTTGACTCACTGCACGCCTGTGAGGTTGGTACTGTGCTATGACTGTGTGCATTTTGCTGGTGGGGAAATGAGGCACAGAGAATGTTGCCAACCAAAGGGTACATAGCTCAGACCTGACTCTGAGCTTGACACTGTCAGGCAGTATCATCACTTGCTTGAGGGCACAGAACAAATTTAAAAAAAAAGAAATCTTTTGATGGTGCCTACAGATCTTAGTTCCCTGACCAGGGATCAAACCTGTGCCTACTGCATTGGCAGTGTGGTCTTAACTACTGGACCACCAGGGAAGTCCCATAAATTTATTTTAGGATAAAATAGGTTTGACTCAGCACGTGGCTTATAGTACATGCTCAACTACTATTTATTGCATCCAACATATTATCTGACATCACAAGCCAACAGGTTTCACACTCTTTGGTTCCAGAACCCTTTGCATGCTTAAAAGCAATTAAGGACCCCCAAAGAGCTTGTTTTAATGGGTTATGTCTGTCAATATTTACCATATTAGAAATTAATACTAAGTAATGTAAAATAGCAAGTCGTTAAAATAACAATAATAAACTTACTATGGTAACATAACTTTTTAAATGAAAAAGTGACTATTTTTCAAAACAAACAAAAAAAATGTAGCAAGAAGAATGATGTTGTTTTGCATTTAAAAAAATTATTTACTTTGGCTGTGCTGAGTCTTTGTTAAGGTGAGAGGTTTTCTAGTTGCCTATGTGGGATCTTCATTCCCCCACCAGGCATGGAACCTGGCCCCCTGCATTGGGGGCTGGGGGTCTTATCCATTGGACCAGCAGGGAAGCCCCTGTTTTGCATTTTTGCACATCTCGTTAATGTCTGGTTTAAGAGAAGGCAGCTGAGTACTCATGTCTGCTTCTGCAATCAGTCTTTTTCCTGTAGCTTCTGGAAATCTCCACAGTACACTCGGCACAGAATGAAAGTGAAAAGGCAAATAGCGTCTTAGCATTTTGATGAAGATAGCTTTGCCCTCGCTCAGGTTACATTTTGAGAACCGCTGTTCTAAGCAAATGTGCCTGGCAGAGTCCATTTTACACAGGCAGGAACTGGGGCTCGGGAAGATAAGGATGACATTCCAAGGTCACACAGTGGCTGGGTTCCTCCCAGGGTCGATGGGCCCTCTGCACCCAAGGGAGTGTCTCTCTTCCTTACGCCGCCCTGCTTCTCCTGGGCAGGTGGAACCGCATCGTGGAGCTGGTGGAACAGCGCAAAGAAGAGATGAGCGCGGTGCTGCTGGTGGAGAACCACGTGCTGGAGGTGGCGGAGGTGCGCGCCCAGGTGCGCGAGAAGCGGAGGGCTGTGGAGAGCGCGCCCCGGGCGGGCGGCGCCCTGCAGTGGCGCCTTAGCGGCCTGGAGGCGGCTCTGCAAGCTCTAGAGCCGCGCCAGGCGGCCCTCCTGGAGGAGGCGGCCCTGCTGGCTGTGCGCTTCCCGGCGCAGGCTGCGCGGCTGCACCAGGGTGCGGAGGAACTGGGCGCCGAGTGGGGCGCGCTGGCCAGCGCGGCTCAGGCCTGTGGCGAGGCGGTGGCGGCGGCCGGACGCCTGCAGCGCTTCCTGCACGACCTAGACGCCTTCCTGGACTGGCTGGTGCGCGCCCAGGAGACAGCGGGCGGCGGCGAGGGGCCCCTGCCCCGCAGCCTGGAAGAGGCAGATGCGCTGTTGGCGCGCCACGCGGCGCTCAAGGAGGAAGTGGACCAGCGAGAGGAGGACTACGCGCGCATCGTGGCCGCCAGCGAGGCGCTGCTGGCGGGCGACGGCGCGGAGCTGGGCCCGGGCCTGGCGCTCGACGAGTGGCTGCCACACCTCGAACTTGGTTGGCACAAGCTGCTCGGCTTGTGGGAGGCGCGCAGGGAGGCGCTGGTCCAGGCGCACGTCTACCAGCTCTTTCTGCGCGACCTACGCCAGGCGCGTGCGGTGCTACGCAACCAGGTGCCCGCTTCGGGGGGTTGGCACGGGTGGGGGTCTGAGGACGCAGGGGATTTTGGGAACAGAAAACTGTATGGAGGAGTGTGTTTGCGGGGACCACTGGGTTCCTGGCGTATCTCATGCTGCGGGGGTGGGGGGGGGCACGGGTATCTGGTATGAATAACTGGGTTTGTGAATAATCCGGTGTGAACAAGTGTGGGTGTGTGTGTAACAGAATTTGAGTATTACGATGGGGGAGGTGTCTTAGTCTCTTAGAGGTGACTAAGTTTGTGGACTGTTCTGAGTGAGTAATGCACTTGGAGGTTCTTTGGAGTGACTTCCCGAGTTTGTGGGTTATCTGGAAGGAAGGAAGAGTATGAGTTTGATTGGTGATGGTTAATGGGGTTTAAAGAAGCTCTTGGGGTGGATAACAGAGGATGAAGTTTATGGCAGGAGGTAGTTCAGGCTGAGGGATTCTTGTGGTCAGTAAATGATTGTGGATTATGTGGCTGTAGGGGCCTAAATTAGCAGACTGTCTTCTTCTTGGGAATGGCAGATTGTCTGCAGAGCGTCACTGCGTTTATTATGGCTTGAGGAATCAAGTGCCATGGTTATCTGGGAACAGCTGATCAATTCAAGGATCTTTCTGAGATGGGGACCAAGTTTGAGGATTTGGACAAGATAAAACACCTGGTTTTCAGATAGTCCAAGAGTAGATTCCAGCTTTTAGGAATCATTTTAGATAACAGGGGCTTCCCAGGCGGTGCTACTGGTGAAGAGTCTGCCTGCCAACGCAGGAGATTCGAGACACGAGTTCAATCCCTGGGTTGGGAAGATCTCCTGGAGGAGGAAATGGCAACCCACTCCAGTATTCTTGTCTGGGAAATCCCATGGACAGAGGAGCCTGGTGGGCTACAGTCCATGGGGTCACAAAGAGTCAGACACAATTTAGGGATTAAAGAACAACAACAAATATGCTGTGAAAAATAATAAGGCAGGGTAAAGGGATACCTAGGGGGGGTGGAGAGGTCAGAGACCCGAGGAAAGTGAAAGAGCCAGCCATGGGGATATCTGGAGGGAACAGCATGGGCCAAGGACCTGATGTGGGGTCACGCCTGGCACGTTCAATGCTAGAACCTAGTGAGCAGGCGAGAGCAAAGTGGTAGCTGGGCAGGCTGGCAGCCCCCCCAGGTCCTGGATGGAGCAGGGCCGACTGGAGCCTCCCCGTCCTCCGTCCCCAGGAGATGGCATTGTCGGGTCAGGAGCTGCCGGGCACCGTGGAGTCGGTGGAGGAGGCGCTGAAACGGCACCGCGATTTCCTCACCACGATGGAGCTGAACCAGCAGAAGATGCAGCTGGCCGTGCAGGCTGCCGAGGGCCTGCTGAGACAGGGCAACGCCTACGGGGAGCAGGCCCAGGAGGCTGTGACTCGGCTGCTGGAGAAGTAGGTCCCTCAGACCCCAGGGGCCCAGGGGCTGGGATTCAGCACAGAGGAGGGGTGACCAGGCCAGGATTCCCTTTCCTTCCATCACATTTCTGCTTCTTTGTTTTTTTTTTTTGGCTGAGCCATGAGGCTTGTGGGATCTTGGTTCCCTGACCAGGGATCGAACCCATGCTCCCTGCAATGGAAGAACTGAGTCCTAACCACTAGACCTCCAGGGAGTTCTCTCTGTGTCTCTCTCCGATTTCGACTTAATTCCATATTGCCTTAGATCTGATTTAAATTGATATTGGTGAAAAGGTAACTTGCGGTTGATAACCCCAAAGCTTCAGAAGTATATACAATGAAAAGTTTCTCTCCCAAGCCTGCCCTCAGCCTGGAATAGGAGGACTGGTTGTTACAATGTTAACATCTACTGTGTGTCAAGCACTATTCTAGGACCTGGGCAAAACAGCAACCCCTCCCTTTCCCAAGGAATATTCTAGCCCTGCAAGCAGTGACAGGGAAGCCTGGCCATGCTGCAGTCCATGGAGTCGAAGAGTCACTATGGGGTCGCAAAGAATGGGACACCACTTAGCGGCTGAACAACAACAGCACCAAGCAGAGTCCTTTATAGGATTTCCTTCAGGCCTGCTTCCTTCTGTCTGTCCTCGCTGTTTCTACTCATCCTCGTGACCCCAGCTTTCTCCTCTCTGGCATGAATGAGACAGGAGGAGAGCCTAATACTGCCCTGTCTTCTGTCTCCTGATGGAAATCATAACCCATCCCTCCACCACCATCCAGAGTCCTGAGACCCCCGCCCCTCATCTCTCTGGCTCTGGCATCCTTTTCCCCTAAATCCCTTTGGGAAATGGATGGTGGAGTTTCCTAAAGGAAACTTGTATGGGGATTCTCATCCTGAGGAAGCGAATTCATGATCTAGTGTCCCCAACTCCAGGCCTGGCACCTTCTTTCTTTTATTCCATGTTTCCTTTAAAAAAAAATTGTATTGGTTTTATTTATTTATTTGGCTGTATCGGGTCTTAGTTGCCACACACAGGATCTTCACTGCGTGGCACGGACTCTAGTTGTGGCACACAGGCTTAGTTGCTCCAAGGCATGTGGGAATCTTAGTTCCCTAACCACGGATCAAACTCAAATCCCCTGCATTGCAGGGCAGACTCTTAACTGCTGGACCACCAGGGAAGTCCTTCACATTTCTTGAGTATCTACTCTCTGCCAGGCTCTGCAGAATCAGGAGGAGGAGGAACCTGGAGGGCTGTTCTTTTGAGTCACGCCTTTCTTCCTTCGCAGTCATTACTTGCTCCTTTCATTCTATTGTTTATTCATTTATTCCTCAGCCAACTAAACAGGGACTGAGTCCATGCTGTGTTCCTGGCTCCATGTGGGGCAGTGCTGGGCATGCCCTGGTAACCGGGTCAGAACACAATTCCATCCCTCACAGAGCTCTCATGCCATCTGGCAAGGATGACCAAGAATGGTCAGGGCCGGGCTGGGAGAAGCATAGGCAGAATGGGCAGGTCTGGGGTGGAAGAGGTGCAGAGGTCTGAGGGAGCCCTGGGGTCAGACAGGGCCGGGTCCCAGTCCCAGCTCTGCCTCTCAACCTGTGAGATTCAGGGCAAGTCACTTCTTTCTCCCCATGGGGCTCACCTCGCCTGGAACCTGGCCCTGCCCTGCGTGAAAAGATGTTCTTGCGTTTTGTCTGCATTTGGCACATGAGGCTCAGAGAGGGGAACAGACTGGCCAGAGGTCACAGCTGTTTTCTCACCCTCCAGGAGACAAAGGGTTTCTCTCATCCCTGGGACAAGCTGGCTGGTGAAGGCCTGGAGGGACTGAATTCAGTTCCATTTCAGAGGCATTTCCTGTTTCCTGAGCTGAATCTGGGCAGGAGGGAGTCCATATTCTGCTTGTCTCTGGCCCTTCATGTTCCTCCATTCAGCTCTGTGCTTGAATCTCTTTGTAACTTCCTCACACTCTCCATCTCTTTGCCTCCATCTCTCTGTACGTCTATGTATCTCTGTTTCCGTCTCTCTCCCTGTTTTTCCTACTTACGTCTACATCTGTCTTTTCTGCTGCCTCTCTCTTTTTCTCAGACATTTTACTTCTGTTTCTGCCCTCTCTCTTTCTCTCTGCCTGTCTCTCTTTCTCTGTCTTTTAAAATCAATTAATTTTTGGCTGTGCCGGGTCTTCATTGCTGCTCATGGGCTTCTCTTGTTGCAGAGCAGGAGCTCTAGATAGAGGGCTCAGTAGTTTCGACGCATGGGCTTAGCTGCTCCGTGGTATGTGGGATCTTTCCGGCCCAGGGATCAAAGCTGTGTCCCCTGCATTAGCAGGCCGATTCTTAACCACTGGGCCACCAGAGAAGTCCCCTCTATGTCTCTCTTGCTTTCTTTCACTCATCAAATATGTATTGAGCACCTACTGTGTGCCAGGCCCCTTTTTTAGGTATTGGGGAATACAGGGGTGAGCAAAACAGATAAAAATTCCTGCCCTCGTGGAATGACGTCCTATGGGGGAGACACACAAGATAAATAGGGGATATATACAGTGTGTTGGATAGTGTTAAGTGCAAAGGAGAATGTTAAAGAAGAAAAGAAAGCCAGAAAGTGTTGGGCAGCGGTCAGGAGGGGTCTTGCTAAGAAAGTGACATTTAAGTACACTTTGAGGGGAAGAGCATTCCAGTCAGAGGAAACAGCCAATGCCAGCCAACGCTCTGAGCTGGGAGTTGTTTGTTCAAGGCACAGCAAAGTGGGACCCTTTCAGGCCTCTCTGCCAGGCCTCTTGGGCGCTTTGCCTGCAGTGCAGGCTGGAGGCCAGGCTGCCTGGGGCTGTGATGCCTGCTGGCTCCGGGTTGGCGGGGCCTGGGTCCAGCCTGGCCAGTTCACTTAGACCAAGGGCCTGCCTCACTTTGCCTCCCTATGGCTCCAGCCCTGTTCTATCCATGCTCTGCTTTCATCCCTCTTTCCAGCTCTGTTGCAGCCTTCTGGCTGGCTGGCTGTACCTTACTGGTGGCATCTTGCCACTTCTCTACCTGTCCCTTTCTGGGCTCTCCCTCCCAAGACTCCCTCAGCCACTTTCTTTCCCTCTGCTTCCTTGTCTATGGTGTTCTCTTCCTCTCTGTCTCTCTGGCACTACCCCTGCTTCATTTGTTTCCTTTTTCTCTATCTTTTCTTATTTTCTCTATCTCTGGGCCTCTTTCTCATTCTTTCCTGAGTCTCTGTCAATCACTCTTTCTCAAGAAATCACTCTATGTCTCTGGTCTTGTGTGTGTTTCTGTTTATCTCTCTAGGTCCTTGCATCCTTCTCTGTCTCTCTGAGTCAATCTACCTCTTCCTCCTGATCTGTCTTTCTCTCTAGGTGTCTCTTGTTCTCTAAGTTTTTGTCTCCCTCGGTATTTCCTACTCTGTAGATCTCTGTTATCTCTCTCTATGGGGCTGCGTTTGTGTCTCTCTAAGTGTCTCTCTTTCTTTCTTTCCAGATATCTACCTGTCTCTGTCCCTCTCTCCCTCCCCTCTGTCCTCTCTAGCTGTCTCTGGCTTTGCCCCCACTGACGTTTCTTTGCCTTTCCTCACATCCCCACTTTGCTCTCTCCTCTTCCTCGCTCGTACATATGCCCCAAGTTCCTAGCCCTGCCAAGTTCGATGCCCTCACAGCCCCGCTGCTAGCGCCCCCAAACTCAGGCTTCCCCCAACTCTTATCTCCTCATCCCCAGGAGCCAAGAAAATCAACTACGGGCCCAGCAATGGATGCAGAAGCTACACGACCAGCTTGAGCTGCAGCATTTCCTCCGAGACTGCCACGAGGTAGGAACTCTAGCTGAACTCCAGCTGTGCTGGGCACGGGGACTTCTTCGCTAGGGAGGGAAGTGCTCCAGGGCAGAGGCGCGGTGGGGGCAGGGACGCCCCGTCTAAGTGGGTCGCGGAGCGATGTTCACCTGGCACCGGCAGGAGGCGTGCGCATCCTGGCCTCAGTGCGCATGCTCCTCAGCTCCCTCCGCCCACGCGGGCGCGGCGAGGGGGGGGCGTGGTGGTGGAGGGAGGGGCCTTGGGCGCCCCTGGCAACGACGCGCGTCCGCGCCTAAGGGTCCCGCGGGGACGCGCGCTGATCTCACCTTTCTTGCAGGAGATTCGTGAGAAGTGCTTTGCTGGGGAGGGGGACCAGAGACAAGGAGAGGGGTATGCGGGGAGGCGCGGGTGGACCAGAAATCCAGAGCGCAGCTTCGGTCAGAGATGGTCCAGGACCAAGACTTCACCCCTTTAAAGCGTCCAGGAATCAAACTCTGCCCCTTTGGAGATGATCTGCACACCCGTTAGGATCTCCCCAAAACAGAGGTGGTCTAGATCCCCTTCTTCATTAGAGACGACTCAGGAGATAATGTTGCCTTTCTCTCCTTCCCTCGAATTCCATAGAAACTATGCTGGACTCTGACCCCATAAGAGATGGCCCCATGAGAGATGGCCGAGTAAACATTTTCCTAATCCCAAACAGAAATGATCCTGGCCTCACCTATCTACCTGACCCGGGATAATTAGCAACCCCTCCACGAAGACACAGAACAAGTTTCCTGCAACCAAAGATGGTTCAGAAACCAGGTCCCAGTCCCCCCAGTTAAAGATGATTTGATTCCCCCATGGTGAACCCCCGTGGAACTCCCCGCTCCCACCCCCCATAAAATGGTTAAGGGCTTCCATCCTCTCCTCCCAACTCAAGTTCATTAGAGATGGGTCTGGGACTCGAACCCACTAGAGACAGGTTCAGGAACCCCCTGTCCCTGCCTTTTTCCCACAGGCAGATTCTTCTGGACTGAAGAGTCCAGGCCCCCTCCCACATTTTCCACTCCTGTATAGCTGAGGTAGCCAGGAATCTGAGCCCCTTCCCATCAGAGATGATTCAGAAGCCCACCCCACCTCACCCCCCTCACATCGCTGGGGTAGGCCAGGCTTCAGCCTAGCCCCCAGAACCTCTCCGCAGCTATTTGGTCCTGGAGTCCCTTCCCCCTCTCGTTAGATTGTTCTGGACCAAGCCCAATCATCTGAGATGGCGCAGAACCCCCGCCCCCCACCCCACACTTTAGGGAGGGTGATGATTTCTTCTCCACCCGCATCTGGGGCCCGGCAGGGAGGCGGGCACCGAGGCAGGCAGGGGGCGCGCGCGGGCGGGCGCGCTGCCGCGGCGCGGGGGCGGGAGAGGGGGCGCGCGTCCGCCGGAGACTCAGCCGTCACCACAGCTGCCGCCGCCGTCGCAGTGGAGGGGCGAGAATCCGCCCGCCCGCCGCAGGGACGCCCCATCAACGCCTCCGCCACTTCAGGTCTCGGGGGCGCCCAGGGGTGGGGGCTGATGCGCGCCCCCGCTGAGGCGGGCGGAGGGGAGGGGGCTTGGGCGCGTGCCCGCCCGCCCGCCGCGGGAGGGAGCGAGGGGCGTCGGCGGCGCGGGGGTGGGTCGGCTGGGCTCTGGGACCCCAGCCCCGGGGAGGGGCCCAGATGCCGGGAGCTGTCCGCGGTGCTGCTGCGGGTGGGACTGAGGGGACGGGTCCCAAGGGATAGTATCGGAGACAGGGGACTTCTAAGGCTACTCCTGGGGTAGTGTGGGTTTGCCCTGGGGATTAAGGGGGTCCCAACCTCTCTAGGGGCCTCTTCTCTGGGTAGTGGGGCATCTGAGATTTGCGCTGAGGTTGGGGGACTCTCAACCTTTGAAGGGATTCTTCCCTGGTTCTTGCGGAGTCTGAATTAGCCTTAGATGATGGGGGCGAGTCACTTTTGCCGGGATCTGCCTTGGGCAGTGAGGGTCTTGGACTTGCTCTGGGTTTGGAGTGCTCCGACTTTGGGGGCTTTCCCCCCAGGTTATTTGGGACTCTGGCTTTGCCTTCAGTGATGGGGGGTTAGTCACTTTTGGGGGGCTTTACTTTGATGACGGAGTACCTCTCCTTCAGGGTCTTTGCTTTCCCTGTGAGCTGACTGCCATTGGCAAACTCTTCCCTGCTTATGTCGGGAATCTGTGAATAGCGTTGGAGGATTCAGCATTTGACTTGGCTTGTGTGTGTGTGTGTGTGTGTGTGTGTGTGCGCGCGCGTGCGCGTGTGTGTGTGTGTGTGTGTGTGTATGTGTATGTATGAAGGAGTCTGAAACTGTCCTGGACCCCTGGGGAGCACATGCCCAGGGGACAGAGTGGTGTTTGGCCGACTGGGAATTTGTCCTTGGCTATGACTGCAAGCTAGAGTCCATGGGTTGTTTTTTTCTTTTTTTCCAAGAGGGAGGAGGAGGATCTTGTGACTGAGGGGGGAGGAGAAAGGGGAGGAGCAAACTGTCCAGGTGCCAGGTTTGGTCATGAGTGGGGAGGTTCCTGCTTGAGGGACAAGTCTTATTGGAAGGGAAGGGTGGCTCAGAAAGCAGCCTTGTGATTGGTCCTGCTGAGGGTAGTGAGAAGGGCCCACTCCTGTTGCTTGCGTTTGGATGACTGATTTTGTTGGGGACTGGGGGCACTAGAACTGGCTTTGGTTTGGGATGGGGGTTGGCTACAGAAGTTCTCTCTGGTCCGTGTTGGAGAGTCTGATCCTAGATTTGGAATATCTCCTTTGGGGCAGACTCATTTCGGGAGCCAGAAGGTAGCCCTGATGCTTGCATTTGGGGGGTTGGCTTTGGTTGGGGGCTAGAACTCATCATGGTCTTGGGAAACTGTAGTCTTGGCCCGAATCCTCAAGGCTGGATCTGGGGAGTCCTGTGGGCTCATTAGTGAGGCTGGATCAGGGTTGCAGGGCACAGCTCTACTCCAGATGGGAGGGATGGTTTGGAGGGAACTAGACTTGGCACTGGGGCTGCCCAGGTGGTGCTACTGGTAAAGAATCCGCCTGCCAGTGCAGGAGATGCAAGAGACGCAGGTTCCATCTCTGGATTGGGAAGATCCCCTGGAGCAGGAAGTGGCAACTCCAGTATTTTCGCCTGGGAAATCCCATGGGCAGAGGAACCTGGCGGGCTACAGTCTGTGGGGGCCATAAAGAGTCAGACACAACTGAACACAAGCACGCAGACTTGGCACTAGTTGGAAGTTTTTTTAGGGGTTCATCTAGCCATATCGGGAGTCTGGGTTTAGATATGGGGCCTTCACTTGATACCTTTGGGAATGATTTGGATATCTTGAATTGGTCCTTATTAGAGGTAGTGAGAGGAATCAAAGGATCTAAGTATTTCTGGGGGTGGGGTGCAAGGATGAATTGGGAATGAACTGAATTAGGTTGGAGGGCTTGTTTGGAGGTTTGATTTGGCTATGGGTAGGAAGACTGGTCCAGGAACCCTGCCTTGGAGCTTAGGGCTTATGGGGAGTTGAGAAGGGCTGTCCTGAGGACAGGGGCTAAGAGATGAGGCATTCTGGAGAGCCTTTCATCCATCCTCTACTTCCTAGAAGAGGGCTTAAGCTGTCCTCACCACCGCCTCCCCACCCATGAAGGCCTTACTTGCAAAGGTTCTTCCATCCCACCGTTTTCTCCCTCCCCAGTCCTGGAAGCCTAGGCCCCAAACTGGGGACATCATGGAGGGGATGGGGGGCTATGCTAGGTTGTGGAGAATTGGCTGAGCCCCTCCCCCTGTCCCGCACAGCTGGATGGCTGGATCCATGAGAAGATGCTGATGGCGCGGGACGGCACACGGGAGGACGGCCACAAGCTGCATAAGAGATGGCTCCGGCACCAGGCATTCATGGCCGAGCTGGCTCAGAATAAGGAGTGGCTGGAGAAGATTGAGAGGGTGAGGATGCAGAAAGCCTCTCTGCCCCCACCCAGGGTCAGGGGCCTCCAGGGAACTCACGTCTCATCTCCTTCACACTCCACTGCCAGCCTGCATTTCTCATACCTGTGAACTGCTTCAGATCATTTCCATGCCCATTCCTAGCTCTGTGGCCTTGAGTAATTCATGTAACCTCTTTGAGCCTTAGTTCCCCCGTCTGTAAAATGGCCAGCATCTCTTATGAATGACTGTTAAATATTTCACCCCTTCCTATAATCTCTTCTCCAGGCTTCCTTCCACACCATTTGGAGCATTTGCAATAAGACGTCAGGTAGTCGGGGTGAGGCAGCCCCAGGAAGCTAGGGTTAAAGTGAACATTGGACTTCCAGGGACAACCCAGGGTTCTCATTCTGTCTATGCCTGTTACCAGCTCTGGGGCCTTGAGGGAATTGTGTTAACATCTTTGAGCCTCAGTTTGCTCTGCTGTATTTTAATTTTTTATTATTTTTTACTTTTAATTTTTTACTGAAGTATGATTGATTTACAGTAGTGTCTTAGTTTCTGGTATACAGCAAGGTGATTCAGTTATGTGTATGTATATACATTATAGATGTATATATATTTTTTCTTATAGTTTATTGTGGGATATTGAATATAGTACCCTGTTCTCTCCAATAGACCTTGCTCTATTTTATTTTTTTAATTTTATTTTTTTTAACACCAAAAACATTTTGTATTGGGGTGTAGCCAATTAACAATATTGTGATAGTTTCAGATGAACAGTGAAGGGGCTCAGCCATATATATTATGCTCTACTTTAAAATTAAGGAAATAATAACTGTAACTACTTCCCTGGGCTCTTGTATACGTAAAGTACTTAACACAAGGCCAGGCACCTAAGAGCTGTCATTGCTATGGTGTTACCTTTTTTTTTTTTTTTTGGTGTTACTATTTTTAATATGTAATATGATATATGTGGCTCTAGGCCAACATATATGAGAGCTTGACTTCAGTCTTGGGGGGACCCAGGAAGATTTTTGCTGTAAACATCAACCCCCAAAACTGCCCCTAGACCTGCAGCCCTGTATCCCCCCACCGTTCTAACTCAAACACCCAGGTGGGTCTTAAACCCTTAAATGGTCACTGGTGCCCCATAAATGGTGGCACGAGGCAAAGCCACGCTCCTTGACTTTCAATTTAACAGAGGTTTGTTCTCTCTGCCTCTCTCCCCCTCTCTTTCTTCCTTCTGCCTCTCTCTGTCTTGTGGTCCTCTTGCCATGTTTGTAACTTGGTACATATCTCTGTGTCCATCACTTTATTTTCTCCCTGTCTCCTTCCCATGCCTCTGTGTCTCTGTCTGTCTCCTCCCCACACCTCTGTCTGTCTGTCCGTCTCTCTTCATATACGCCTGGTGCTTTCTCTGCATCGACCCCCGTGTCTTTGTCTCTCTGTGTGCCCTCAACTCCTTGCTTCCGTCTCTCTCTCCGTATCTCTCGCTGTGATCTGCTGCCCTCGTATTTCTCTGTCCCTCCCCACCATCCACTCCCTCGCTCTGATTTCCTACCTCCCATCGTCTGGGGCAGGAGGGCCAGCAACTGATGCAGGAGAAACCAGAGCTGGCGGCCTCGGTGCGGAAGAAGCTGGGCGAGATCCGGCAGTGCTGGGCGGAGCTGGAGAGCACCACCCAGGCCAAGGCGAGGCAGCTCTTTGAGGCCAGCAAGGCCGACCAGCTGGTGCAGAGCTTCGCGGAGCTGGACAAGAAGCTCCTTCACATGGAAAGCCAGCTGCAAGACGTGGACCCTGGTGGGGACCTGGCCACTGTCAACAGCCAGCTGAAGAAGCTGCAGGTATGGCCTGGCGGATGCGGATGGGGGCTTTCTAAACACGGTAGGGCCCCAGTCAGAGTCAGATCCCACTGGAGGTATTTCAGACAGAGGCTAAGATAGGGGTTATGTGTTAGAAGGGCTGGAAGCAGAAAGGGAACATGAGGCAGTCCAGCTAGTTAGTTACGGGAAGCAGCCGCCACCCCTAGGGAAGGAGAGGAAAGGGAGAGGAAAGATTTAGAGCCAAGAAGGTGGATTACAGGCACACCTGAGGGTTTCTCAGAACCCTGACATCTGTTTCCCTGGATAGAGAAACCAAGGCCCGGGGTAGGGGGATGGCTTTACACAGAATAATAACAGCACTCATGGGACTTGCCTGGCGGTCCAGTGGTCACAGCTCCGTGCTCCCAGTGCAGAGGGCATGGGTTTGATTCCTGGTCATGGAACTAAGATCCTTCATGCCATGCCATGTGGCAAACGAACAACAACAAGAACAAACGGCGTTCATGGAGCACTTCCCCTTACTGAGGAAGCCTTCTTGCTGAATTCTCACTGACTCCCGCCAACAATCCTGAAAGATCGGTACTATTGTTATCTCCAATTGGACCAGCAAGGAAACAGACACAGAAGGTAGAGCGCCTGGCCCAGGGACACACAGCCAGTCAGCGTCTCCATCGCAAAGCAGGGGCTCTTAGAAGACAGACCACGTCTGCTTTATCTCTGCTTCTAGCCTGGCAGCCAGTAGATGTTCATTATCTGACTGATGTGCTGACTGAAGGTGCGAATATAGGTGTTGAGTCCGTCTCACCTCCCAAGGTGTGACAACTCCTGCCCGTACATCTTAGGAACAATGCCGGAGGCTCTGGGGGGTGAACTTACGGCCCAGGGTAGCAAGTGGCTGAGCCTGGATTCAAATCCAGGTCCCTCAACTCTTCACTGCTCCTGCATAATTATGCTTCTAGAGTGCTTGACGTGGTGTCTGGCAAAAAAAAGTCAACTGATAATAAAAGCCCATGACACTGGTTAGTATTTATTCAGTTATCTATGCAGCAAATCTTTATGGAGCACTTATGTCAGCACGCCAGGCACTTTTCTAGAATACAGCAGTAAGCAAAACATGAAAAATCGCAGCCCCCGTGGGGCTCCCATTCTGGTGGAGAGATGGGCAAAGGAGCAAAGAGAAACACAGACCTGCATGAGATGCCAGGGTCGTTATCGGTTTCTCCACCCCAGTGGTTCTCCATTGCCTTGTCTCCAGGATCCTTTTACCTCTTAAAAATCCCTGAGAATCCCAAAGAACTGGTTTGTGTGGGTTATGTCTGCTGATGTTTACTATATTAAAAATTAAAACTGAGACATATTTTTAAAATATATTTTTATTTATTTGGCTGTACAGGTGTTAGTTGCAGCACGCAGCATCTTTAGTTGTGGCATGCAGGCTCTTAGTTGCAACATATGGGATCTAGTTCCCTGAACAGGGATCGAACCTGGGCCCCCTGCACTGGGAGCACAGAATCTTAGCTACTGGACCACCAGTGAAAGTGAAAGCCGCTCAGTCATGTCCGACTCTCTGTGACCCCTAGCAGGACTGTAGCCCACTAGGCTCCTCTGTCCATGGAATTCTTCAGGCCAGAATACTGGAGTCGGTAACTCTTTCCTTCTCCAAGAGATCTTCCTGACCCAGGAATCAAGTCAGGGTCTCCTGCATTGGAGGCAGGTTCTTTACCAGCTGAGCTAAGTCCCTAAAACTGAGACATATTTAAATGATCGGTTTGTTTTAAAACAACAGTAAGGAATCAGTCAATCACATGTTATCCCCAAAGCATTCTTTTTCGAAGAATAGCTATAATTTCCAAAACAATGGAGGCAGAAGGTTGTCTTCATTCTCAGTGTTTCATGCCTGGCTTAAAAGAGCACTGGAGGGACTTCTCTGGCCGTCCAGTGGCTCTATGCTTCCACTGCAGGGGGCATGGGTTTGATCCCTGGGTGGAGAACTGAGATCTTGCATGCCATGAAAAAGGCACTGGATTCTCACTGCTTCTGCATTCCATCTCTTCCAATAACACAGGTCCTACGGTCCTTGCAGAACCCCGCTGTGCACCTGGGAGAGAATGAGAGTGAGGAAGGCAAATAACACCTTAATATTTTTTTTAAAATGATAGTTGTAACCTAGGGACTTCCCTGGTGGGCCAGTGGCTAAGACGTCATGCTCCCAATGTAGGGGGCCCGGATTCCATCCCTGGTCAGGGAACTAGATCCCACATGCTGCAACTAAGAGTTTGCATGCCACAATTAGAGATTCTGCATGCCGTAATGAAGACTGAAGATCACACGTGCCGCGACTAAGACTTGGCACAGCCAAATAAACAAATAAATATTTTTTAAAAATAGTTGAAACCTTGCAGACGCCTTGAAAATATCTTGGGAATCCCCAAGAGTCCCCAGACCACACTTTGAGAACCACCGATCTGTGCTCTGTGCCCGCCACAGATAACCCAGCCCTCCTCTCCAGCAGGCCTACCAGGAGGGGCCCTGCTCATAGTCACTGGACATGGGAGGAGCCCACAGCACAGACAGGGTCTGTGACTCTCCTGAAGCCACACAGCCACACCGTGGCCATTCAGGGCCACGTTTAGTTCCCAATCGCCTTCCTCCCTGATACTCCCAGGACACAGTGGGGGAAGGTGACCCCCTCACTGGTCTCTGAAAAATCCATCACTGTCTGAGGTCCACACTGCGTTGGCTGGGCAGGCAGTGGGCAGGTGGCGATGGCCTGGCCCCAGGTCTGCTCTGAGGGATCGCCCAGAGTACTGGCAGAGACAAGTGGTGGCCTGGATGGTCAGACAGAAGAGAGAGCAAGATGAAATCTTGGGCAGGGGAGGCAGATAGACCTGGGTTCAAATCCCAGCCAGGGCCTAAGTGTAGTCCTGCTCTGAGCTTCTGTCATCCCATCCCTGCCTCAACACAGGCCCTCTAGGGCCCCAAGTGAAAGTCGTGCACCAGGGTGTGGTGAGTTCCCAACAGATGGGGATCTGTGACTGTCAGGGTCCCAACCGAAAACAGAAGATATCCTCCACTGAGGACAGTTTGAAGAGGGCTTATTGAGAGTATTGTCCAAGGTGTGAGCAGGCGATGGGGAAGCCTTGAGGCCAGCAGCAGGGAACCTTCACTTCCGGGGGGGAGGGTGAGGGGCGGCATGGAGTCTCCAGACAAGAGCAGGAACCCTTAGTCAAGAATGGCTACAGGGGCTTTCCAGGTGACCCAGGTTCGATCCCTGATCTGGGAAGATTCCATGTGCCGAGGAGCAACTCAGCCTATGTGCCACAACTGTTGAGCCTGTGCTCTGGAGCCCGGGAGCCCGTGCCCCCAACTAGAGACTAACCCCTGCTCACCACAACTATAGAAAAGCCCATGTAGCAATGAAAACCTGGCACAGTCAAAAATAAAAATCAATAAATAAAATTATACACATATGTGCATATATATATTTCTAAGAATGACTACAAAAAAGAAAATCAAAAACACACACAAAATGGCTGCTACTGCAGGGAGGAGCTGGGAAATAATACATCTACCCCCCTTAGTTTTGAAATTAATTTTTTTTTGGCCATGCTTCAGGGCATGTCAGATCTTAGTTCCCCGACCAGGGATCGAACCCTCGCCCCTTGCAGTGGAAGCACAGAATCTTAACCTCTACTGATTTTGAAATTCTTAACATTTGAATCAAAGGACCTGCATTTTAATTTTGCACTGGGCCCTGCAAATTATGTATCTGGTCCTAAGCCCAGCCCAGCTGGAAGCCAGAAGGCAGGGGAACCAATTGCTGTGGTCCTTACAGGGCACTTCACCCACCCAGGGCACAGAGCAGGATGGAGAAGCTTAGACTGTGGTCAGGAGGGGCAAACCAAGACCTCCAGCTCAGTAACAACTACAGCTAGGATTATTCATTGTCTTACAATGTTGGCTAACTCTTTCCTGGCAGCTTACTGCAGTGAATAAAAGCAGACTCGACTCTCAATGGTATGGGTTTGAATCAGAGCTCTGCCACTTACTAGGTGTGTGATGTTAGATGCATGGCTTTCCCTCTGGTCTGAGCCTCTGGTGCCTCTTCTGTCCAACGAAGAGGACCCTAATACTAAGCCACTCAGTGGCAACAGGGCTACGAGAGACAGTACATGCCAAGGTCGAGGCCGTGTATGCTGGAGTCTGGCTGCCTGGGGTCAATCCCAGCTCTGTGATTTATTAAGTGCATCATCTGGAATTATTTCTCTTTTTGTGCATCAGTTTCTTCTTCAGTAAAATGGACATAATAATATTAGCGACTTCATGTGAACAATGTAAAGATTAAAAAATGATGCATAATGTAGTTTCAGAATTGCTGACCCAGCAAATCTAAGAGACAGTACTTGTATACAGGTTTTAAATTTTTAATTGTCTTCAACCAAAGAGTACATCATCACTCTACTGTGTTAGAAAGTTGGGTTATTTCTCTGTCTTCCATAGATGATGTTGACTATGTGAAATAGTTGTTTCATTTGTTTCTGATTATAGTCCATTTTGGCATTTCCCCCCTCCCCCATCATGTAGCTTTTAAAAAATGTATTTGACAGGGGTCAGGCGGGGGTTACTTCCTGGTGGTCCAGTAGCTAGGATTCCAGGCTTTCATTGCCGAGGGCCTGGGTTCAATCCCTGGTCGGGGAACTAAGACCTCACAAGCCGGGCAGTGCATCCAAAAAAGAAAATTCAGTTAGAAAAATAATGTCTTTGGATGGGGACGTACTATATGAAACATTAATATAGTGTGAGAAGTCAGAGGCATTTGCAGTTCACCCGGTTGTGACAGATAGCTTGCCTAAGTCCTGATGCCGTTTGATGCATTAAATGAGAGCTCCTTTTTCCAGCCATACTTGCCAGCACTTGGTGTTGTCAGATGTTCTGATTTTTCCCCAGTCTGGGGGATGGGAAGCATTTCTCACTGTGGGATTTGCGTTTGCAATTAGAGGGGGGAACTGGCGACCTTGACTCCACCCCTGTCTCCCTTTCTGGCCATTTAGGTTTCAGAGGGAGGGTTTGGGGCCCTCTGCCCAGGACAGGTGAGGACTTGGCTCGACCCTCCACAGGGTGGTGGGTTCACAGGGCGGCGGGTTCAGCCCCCCACACCCTGGAGAGCATGATATGGGGTTCCCATTGTTTAAGGGAGAGACTGAGACCTGGCGGGGATGAGGGCCCGGCTGGGGGGGGGGGGCGGTCACATGGCGATGAGCAGGATCCAGCGCAGGACTCCTGGGCCCTTTCTTCAGCAGAGGGCGCCCGAGGCGGGGAGTGACTCAGTGGGCCGAGGCCTCCAGACGGAGTCCAGCTGGGCCTCAGGAGCTGCCCCTGGGGGAGGGAACTCCCGAGGCCCCCGCTGACCCCTGGGGCCTGCCTGAGATCCCAGACACTGGGCTTGTGCAGCAGAGAGGGGGCGGTCCAATGGGGCACATTTCCCGGCTGCCCCACCCCTCAGGGCACCCGACCCAGGCTGGCTGGGGGAGGTGGGGCCCCGGGTCTGAGGGGTGTGGATCCGTGAGTTCCCCATCTCCCCTCTCTGCCTCGCTCTGGGCCTGAATCCCAGTCCTGCTCCCCCAGTTCCTCTGTGTCTCTGTTTCTCTTAGTTTTTCCCTCTCTCATCTGTCTCTCTCACCTGTCTTTCTCAGTTTCTCCATCTTGCTCTCTCTCTCTTCACTTCCTTTCTCCCTCTCTGCCCCTCTCCCTTGACCGCTCCTCATCCCTGCGTCCTCCTCGCCTCCTTCCCCTTGTCCCTCCATCCCAGCCTCTGCAGCAGCCTTTCTGGAACCCCAGCTCCCAGGTCAAGGCCACATGGCACCCTCCCCCCAGTCCTCCTTTGGGGCCTCCTCCAACTGTCCTTCCCAACTGAGGGGCCATATGTTGGAGTCCCAAACCCCTGCTTTCCCAGTCCCCAGGGGCCAGGCCAGCTGGTCTGGCTCAGCCTCGGGCTCTTCCAGGAGGGAAGGGGGGAGCTGGTCTCCTGCCATCTCAGGGGGACCCGACAGGGCAAAAGGCACTGGAGGCTTTGCAGCTGCTGGGCTGAGTCCCCAGAGACTCCTTACCCACCCCACCCTGAGCCAGAAAACACTCTGGCCAAGGAAACACCCTCTTTAACCGAGAGGGATAGAGTGGGGAGGGAGGTGGGAGGGGGGTTTAGGATGGGGGGCACAGACATATGTATACCTGTGGCTAATTCATGTTGATGTCTGGCAAAAAAAATCACAATATTGTAAAGTAATTATCCTCCAATTAATTGAAAAAAGAAAGAAAACACCCTCTTTGCCCCTTTTCAGTCTTTGTCCCCCATTTCTTCATCTAGCTCAGCATGGCCCAGAGTCGGGAGCCACACCATCCAGGGTTTGAACCCCCATTCTACTACTGTCTACTGTGTGACTGAGGGTGACTAACACCACCTTTCTGGACCTCATCATCCCGGATTGCAGAGAAGCAGAGTGGCCCAGGGCTACGAGGGTTTTGTGGTCACATGATCCTGGCTTCAAACTCTGGTCCTGGCAGTTTTTACTCTAGACCAGGCACTAATCTTCTCTGAGCCTCAGTTTCCCCATTTGGAGTATGGGAAGGCGGCAGGCAGGGCTTCCCTGATAGCTCTGTTGGTAAAGAATCCGCCTGCAATGCAGGAGATTTGGGTTCGATTCCTGGGTTGGAAAGATCCATTGGAGAAGGGATAGGCTACCCACTCCAGTATTCTTGGGCTTCCCTTGTGGCTTAGCTGGTAAAGAATCTGCCTGCAATGCGGGAAACCTGGGTTCGATCCCTGGGTTGAGAAGATCCCCTGGAGAAGGGAAAGACTACCCACTCCAGTATTCTGGCCTGGAGAATCCCATGGACTGTGTAGTCCATGTGGTCACAAAGAGTTAGACGTGACTGTCACTTTCACTTTCAAGGCAGCAGGCGGGTCTGAGTAGGAATCAGGCTGATATAGGGGATCTGGGTTTGCATGTCACCAGGTGGCAAAGCACCTGAGGTTCTTTTGGAAATAGGTGCCTCTGTGTTTTGTTGATTTGGTTTGGTTTTTGCCTTGAATTTGAATGTCTTTTTAAAAATGAGATATGATTCCATACCACAAAATATACTTTTTTAAAGTGTATAGTTCAGTGGTTTTTAGTGTATTTGCAAAGTCGAGCAACTCTCACCACTAATTCCTGCACAGTTTCATCACCCTGAAGAGAAACCCTGCGGGGCTTCCCAAGTGGCTCATTGGTATAAATCTGCCTGCCAGTGCAGGAGACGTAAAAGATGCGGGATGGATCCTTGGGTTAGGAAGATCCCCTGGAGGAGGAAATGGTGACCCACTCCAGTATTCTTGCTTGGGAAATCCCAGGGACAGAGGAGCCTGGTGAGCTACAGGCCATGGGGTCACAAAAGAGTTGGACATGACCAAGCGATTGAGCACGCAAAGAGAAACCCCATACTTAGTCACTCTCTGTACTAGTCTGCTTTCTGTCTCTACAGATTTGCCCATTTTAGACATTTCATATAAATGGAATCATACAATATATGGCTCTCTTTGTTTCCTGGCTTCTTTCACTTAAAGTTTTCAAGAGTCATCCATGTCGTTCCTTTGGTTTTAACATTTCAAGCTGGTTTAATTTTTTTTTTTAATGTTAACCTTTAATACCAAGAGAAGCAGAAGAACATGGCGACCAATCCAACAAGCAAAAGCAACACATGTTTATGGAGATTTACTCTGTGCCAGGCATGGAGCCAGGAGCTGGGCTCCAGTTGTGAGCAATATGAACATCCCCATCTTCCCTGACCTCATGGGCTGTTGTGAGGATTAACTTAATTCATTCTTGTCAAGTGCTGAGAGCAAACATGGGTGTGTTACCCATTATTGCTGTTATGGTAAGAAGTTCAGACAGAAGGGTATGATGTGAAAAGTAAAAAACCTTTCTCCTCCACATGCAAGTCCCACTCCCCAGGGGTGTAAGTGCTCTCAACTGTTTCTTCTCTATTCTTCTAGAAATATTCTATGCATACTCCCACATGTACACATGACATACAGACCACAGTGAAGCTTGCCTTTTCCCTTGGCCGAACACCCTAGGCATCCCTCCTTGTAGGACATACCCTGTCCTTTTAAACTGTTGCGTGATATTCCAGGGGATAGTTTGACAGTGTCATTGACCAGTCTTCTGTTGCGAAACCTTTAAGGCCGTTTTTGAACTTCTGCTAGTATAAATAATGTCACAACAGACATCCCCGTCTGTGTGTATTTAAGCCTGTGTACAAATATTTGAGAAATAATCCTCAGGACTTCCCTGGTGGTCCAGTGGCTAAGACTCCATGCTCCCAATGCAGGGTGCCTGGGTTGAGTCCCTGCTAAGGGAGCTAGATCCTGCATGCCACAACTAAAGATCCTACATGCCGAAAAGTAAAGCTCTGTCATGCTGCAAGTAAGACATGGCACAGCCAGACAAAGGTATTTATGTTTACCACTGAACCACCTGGGCAGCCCCCCTTCAGTGTTTAGGAAAATGCAAATAAAATAACTACAAAACAGTATCTCTCACTTCTCAGATTAGTGGAGATAAAAGGTTTGCAAATGCCTAATGATGGTGGCCATGTGAGGAGATGGATGGTTTTATATATACATATTTATATTATATATGTATATAATATATAGAGAATATGTATCCTTTTCTTATATATGTATATGTATGTGTATATTATAAGAAATATATATTAGAAAAGAATTATCAAAGTAAAATTTTGGTACCAGAAGATTTATGCATTAAACTTTCCCCCTCATTTCTTTGTTTCTTTCCCTTTTTTTGGCCATGCAGCTTACGAAATCTTAGTTCCCCAACCTGTGCCCTCTATAGTGAAAATGAAGAGTCCTAACCATTGGACCTCCAGAGAATTCTCTAAACTTTTTGACAAATATTACCAAATATCCTCCTGAAAAGGCAGTGGACACACTTGCAGAATGACAGCCATCCATCTCCCCACATGGCCACCTTCATCAGCTGTTAGCAAGTCTTTTACCTCTGCTAACCTGAGAAGTGAAAGATAATTGGTTTGTGCTATGTTAATTTGCATTTTCCTAAACATTGAAGAGGGGACTTCCTAGGTGGCCCAGTGGTAAAGGATCCTCCTGCCAGTGCAGGAGACACAAGTTCAATTCCTGGGTTGGGAAGATCCTCTGGAGAAGGAAATGGCAACCCACTCCAGTATTCTTGCCTGGAAAATTCCATGGACAGAGGAGCCTGGTGGGCTACAGTCCTTGGGGTGGCAAAGAGTCAGACACGACTGAGCAACTAAACGACAAGATGACGCTGAAGGAGACCGAATACCTTTTCTCGTGTTTAATGACCAGGTACTTCTGTATCCTTTGCCCATGTTTGCAAGAAAGGTTACATATTAAATAGGTGTTTGAAATACTTGGCATTTTTCTAGAAGTAGAAACATGGCCGTCCCTGGAATAATTCCATCTCAGGCTACATGGCCACTTGCTGCAGAGGGATGAAGGGGTTTTCATTTCATGGGGAACTGGAACTTATAACCTTAAAATTTCAGACTATATTCAAAAGTTTCCTCAATTCTAATGTATTTTTATTTTCTACATATCACTACAATGATTTTGTTAATAAAAAAGTTTTGGGGAATGACTATTTCATTTTTCTTTGATTTCTGCCACTTGTGTGTCTTTAAAAAATGTCCATTGGATATGACTTTGATTTGTCATAAGGTTTGATTTTTTACCCATTTTTCTGACTCCTACAGATTGTGAACTGTATCAGCTGGGACTCCTTAAGGTGCGGTTCCTAGGACTTAGGCTAAAAGGAGCTGAAAGTTGTTGGCTCATATAGCTGGAAGAACCAGGGGTAGGGGCCTGGGGTAGGAGCTTGGGGCATGGCTGGATCAGTCCCACAAATTCTGTCCTTTGGAGTTTCTCTTTGTTTCTGCATCCTGCTTTCCTCTGTGTTGGTCTCATCATTGGGGAACCTGTTCTCTCTTGGTGGCAAAATTGTCCCTATTATCTCAGGCCTGTGTTCTTCCAGCTTTAGAAACAGGTTGAGGAGGAGACCACCTCTTTTCAGCTCACAGGCTTTTCCAGAAAAAGTATGAAGAGTTTTCATTGAAAAAAAAAAAAAGAGTTTTCATTGGCTGATCTTAGGTCACATGGCATCTCCTACCCAATCCTTGTGGCCAGGGTGATTCAGTGTTCTTATTGGCCAAGCCTGAGTCACATGGCCTTTCTTGGACTGATGGCTTTCATCATCCCCTCAGGAAGCTGAAAGAGTTTTCATCCACCCAGCTTAGGTAATAAGGCCGTCCTTGATCAGTCCTCGTGGCCACAGTGGTTTCAGTATTTTGATTGGCCAGGTTGTGGCCCCCTTAGGCCCTCTAGGTTTTAGTAGAAGGCTGGTCAAGAAGCTCTCTGGTGGCTCAGCGGTAAAGAATCTGCCTACCAATGCCAGAGACATAAGAGATGCAGGTTTGATCCCTGGATAGGGAAGATCCCCTGGAGAAGGAAATGGCAACCCATTCCAGTATTCTTGCCTGGAAAATTCCATGGACAGAGAAGCCTGGAGGGCTACAGTCCTCGGGGTCACAAAGAGTTGGACTGGACTTAGCTACTACACAACAACAAGAAGTTGAGGATCTGAGAGTGGGATTTGAGATGCTAGGAAAGAAAGGACCAGTCTGGGGCAGGCAAAAGCAACAACTCCGCACTACAGAACCTTGCAACAAAAGTCTTGACTTTGTTCTTAAGATTCCAGCTTTGGGTTGCAGTCTTTTGCTTTAATCTGTTACCACTTAATTTCATTCCTGTTATTTTGTTTTCTATATTTCCCCCATCTGTTTAGAATCACACAAGTAATACATAAATATATTCTTTTGTTAAAAGCTACTGCTATCTTAGAAATATTCAGTAAAACATAAAGTCTCCCTTCAACATGCCTCCTGATCCCACAATCCAGAGAGAACCTCAATTATTATTTGGTATGCATCCTTCTAGACCTCTCTTTATGTGTTAATAGAGGTACCTATATGGATTACTAATGGTTTTATTTTTTTCATGCTTCAATTCTTTTTTAATTAATTAATTTATTGGCTGCACTGGATCTTCATTACTATGAGCGGGGGGGCTATTCTCTAGTTGTGGTGCATGGGCTTCTCATTCTGTTATTGCAGAGCATGGGTTCTAAGGGGCTCCGGCTTCAGTAGTTGCAGCACATGGCTCAGCAGTTGTGACGCATGGGCTTAATTGCCCCCAGCATGTGGAATCAAACCATGTCCCCTGCATTGGCAGGCAGATTCTTAACCACTGGACCACCAGGGAAGTCCTAATTGAGATTCTTGAATAAATAAATATAATGATTCAGACATCAAAAACTGTATAAAAAATCTTATGTGAAAAGTCTCGCCTTCATCCCTGTCCCCATTCACTAAATTCTCATGCCCCCAGTAGGTAACATCTGTGATTAATTTCTTCTTTATTCCAGGGAAGTTTTATACATTTGCAATTCACCACAAATATCTATTCATAGTATTCATATAGTATTCATAAGTACAAATATCTATTCATAAGTATGTTCTAATTTTTTTTCCTCTTAACAGTAAGTCTTGAGTATTATTCCATATTGATGAGGATTTGTTTAATCATTTCACTCTTGATGGACATGGAGGTTAGTTTTTCCATTTTTTCCCATTATAAGCTCTGCTATGATGAGATCTTTGTTTTATTTATTTATTTGGCAGTGTTCAGTCTTAGTTGTGGCACATGGCATCTTTGTTACACCATGTGGGATCTTTTCTTGCGGCTCAAGGGCTCTCTAGTAGTGGCATGAGGGCTTAGTTGCACGTGGGATCTTAGTTCCCCGATCAGGGATTGAACCATGTCTGCTGCCTTGCAAGGTAGATTCTTAACCACTGGACCACCAGGGAAGTCCCCATGATGAGATCTCTGGACAAACATCTCTGCTATGATGAAAATCCTTGTACAAACATCTTTGTGCATACATGCCACTGTTTCTTTAAATACGTTCCTGGAAGTGCAAGTGCTGGGTCAAAGCATTTTGACACATACTGCATTTTGATAGTACCTGCCAAACTGCCTTCCAAAAAGGCTGTTACTAATTTACACCACCACTGACAGAGGCTGAGTGTGCTCATCTCCCTGTATCTTTGCCAACACTAGATGTTATCCATCTTTCACAATTTTGCCAGTGTGATGAATAGAAAAGAATACCTTGTTTTAATCTGTATTATCCCAATGATTAGTTAGATTGGGCATCATTTCCTGTGCTCATTTTTTCTTCTTTGTGTTGCCTGTTCACATCTGTTGCCCATTTCTCTTTCGGGCAATCTCTCTTTGCTGATGTCATTCATTTGTGCATTGGGCAAACCACAGTAGAAGGCCTATTACTTGCCAGACATGGTTCTAGGCACAGGGGAATACATAGGTGAAGAGAGACACAGCCTCTGCCCTCATGAAGCTTATAGTCTAGAAGCAGACCAAAAACAAAAGTCTCATGAGTAAAGACAGTTATCCGATGGTGTTTAAGTGCTGACGAGACAAAGGGAGCTGGATAAAAGGGAATTCTTTTACTGTTAAAGAAACTAGTTCCTTGCTCTAACACATTTTAAATGTTTTTCCAGTTTGTCATTTGCCTTCAAATCTAGAAACTTTGGTTGACACAAAACTATTCTTTGTGGCCAAGTTTATAAATCTTTCCCTTTACGGTTTATATGCTTGGAAACATTTTCTCCATCCCAAGACTGTAAAAACATTTGCCCAGATTTTCTTGGTATGCCTTATGGATTTACTTATTCTACTTAAGTCTTTAATCCATCTGGAATTGTTTTCAGCATAAAGAGTGAGGAAGGGATCCAGTGAAATTGGTCAGCAACTTGGCCCATGACCATTCATTGAATAATCCATCTCCTTGGAGATTGGAAATGGCATCTATAAACTGTATGAATTCTCCTGTGTATTTGGGTCTGCTTTTCTGTCCCTGTGGGCCATCAACCATTTAAGTCACTATATCTGTATTTATTTAAAATTATTTAAATTATTTATTTATTTGGCTTCTCCAGGTCTTAGTTGTACATGTGGGATCTTTATTTGTGGCATGCCAACTCTTGAGTTGCGGCATGTGGGATTTAGTTCCCCGACCAGGGATTGAATCCCGGCCCCCTGCATTGGGCGCTTGGTCTTAGCCACTGGACCACCAGGAAAGTCCCTGTATATATTTTTGATATTTGAAAAGATTGACTCTTTGGATAAATTACCTAACTTTTCTGGGCGTCAGTTTGCTCCTCTACAAAACAGGGATACCACCAACCTTGAAGGGTTTTTGGGAGAACTGATGGGCTGCTTTAGTCCAGGGACTCAAGCAAGCCTCATTGAAAAGGTAATAAGTAGTTGAACTGAAATCTGATTGACGGGGAAGAGCATGTCTGGCAGAGGAAATAGCAACAGCAGAGGCCCTGAGGCGGGAACTAGCTTAGTGGGTTGCAGGGATCAGAAAGGAGGACAGCGCTTCTGGAAGGAATTGAGCAAGGGGAAAGTGGAATAGTGGGCCTCGACCAGGGGGTTGGCTGTCATCATAAAGGTACTGGGGAGCCACAGCGGGATCGGGAGGGAGGCCGGGGCCTGCTGACCCTGCTCTTCTTCCTTCAGTCGATGGAGTCGCAGGTGGAGGAGTGGTACCGCGAGGTGGGGGAGTTGCAGGCGCAGACGGCAGCGCTGCCCCTGGAGCCGGCGAGCAAGGAGCTGGTGGGCGAGCGGCAGAACGCGGTGGGCGAGCGCCTGGTGCGCCTGCTCGAGCCGCTGCAGGAGCGCCGCCGCCTGCTGCTCGCCTCCAAGGAGCTGCACCAGGTGGCGCACGACCTCGAGGACGAGCTGGTGAGGATCCGCGCGGGGATCTGGGGCGGGGCCCGGATGAGAGGAGGGGCAAGCGGAGGTGGGGCGGGGCCAGCGGGCAAAGAGGGTGGAGACTGGGTGGGGGCGGGGCCGTGGCTCTGAGAAGGGTTCAAAGGTGGAGATGGCGGAGGGACCTATCCACTGATAGACTCAGTCATTAGACCCTTAAGTTTTTCATTACTCGCTCGCTTATCAACTCATTCATTCATTCACTCTCACATTTCATTAACACTTGACTCGTTGATTTATTCATAAAGTCATTGATTTATTCATCCCCTCATCCTTTATTCCTTCCATCATGCATTTATTTTTCATTTATCACTCATCCATTCAGTTCCTCATTCAGTCATTCACTAATTTGCTCATTCACTTGATCGTTCTGGGCCCGGCCCTTTCTTACATGACGCTAGGGTCACAGGAGTTACCACAGCAAATTCCGTTTCTCCAAAGGGGAAAACAGACTTATCCTAAGTCAAGATGGTTAGGAATGTGATGGGGGAAGCTAGGGGACTGTGGGAGCCCAGAGGAGGCAACTGGCCAAGTTTTGAAGTCAGAGAGACTTCCCTGGAGGAGGGAATCCCTAAGCTGAGACGTCAAACAAGAGCTGAGCCTGCTGACGGGGTGGGAGGGGAATTCCAGGAAGCACGACCTGCCTATGCAGAGACCAGAGGTAAGCAGGAACCTGACTCAAGTGCAGAGAGCCAGTTAGAGCGTGTCTAGGGAGGAGGTGGAAGACAGGAGCAGGCATTTAGTTGAGGGAGGCCCTTGGTTGCTTTGGAGGCTTGGATTCTTGCAGTTTAGTTGAGACGGAGGGGTCCTTGCCCTGCTCACTGTGTCCTTCCCTTGACCTGTTCCCTGATTCCTTTCCAGGCATGGGTCCAGGAGAGACTGCCACTGGCCATGCAGACAGAGCGAGGCAGTGGTTTGCAGGCCGTCCAGCAGTACATCAAAAAGAACCAGGTGAGCAGAGCCAGGGCAAGGGAGTGGGTCTGGACACATTTGGATACAAATGACAGAAGATGCTCAAGGTGGTTAAAGCAGAAGAGGAGAATGTATAGGCTCTTGTAACTGAGGAGACCGTGAACAGCAGATACAGAGGTGTCCAGGTGCTTCCAAGAGGTCATGAATCTCTCATTTCCATTTTTTTTTTCCTTCCTATTAGCTTTGTTCTCAGGCCAGCTCTTTTCTTCTGCTGGTAAAAGAACTCGCAACAGATTCAAGTTTATATCCCACCAGGAAAACTAAAGAGACTCGCTCTCAGTAATTTCAGTAGTAGTCCCAGGAATAACTCTTTTTGGCTCAACTTGAGCCACGTGTCCACTCTGAACTAATCATGATGGCCAGGGATTTAGACTGCTCTGAATGGGCTGGTCTGGGCTGAGGGCTCAGCCTTGGAACCTGCGGTGAGATCAGCCTTAATTATCTGGGCTGAGATGGAGGCAAGGCGGTTCCCCAAAAGAAAATCAGGGTCCTGTGACTGGAAGTAAGGAAAATGGCTATTGGGCCATGAAAAAAGAAAACAACAGACAAACAAGAACTCCAGGGACTCCCCTGGTGGTCTGATGGTTAAAACTCCACACTTGCACTACAGGGGTCATGGGTTTGATCCCTGGTTAGGGAACTAAGATACTGCATGCAGTGCAGCTGGAAAATAATAATATAATAGTAATAATAATAATACATTGATTAAAGATTTACTGTGTATCAAATACTGTCCTGGGGGTTATGTCAGATATTTAATCTCTGCAATAACCCTATGATGTAGATATTGTCATTACCTCCTTTTATAAAAATATATGTATAGTTTGGGAGAATAGGGCACTGAAGAATGGTAGGGAGGTGGGCACACAAATTATTTTGGAAAGATTCGTGATCGTGCTCTACTAGGGGAAGTTCTTTAAGAGGCTGGCGGTTTTCTTCGATTTTGTTTTTCTATCTTGATGAAAATACTGCTGGTGGTGGACCATGCTAGGAACAAACAAACCGGCCCATCATTTTCACAGTTGAGGAAATCAGTCAAGCGCATTTAATATTTAAAATTGGAGATGCTGGAGCTGTGTGTGTGAGAGATTGCTAGATACACAGGGGCTGTGAAACAAATAATAGCGGCTAATGTTGATTGAGCACCTACTGCACGCCAGGCACAGTTGTCAGTGCTCCACGGTACAGCAACCCCACAAGGTAAATATTCGGGGGCCACCACTAGCCATGTGCCTTTGGCAAGTTCTTCCACCTCCCGTTGCCTCAGTTTCCCCATCTGTAACATGAGAATGATGCTTGGCTCCTGGAGTTGGAGTGAGGACTAAATGAGTGACTACAGGGATTTCCTTGGCGGTCCAGTGGTTAGGACACTGCCCTTCCACTGCAGGGGGCACGGGTTCCATCCCTAGTTGGGGAACTAAGGTCCCACATGCCACACAGTGTGGCAAAAAGAAAAAGAAAGTGACTACATTATGCAAAGCCCTGACTTAGCAAAGTGCCTGGCAGGCACTGGGTGTTGACTGTTGTTATTTTGTTATTATTTAATATCTCCATTTACCAGTTGGGGAAACAGAGGCAAAGGAGAGGTTAGCTAAAGAACTCAGCAAGTACAGAGCTGGTTGAGAGAACCTTCTGGGGGTGATGGAAGTATTCTGTATCCCGATCTGGGTACACAGGCGTAATAATGTGTAAAATGTGTCCAGCTGTATTCCTAAGATGTGTGCACTGTTGGGGTAAATTATACCCCAACCTGTGTTTAGGCCTTTGTTGGGATCATTAGGCGGGTATCATGGATCACCAAGGATCTTGTTTGAAAGCAGAGTCTCTGGATCCAGCTTCTTGTGTTCAAATCCTGTCAGCCCTTACCAGCTGCTTGTTCTCCCAACGTACTTCACCTCTGCTGCCTATTTTCCCACCTGCAACAAGGGGAGGATGAGTGAGGAGGAATCGCGAAATGTGGTATCCGGCCCGTGGCCGGCGATCTGGGGCTGTTTGTCACTCTCTCCTGGTTGGTGCCAGCCGTGCAGGCACCGGGCCTCTGAACCCCCTCTCCTCTCCCACCCGCAGGGCCTGCGGCGGGAGATCCAGGCGCACGGGCCGCGCCTGGAGGAGGTGCTGGAGCGCGCGGGCGCCCTGGCGTCGCTGCGCAGCCCCGAGGCTGAGGCCGTGCGCCGCGGCCAGGAGCAGCTGCAGGGCGCCTGGGCCGGGCTGCGGGAGGCGGCCGAGCGGCGGCAGCAGGTGCTCGACGCCGCCTTCCAGGTGGAACAGTACTACTTCGACGTGGCCGAGGTGGAGGCGTGGCTGGGGGAGCAGGAGCTGCTCATGATGAGTGAGGACAAGGGCAAGGTGCGCCCGGGCTGGCGGTGCGGGGGGTCGGGGGTGGGGGGCGGTGCGCTGGAGCCCGGGGTCGGCCGCTGCCGCTCATCGCGGGCGCCGTGTGTCCCCAGGACGAACAGAGCACCCTGCAGCTGCTCAAGAAGCACCTGCAGCTGGAGCAGGGCGTGGAGAACTACGAGGAAAGCATCGCGCAGCTGTCGCGCCAGTGCCGGGCGCTGCTGGAGATGGGGCACCCGGACAGGTGGGCGGGGCCAGTTCTTAGGGAATGGTCCGGCAGGATCTGGAGCTTCGCGGTTGGAAATTGGGGCAGGGTCAGGACTGGACGTTGGGGTGGGAGGGGTGGGTCCCTTTTGGCCCCGTGCTGGTGCTTTAGGACTTTGGCAAGTGGTTGGGGTCCCCTCATGGAGGAGCGCTGTGAAAGGACGTTTGAAGGTATGGGGCCAGGAGCACTAAGATTTGAGTGTGTAAGGGGAGTTGTCTAGAACTGAGGGGAGAAGTAAGAGCTCAGGGCAGGAAGGGTTCTGTTCCTATCCAGTGTCTGGGAGGATAGAAGAGCCTGGAGCACAGTGAGTGGGTGTGGCCTGAGACCTCCTGGACTGCGGGTCATGTGGCCTCTCTGAGGTTAAGTGTAGGGGCCACATCTAGGAGCCTTGGCCCAGGGGTGAAGTCTGAGACAGAGGCGCAAGGCTCAACCTCTGTCCTCCTGAGCCTGGAGATCCTGACTGGAGGTGAGGTGGGTTGGCTGGGGAACCAAGTAAGGGGTCTGGAGTCCCCCCCGAAGTCGCTAGAAGGGCCAGGTGTGTGACCGCAGCCTGGAAGGCTGGGCACACGCGAGGGGATGAGAGGGAGTGATGAGCTTATCAAGCTTAGGGAAGCAGAATTTTCCTTGAGCCCTGAGAAGCAAGTGCTGAGTTGGCTGCATTCAAGACTTGCAGAAGAGAGAGTCGTGCATGAAGGAGTTTGGGGGGGGACTCAGTTCTGCCTGAAGGTTCAGAGGAAACACAGCCCTGCCCTGAGGGGAGGGGGTGGCAGGGGCTCAGAGCTCGGTCCTGGAAGTCTCTGCCCTTCCCTGTCCCCTCCCTGTCGCCTTCAGCGAGCAGATCAGCCGGCGGCAGTCTCAGGTGGACCGCCTGTATGTGGCACTCAAGGAGCTGGGCGAGGAGCGCCGGGTGGGCCTGGAGCAGCAGTACTGGCTGTACCAGCTGAGCCGCCAGGTGGATGAGCTCGAGCACTGGATCGCCGAGAAGGAGGTGGTGGCCGGCTCCCCTGAGCTCGGCCAGGACTTTGAGCATGTCACGGTGAGCAGCATTAGGAATAAACAGCGATCCAGGGTCCACTGTGTCTGCTACTAAGGTTCTCGGGGTCTCAGTTTCCCCATCCATAATAGGGCGATTGTAATAGCACCACCTCATGGCTCTGCTGAGTCACTGATGGATTAATATAACTTGAAGCCGCGGTCCTCACCCTTTTTGGCACCAGGGTTCAGTTGCATGAGAGACGATTTTTCCACGGATGAGGAAGAGGGGATGGTTTCAGGATGTTTCAAGCACATTACATTTATCGTGTACTTTATTTTTATTGCATCAGATACACCTCAGATCATCGTTAGATTCCAGAGGTTGAGGACCCCAAAAAAGCACTTAGGACAGTACTGAATACCCACAGAGCCTAACACAGTGTTAGTTACTATTCTTAGGGTCTTGTTAGTTGCTCAGTCAGGTCCCACTGTTTACGACCCCATGGACTGTAGCCTGCCAGGCTCCTCCATCCATGGGATTTCCCAGGCAAGAATACTGGAGTGGATTGCCATTTCCTTCTCCAAGGAGTCTGCCTGACCCAGGGATTGAACCTGGATCTCCTGCATTGCAGGCAGATTCTTTACCATCTGAGCTACCTTATTTTATTATTGTTACTATTGTTGCTACAGAGTGAGTTCTCAGTAAGTGTGGGATGTTGTATTTTGTTCTGATGGTCACCATTAGTGTTGTTATTCTGCCACAAGATGGTGGGTTGGAGGGGGCTCGTGTCTACGGCACTTTGCCCATGCTGGCACCCCCCGCCCCCCACTCCCTGGTGGCAGGTGCTGCAGGAGAAATTCTCAGAGTTCGCCAGCGAGACTGGCACGGCAGGGCGGGAGCGGCTGGCAGCCGTGAACCAGATGGTGGATGAGCTGATCGAGTGTGGCCACACGGCGGCGGCCACCATGGCCGAGTGGAAGGACGGGCTGAACGAGGCCTGGGCCGAGCTGCTGGAGCTTATGGGCACGCGGGCCCAACTGCTGGCTGCCTCTCGGGAGCTGCATAAGTTCTTCAGTGATGCCCGAGAACTCCAAGGACAGATTGAGGAGAAGCGGAGGCGACTGCCTCGCCTGACCACCCCGCCGGAGCCGAGACCCAGTGCCAGCTCCATGCAGCGGACCCTGCGCGCCTTTGAACATGACCTGCAGCTCCTTGTGTCCCAGGTCGGGGGCTGGTGGCCAGGAGGGGCTGGTGGGAGGGCCTGGCAGCATGGCCAAAGGACGGGGGCAGCAGTCCTGGCAAAAATCGGGCTGTGGACCACGTTGAAATTAGACGGTGGAATAGACAGAAAACAGACCACAGAACAGGGAGAAGTTATATGATGGGGCAGGTAGAAAATGGACTGATTGCATGGGGCGCAGAATCAAACAATGACAAGAAAAAAGCAGTATAGTATGCCTGATAGAAATCAGACAGTGTTTCCAAGGGAGGTTGGGCAGGGGTTCTTGTGAAAACTGCAGAGTGAATCTTACCCAAAGCCCGATGGAGAATCTAAAACGAATTGCAAGGAAGTTGAGAGAAATTTGGTTGCAAAGCAAATAGAAATTAGACCGCAGGTCTCTGATAGAAATCACATGATTTTCCCTGAAGAAATTTGATGGGGTTGGATCTCATGAATGGAAATCAGGGCTAATAGGAATCAGGGAGTGGATTTGATAAGAATTAGGAGGTAGATCTGAGAAACCAGGTGAAAAGGAAGCTGTGGGCCTCACAGGACACAAGCCACAGAACTGAAGGAAATAGGGTTGTAGGTCTAGTGGAAGGTAGAAATTGGACAATTGTTTTATATATATGATATGAAAGATTGTTAGAAGTCAAGCAGAGATTGATAGTCATTATGTGGTGGATCTGACACAAATATGATGGTCCTCTGAAAGAAGTCAAGTGGCTGAAACCATGGAGAGTGAGCAGTGACTAACTCACACAGCAGAGCTAGTGGAAATTGGATGGGAGACCTGCTAGTAATTGAACAGCGATCCTGAAGGACATTGGGTGATAGGGAGTGGTCTGAAAAAATTGGACAGCACGTCTAATAGATGTCAGGGTGAGGAAGGGTTTCCCGAAAGAAATTGCATGGGTCTGAAACAAGACAGAGGGGGGACCTGAAAAAGCGAGGTGGCAGACCCAATAGAAATAGAGCTCTCAGGTTAGAATTCAGACAGTGGACTGAAAGAAACCTGACGGTAGCTGTAAAAGAAGTCAGAATGCAGGTCAGTCACAGAAACATTAGGCAGCAGACATGAGAGAAATACGGTAGTGGGTCAAAAAGAAGTCAGAGAGTGTGAAGGTCAAAAAGAAAGCGGGCAGTGTCTAGGAATGGAACCCACTGGAATCTCAAGGGTGCAGGCTCCTTACTTCTTCAGGCTCTGCACCCAGTCCGCAGACGGGGGGTGGGGGCGAGGGTGGAGCCTGGATCCCCATGGAGGTCTGGTCCATGTGCTCGTCAGGTACGGCAGCTGCAGGAGGGGGCAGCCCAGCTGCGGACGGTGTACGCGGGCGAGCACGCGGAGGCCATCGCCAGCCGGGAGCAGGAGGTGCTGCAAGGCTGGAAGGAGCTGCTGGCAGCCTGCGAGGACGCCCGCCTGCACGTGAGCTCCACGGCCGACACCCTGCGATTCCACAGCCAGGCCCGAGACCTGCTCTCCTGGATGGATGGCATCGCCGGCCAGATTGGGGCAGCTGACAAGCCCAGGTGCCCCTCTTCCCACCTCGGGTTTCCTCCCTGCCTCCGGGCAGCCACCCTCAGCCCCTCCACAGTCCCCTTCCCATAAAAAAAAAAAAAAAAATCACCATAGCCAATACCTGCGTGGCTTCTCTACCTGCCATGCATTGTTCTACAGGCTCCTCATGTGTGAAGACCCCTTGTCACGCCTGCCATGGAGCTCAGAGCACAGGGCCTCCTCTGCTTCTGTAGGGGTGTCACAGCATGGGATGGATTAAAGCCAGGATAGGGATGGGGAGGTGTATGTGGGGCTTGACCTAGTAGGCACTGACTTACTGCTCACATCATGGCTTGATGTGAGTATGCAGCAGAAGCCTCTCCCACAGTGGTTGGGAACCAGTGTCCTTCTGTCATCAGCCCTGACATGAGTTGCTGGGCCTTCTGCATCAAGCTACAAATGAGGAAAAGAGAGCTGAGAATACAACCAGAGGTTTTAGAGACTAAACCTGCACTCACATCCCTTTGGCTCAGTGGTCCAAACCTGTCTGCTAGGGGCTCTGAGAAAAGCAGTCCAGCAGTGTGTCCAGGAAAACAAGGTTGTAGAGAGTAGTGGATACATAGCATTGTTTCTGTGACTGTGAGGACTGGAGTCTGCATTCATTTACTCAGCAAATATTTATTGATGCCTACCGTATGCCAGAGGGCTTCCCAGGCAGTGCTAGTGGTGAAAGAGCCCGCCTGCCAACTCTGGAGACATAAGAGATGTGGGTTTGATCCCTGGGCTAGGAAGATCCCCTGGAGGAGGGCATGGCGACCCACTCCAGTATTCTTGCCTGGAGAATCCCACGGACAGAGGAGCCAGGTGGGCTACAGTCCATAGGGTCGCTGAGTCAGACACGACAGAAGCGACTTAGCGCACATGCACGCACGCACTGTATGCATGCAAGCTTAAGCCCCTGACCAGTGCAGCTTACGTTCTGAGGGAGGAATCAAGAAACAGATAAGTCAATAAACAAACACTTAATATTATTCCAGATAGTAATAAAAGAAAAATAAAGCAAAGTAAGGGGACCTGAGTGCAGTGGTGGTGAGTCGGGTAAAGTTTTGGGGGAAGGGTCTTCCTGGTGAAAGGATCAGCAAGGGCAAAGGCCCTGAGGTAGGTTGTAGTTAGATATGTTTGCAGAAAAGCTAGATGATCATTGTGGCTGGACAGAGTGAGTGAGCGGGAGAGTGGAAGGTGGTAGGAAATGAGCTTAGAGGGACAGTAGCATGGTGCGGGCTTCCCATATGGCGGTTAGTGCTAAAGCATCCACCTGCCAGTGCAGGAGACGCAGGAGACATGGGCTGGATCCCTGGGTCAGGAAGATCCCCGGAGTAGGAGCTGGCACCCCATTCCAGTATTCTGGCCTGGAAAATTCCGTGGGCAGAGGAGCCTGGCAGACTGCAGTCCATGGGGCCTCAAAGAGACATGACTGAGTGCTGGGCGTGGTGAGGAGTTTGCCTTTTTTTGGAGTGAAATGGGAGCCACCGGAGAGTTTAGAGCAGGAGGAGAGGGTGATGTGATATGGTGTATATTTGAGAACGATCAATCCAGGTGCTTGTGGGAAGTGAGAGTGTGGAGAGCCAGGATCGAAGCAGGCAGGCTGCTCAGGAGGCTTCTGCCATCATCCAGGGCACAAGGTGACGTTGGCTTGACCCAGGGTGGCGGCTGAAGAAATGGGAAGAAGTGATCGATTTTAGGAAAAAATGGAAAAACTTTTTATTATGAGAAATTTCAACTCTCCACTGAAGTAACAGTAACAGAGGGAACCCACGGGTGTACAGTGAATACCCAGCCAGTCTTCGTCTATGTACTCCCCTCCGCCCCCTCCACCCTAAGCTATTTTAAAACAAATACCAGATTTCGTATCATTTCACAGAGTATATTTTAAAACATTTTTTAAAGATTTTTTAGAAAATTTATTTATGGCTGCACTGGGTCTTCGTTACTGCAGGCTTTCTCTAATTGTAGCGAGCAGGGGCTACTCTCTAGCTGCAGTGTGCAGGCTTCTCATTGCAGGGGCTTCTCTTGTTGCAGAGCATGGGCTCTAGGCGCATGGTTCAGTAGCTGCAGCTCATGGGCTCTAGAAATCTAGCTCTGTAGTTGTGGCACACAGGCTTATTTGCCTGAAGGCATGTGAGATCTTCCTGG
Organism: Cervus canadensis; assembly: GCF_019320065.1. Classification (NCBI taxonomy): domain Eukaryota; kingdom Metazoa; phylum Chordata; class Mammalia; order Artiodactyla; family Cervidae; genus Cervus; species Cervus canadensis. The sequence goes on along the minus strand of NC_057403.1, from coordinate 23,176,536 downwards.
ACTGAGGATTGAACCTGTATCCCCTGCATTGGCAGGCAGATTCTTCATCACTGGACCATCAGGGAAGTCCATTTCACAGAGTATGTTTTAAAGTTATAAATGTCCAGTCTTGACTGATGGATTAGGTTCTGGAGCTGAGGGGAAAAAGAGGAGTTATAGATGAATAATGGGTGAATTTATTGAGGTAGAGAATTTCGGGGAGGGTACATTCAGGAGACGGGAGAATCAGGGAGACTCTTCTAGGCATACTAAGTCTTAGGTAGGAATTGTTACAATGTGGATGATCAGAAATAAATTTGAACATATTCAACATTAAATCTTTTTTTTTTTTTTTTGGTCACACTGCATGGCTTCTGGGATCCTAGTTCCCTGACCAGGGATTGAACACAGGTCCTCAGCAGTGAGAGTGTGGAATCCTAACCACTGGGCTGCCAGGAAAGTCCCTGGACGTATTAAGCCTTCTAGGGCTATACTTGTTGACTGATGGAACCTTCAGAAATTTGGAATTTGTTTTGGCCATATAACAGTTTAGAATGGTCAATAATTATACAACACACGCCACAAATATGATCCACATATATAATTTAAGATTTTATTGTAACCACGTTAGAAAAAGTAAAAAGAAGCAAGTGAAAATTCATTTTAGTAATTCATTTTATTTAACCCGTTTATGCGTGCATGTGTGCTAAGTTGCTTCAGTCATGTCCGACTCTTTGAGATGCTATGGACTGTAGCCTGCCAGCCTCCTCTGTCTGTGGGATTCTCCAGGCAAGAATACTGGAGTGGGTTGCCATGCCCTCCTCCAGGGGATCTTCCCAACCCAGGGATCGCCCGTGTTTAAGTTTCCTGCATTAACACGCAGATTCTTCACCACTAGCGCCACCTGGGAAGCCCTTTACTTAACCAAGGATACTCTAAATATGATTACTTGAGCATGAAGTGAATATTAAAATTATTGAGATATTTTTCCTTCATTTTTTATACTAAATCTTCAAAGTATGGTGTCTGCTTGACTCTTGAACACATCTCAAGTCAGAGTAGCCACATTTCAAGTGCTTGACTGCCATATGTCTAGTGGTTACCCTCTGGGACAGCACAGACTTAGAATCACGGGCTAGTGGAAGCTTCAGAAGTATAGCTTTAGAGGATTAGAAAAATTGGATCTTGAAATTCTCAGAATCACCAAAGTGGGACATTTTAGCACTCTGGGAGAAGTCGGAATCATTGAATCAGTGAAGAAGGTTGGCCCCTCAGAACCTGGTTGTGGGAGGTGGGCGGGGGGAGCACCAGCCTGGGGGATCTGGGCTCATCACAAGAAGTGTATGTGGGGTGGGCTGAGGGAGGTGGCCCGTGGCTCAGATCCTTACCCGCCACCCACTGTAGGGACGTGTCATCGGTGGAGGTGCTCATGAACTACCACCAGGGCCTGAAGACTGAACTGGAGGCCCGGATGCCAGAGCTGACAGCGTGTCAGGAGCTGGGGCGCTCTCTGCTGCTCAACAAGAGTGCCGTGGCTGACGAGGTGGGAGGGGCGGGGCTTCCCCTTTGTCCTCTGTGCCCATCAGGGTGGCAGGCCAACCCTGATGCCTCTCCCAACCACCTGCCACTCCCAGATCCAGGCGCAGCTGGACAAGCTGGCGACCAGGAAGGAGGAAGTGTCGGATAAGTGGGACCGCCACTGGGAGTGGCTGCAGCAGAGTGAGTGTGGGCCCAGACACACGGGGCTCAAGGGCACAAGGACATCATGCCCCAGCGTGTCAGGAAATGCCCAGAGGGTGACAGTCATGCTTGCATACCCCATGGGTCCCCAGCGGCAAACATGAAGGCCTGGGCGAGTGGACAAGGGGGCTGCCCTGGCACTGACTCCCAACACCTAGGGGAGAAGCTGGTGTCCTCAGAAATAGCCCAGCCCTTCACCTTCCTGCAAAGCCCAAAGTGGCCAGGGCTGGGATGGAGGAAGCCAGAGCGGGTGTGGAAGGCCAGAGAAAACAGCCCCCAGGTAGGGCCCCCGGGTGCCCCCAGCACCCTTCCCCTGAATGTCTCTCCTCAGTGCTGGAAGTGCACCAGTTTGCCCAAGAGGCAGTGGTGGCCGATGCCTGGCTGACGGCCCAGGAGCCGCTTTTGCAGAGCCGGGAGCTGGGCAGCAGCGTGGACGAAGTGGAACAGCTTATCCGGCGACACGAGGCCTTCCGCAAAGCGGCCGCAGCCTGGGAAGAAAGGTTCAGCTCTCTGCGGCGCCTGACCACGGTCAGCACCCCATTTCCTGCCCCGGACCCCACCCCCGCACGGTCCCACATCCATCTCTCTATATGAGAGAAACACATGGGCCAATACACGGCCTCCACGCTGTGTTGAATGAGGGCTGAGACAGACCATCACCGTGTTTCCAGTCCTGGGGGTGAGGGGAGCTTTGAAGGGAGAGGGGACAGACTGTCACCTGTCCCAGTGACAGTCCGGGGCTAGGATGGGGGAAGCACAGGGGAACTTGAGAGCCCAGAAGCACTTGTCCTGGCCTGGGAGGAGTCTGATCTGATACTTGAAGAATGACGAGATCATTGTAATAAAAGTCTCAAGATCCTGAAGGAAGGAGGCAGTGGGTGGGAGCGAAAAGGCACCTACAGAAAGCGATGATTTAATCAGTTATTAAATGAGCGCTAGGTGCTTGCTGGAGAAAATAGGAATTAAGCTTCTAGCCAACCCTGCTTTTTCACTGATAAGAACCAATAAACTGGGCGGTGAGGCAGACGACCCAGAGCCACCTTCCCAGTCCCCACCTCCACCCTGCCCCTCCACTGGAGCCTGGCCCCTCTGTCCCCAGATTGAGAAACTCAAGGCAGAACAGAGCAAGCAACCGCCCACCCCACTCCTGGGGCGCAAGTTCTTTGGAGACCCTACGGAACTGGCGGCCAAGGCCGCGCCCCTGCTGCGGCCAGGGGGCTATGAGAGGGGCTTGGAGCCCCTGGCCCGCCGGGCGTCGGACACGCTCTCCGCCGAGGTGCGGACCCGGGTGGGGTACGTGCGGCAGGAGCTCAAGCCGGAGCGCCTCCAGCCGCGCATCGACAGGCTGCCCGAGGTCCCGGGGAGGGTGGAGCCTACGGCCCAGCCGGTGGCACCAGAGGACGCCGCTGAGACCCCCGGGACCCCTGCGGTAGTCGCAGCGGAGCAGGTCCGGCCGCGGCCCGAGCGGCAGGAGTCAGCTGATCGCGCGGAGGAGCTGCCCAGGAGGCGGCGGCCCGACCGGCAGGAATCGGCCGATCAAGCTGAGGAGGCTGCGCGGAGGCGGCGGCCAGAGCGGCAGGAGTCAACGGAGCATGAGGTGGCACACAGCCTTACCCTGGGCCGCTACGAGCAGATGGAGAGGCGGCGGGAGCGGCGGGAGCGGCGGCTGGAGCGGCAGGAGTCTAGCGAACAGGAGATGCCCATCAGAGGAGACCTGGCCAAGGGGTGAGGCCTAGGGAGTGAAGGAAGGGGGACAAGGAGAGCTCCTGGAGTCGCGCAGGCCCAGAGGCGAGGGTTCAGAATTGCCTAGCTCCCTGGATACATTCGTGGTACCCATTGAACAGAGATGTAAACTGAAAGAGGCTGAAAGAGGGTAGGAGTCCTGCCTAACAACCCACAGTGGCAGTGGCTTCCTTCAGGTGCAGGTTGTCAGGTACCGGGTCCTGACCCCTGCATCAAATCCCCTGGGTGACCCTGAGCAAGGATTTCATCCTCTCTGCATCTCAGTTTCTCCACGGGGCTAACGGTGGAACCATCACCTCTCTGATTGGAGTTAAGATCCTTCATCACCATCTCCACCTTATAAACTGGGAGATTTTATGGATGGAGCAATTGAGGCTCAGAGAGGGCAATTCACTCAGTTTGGGTGAAACAGGACCAGAACCCAGAGCTTTCAGAATCCAGAATTAATGAGAATGTGTCATGTGGATCACTTCAATCAGCTGTGTCCCCAGAAAGAGGCCTTTGGTCAAAGACGTTTCAGTGACAGTGATTTCCAGACCCCTTTTAAATTCTGTATTTCATGAACACTGGCCAAGCGCCCACTCTGTGTGTGGTATGTGCTAGGGAGAGCAATGACCCAACCAGCTCTAGCCCTGCTTTCATGTGGCTCACAGTCCAGTGGGAGAAACAGATTTGTCACCAGAGAGTATGACGCAGAGTGACCAGGGGCTGGGAGGGGGCAAATCCAGGGAGCCTGAAAGCTTAGGGGATGGGTGGAAAAAGGCAACAGTGTGTTCAAAGGCTTGAAGGCACCGGTTTGCATTTTGGTCTTTGTGTTGCTTAAAACTCAAGAGGGCAGAGAGGTTCCTTCGTCCACCTCACAGACACAGTGCTGAGCACCCATGGTATGTAAGGCAGACAGCCAAGACAGGCAGCTGCGGAAGTGGACAGGGACCTGGCCTCTCAGGCTAAGATGTGGAGGCTCCTCCAGCCAGCCAGGCTGGTCTCTGGGAGAAGGCATCCCAGTCCCAGTGAATCTTTCTGCACCCTGCCCCCAGGAAGGCCACCCTGGCTGACATTGTGGAGCAACTGCAGGAGAAAGAGGCAGGCCCAGGGCTCCCTGTTGGGGTAAGTTGAGCCTCGGCATGGGTGGGGGTATGGGGGCCCCTCTCAGAGCAGGAATTAGGATTCCAGAAACACAGGAGCCTAGCCCTGCCCCCTGTCTGAACTGTGCAGAGAGACTCTTGGGATGGACAGCGGCCCTGAGACACCTACCACAATCTGAAATTTTCTCCCTTAGAAAGATGAGGCCACCGACCTAAGAGATTCCTACCACCCTACACAACACAGATTCCAGACTTTCCACATTTGTCCTAGACCCTTTCCTCTAAGCACAGCAGGAGTCTCAATATTCCTTACTGACAACGATACACAAACAAAGAAGGCCCCGGATTCCTTCTATAGATAGATGGGACACCCACCTGCCCGTATCCCCACCTCCATAGGACCAGAGCCCTTACCCCCAAGATCTAGAGGGATTCCAAACATAAGAGTCCTGACAGGCCCACTCCCAAGATCCGGGGAGCCCTTAAGCGTTGGGACTCCAACCCTGAGGTCCTCCCAGACTCGCCTCCAAGACAGATGGCCCTGCAGACAGATGGGACCCCCCAGGCCCGTGAGTTCCCCCAGACAGATGGCCCCCCACGCCCCACTATGGACAGCACCCCTCTTCCCCCTCCCTTCACACAGCCTTCGCTGCCTCAGCCTCGCGAACTTCCCCCCGGCCGCCTGCCCAACGGGCTTGAGCCGCCCGAGCGGACACCTCGGCCGGACCGGCCGCGGGCGCGGGACCGGCCCAAGCCGAGACGGCGGCCGCGGCCCCGAGAGGGTGGTGAGGGCGGGGGAAGCCGGCGCTCGCGCTCCGCCCCGGCCCAGGGCGGCTCCGCCCCCGCGCCTCCACCACCGCCCACTCATACAGTGCAGCACGAGGGCTTCCTGCTGCGCAAGCGCGAGCTCGACGCTAACCGCAAGTCGTCCAACCGGTGAGCGTGTGGGCGGGGCTTTGGAAGGCGGGTCCCAAGCGCAGTGTCCAATGAATGAATAGGTGGGCCTGGAGAGGGGGTGGGGCCAAACTCTAGGGCGCCCAACCCGTGGTGGGGTAGGTGGGGCCTGAGAAGGGGGCCTTAACTTCAAAGAGTCAAGCAATGAACCGGAGAAGCGGGGCTTAAGGTTAGTGTGACCAATGGGAGCCGGCGGAGCTTAGATGGGACGGGACCTGAAGAAGACGTTATTGCTACTCAAGTCTCAGATCAACCAACCCAAGAGTTAACTAGTGCTAACAGCAAACTAGATGTGGGGTCTAGTCAAGAGGGTTCTCAAGATCTGTGAGGTGGAGCCTGGAGAGGTCCTTCAGCCAATGAGTAGGGTGGGTTAATTTATTTCAGTTCAGATTGCGGAAGGGTCTGATAAGGGGCTGATCCCAAACTAAGGAGTGGGGGCACCTCATATAGGTTTCCTTCCGGATGGGGGGGCCTGACAGTGATGTGTCTACTCTTGGGAGTCCAGCTCGGGGCTGTTCAACCCTTTTTTGTCCAACTGGGAGTCAGAATCTAGGGAGAGGTGGAGCCCAAAAGGGAAGAGTTGAACAAGCAGAATGAGTTGGGCAGAACAGATTGAGGTTTTGTCTGTGGGGTCTGGAGTTAGTCTTTCCTCCTTGTGCTGAGACCAAGGGGCACCTTGGGGGTATTTTGCTTGTGGGAGATTTCCTCCTCGGTTGGGGCTTTGGTTGAATGGGGAGATAAGAATTCCTCTTTTCAGACATAGGCTAGTAGATCAGCCCTTCAGGGGATTTGGGGATGAGGGTGAACAGGGGTGGAGGAGTAGCAAGGAGCATGCCCAAGCAAAGGCTTGTGGAGGAGACAGCTTAAGTGTTGCCTTCAGGAACTTCAGTGTGGGAGGGGATGAGGAAGAGCAGTTCCAGCAGGGGCCAGTCTGGGCAAAGGCTTGGTTCCCGGAGACTGGGACACTCCTCTCAGCTTCACAATTGCCATAAGGAAGCGTAATCCTGGCGTGTGGCTCAACTAGGGCAAAGGCCCAGAGGGAGGAAGACTCAGGCATATTCAGCCCCCGAAGGGTATCAATGAAGAATACCCAGGCAGAGTGCTTTGACTCTGCCTTGAGCCCCATCTCATTGCCCCAGGTCATGGGTGAGCCTGTACTGCGTGCTCAGCAAGGGGGAGCTGGGTTTCTACAAGGACGCCAAGGGCCCGGCATCCGGGGGCACACACGGCGGGGAGCCACTGCTCAGCCTGCACAAGGCCACCAGCGAGGTGGCTAGTGACTACAAGAAAAAGAAGCACGTCTTCAAGCTCCAGTGAGCCCCGTCAATGGGAGAGCGGGAGGGTCCCAGACCCAGCTTCCCCCTCCCAACAATACCCTGCTCCCCTGGAGGACCGTCAGTAGATGGGTGGATGGGTGGGCTGTGCCCCTAGTCCTGGAGCCCCCAAGTCTTGTGTCCTCTCCCACAGGACCCAGGACGGCAGCGAGTTTTTGCTCCAGGCTAAAGATGAGGTGAGATCCGATCGTTTCTCTCCCTATTCCAACCTCAGGAGCCAGCTGGCTGGCTGGCTGGCTGGCTCCTGGCCCTGAGTGATGGGGCTATGAAGAGGGAAAGTGCAAGCCAGAGTTACCTGGGCTGAATGGGCAAGCCCATGGCAACGAGATTTCAGAAGTTCCTAGCCTAACTGTGGGAGATGGAGAATCAGAAGTGCTGCCTGGAGGCCCCAGGATAAAGTCCAACCTCCTTGCTTTGGCTTCTGAGATGAGACTGAAAAGTTAGGAGGGCATTAGCTTAAAAAAAAAAAAAAAAAGGAACTGCAAGTACAAGGAAACAGAGGTACAGAATTGCAAAAGGTTAAGTGTGCTGAAGGACAGTTCAAGGAAGAAGGTTATTAGAAAGGTTCCCTGAGGCTGGATCTCTAAGGACACTGTGGGTCATTCAGGGAAGTCTGGCATTTATTCTAAGTACACTAGAGAGGGACTTCCCTGGCAATCAAGTGGTTAGAACTCTGCTTTCACTGCTGAGGGCTGGGGTTCAATCCCTGGTCAGGGAACTAAGATCCCACAAGCTGTGCAGCACAGCAAAAACAGAACAACAAACAAAAAAACAATTCTAAGGGCACGAGGAGGCCGTGGCAGAGTTTTGAGCAAAGGAAGGCTGCAGTGCTGCATAAGAAAGATCCCTTTGGCTACCAGTGTGCAGGGTAGATTGGAGAGGGTGAATGGAGGAGTGAGGCACAGGAGTGGGCCGGGCAGGGACCTGGGCGGGAGAGCACAAGGCTGGGAGGGGTCGAGGAGGCAGGTGAGAGAGAGGAATGTGAGCGGGCCTTGGGACTGGGGCTAAGGGGAAAGGCAAGGGGAGGAGGAACAGGCACAGAGGTGGTTTGAAGAGATGTTGAAAATAGTAACACTTGCTACCCATTCATCTTCCCAAGAGGCTATGAAGTAGGCCTTTATTCTCTTTTATTTATCTTTAAAATGGAAATAGTTTTCCATCATTGGGTTATTGTGAGAATTAAATAAGTTGATACAAGTAGAATACTTACTAAGCTGGGAAATTTAGTGTCTGCTGATATTATTGCTTCTTGTTGTTTATCTCTATAGTGGGAGTTAGATATAATCCAATTGCATTGGATTAAGTGAGTTGATCCACAGCAGTGCTTAGAACAGTGTGTGTGTGTGTTAATCACTCAGTCGTGTCCGACTCTTTTGTGACCCCACGGACTGACTATCCCCTGCTAGGCTGCTCTGTCCATGAAATTCTCCAGGCAAAAATATTGGAGTGGGTTGCCATTCCCTTCTCCAGGGGATCTTCCCAACCCAAGGGATCGAACCCAGGTCTCCTGCATTGCAGAGGGATTCTTTACTGTCTGAGCCACTAAGGAAGAGCTAGGCACAAAATAAGTACTAAGTAACTATTTACTTCATCATCGTTGTTGTTGTTTTTATTATTACCCCGTTTAATAGATGAGGAAGCTGAGGTTCAGAGTGGGCAGTCAGATTCCAGACTCATCTATTACTCAGTCTCCTCTCTTCCAAATATAGTCTATATGCCCTATTTCTCTCTCCAGGAGGAGATGAACGGCTGGCTGGAGGCTGTGGCTGCCTCGGTTGGGGAACACGCCGAGATCACCCGCTGGGGCCAGACACAACCCACCACGTCGTCCACAGACGAGGGCAACCCCAAGCGGGAGGCAGGGGAGCGCAGGGCCAGCGGGCGCCGGAAGTGACTTCCCACCTCCTCGACCCTCCTCCCCGCACCGTGGGCACAAAGACACTTTCTCTTCCGTAGGGGCGGGAGCCCCTAGTCCCACCAACACTGAGGATGCGCCATGACCGGCACTGGAAAGGAGGGGACTTCTCCTGCACCCCCAAGAAATGGTGGGGGGATTGCTGCCCCTATAGCCATATCTCGGCCCCTTCCCTCTCGCCACCCCCACCCCAGGTGCTGGGGCTCTATTATTTTTATGCAATAACTGAGCTTGGGGGGGCGGGGAGCGGGTAAAGGGCCAGCTGAGCCAAGCCCCCTGCCCCACGAAGCTGGGGTGGTAGGGGCGATAATTCCCGTCCCCACCCTCCGCCCTAGGGACGGGCATGGGGGCGCTGGTGAGGTCCCCTGGACCATCCAGGGTGCTAGGGGGTGGGGAGGGGACGCCCCCTCCCCGCCTTTACCTCACTTCCAATGCTGCCTTGATCTCTGTCTGGGAAGGGGGCGTGAAAGGGGCCCTAGCCTCCGCACTCCGTTGTCTCAGAGCCATGCGGTAATTCCTTAGTTTATTTTTGCAAAACGTCGACCTCCTCCTCCCCTGCCCCGCATCCGCGAAGGCTTTTAATGGGAGGGGCGTCAAAGCTCAAAACTGTCTTCCTCTCTCCTCCCCCCTCCAGTTGTAAATACGACATGGTGAGGGGAGGGGGGAGGGGAAGCCCTCCCCCCCTGCATGCTTCTGGCTGGAGCACCTCCCTGGGGAGTGGGGGAACTGGGTTGTGGGCAGCCCCCATGGCCACTTAGAGAAGCCGCTGGTCCAGGGGTGAGGAGAGGTGTGGCAGGCGCACACTCTATGTACCTATAATAAATCTTTTGGCTTTGACGGTCTATGCGGGTTTGTTCGCGTTTCATGGGCTGCACCCAGGAGGATTGGGTGGAACGACAGGAAGAAACTGTTTTACAGCGGACATTTAGATGTCCCTATTGGTGTGGACTAGTTTCGAGGTCTAAACTCGTGTTCCCGATTAAGCACCTAGATGCCACTCCTAAATTGGGAACCCCAGAGGAATGGAGGAACGGTCTGCTATCTGTGGTAACTAAACTTCCCCAAAGGAGCCGCTCGGTCCGCCCCGTCCAGGACAGGAAAGGCGGGACCCTTTAAGGAGGCGGAGAAATGAACCGCGAAATTGGCGAGCGTTTTGCCCAATCGCTAGCTGCTCTGGGAGTCTGCAGCCCAATGAGCACGCGGTGGGGGCGGGGGCGGGATGCACACCCGGAAGCGGGTGCAGGCCGGCCGGCTAGCCCGGGGGCCATGGCGGCCGCGGCCCCTGCAGTCGACGGGGTCCCAGGTCGAGGGCCTCCTGGAGAGGTGATTCATTTGAATGTGGGAGGCAAGAGGTGAGTGTAAGAGTTTCTTGAGTCACTACTCTCGGGGCCGGGGACCGGGCTGGGAGTACCCGCCTCTCCCAGGGGGGAATTCTGTCCATCAAGGATTGCTCCGCCCCCTGCTGGAGGCGCGGGAGCCTGGCTGGATGCTGGGGGAGGGAGGGAAACTTACCGGGTCCTGAGATTGGGGGCCGCATTCTTCATCTTCCCTCCGTCATCTCGCGTCCGCTCACCGTTCCCACACAGATTCAGTACCTCTCGCCAGACTCTCACCTGGATCCCAGACTCCTTCTTCTCCAGGTGATTGGGGAAGCGAGTTTAGCGTAGGGGACGGGAGGGTTGGGTATGGGGAGACCTCATCTCCCCGTTACACACACTCCGGCCCGTGACACCTGCTCTGCGTCCCCTCCCTGCAGTCTTCTGAGCGGACGCATCTCGACACTGAAAGATGAGACCGGAGCCGTGAGTAGAGCGAGAGCTGAAACGGGGCGGCTAGTAGGAGGAGAAACAGGAGCCCCACTCAGCCCCGCTCTTTGCCCCATCTATTCTCTGCCTCCCTTCCCCGCAGATCTTCATCGACAGGGACCCCACCGTCTTCGCTCCCATCCTCAACTTCCTGCGCACCAAAGAGTTGGACCCTAGGTGGGCATGGAAGATAATGGAGAGTCCCCCACTTCTTTACCCCTTGAGAAGTCTCTTCTTCCTCTCAGAATGTTCACTTAAGTCCTTTAGAATATCCCTCCCCAACACACACACACACACACACACACACACACACACACACACACACACACATTTTCACCACCCAGATCATTTCTTCTTTAGAATCTTGATACCATCAACATTTGCTACCTCTTGAGATTCTCTCTGCAGTTTCAAAAACTTGGTCCCCAGAATTCTCTGCCCACTCCCACTCCCCAGATCCTGACACCTAGTCAATTCTACTACCTAGGGGTGTCCACGGTTCCAGTCTCCTCCACGAAGCCCAGTTCTATGGGCTGACTCCTCTGGGTAAGTGGCCCAAACCCCTTAGCATCCTCATAGAAAGCCAGCCCTCTAACGATGCTCCCTCTTTCTCCTCACTTCTGAAAGAAGGTGGGGTTAGAGCTGAGAGCACTGGATTTCGTGGTCCTGGGTATCAGGGGACGGGCGGTATTCTGTGGAGAAAGATGCGGGGAGGGGGAAAGGTTCTGCCTCAGCCTTCTCCAAGTCCCAGCCTGTGAGTCCTTCTGCCTCAGTTCGTCGTCTACAGCTTCTTGAAGAGTTGGATCGATCTTCTTGTGGAAACGTCCTCTTTAATGGTTACCTGCCTCCACCAGGTGGGAACTACTAAGGAATATAGGGTGGGAATGGAGGGTGGGGGATTAAAGACTACATTTCCCATAAGGCTGCAGCCCTTGCATGCCTCAGCTGTGATCCCTGAGACACTGTGGGAATTGTAGTTCTATATCAGATGCTTTGACTAATGCTTGGAAAGGAAGTAGGAAACTGTGTTTCCAATGAGGCAGTGGGCCAATCTAGTCCCCTTGAGGCTCAAGCTTGCCTTGGAGCCCAGTGGAAGTTGTAGTCCAGTTTTGATTTCCTTGTAGAGAGTCTTAGGGAGAACTGGTGTCCTTTGCATGGAGGGGAGAAATATTAAAGGAGAGTTATTGACTGTAATCCCCATGGAGCAGCCAGCCCACTGGTCATGGAAAATATGCCCCAATGGTTATTGGGAACTGTAGTCTACTATGCTTTGCTGATTGGTAGAAGGAACAGAGTTGGGGAGTTCAATTTATGACTTTATTTCCCTAACTTCAGTCAGTACATGTCACCTTCATGAAGTTTACCAAATATGAAGACCTACTGTTCTCTTAACTTAGTTTGATCCTATATTTTTTTATTATTATTTTAAATAGAAGCTTTATATCATTGTCTTTTATGCCATAAATAAGTGGATGTGAAATATAAGAGTGTAATTAAACTCTGGGTAGATGCTGTTGCCTGCCAGGCTTCCATTTCTTAAAAAGAAAGATTAGCAAATATTGAAGAGGTATCATTATCATCACAGCCCCAAACTGATTCTTTGTGATGGGCTCAAAGGAACTGATCAGGGAGCAGCTCACTATGTGATTCAGTATCACTTAACGCCACGTCCCTGCACCACCAAAAATCTTTTCTCTAGGAGATGATGCTACCTGTGTGGGAAAATCAATATCTGGCACATTTTAAGTGTTTGCTCTGTGACAGTTTTTACAGTTATTACAATGATTGTTGCACTGCCCCTTCTTTCTGCCATAGTGTTCCCGGTGAAGCGGCGGAACCGGCACAGCCTGGTGGGGCCCCAGCAAGCAGGGGGTCGCCCAGCCCCTGTCCGACGGAGCAACACGATGCCCCCCAACCTGGGCAATGCAGGGCTGCTGGGCCGAATGCTGGATGAGAAATCCCCTCCCTCCCCGTCGGGTACATTTCTGCCTCATGGGAGATCGGGGTAGCCAGTGGGCCCTGTGACCCTGCCCTGATCCCTGCCTTTCCCCCTAAGGGCTACCTGAGGAGCCGGGGATGGTGCGCCTGGTGTGTGGACACCACAACTGGATCGCCGTGGCCTATACCCAGTTTCTTGTCTGCTATAGGTGCTCAGGGAGGGTGGTGGGAGGAGGCCTTGAGCCCTGTTGATGCGGGTAGGGGATGCTCAGGGTGAAGGTTGATGATGTCCCCCAATCCTCCAGGCTGAAGGAAGCCTCCGGCTGGCAGCTGGTATTCTCCAGTCCCCGCCTGGACTGGCCCATTGAGCGCCTGGCACTCACAGCCCGGGTGCTTGGTGGGGCCTTGGGAGAGCATGACAAGATGGTGGCAGCAGCCACGGGCAGCGAGATCCTGCTGTGGGCTCTGCAGCCGGAAGGCGGTGGCTCTGAGATAGGTACGAGAGGGAACCTGGGCTTCCGTGGTGGCTCAGCGGTAAAGAATCTGCCTGCAATGGAGGAGACCCGGATTCGATCCTTGGGTCGGGAAGATCCCCCAGAGAAGGGAAGGGCAACCCACTCCAGTATTCTTGCCTGGAGAATTTCACGAACAGAGGAGCCTGGCGGGCTGCAGTCCATGGGGTCCCAAAGAGTCGGGCACAACTGAGCGACTAACACTTTCACTTTCTTTCTGAGATAGGTATGGCCCCAGGCTTTTTCTAGAACCCTTTCACCCTTTATAATCCTGCTCCAACCTGTGGCTTGTTGAAACAGCCACCCTACAGAATTCTCATACCTGTAAGACTTTGTGTTGTTACAATGTGCCAACCCTTTGAAATTCTGTATCCCATTAGCATTCCTTGATCTGGTAGAAAAATCCACCCACATACAGTTCTCTTCTCTGTCAGAATTCATGGTCCTGTTCAATCTCTTTGCTTTGGTCAAATTCTCCATGCCAGTAGAATCCCCGAACCTGTTAGAATCTGTTCTCCTTAGAAATCTGACTCCTCAGACTAATCTGTTCCCTGACCAATCTTAATCCTCGTGAGAATCCTCTGCCACCCATAGGGTTTTTTGCCTTTGTTGAAAATCTCAGCTGAATTCCACACTCTGTTAGAGTCCCACACCCCAGCAGGAATCCAGCCCATCATAATCCTCTCTAATTCCTGCTGGAATCCTCTAGTCTGTAAAGACTCTATGACTGAATTGAATCCTCTGGCCCTCGGAGTTCTCAAGTTCTCGAGTTCTTGCTGCCACCCCACTTCTCCCGCCGTGAGAGGGGGTCCTGGCTGAGCCCTTCTCACCCTCTGCAGGAGTCTTCCACCTGGGGGTGCCTGTGGAGGCCTTGTTCTTCGTTGGGAACCAGCTCATCGCCACAAGCCACACAGGGCGCATCGGCGTGTGGAATGCTGTCACCAAGCACTGGCAGGTCAGGGGGCTGGCCAGCCTGGCCGCCTCTTTCCCAGGGGTCCAGACCAGTCAGACCCAAGGAGGGGCTCCTTTCTGGCCCACCTGACCCAAAGAACCAAAGAATCTAGTAGTGGGCCAGATGCAGTATCACAGTGAGGTGGAGTATGGTAAAGGCCTAATGAGGATCTGGGAGGCCTTCCTGGAAGAGGGGCTGCTGAGCTGACATGAAGGATGGGTGGGTTTGGAAAGGAAGAGAGGGATCTCCAGGCACTGGGGTGGCCAAGCGGGTAAGGGGAGATACTGTAGGAGGCTGAGACCCAGAGACAGATGTGCAAGCGTCTGTCATTCTCTTTGCACTCACCCCAAGCTCTGTCCAGCGTGTAAAATGTGCGTGCGTGTGTGTGTATATGTGTGTGTACAACATATATATACACCTACAGTGTTGTTTTCTAAACTGTGAGTTGGGTGAGAGAGATGGACAAGCAAAGAAATGAGAGAGAAAGAAACAGAAATGGAGAGAAATAAATAGAAACAGGAAGTCAGAGGCAAGAGAGAGAGCGAGAAAGAGGGTGGATGGAGGGACACCAGGACTGAATGATTGTGGTAGATGAAGGGACCACAGAGAGATGGAGATGAATAAAGAAATGCCAGGGGTAATAAATAAAAGAAAAAACAACTAAACAGAAAAAGAAACGTCAGGGAATACCCTGGCGGTCCAGGGGTTAGGACTGTGAGCCTTCAGGGCTGTGGTCCAAGTTCGATCCCTGGTTGGGGAACTACGATCCTGCAAAATGCACAGCCTGGCCAAAAAAAAAAAAGAAATGTTGGAATGTCAGAAGTACAAAGTCAAGGAGAGGCTAAGAGATAGTGCCCAGCAAGAGCTGTTCAGAGACAGACGTCAGGAATGCAGACCTGGATCTGGCAAGGCTGGGGGAGAGTGGACCTAGAAACCCTGCCTGGGGGTGGTGCTGGAGCAGAGAGGCGAAGGCCTGCCGGGAGGGGCGCCGCAGGGAGGGCCACCCTGGCCACAGCCCTCCCTGCCCCCAGGTCCAGGAGGTGCAACCCATCACCAGTTATGATGCTGCAGGCTCCTTCCTCCTCCTGGGCTGCAACAACGGCTCCATCTACTACGTGGGTGAGCAGCGGCCAGCACCCCAGCTACCCGGGAGCCTCCCCTCAGAGGTGGGAGAGGAGAGGAAAGGCTGGGCTGCCTTGAACTGACCTGTTTATCCTCTGTGCCCCACCGCCCACAGATGTGCAGAAATTCCCCCTGCGCATGAAGGACAACGACCTCCTGGTCAGCGAGCTCTACCGGGACCCGGCGGAGGACGGGGTCACAGCCCTGAGCGTCTACCTCACCCCCAAGACCAGTAAGCTATGGCTCAGCCTCGCCCCTCTGCCAGGAGCAGCCAGCCCCGGCCCCAGCCCACGCAGTCTCCCTACCGCTTGACACTTGGCGTAGCATGGGCCAGTGAGATTTATTGAGAGGGAGACAAATTCAGCTCATTCAGTCATTCCACAGTTACTGAGCACCATTTATATGTAAGCACAGTGCTAGGTGCTAACCATGGCAGGCTTCTCCACCAAGGGCAAAGCCGACCTCTTGTAGTTCTTTGTGTTTCTTTCCCATCTCTGTGATTAGGGCATGATGCTTGCACGCTACTAAAACAGAGGATGTGTCACTTGGGAATTCCCTAGCCGTCCAGTTGTTAGGACTCTGTGCTCTCACTGCGGAGGGTCTGGGTTCACTTCCTGGTCAGGGAACTAAAATCCCATTAGCCTCAGGGTGTGGCCAAACTGTACTCCCCCCCTCAAAAAAAAAATCCAAAATAAAAACAAACAAAAAGAGGATATGTGTCTTACACGGGGTGAAGCTGAGTTCTCTCACTTGGAACGGTCTTTGTGTTTTGTTTTCTTGATCGCAAATGCAGAGAAATAGATTAGTTTCTTATTTGTTTTTATTGAGATATAATCTCCATCCCATAAAGTCCACAATTCAGTAGTTTTTAGTAGATTCACAAAGTTGTGCCGCCATCACCACTATGTAATTCCAGAATGTTTTTAGCACCAAAAGAGAAGCCCCCTGCTCATTAGCAGTCACACCCCAGTTCTTCCTGACTGCCCGCTAACCCACTTTCTGTCTCTATGGATTTGCCTGTTCTAGATGTTTCATGTAAAGGAAATCATACAGTATGTGGCTTTTTGTGTCTGACTTTTTTCACTTTGCATAATGATTAATCTTATTTTATGGTTAGTGCTTTCTGGAGCTTAAGATGTCTTTCCCTCCCCGCAGTTTGCAAAGATTTTTTTCCTATATTTTCTTCTAGAAGCTTTGCATATTTCACTTTTACACATAGGTCTCTGTTCCACTTCAGATTAACTTTTATGTGCGGTGTGAGGTAGAGGTCACAGTACATTTTCTCTAGTAGCAGTAAACTAATAATACGCTTAACTTCACAGCCTGCATCACATAAATCCCCTTTCTTTCTTTTTAAACTTTATTTATTTACTTTTGACCATGCCTCACAACTTGTGGGATCTTAATTCCCCACTAGGGATCAAACCCAGGTCCTTGGCAGTGAACGTGTGGAGCCCCAGCCACTAGACTGCCAGGGAATTCCCAGGGGCCCTTTTCTTATTTCATTGACTCACTCCTTTTCTCCTCGCCACATGCCACTATTCTGTCATGCATGTTTAACATTTATCTTTTCATTTGTATGTGCACTTAAAAAATGCATATTATGGACATGTTTTTGAATTTTCATGAACAGTATTGAGTATATATCTCAGTTTATGTATTTTACTTTGATCCATCCTGCCTTAGCTTCCCTTGTGGCTCAGCTGGTAAAGAATCCGCCTGCAATGCGGGAGACCTGGGTTTGATCCCTGGATTGGGAAGATCCCCTAGAGAAGGGAAAGGCTACCCACTCCAGTATTCTGGCCTGGAGAATTCCATGGACTGTATAGTCCATGGGGTTGCAAAGAGTTGGACACAACTGAGTGATTTTCACTTCACTTATCCTGCCTTAAATTAAATGTCCATCCATGTTGCTGCGCATCACCTGAAGTCATTGCTTTTAACTCTTGCACAAAATATTAAAACCACCTTTTACCCACATTCCTTAAGATGGCCCATTAAATCTGTGACATTACAACATACCTTTTCCCCTGTGGAAAGTTGGCGATGGGGGAGGAGTCCCTCAGGCACACTGGGTTGCATTTTCTTGTCTTGCTGTCTTTTTTTTTCTTTTTTCCCCACTGTGCAGCTTATAGGATCCTAGTTCCCTGACCAAGGATGGAAACCTGGCCACGGCAGTGAAAGTGCTGAGTCCTAACCACTGCATTGCCAGGGAATTCTCACTGCTGTCTGTCTGTTTGTATGCCCCTTGCCATGTTTCTCTGTTTTCCTCAAATTCCGTCTTTCTCTCTGCCAGTCTCTGTCTCTATAACCCTCCCTGTTTCTGTACCTCTTTCTCTGTTTTTCTCTCTCTCTCCCGACTCTTCTTAGCTCTGTCTCCGTCTTCATTTCCGTCTCTGGTTCTCTTTGTCTGCTCCTTCCCCCTCTCCTCCCTTCCTGTTCCTCCGTTTCCCATGTCTTGCCACCTTGTTCTCTCCCCTCCTCTTTACTTTCTGACTCCGTGTCTGTTCCTTGCTGACTCTTTCTGTCTGCCCCAGTTTCTGTCTGTCTGTGACCCCGTCCCTCTCTTCCTCCCCGGCTCCTCACCAGGCGACAGTGGGAACTGGATTGAGATCGCCTACGGCACCAGCTCAGGGGGCGTGCGGGTCATTGTGCAGCACCCCGAGACAGTGGGCTCGGGGCCTCAGCTCTTCCAGACCTTCACCGTGCACCGCAGCCCTGTCACCAAGATCATGCTCTCGGAGAAGCACCTCATCTCGGGTGAGTCTCACCCAGCTGCCCCGGGCATCTTTCTCCCTGCAAGACGGATGGCTCCGCTGGGAGCATGAAGCCAGGCAGATGAGGGTCTCCACTGGGGAGGGACATGGTGTGGGGAGTGGCCTCCAGAGAAGGGGAGCAGTCTGGGGGAGAGTGAATTGCCAGGAGAGGGGAGAATTCATCAACTTCCCTATTGCCAGGCACAGGATACCGTGATAAGCAAGACAGGCCAAGTCCCTAACCTGTGGAGCTGACAGGCAAGAGTACTGGAGTGGCTTGCCATTTCCTTCTCCAGGGGATCTTCCCGACCCAGGGATCGAACCCGGGTCTCCTGCATTGCAGGCAGACGCTTTACCCTCTAAGCCACCAGGGAAGCCCCCTAGTTGGGGCAGCAGATGATAAATCAATACAAATATAAATCATTATCTGATAATGATGGGGGCCACGAATAAAAACAAGGCTGTGTGAGAGACTAGAGAGCACCAGGGTCATGAGAGGGCATGGTTCGGGAATGCCTTCCTGATGAAGGCGCTTTGAACAGAAATGAGCAGCGCAGATCAGTGGGGATAAGCATTCCTGGCAGAGGGAACAGGCACTGCAAAGGCTCTCAGATGGGAGGACGATCGACATACCTAAGGAAGCCCAGAGTAGAGTGGGCGAGGAAGAGGGTGGAGGTGATGGGGTAGATCAGGGGGACCTTGTAACCCCTGCAGAAGACTTGGTCCTTAAGCCTGAGTGAGATGGCCCCGCAGGAGGGCTCCCAGGAGAGGAGGGCTGTGACCCAATGCAGGTGTTCACAGGGTCCCTCTGACTGCACATGGGGACAGGCTGGGGGGCAGGAAGACCAGGGAGGAGGCTGTTGCGATGGTCCAGGCAGAAGATGAGGCAGACATGACCAGGATGGGGGCGGGTTGGGGTCAGTGGGCAGAGAAAGGTAAGATCAGCCTCTGGAATGACTTGGAGGCAGAGCCAACAGGATTGGTAACTCTTTAGAATTCTGGGGAAGAGAGGATGAAGAAAGGGAAGAATTCAGAGGGGCCAGAATCCTGACACCTTGGAAAGGAAAGGAGGTCATCTCGGGGCTCAGGAAGGTCGAAGGTTGGGCAGTGGCCATTCCCCCGCCAGGCCTGACCAGCTCCTGCCCTCTGGCTGTCCAGTTTGTGCCGACAGCAACCACGTGCGGACATGGTCTGTGACTCGCTTCCGCGGCATGATTTCCACCCAGCCTGGTTCCACCCCACTCGCTTCCTTCAAGATCCTGGCGTTGGAGTCGGCCGACGGGCATGGCGGCTGCAGTGCTGGCAATGACATCGGTGCCTCCTAGCCCCTGGCCCCCCACCCCCACAGACCCTGCCTGACCTCCACCCGCCTCCACTGATCCCTTTCCTCACCCCTGGAGACCTCTCTTGACCCACCCAACTGATGGAGTTGACCTCCACCGACCACCACCTGACCCCTCCTGACCGCCACTTACTCCCAGCCACCCCACAGTTGGATTCTGTTACCCCCACTGATCCCTGCCAACCCAGGACGCTCCCCCCGATGTGCCTGAACTCCACTGACTCTTGCTGACCCTTGACCCTCTCTGACCTGGCCCAGCTCCAGCATCCTGGGGATGGAGACCTAGTCCTGGGTTGGGAGATTCAGCTGTGGGGAAAGGGGCATAGTCTTAGGGTCTAGAGGTCCCAGAGACCCCAACTGGCCCTGACAGCCCCCATCTACTTGGCCCAGGCCCCTACGGCGAGCGAGATGACCAGCAAGTGTTCATTCAGAAGGTGGTGCCAAGTGCCAGCCAGCTGTTCGTGCGTCTTTCATCCACTGGTCAGCGGTGAGGACCATCCCGTCAAACAGGGAGGGTGGTCAGAGCCAAAGGCGGGATGCACAAAGGTCAGAAGGGCATCTCAGCCAAGGGGGCACAGCAGGAGCTGAGGCTGGGAAGGAGCGCAAGCCTGGCCCTAGGTGTGGAACCGGGGGGTATCAACGGTGTGACAGGTGTGAATGGGAGTGAAGCTGGAACAACCCCAGGTACCTATGTAGTTGTGGCCTGGATGGGGGCCGGGGGTGGTGAGGGCTGGGATGGGGGAAGGGTGGGAAACCATGGGATCCCAGAGGCAGTGCTTGCGTCAGCCTGGGAACGGGGGTCTCTTGAAGAGGGGCCTCTGAATAAAGACCTTGAGGATAAATAGGAGCAAAGAGAAGAAAGGAGGGAGGGGACAGGTGTGCCTGGCTGAATGGGCAGCGTGTGCCAAGTCTGGAATGGCCAAAGAGGGTAACCAGAGACATGCTCGTGGTCTCTGGGGGCCTGGAGCACAGAACTGGAGGTGAGCATTGAGGCTGCAGCGGGGTGGAGCCTTGCTAATCGTAGGGAAGAAACAAGACTGTCCTGCGTGGTCTGGGAGCCAAGGCTGCACTCGGGGGGATGGACTGGAGGTTGGAAGAGAGGAGGCCAAGAGCCCAGGGAGGAGGCTGGGACAGACGGCTGGCTGGAGAGGGCAGGGCTTGACCGGGGCCCGATGGGGAGGGGAGGCAGGGCCAAGGGAGAGAGGCAGGAGGCCGAGTGGGCCGACTGTGGGTAATGCTGGCAAGTGAGGGAGCACCGTTCTCCTGGATCAGGAACAGGGAGGGCAGCAGGTCTGGGGGAGAATCCCATTTAGGCCCCATGATGGGTGTGTGGGGCTGGGGACATCCACGAGGCCACTGGACCCACAGGGCTGGAACCCAAGGCCTGGGAGCAATGGAGAAGCTTGGGTGCTCGTCGGAGAGGCAGGAGGGGAAGTCACAGTGGTGGGGCCTGAGGCCTGGGGGTGGGAACAAGGATGAGAGGAGGGAGCAGGCCAGGCTCTGGTGTGACCGAGGTAACCGCTGCGCCCTCCCCTCTCAGGGTGTGTTCCGTGCGGTCCGTGGACGGCTCACCCACCACCGCCTTCACAGTGCTGGAGTGTGAGGGCTCCCGGAGGCTTGGCTCCCGGCCCCGGCGCTACCTGCTCACCGGCCAGGCCAACGGCAGCCTGGCCATGTGGGACCTGACCACCGCCATGGACGGCCTCGGCCAGGCCCCTGGTACTCCCACAGCATAGGCTCACCCTGAACCCCTCTCCACAACCTCCTTTGCCATGACTGCCCTCCCCAAGCCCTGGCCCTCTGACCCCTTACCCTCAACCCCTCCTTACCCTTGCTTTTAAAATACACTTTTATTTAGTTGGTTAGTTTTGGCTGTGCTGGGTCTTCGGTGCTTCGAGCAGGATTTCTCTAGTTTTGATGAGCAGGGCCTGCTCTCCAGTTGGGGTGCTCGGGCTTCTCACTGCAGTGGCTTCTCCCTGTTGCAGAGCACAGGCTCTAGTGTGTACTGGTTTCAGCCGTTGAGCCTCTTGGGCTCTAGAGCTCAGGCTGAATAGTTGTGGTGCGGGGGCTTAGTTGCTCCGTGGCATGTGGGATCTTGCCAGATCAGGGATTGAACCTGTGTCTCCTGCGTTGGCAGGCGGATTCTTTATCACTGAGCCACCAGGGAAGCCCCCTTGCCCTTGCTTTCTAACCTGTCTTAGCTTCTGACCCTTGTTCCTTGACCTTTTGACCCTTGTTCCTTGACCTTTTTTCCTATCCCGACCTCAGTCTTTGCACATGACCTTTGTCCCTTGGCCTATGACCCCTGTCTTGCCCCTGACCCTGCTTCCTTGCCCCCCAGCAGGGGGCCTGACAGAGGAAGAGCTGATGGAACAGCTGGAACAGTGTGACCTAGCCCCGCTGGCTTCCTCCAGGGGCTCTCTCCCCAGCCCTTCACCCCGGACCTCTCTCACCAGGTAAGCATGACCAATGGGGGAGAGGGCAGAACACAGTGGCCTTAGGGGAGGGGGAGCCAGCTCCACCCTGACCCCCTTCATTGACCCTCATCACCCCCTCAGTCTCCACTCAGCCTTCAGCAACACCTCCCTGTCCAGCCGTCGGGGGAGCCCAAGCCCCCCACAGGCTGAGGCCCGGCGCCGCGGGGGAGGCAGCTTTGTGGAACGCTGCCAGGAACTGGTGCGGAGCGGACCGGAGCCCCGGCGGCCACCAACACCAGCCCCCCGGCCCTCCTCGGGTCTCGGAGCTCCCCTTGCGCCCCCCAAGATGAAGCTCAATGAAACTTCCTTCTGAACACAGCTGCCATGGTGCCTTGGGATATCCAGGTCCTGGGGGACTCGGGTGCCTCTCTCACTTCCTGTCAGAGCCCTGGGTTGAGGGCCAGGGCCTCCTACTGTTACGAGATCCCCACCATCTCCCTTGTCTGGAGCCAAAGTCACCCTTCCTTAATAAAGTTCTCACTGCCAATGCTTTGGTTACATTCTTAGAGGGTTTGGGGACCCCTAGGGAAAGGGCAAGAGAGACACAGTACCCCATCAGGTCCTTGGCTGTAGATTCAGGGACATCTGTCTCTCTCAGTTTAAGTGAAGAAGGGGAATTGGTTTACACTCTGGCTTCAGGCATGGCTGGATCCAGGGCTCAAATACTCATCCGGAATGTCTTTCCATCCTTTGACTTTGGTCTCCTCTGAGATCATTCTCAGTCAGATTTTCCTCGCTCTGTGCCAAGATGACTCCACAGAGCTCCTTAGCAACTTTTTGTCTCTGTTGTTGTTGTCTCCAAGTCGCGTCCAGCTCTTCATGACCCCATGGACTGCAGGACGCCAGGCTTCCCTATCCCTCACCATCTCCCAGAATTTGCCCAAACTCATGTCCATTGAATCGGTGATGCTATCCAACCATCTCATCCTCTGTCACCCTCTTCTCCTTCTGTCTTCAATCTTTCCCAGCATCAGGGTCTTTTCCAATGAGTCAGCTGTTCACATCAAGTGGCCAAAGTATTGGAGTTTCAGCTTCAGCATCAGTCCTTCCAATGAGTATTCAGGGTTGATTTCCTTTAAGATTGACTGGTTTGATCTCCTTGCTGTCTAAGGGACTCTCAAGAGTCTTCTCCAGCACCACAGTTCAAAAGCCTCAATTCTGCAGCACTCAACCTTCATTATGATCCAGCTCTCATATCCGTACATGATGACTGTCGTGTCTCCTTGTAGCAGCAAAATCACAGGATTGATTCTTATTGGTTTAAACTGAATCAGCTGGCCATTCCTGAAGCAATCATTATGTCCTTCCAGGGATCATGTATCCTCACAAGCCAGGCAGTGAGGTCAGCCCCATGCTGACAGAGTGAAGGAAGAGTTCCTTAAAGGTGAATCAGGATACTATTACCACAAACGGGGTTGAATAAGTACGGGCTGGCAGAAACACAAGCTGTCAGCTAGGTGACATTTGTGCCCCAAACCTCACTGCTGCAAACACCTTGCCCATCCATATCCCCGGCTTCCCAGTTTTTCACCCCTCTCTTGCTCATAACAGAGAGGGTGTGATGGCATCAGCTCGCCCCAGCCTGACATCCTTGAGGTTTCCCTCCAGATAATACCTATTCCTCTGGCAGCTCCTCAGGAAAGTTTTCTGCATCTTTTCCTTGGGTCAATGAAAAAAAGAGAAAGTGGGTCAACTAAGAACAAGGGATTTTAGAGTGTGCTAGTTCTAGAATTCCAGAGTTTCTGGGATGCCAGAACTTATGTAACTTGGCAGAATGTTAGAGGATCTAGAACACAGGAATATTCTATAGTGTTAGTGGATGAACAATATTAGGCTTTTCCCCTGCCTATCAAAGAATCCAGACTGCAGAAGTTTCTGAAAAAAGACCAGGAAATTTGATTCTAGAACAGAAGAGTGTTCTAGAATGCCTATCCCAGTAGGAATGTCTTACAAGCCAGAGATTCTAGAATGCTGAGAATTGTAGGACACAGAAAAGAATCTGGATTACTAGGAAATCTAGAGCATAGGGGTATTCTGGAATGTCAACCCTTCTAGATCACTAGAGGATTGGTTTGCATTCTAAGAAATCCATAATGTCAATGGGCTCTGGATTTCCAGAGAATATAGAACATTAAGAGGAGCCCTAAAAGGTGAGTGAGTCTAAAACACGAGTGTTCTGGAATGTCTGTGCTCTAGAATATGCAGGTATTTTGTGATGCTCGTAGAGCTGGAATATTGAGATAGTTTTTTCCATGCCAGGGAACATAGAACACTGCTTTGGGATACTAGTGATCCTAGAATTGAGGGTGAGAATGTCAGAAAATCTAGAATACAAAGGAGATTTGTTGTTTTTGTTTTTAATACCAAGGTAAAACCCTGTGTGTGAGCACATACAATGGAGGAAGCTTCTGGAATGCCAGGACTCTAGAACTCTGAGAGATTCTGAAGGATTGAGATCAGATCAGGATCTAGGAGCGACATAGAAACAACCCTGGGGGATAGTAGCAGTGATAGGGAGGGACTGGGAGCTGGGAACTCCAAATTCTGGGGGGAGGGGAAGCCAAAGCCATCCCCGGAAGTTGCAGTGGTGAGCCAGAGGCTGTTGCCTAGCAACGAGCATTGAAGATGCCCTGAATCCCAAGCAGAAGGGAGAAATTTCGGCAGCGCCCCCAGCAAATGCTCCAGCTACAGGGTAGGAGATGGGGAGGGGGGCAACGGGAGCAGGGCCACATCGTCCTGCAGGGCCATGTTAGCAGGGATCACGGGAGCCACACGAAGACAGGGACACAGCACATTCAGTGGGCAGAGCCGGGCACTCCATCATTGAGCAGGGACAGCCCACGGATGTCCCTGAGTGGGGCCTGAGTGCCATCATTACTGCTACAAGAGGCTGTGTGTCCTGGACAGTGTGTGTGAGTCCAGACTTCTGGGTGGCAGTGTTGGGTGGAGACTGTGGGTGGCGGTGATTGTGTGCGTGTGGCTGTGTGAGTCAGCCCGTATGCCTCAAGGTAAGGAGGGAGGGTGAAGAGACCCTCTGTCCCCCTTGCACACCCCTTGGAAGAAGGAGTTGGGGATGAGGTCGAAGCTGAATTGATTGCTGTTCTTAGTCTGAGGTCAGCCCTTTGGTCAGGCCTGGTACCCTGTGTGGGTGGAGCCTGGGATCTACTCAGGGTGGGGCTAAGCCTACAGAACTGGAAACCTTAGGGTTTGGAACCCCTGGAGGGGGAACGAGAAGGGGGTAGGGTTTGGCACCCTAAGTGTGGAGCCTCAGCCTAATTCTTGTGGGAAAGGATTTGGTCTGAAACTCAGAGAAGAAGGGATGGGGAACTGGGGTTCAGGCTCTAAAGTGCTGATGCCTTTGGAAGAAGAGAGACGGGGTTTTTAATTCCAAGAAAAGTGGAGCCTTGAATTTATAATGAAAGGACTGGGCTGGGCTTGACACCCTCTGAGTTGCAGGGTTGTGAGCAAGGCTTGGAGCCCTAAAACCACTAAAGTGGGAGCAGGTGGGGACTAAGGCCCCTTGTGGCTTGGTGCTCCCAGTGGTAGAGGTCCCTAGAAAGGGAGGGGACTGGAATTCTTTTTTTTTTTTTTGCCTTTCAATTATATTTAGTTTTGACTGTGCTGGGTCTCCATTGCTGCATGGGCTTTTCTCTAGTGAGGCACAGGGTCTATAGCACGCGACCTTCAGTAGTTGCAGGATGTGAACTCAATAGCTGCAGCTCCCGAACTCTAGAGCACAGGCTCAATAGTTGTGGTGCACAGGCTTCATTGCTCCGAGGCATGTGGAATTTTCCTGGATCGGGGATCAAATCTGTGTCTCCTGCTTTGGCAGGCGAATTCTTTACCACTGAGCCACCAGAGAAGGCCTGGGACTAGAATCCTTTAAGGAGAAAAAGTCTGCAATTCTGGGAGCGTGCTCTCAGCTTTTAAAAATTCAATCAGGGAAGCAGGTGTGGTACCCTCTTGGGGGGAGTGGAGAGGGGTGCAAATAGGGGAGCAGAGCCAGGGGGAGCCCTCTGGAAGGGAAGCGGAGTCTGTGAATTAGGGGCCCAGCCATGGTCCTGTGAGAGGCAGAGGCTACAACCTTCCTAGGAACAAGCTATTGTTTGTTAAGTCTGGAACCCCTGAAATACAGGGCCTTGAGAAAGGGCCAATCCTGTGGGAGGATGTAGAGTCGGGGTACTGTCCGGGGGGCGGACCTGGAGCTCAGTGCAGCATTAAAATTAGCCCCCAGAATCCTGAGTCTCTCTTGTAAGAAGTGGGCACCCGTGGGGTCTTCCGGAATCTAACCTCATCGGGGAGCAAATTCTGATGGATTTCTCCCAGGACTGTGAGCCGAGAGATGAGGTCTTCCAGAGGGAGTCTAGTTTAAGGGAATCCGGCTTCCCAGGTGTCTCAACGGTAAAGAATCTGCCTGCAAACCAGGAAATGCAGGAGACGCAGGTTCTATCCCTGGGTGGGGAAGATCCCTTGGAGGAGGGCATGGCAACCCACTTCAGTATTGTTGCCTGGAGAATCCCATGGACAGAGGAGCCTGGCGGACTACAGTCCATAAAGTCTCACAGAGTCGGACACGACTGAAGCGACTTAGCAAGCTTTCACGCCTGCCACCTACGCATCGACTAAGAGGAGCCCCAGCAGCTCCACACTTGGGGCCTCTCCTTTAAGGCAGGATTCACTGAGCCACTACCCGCCTCGGCACTGAAAATTCCGGGCCCCAGCGCCCCCCGCCCGGCACCTGTCCACGTAGCCCCACCCCTGTCGTCTCCTGATTGGCCGTGTAGGCAGCGCCCCCTAGCGGCACCGGGCTCTGATTGGCGGGAAGTTCGCAGCCCGCGACTGGGGGATTGTGGAGAAAATGAGTCGGCCTCCGGCGGGGGCGGGAGGCGGGGCAGCGCCGAGCCGGACCCGCTGGACAGACCGGCCGCCTGGAGCGCGACTCCACGCCGGACACGATGCGGCTGCCTGGCCCCAGCGGCCGCCGCCCCCTCCTGCTGGTGCTGCTGCTGCCGCTCCTTGCAGCCGCCGCCACCGCCGCCTCCGCCGCCGGCCCCAGCCCCAGCCAGGCCGTCGAGGTCGCGGCGATCCCGGGCCGTCCGGCCGGGTAAGCCCCGCTGCGGCCCCTTCGTCCTTGTGCCCCCTCCACCCAATAAGTCTGGCGGTCCAGGAAGACCAGGACTTTCGGATTTAGGGGAACATGTACCCACTGCTTCGTGATAGGGATGAAGAACCAGAGTTCTTGGATTTGTTAGGGGCCTCTGTTTTGTAGGGGTTAGAATCCGAGGTGTATTGAGGTTCTGAGCGGAGGGACTCCCCTCCGGTGCGGTAGAGACGGATGTGGCTTCAGGGAATTCTAGAGTTTATTTGGAGCAGGGTCCCAGTTTGTATGGGGATGGGGCTTTGGGTTCTCCTAGGATGATAGATGGGTGGGGCAGAGCTGGGATGGGGTCCCCAGGTTTCTGGGATGCTTAAGGAGGAAGAGTATGGGAGGTTATCTTGGCGCTTTAAGCAGGAGTTGAGACGTCCTGGTTTTCTGGGGTTTGGGAATGCTTGAATTAATTAATAGAGACCTTTTCCTATAAGACTTGGAGTTTGGTGTTGATGGCGGAGGGGCTTGTGGGAAATTGTGCGGAGGTGTGGTGGTGGTGGGGTGCTCAGATTTCACGAGGGTTAAGGATGCTTTAGTTGCCTAGAATTAGAGGATTCCGGGCTTGAATGAGGTACTTGATTTCGGGCTTGATTTCGCGGCAAGAGATCCAGAATTTCGTATAGATTTGGAGTTATAGCCACTCTTCCTGTCTACGGGTGACGAGATCGGAGGAAACAGTCTGCCCAGTACCCCCACCCCCCGCCCTGCGGCCCAGCGCTCCGTTACAAAGGCCCCGGGCTCCGCTCCCGCCTCGGTCTCTGCGAATACGTTTAGTAACCCGAGCCGCGCCGGGGGCGGGGCTGGGAAGGGGTTAACCCGGAGAAAAGGCGGGAGGGAATGACGGCAGGATCGGGGGTCAGGGAGGCTCCCACCCGGGCCGCCCCCTTCTCTACCGGGCCCCACCCGTCTAAAAAGAGTCCATACGGCCGACGTCCCCTTCGCAGCATCCCCCGCTCCTCCTCTCTCCTGCCCTGCGCGCGCGCCCATGGCCCTCGTCCCCCTTAGCCTGGGAATAATGGATTTGTCTGGGGGGCCCCTGGGTTGCGACGCACTTGCGCCCAAGCTGAGGACTCCGCCGGCCAGAATCGGAGACTCTCCCGGCGCGGAGATTCCTCCGAAGAACGACTCCTTCCTCGTGGTCAGGCGGGAAACTGAGGCCCAGGGACCAGGAGACTCTGGCTCCAGGACACAGAGCGTTGAAGGGCAGGAACGGGCTAGAACTCAGACCTCGGGATTCTCAGTGCTGGGCTGTGGCTCCTGTATCCCTGTCCACCTCTGCACCCCGCTGGACCCACAGTCAAAAGAGGACTTCCCTCCCCAGCCGTTGAGGCCTGTGGACGTGGCGCCATCTGCCGGCAAACTGCGGGATGACAGCTGAGTCCAGGACAGGGACGTGCGGGGAGGGCGGGGTTCTAGATTCCCAGAGCCGGCTTGGAAGTGCGCTTAGAAATCTTCTCTGAGTCTCTCTCTTTTTTAAAAAAATAATTTTTAAAAAAGACTTTAAAATGTCTTTTCCAATAATTCCTTACCCACAAACACTTCAGAAGAAAAATAAACGTGAGGTTGCTGTGACCTTTATCTAAACCAATTTGCCTCCCATTGTACAGATGGGGAAACTGAGGCATCGAGCGACGTGCCTCAAATTGGTCACATAACAACCCCAAGCACCCTCCAGCCTTATCTTGGCTTCCCCTCCCCTATCCCTCACCACTGTCCTTTGGGGAGTTCTATAGTGCTAGGGGCTGAATGACTTCCATCCCTCTATTTACAGTGTTCTTTCTTGTCGCTGCTGCCCAAGCCGATCGCCCAGAAGGAGCCGCTGCTTTAGAGGTGGGTTCTTGTAGGCAGGGTATAGGTTGGAGGGGAAAGATGGTAGAAGCAGAGGAGCTAGGGGGGGTCCCTTCCTCATCCCTCACCCCAGCTGGAGAGCTGGATGAAAGAAGAACTCGGTTGCCTCCTTTTCCACTTAGTCCCTGGCTGTCTCTGAAGCCTCCTGCAGGATCCGGAGCTGCCGGCCCGAAAAGTGTGCAGGCCCTCAGCGGTGCCTGGCTCCAGGGCCCCCAGAGCTGCCGAGCCCCAGCCCCAGCGTGAGGAAGAGACAGGTGTCCCTTAACTGGCAGCCACTGACGTGAGTGTGTGACCCTCTCCTGCTAGACGCTCCCAACCCCGCCATTTCCAGCACATATCCCTCTGCTCCCTGGGTCTCCTTTTCCTTGCTCTCTCTTTCTACCAACTTACGTCTCTGTTTCTATTTCTCCTTTTCTTGCCTATTGCTGTCTCTAGGCCTTCCGTTTCTCTCTCTCTGTCTCTGTCTCCGTGTCCTTATTGGTTCCTTGCATCTGTCTCTCTCTATTGGTTCTTTGCGTCTGTCTCTTTCTCTCATAGTTACCTGCCTCTTTCTTCTGTCTTCTCTCTCTCTCCCTCCCTCATCCCTGTTTATCCCACTGACTTTGTTCTTCCTAGCCTCTAAAGAATGTTCCAGGCCTGATCCCCAGAAAGAGATGGAAGGGGGATGCAGAGCCTCCAGTGGAAGACCTCCTGATGTAGGAGGTCCCTTCCAGCTGCGGGAGCTGGGGGGAGGGGGTCAGCCTAACCGCGGTGACAACTCCTTCTCTGCCCCCTCCCACCCAGGCTGCAGGAGGCCCGAGCCCTGCTGAGGCGACGGCGGCCCCGCGGGCCGGGGGCCCGGGCATTGCTGAGAAGGAGGCCCCCACAGCGCGCCCCTGCCGGCCAGTCCCGGGGTAAGAACGTCCGCCCTTCCTCCGCCGGGTTGGGGGGGGCGGTGAGGGGGGATGGGGGGGTTCCGGGCCAGATAAAGCCGTCTGGTTCCCACGGTGCAGCCGCCGCCTAGCCGCCCCCCACTGTAGCTCAGCACCCCTCCCCAGGACTCAGCCTCCTCTAGGGACCCCGGCGTCCGGCTTCGAGAGGTGAGTCCGGGACAGGACAAGACGCGGGCCAGAGGCGCTGACCCGCGGGGGTGGGGCCAGGAAGCCAAGCGTCCGGGCTCCCCGCGGCCGAAGAGGGGGGCTCTGTCCCGGCCGAGAGCGCCCGAACTAGCCCAGACAACAAAAGCGATTGTGCGGGTTGGCGCCTGCCAGGTCACCGAATGCCCCAAATTGCGGGGCGGCTAGGGGCCAAAGGCCTCCCACTGCTCTTCCGACCCTCCTCCCGCCCTCCTCCTGCTCCAGCTCTCAGCCCCTGGGCTAGCACACCCCCTAGTCTCCTCTACCCTCAAAAGTCTCCCTCCTGCTGTGGCCTTCAGCCCAGATGTGTCCCCTCCTCCCTAAAGTCTTCCAGATGTGGGCCTTCCGCCAGATGTGAGGACCCCCGCCCACCATCTCCCTCCACCGTTTCCCCTAATCCATTCTGACTTCTCCTCCCAGGTGTGAGGGTCCCGGTCAGATGTGACTGCATCCTCAACTGGGCCCCTCCAGCGTCCTGCCCACCAGGCAGACCCCCAGTCCCTTCGTGTGCCCAGGTGCGCCGACCCTTCTCCTCCCCCCCAAGATGTGCCACCTGGCTGCCCAGATGTGCCATGACAATCGCCTACCCAGATGAAGCCCCTGTCTCTGTGACTGAGGCGGAGACAGCCTTTAGTTTTCTCCCCAAATGCGGCCCCCACTCCTCTTTCCTCCTTAAGGACTCAGCCTGGTCTGGGGTGGGGTGTTGGGGGGACCGGCCCGCCCCCACCTGTTCCCTTCCCCGCCGCTCCCCTGCGGGCCCCATTCACTTGTTGGTGCGGGGCGGGAGCAGAGGGGGCGCCCCCCTCCCCGCTCCGAGTCTAGCGCCCAGCCTGCGCGCCTCTGGCTGCGCGCCCAGCCCCACGCGCCCCCGCGCGGCCGCCGGGGAGGGAGTGGTGGGGAGGGGGGGCCTGAGCGGGGGCGCGGCCGCCCTCCCCCGCGGGCGGGCGGGCGCGGCCGGGCCCCTCGGGCGGGCTGGGGCGGCGGCGCGGCGGAGCGCGGCGCTGCAGCCATGGCGGGCGGCGCGCGGCTGCTCTGGGTGTCGCTATTGGTGCTGCTGGCGCTGCTCCGGCCGCAGCCCGGGCTAGGTCGACCCCGAGAGCGCCTCCGCGTGCGCTTCACCCCGGCCGTGTGCGGCCTGAGCTGCGTCCATGGGCCCACCGGCCCCCGCTGCACCCCGACCTGCGCGCCCCGCAACACCACCAGCGTGGACAGCGGCGCGCCCGGAGGGGCGGCCCCGGGGGGACCCGGCTTCCGCGCCTGTGAGTGCGGGGTGGTGGTCCCGAGGGAGGGGTTCCCGGGGGGGAGGAGGAGGATCCCTGGGGATGAGGGAGACAGTCCCCAGGAAGAGGGATCCCAGATTCCTTGTGCCAGAGTGCTGGGGGATCCCCGGCTTATTTAAGGAAGAGAACCTCAAATTCCTGACTTTTGGGGTTGGATCCTGAGAGTCCTGATTCTGCAAGCAGTGAAGGTTCTCAGGGACCTGCGGTGTCCCATGTGAGGCGACTGGGGCTGACTTTCCTGCCTTTGAGTCAAAGTGGGGAATCTCAGAATTGAGGGGCTCTGGAGCTTGGGGGAAAGGGGTTTGAATCCTGTGACTGTGAGCAGGGGTCCCCAGAGTCCAAGGGAGAGTTCCAGGGCCTTGAGAAGCGGTTTCCCGTTTCTGCTTCTTTGGGTGGGAGGCATTAGGAAAGTCTAGGATGGGAGTGCCTGTGAGGAGGGGGATTGGGGTGTGAAAAGTCGATCCTGAGAGCTGAGAGGAAAGGTGTTCATAGGAGGGTCTCTGCCAGACCCGGAGTTGCAAGGGTCGCACGTGGACGAGCAATCCAATAGGCGGTCTGGGGGGAAAGGCGCCCCCTGGGGGCAGAGGGGACAGGAGGGTCTGCGCACCAGGCTCCTCTAGAGATGGAGAGCCCTGGCGGGGGCGGGGGGAGTCAGGTGAGGTAGGGGTGGTGGGCCACCTGTTGGCTCCAGGGCGTGGTGGTGGGTGGGCTCTCAGGGGCTGGGCCTACCTGCCCCCAGTCCCGGAGGCCCTCTGGAGTGGGGAGTGGGGGCCCCTGGCGCCGAGAACTCGCCCAGCCTGGCCCCCGGCCAACCCAGCCCCGGCCGGCGTGAGCTCATCTCTCGCAGGAGCCCCCGCCCGCTGCCACTCCCTCTCTCCACCCCTTCCTCCCCCTTTCCCTCACTCCCTCCCGGCCCAGCCTCAACGGGCCTGTGCCAGGCGCCGTGCCCAGGCGGGTGCCAAGCCCCTGGAGGCGCAAGGAGGGGACTGCGAGGGGTGGGGGGAGGGCTGACCTCGGGAGGACCTCGATGTCCTCAGCTCCTCACCCCTCCAGGGGTGTGGGACATGGAGTTGCCTGTGCCCATCTAGCGGCCCGCCCTGCCCTCAGGGAGCTGGGCCGGGGGGCCTACATTCAGGACAAGAGAAGACAAAGCAGTGTCTTTGATGGCTCGGAAATGCCCCCTCCCGCGACAGCTGCCCCCCAACAGAGACTCTTCCTATTTTGGAATCTTGATTCCTAGTTAAGCCTCTCCTAAGCCTGCCACTTAGTTAAGGACCCCTCTTAGAGCACCCTAGAGTCCTGGCCTGAGCCCCCTAACTAGGGGAGCTAAGAATCCTCTGCCCTCAGTCCCCATGCCCCTCCGCACTGCTATCAACAGACTCCAGAGACCAGCCCCTTCAGTGAAGTTCCCGCCCACTCTTCTGATGTAATCGCCCCAAACTGCACCCCTCACCAGAGAAATCTAGTTTTGTCCCTCAGCTACTCCTCCCCACTTCCAGGGGAAACCCCAGATTACAAAGGCTGTACAGTGATAACTCTACTCTCTAGCCGAATTCCCTTCCTGAAAAAGTTTCCCATTTTCTTCTATCTCCAGCTGAATCCCGTCAGAGATCCCCGATTGCTGGGTATCCAAATCCTTCTCTCCCAGCTGACACCCTCCCCCAGAAACTTCTGATCCCTCTATTTTCAGAGAAACCCAAAGGTGGTCTTGATCAGCTGATTCTCCCAAGAGGACTCCAGATACGGTGCTCCCCTCCACCAGCCATTAATCTAAAGACGTGGGTACCTTATCCCTTAGCTGAGAGGGAAGGGGGTATTCCACAATATCTTAGAACTTTCCCAGACAGCTGAGGCCGGGGACTCCCAAGAATCCCACTACTCCATCTCCACCTTGCTCTCAGCACCCTCAAATTGGCCGTTCCTTCGAAGTCACTAGAGTTCCGTTAGTAGGTAACTCTCCCCAAAAGGACTAAAGAGGTTCCTTCTGCCTCCGTTTCCTCTGGGATCGGCTCTGTTTCTGTTCCAGAAACCTCCTGAGGTCTTCAAACAGCGGAGGGCTGCCTTCTAACTGATCTCCTCCCAGGAGTCCAGTCTCCGTACCCGTATAAGTTGAGGGGGCTCCCTCTATGTTTTCCTGTCTCCAGTGTGTGGCTCAGAATCCCACACACGCCTTTCTGGACGGCCCCGGCCGCCTGCCCCATCCTCCCCTCCGCACAGCTGTCTCCAGCTGTTCTCGGCAGCCCCAGGGGAGAAAGGGAGGGGGTGCCCTCGCAGGATGTGTCCGGCCTTCTTTGGCTCAGCGGGCCCGGGGCTCCCCCAAGGGTCCAGAACGAGGAGCCGCCGCCCTGCCCCCGCCGCACCCCTCTCTTTGTTTACCCCGCCGCACAGCTGGCAGCGCCCCGCCCCAAGGTGGCCCGAGGCCCAGCGAGGACGCGCACAGGGGAGAGCAGGCGCGTTCCCGCTGGCCCCGCCCCGGGGCTACCGGAGGCGGGAAGTCAGAGCTGGAACCCGGGAGCCGGAGCCAGAGGGGAGGTGGGCGGAGACAAAGCGCGGGGATGTGGGGCTAGGACGCGCAGATAGCGGGGAGGTGGGATGAGAGGAGCGCGGGCGAGCGAGCCAGGGCAAACTAACGTGAGGAAGGGAAGGTGGGTGGGGCTAAACGCAGCAGGTTAGACGCTTCGATGGGAGGGGTTTGCAATCCCCAGGGGAGAAGAACGCGATGTGGGCGGGGCGCATAGAAGCGGGGGGCGGGGATAAACGCACAGCCTGTGGGCGGAGCTTGAACCGGCCTCAAGGGGTGCGAACGTGCCTAGAACGGTAAGAAGACAGAGTTGCGAGCACGGGATGGTGCCAAGGAGTGACTGAAGTGTAGGTTTAGTCAATGGAAGTGACAAGCGCTGGGTCTGACGGGGCTGGACCAGCAAAATATGGGCAGGACTAAACGCGAAGGCACGAGTTAGAGCGGGCGTGACTGAGCCTATAGGCGGGGCCAACGCCATCTGGGCGGGGCTAGTAAGCCTTGGACTCCGCCGGAAAGTGGGACTTGAGAGGGAGGGCGGGGCGATATGAAAGTGAAGGAGGAGCTTGGGGGCGTGGCAAGTGGACTCAGGGGGCGGAGCTACACCTCCAGGGGCTGGACCCAGCCAATGCCAGTGGCCAGGGTTAGTGGGGAGATGACACAAGACGGCTCAAGGCTGAATGACTTAGAACTGAGTGATGCCTTTGAGGCTGTAGTTATAACGTTACGGGTTGAGCTACTGAGGGGTTGTAGTTATAACGTTAGCGGCTGAGCTAAGTGAGGGTGCTCTTGTCCCAAGGGAGGATGCAAGGAGGGTTGCCGACCCTGAGTGTCCTCGCTGTCTCCCCAGTCCTGTGTCCCTTGATCTGTCACAATGGAGGAGTGTGCGTGAAGCCTGATCGCTGCCTCTGTCCCCCGGACTTCGCTGGCAAGTTCTGCCAATTGCATTCATCGGGCGCCCGACCCCCGGCCCCGGCCATGCCAGGCTTCACCCGGTCTGTGTACACCATGCCGCTGGCCAACCACCGCGATGATGAACATGGTGAGGAGCGTGCGGCCGGAGTTCCCTCCGTACCCTCCACCACCTCGTCGTCCCTCTGACTCCCGTGTGTCCTTCCTTCTCCTGAGTACCCTTCTCCACCGCGCCCTTTCCCCGCATTCCTACTCGTGCTTTGCCCCGCGGTGCCTCTCTGCAGGCGTGGCGTCTATGGTGAGCGTCCACGTGGAGCACCCGCAGGAGGCGTCGGTGGTGGTGCACCAGGTGGAGCGTGTGTCCGGCCCTTGGGAGGAGGCGGACGCCGAGGCAGTGGCGCGAGCGGAGGCGGCGGCACGATCGGAGGCGGCAGCGCCCTACACAGTGTTGGCACAGAGCGCGCCGCGCGAGGACGGCTACTCGGACGCTTCGGGCTTCGGTTACTGCTTTCGGGAGCTGCGCGGAGGCGAAGTGAGAAGAGGCGGGTGGGGAGGGGCCCGGAGCGTGCCACCGCGCGGGGGCGCGCTCACCCTACACTTCCCCACAGTGTGCGTCCCCGCTGCCCGGGCTCCGGACGCAGGAGGTGTGCTGCCGAGGGGCCGGCTTGGCCTGGGGCGTTCACGACTGTCAGTCTTGCTCGGAGCTCCTGGGTAAGCCCCAGGATGTCCCCAGGGTGCTCGGAGCTGGGGAGGACTGAGAACCCTGCCGCTCCCTGTACTCTGCCCGTAGATGTACCCTTACACGAATTCTAGCCACGCCTATCCCATTGTGGGGATCGTTTCCAGTCTAGACCCACCCATACCAGCTGGGACCATCCATCCCACTTTCTGACTTTGGCTAGCTACGCTGTTCTTACCCGACCTTCACGCCATTCGCCAACCTAAGGCTGACCTTGCGCTCAAACCACACTCAACACCTTTTAGTTCCTGCCACCCCATTTTCGCCCCCGCCCACTCCATTCTCGCTCCTGCCGCCCCTGGCCCACCCTTCTCCTCTCTCCACAGGTAACACCCGCCAGGGGGGCGCCCCAGATGGGCCGTGTCCAGCTGGTTTTGAAAGGGTTAATGGGTCCTGCGAAGGTGAGCTGGGGCAGGGGTGGGAAGAGCTCGGGTCCAGGGAAGGGGCTGGCGGGGAGCTGGCCCTGATGCCTCTGGAGTCACCCCCTTCCTCGTAGATGTGGATGAGTGCGCGACTGCGGGGCGCTGCCAGCACGGACAGTGTGCGAACACGCATGGCGGGTACACTTGCGTTTGCCCCGACGGCTTTCTGCTTGACTCGTCCCGCAGCAGCTGCATCTGTGAGCCGCCGGGGTCTGAGGCTGGTCCCGTGTCCACCCTATCCTCATGGCTGAGCATCCCTGGGTCTAATTCCCTTAGACCACACCCTCCCAGATCCTCCCAGATTCCCTGGTCCCGCCCCACCCCCCACCCCCCCAGTCACTGGTACCTCCCCTTCCGCACATCTCAGACGACTCTCTGGAGCCTCTTCGGCTCCTCTAAGAACCCCTCAAACCTTTTGAACTCAGATCTCCAGACTTTCATCAGCTCCTCTCAAGCCCCGATATTTCCTCATCTCTCGCGATACTTCAGATGCTGAGATCCTTCCCAGACCCCCTTTCACCCCCTCAGACTCTCCCCAAGCCCAGAACCCTTCTCAGACCTCCAGGCCCCCCGCCCCAGCTCTTCTTCAGACTCTCTCAGAGATTTCCCAGATGCCCTTCACACCCACCGAGCCCTCCTTGGGACCATTCCCCTACCTTCCAGATCCCCTAGTCCACTACACTGCTAACCCTTCCCTGAAGAATTTCCTCCCCGACCTCCCCAGCCCAACACGTGATCTCAGAGGCTAAGGGGCCGTGCTTCCGCGTGCTTCGAGACGGCGGCTGCTCTCTGCCCATTCTACGCAACATCACCAAACAGATCTGCTGCTGCAGCCGTGTAGGCAAAGCCTGGGGCCGGGGTTGCCAGCTCTGCCCACCCTTCGGCTCAGGTAAGTGCCTCCTAACTACCTTTCTCTAGCTTTTTTTTTTTTTTTGCGTGCGTGCTCTCTGTTCGACTCTTTGCATCCCCTTGGATTGTAGCCCTCCAGGCTTCCCTGTCCGTGGAATTTCCCAGGCAAGAATGCTGGAGTGGATTGCCATTTCCTACTCCAGGGGCTCTTCCTGACCCATGGATGAGCCCGCGTCTCTTGCATCTCCTTCATTGGTAAAGTGGATTCTTTACCACTTGGGCCACCTTGGAAGCCCACCTTTCTTTCAGTTCAGTTCAGTTCAGTCGCTCAGTCGTGTCCGACTCTTTGCGACCCCATGGACTGCAGCACACCAGGCCTCCCTGTCCATCACCAACTCTGGAGTTTACTCAAACTCATGTCCATTGAGTCGGTGATGCCATCCAACCATCTCATCCTCTGTCGTCCCCTTCTCCTCCCGCCTTCAATCTTTCCCGCCTTTCTTCAGAGTTGACGCTAACGGGCCTTCTAGGCTCCACCCCCAGACTCTCCAATCAGGTTGGACCCTACTCTTAGCCACACCCCCAGCCTTTGAGACAACCTATCATCAGAGTGGACTCCGTCTGGGACCCCACCCCATCTTGGGCCACACCCACACCTGTGGCCCAGGACCTTTAAGTTAGGCTGTGTCCCAGGAGCGTCACCCCCAGTCTCAACCTCTCATAGCCCTTGAGATATACTGCTTACCCAACCTTGTCTCGAGGCTTGGTCAAGTCCCCAGCTCCTGAGACACTGACTCCTATCGAAGTTCAGTTTTGGGCCCCGCCCAAGACACCCCTCTCCGAGACACCTCCCAGGCAATCTTTTTCTGCATAAAACCAGACCCCACAATGGACCTGATTGTTTCCTGGCCTTCAACCCTGTCCCTGTATACCCCAAACTAGACCCCGCCTTCAACTCCTGTCCCTGCCATCATCCCAAAGAGGGAAAAACATCCTTGGTCCCCCCACCCTTAGCCTCTGAGATGTCCCATTCTTTGGCCAGGGTACCACCCCATCACAGCATCCAAACCAAACCCCTAACACACCCCCAGGCCAAGCCTTCCCCACGATCAAGTCCAGACCCTCAACTCCCTCTTCTCTTTCTCCTTCACCGCCCTTCCGTCTTATTACCCCCACTCTCTTGCCCTTTCTCTGCCCATCTTTCTCCCTTTCCTGTTACCAGAGGGTTTTCGGGAGATCTGCCCAGCCGGCCCTGGCTACCATTACTCGGCCTCCGACCTCCGCTACAACACCAGACCCCTGGGCCAGGAACCACCCCGAGTGTCCCTCAGCCAACCCCGTGCCCCACCCTCCACCTCTCGACCACTCTCAGGTGAGCTGGTTTCTGGAGGAGGGGGTGTTGTCTCCAAGGGGCTGCCTCAGGCTCACCAAGAAAAGGGGGAATGATCAGGGACACCCAAATCCAGGTCTCCACTGCTGACACCGCTTCTTTACCAGGCTTTCTGCCCACTCATCGCCCAGAACCTCGGCCTGAGCCCCGTCCAGGCCCTGAGCTTCCTCTGCCCAGCATCCCTGCCTGGACTGGTCCTGAGATCCCTGAATCAGGTGTGGTAGAGGAAAGTGAGGGCAGTGATGGGGGGTATTACGGGCAAGAGTTCCAGGGAGGGAGGCTCCACTGTGAAGATTCTAGAACAGAAAAAAGAGGAATGTGACAGCCAGAGGAGTTAAGAAATGGGTGGGAAAAGATCAAGGTTTGCTGGGTGGGGTGGTGTTTACATCAGGGGCTGGAGTCAGACAGGCCTGGGTGCAAGTTCTCTGTCATTACTGTGAGGATTAAACAACCTGTCTGTGAAGTATGTAGGAGATAGTAAGTGCTCAGTTAATGTGAGACAGATAAGTGATTTTCGTGGAGGACACTAAGAACATATTTCAGGCAGAGGACTGGAGAGTGAAATATTTAAAAAATGGAGACTTTGGGGGTGGCAGTATGGGAGGATTCAGGGAGAAGATCTGATGAGAACATCGCATCCAGAGAGAAGACTGGTTTGAGGAGGGACACCCAGGAGGGTGTTTTAGGTAGAGGATCTGAGGGAATTGTACTGGGATGAAAGGGACGGGATTCGTACATGGGGGAACGCTGGCTCACTGGACCCCCGCAGGTCCCTCTGCAGGCGAGTGTCAGCGCAATCCCCAGGTCTGCGGCCGCGGACGGTGCATCCCCCGGCCCAGTGGCTACACCTGCGTGTGCGACTCCGGTTTCCGACTCAGTCCGCAGGGCACACACTGCATCGGTGAGCCAGGCTGAGGGGGGAGGATGGAGGCGGGGCGGGAGGCTGTACGCTGTCACCTCCTGACCAGGCCCTTCTGTACCCTCAGACGTGGACGAATGTCGCCGCGTTCCCACGCCTTGTGCTCCCGGGCGCTGCGAAAACACGCCAGGCAGCTTCCGTTGCGTATGCGGGCCGGGCTTCCGAGCCGGCCCGCGGGGTACGGAGTGTTTGGGTGAGAAATCCAGGCCCCACCCCAGCCGGGGTCTCGCTCCAGCTCTCCCTCTGGTGCAGTCCCCGCCCTCGCACGCTTTCCCACGTCCCTTCAGCCCAACTACTGCCTTGGCCTGGCCCCCGGCCCCGTCTCCAATCTCCAGACGGATTCCGGCCCCATCACTGCCTCTTTCGCAACCGGCCCGCCCTTCCGGTCGGGGCGGGTCCCTGCCTTCTATAGCCTGGCCCTCTCTATGGAGCTGGGTCCTGGCCCCGCCCTTTCATTGGCCCCGCCCTCATATAGCCCCGCCCCTTCTATGTTCCAGACTAGTGCCTTCCTTCTCCAAGGCCCCTCCCCTGACCCTCAACTGCTGTAATCCACCTCCTCACCATGACTCCTGATTTCCGCCCTGTCATACCATTGCCCCATCCCCAATTCACCCCTTGCCCCGCTCCTGCCTTCCCTTTTCTGGGTCTGCAAAGCTGCCCTTCCCGCCCTTCCCCAGTCCTTACCCTCCCCCAAATTGTCCCCCTCACGATTCCCCTCTCTGCCTCTGCCCAAGTTGGGTTCCCAACTCAGGTCCTGTCCTCCCCGCTGAAGCTCCGCTGCAGCCTTAAACCGACGCACTCCGAGCCCCTCTACCGCCCCTGGCTCCCGCTTCAGCCTGGCCCCTGCCCCAGCTTGACTCCGCCCCTGCCGTCCCCACATCCCCCCCACACACACCAAGCCGTCTGGGGGAGGGGAGGAGGCTGAGTGTCTGCCCCAGCCCCGGCCACCCTGTTTGTGCCCGCAGACGTGGACGAGTGCCACCGCGTGCCGCCACCGTGTGACCGTGGGCGCTGCGAGAACACGCCTGGCAGCTTCCTGTGCGTGTGCCCCGCGGGGTACCAGGCTGCGCCCCACGGAGCCAGCTGCCAGGGTGAGGGACTGGGCATGTAGGGGGGAAGGGAAGAGCAGCAGCGGTGCAGGATGCTGAGACCGAGCCAGGAGGCTGAATCGAGACAGAGGCCAGGCTCTGAGAACCAGACAGGCAGCTTGGTTGGGGACGAAGAGGCCAAGTGATGGAAAACAGAAAGGCTGAGTCATGGAGGTTGGAGAAACAGAGGGAGGTGGGTGGAGATGAAAGGGTAGAGTTATGAAGGACAGAGTTTAAGGAGGCCGGCTGATATGGACTAGAAAGAGTTCTAGGAAGCAGACAAACAGCTTCATAGGGATTGAAAAAATAGAGGGATAGAAGATGGAGGTAGGATGATGGATAGGATGGCAGAGTGATGAGGATAGAGAGCAGGGGCATTAGGACAGGGTGGCAGGATGGTGCAGGGTGAAAGGTCAGAGCAATGGAGGTCAGGGAGGCAGAATAGAGTATGGGGGGAGGGGCATAAAGGAGGTATGACCTGGGTCCCTTGTTCTGAGCAGATGTAGATGAATGTATCCAGAGCCCGGGCCTGTGTGGCCGAGGGGTCTGTGAGAACCTGCCTGGCTCTTTCCGGTGTGTGTGCCCTGCTGGCTTCCGAGGCTCGGCATGTGAAGAAGACGTGGATGAGTGTGCCCAGGAGCCACCGCCCTGTGGGCCGGGCCGCTGTGACAACACAGTGGGCTCTTTTCACTGTGCCTGCCCTGCTGGCTTCCGCTCCCGAGGGCCTGGGGCCCCCTGCCAAGGTGAGGGGGCCAGGTTTAAAGTCACTCCGTCTCCCCCCTTTGCTGTGGGGGCTGGAGAGAGACAGGTTTGAGAGGGGGTGGCAGAGAGGCAAAGGGATGAGACTCAGTGGAGGAGGACAGGGACAGAGGCCTGGGGAAAATGAGGGGGTGGGGAGGGTCTGGCTCCAGAGTCTTACCCCCTTTCTCCAAATATGAGGGTGCTCTCCACCCCTCCCCCCTTTTCTGGATGATGCTGGCTCAGCAGTAAAGCATCCATCTGCAATGCAGAAGATCATGTACAATGCAGAAAATACGGGTTAGATCCTGGGGTCAGGAAGATCCCCTGGAGAAGGAAATGGCAATCCAGTCCCAAGTATTCTTGCTACCCCATGAAAAGGAGTCCGGCGGGTTACAGCACCACCTTGTGCTTGTGGGAACTCTGAGGAAGGGACAGGGTTGAGGCACAGAAGGCATCATGCAGGAGGTGGTATCCTGGCTACTTCATGGCAGTTGGAGAGACCATTAACGGGGAAGCAATGCAAGGATCGGTCCTTCTGGCAGGAGGGGGCAGCCTGAGCAAGATCCAGGACACTGCCTCCAGAATGGGATGTTGGGGTGGGTGGTGATGGTAGGGGGTCCAGGCCCCTTCTTTAGCCCCACTGGCCTCCTCTGCCCCAGATGTGGACGAGTGTGCCCGTAGTCCCCCGCCCTGCGCCTATGGCCGATGTGAGAACACGGAAGGTGGCTTCCAGTGCGTCTGCCCCACAGGCTTCCAACCCAATGCTGCCGGCTCCGAGTGCGAGGGTGAGGCCGGGGAGGGAGGGAGGAATATGGATGGATGAGGGGGGCATTGGGCCACTCCTTCAAAGCCGCACTCTTGTCTGCTCCCCAGATGTGGACGAGTGTGAGAACCACCTGGCGTGTCCTGGGCAGGAGTGTGTGAACTCACCAGGATCCTTCCAGTGCAGGGCCTGTCCTGCTGGTCACCAACTGCACCATGGCCGATGTACTGGTAAGATCAGGTCCTGGGTGTGACCTTGGACCTGCCTCATGACTCCTGACTGAGACTGTGACCTCTGACCTGACCTGCAGCCTTCTAACCTCGATCTCAGTCCCCTTACCTGGACCACAACACCCAGAGCATGACTGTGATTCTTGACCTAGACTTGACCCCTGATCAGAGTGCAGTTTCTGATCTGGACAATGACCCTTGGCCCTGAATGTGATTTCTGCCTCTGTGATCAATGACCTTCAACTTGACTGTGACATTTGACCTTAGCCATGAACCCTGCTGATAACCCTGGGACCCCAGCCCTGGTAGCAGTTGTGCTGCTCCTGTCCTCTGGCCCTGTTTTCGACCTGTGACCCCTAAACTTGACTGTGACATCCGATCTAACCATAACTACCAACCGTAACCCTGACCATAACCCCTGACTCTGTGTGATGCTTGACCCTGTCTTTTTCACTTCCCCTGCCCTTCCTCAGGGTCCCTTCTCTGGAACCTGATTGGGTTCATGATCCTGGATCCCAACCCCTGACCAGAGACTCGGACCCCTGACTCATCAGAATGGCATCCAATTATCCTGCTTTATAATACCTGACCCCTTACCCTAACTAATGTCTGACCCCTGTCCCAGTCCCTTCACCTGCCCCTGGGATCCTGGCACAGGGAGTTCCCAGAAACCCAGACACAGGATCCCCCGATGATGGTCCCCAGGATTAGGGAGCCCTGGTCTCCCTTACCCAGTTCTGCTGTTGACTCTTCACCTCACATCCAACCAAAGACACTTCCCATCATTTCTTTCTGACCCTCATCCATCTGTCCCTAAGCAGAACCTCTTCTGAAGTCTCCATTCCCGCAGATGTGGACGAATGCAGTTCGGGTGCCTCCTGCGGCCCCCATGGACATTGCACTAACACCGAAGGCTCCTTCCACTGCAGCTGCGAGCCAGGCTACCGGGCGCCAGCTGGTCGGCCCGGGCCCTGCGCAGGTGGGCTGGGTGGGGAAAGGACTGGACAGCCTTGGGGTGGGCCCTGGCTTCCTGGGCAAAGCCTGGTGGGGAGGTGGGAGTTGGACTCAGGGACTGTATAGGTGGAATTTAGAGATTGGCCGTCTGGGGCGTGCCTTGCGAGCAGAGTTGCGGCTTTGTAGGCGGGGCTTGGGTACCGGGGGCGGGTCTGGTGACCCAGTCTGAACTCTGGGTACCCTAGACGTGAACGAGTGCCTGGAGGGCGACTTTTGCTTCCCCCACGGTGAATGCCTCAACACCGACGGCTCCTTCGCTTGTACTTGTGCCCCCGGCTACCGGCCCGGACCCCGCGGAGCCTCTTGCCTCGGTCGGTACCCAGGCTGGGCCTGGACCGGGAAAGGGTGGGGAAAGGGAGGGGCGGAGTTGGAGAGGAAAGGGGGAAAGGGCGGAGTCTGGATAAATTGGGCAGTGAATGGAAAGGCTCGAGCCAAGCTCTTCGGGAAGGTGGGGCTTGCAGGAAAGGGAGGAGCCTAAGGCAGGTGGGGGAAGGCGTTAGAGTCTCGGAGCCATAGGGGCGGGGAAAAGGCGGTGGAGGGGCGTGGTCTGGAATGTCAGGCAGGCAAGGAGAGTGGCTTGCGGTTGCCGACACTGTCCTGCAGACGTGGACGAATGCAGCGAGGAGGACCTCTGCCAGAGCGGCATCTGTACCAACACCGACGGCTCTTTCGAGTGCATCTGTCCTCCGGGACACCGCGCCGGCCCAGACCTCGCCTCCTGTCTCGGTGCGAGACCCCCCCCCCCCACCCCCGGCCAGATCCCTCTCCCCTATTTGTCTCCCTATCTGCCTCCCCTCTGCTGCTTCCTCCTTTCCCCTTTCCTGCGTCTCCCGCCTCCCCCTTCTGACTCTCCTCTGCCCTCCTTGACTCCCCCACCCGCTCTCCTTTCCCTCCTTGCCACCCCTCTTCCCCCGCGCCGCTTCACCCATCTGACTGCCCCCCCTCCTCCCTCAGATATTGACGAATGTCGGGAGCGCGGCCCGGCCTTGTGCGGGTCCCAGCGTTGTGAAAATTCCCCGGGCTCCTACCGCTGTGTCCGAGACTGCGACCCCGGCTACCACGCAGGCCCCGAGGGTACCTGTGACGGTGAGACCATTGCCCCCGCCCCCACGAAGAGCTTTCTTGATGACTAAGGAGTGGCTCCAGGCTTCACTTACCTCTCTCCCCATCGGTGCAAACAAGCTACTAGTGTGTCCTTACATTGTCTGTAGTGGGGAGACAGGAGGCTGAGGGAAGACGCTTCTATCAGGAAACAGGCCAAACCTCGCTTCCAGAAGCAGCACAGATTTGGGGGTGGGGGGAATGGTGTGCAGGTCAACATTTTGTGGAATAGATGAAATGACTGTGGACTGCCTTGGGTTCTTGGGTTGCCAGACCCCTGATTCATGGAAACCTAGTTTCATGGACCTCATTCACTAATTTCACAAGAATTCACTAAGCCCTACTGTGTGGGACACTGGCGGCAGAACAGGCAATAAGTCCAACAATAAATCCCTGTCCATGGGACTTCCCTGGTGGTCCAGTGGGTTAGACTCTGTGGTCCCAATGCAGGAGGCCCAGGTTCTATCTGTGGTCAGGGAACTAGATCCCACATGCTGAAACTTAAGATCCCACATACCA
Organism: Cervus canadensis; assembly: GCF_019320065.1. Classification (NCBI taxonomy): domain Eukaryota; kingdom Metazoa; phylum Chordata; class Mammalia; order Artiodactyla; family Cervidae; genus Cervus; species Cervus canadensis. The sequence goes on along the minus strand of NC_057403.1, from coordinate 23,132,285 downwards.
CAATGAAGACCCAGCGCAGCCAAAAGAAAACAAACAAACAAATCTCTGTCCTCATGGAGCTGATGTTTTAGGGGGTAGAGACAGACAATAAATATGTAAATAACTCTGATTCATTCAGCAAATGATTTAGGGGCACCTACACCTGAGGATACAGTGAGGAACAGGACAGACACAAACCCCTGCCAACGTGGAGCTTGGATTCTAGGGAGGTGACAATTAGCATGCTAATAAATACATGGATATAAGTTTAAGAAGGGAAGTAAGGCAGGATAAATGGACACAGAGGACAGGTTAGATAAGTGTGGGGGGGGCTGGTTTAGGGGGGCTTGACTTAGACTGTGGAGTGAAGCAAGAGTGGGAGCCATGCAGATAGCTGAGGGGAGAGTGTTCCTGACAGGGAACAGCAAGTGCAAAGGTCCTGAGGTGGGGCCACGTTTAGGCTATTTGAGAAATGGTAATGAGGCCTTGCCTGCCTTAAGAGGTATCAATGCTTGTTGGTCAGACTTGTAGAATACCAGATTCAGAGACCTCTCAGGCACAGGAACTGGAAGCAGCACCAAGAGCCTGTGACTCCAGGCCTGTGACCCCCCTCTCTTTCCCCTCTGCCCTTCCCATGCTTTTGCAGACATAGATGAGTGCCAGGAATACGGCCCAGCGATTTGTGGAGCCCAGCGCTGTGAGAATACCCCTGGCTCCTACCGCTGCACGCCCGCCTGTGACCCTGGCTACCAGCCCACGCCAGGGGGCGGATGCCAGGGTGCGTGTCCCTGGGGCCATGGGTGAGATGCGGAGGGGATAGAAGTTCCAGCCGCGGCCTGACTGTCTGGTGGTTGCAGATGTGGACGAATGCCGGAACCGGTCCTTCTGTGGGGCCCACGCCGTGTGCCAGAACCTGCCTGGCTCCTTCCAGTGCCTCTGTGACCAGGGCTACGAGGGGGCGCGGGACGGGCGTCACTGCGTGGGTACGGGGCTCCTGGGGGAGGGCGGGGCCAGAGGGTGGGGAAGAGGCTGGTCAAGCCCTGCTCCTCTCCATAGATCTGAGTGCATGTAACCTTTAGGGGTATGGAATTTAGACCTTGGAATATAAGATCATCTTCATGTCAGTCAGGAGCCCCTATTAACTCAGACTTTATTTGGGGTATGCTTAAAAAATTCATGCATAAGGGAGTAGAAGTGCAGTAACCTTAAGTGTATGTAAACATTTTTTTCCTCCAACATTTACAAAAAAAAGTTTGGCAGCACATGGGACCTTAGTTCCCCAACCAGGGATTGAAACCCTGTCCCCCGCATTGGAAGGCAGAGTCTTAACCACTGGACCCCAGGGAAGTCTGCCAACATTTTATGAGAAAATTTTCCAAACATATGGCAAGTTAAAAGGCCTGTAGAGTGAATCTCTGCACAGCCATGACCTGCATTCTGTTATCATTATACTTGCTTCCTCACATGTCTCTCCATTCATCCACCTAATTTTTTGGAGAGATTTAAAATTAAATTGCAGGCATCACTATATCCCTCCCCCAAATGTTTCGTGCATAATGCATGTCATTAACCAGAGATCAATATGTGTTCACAGATATTTTTGAGGTTCAACTTACGTACAGTGCAATGCATGAGTCTTAATTATACATTCGCTTACTTTTGACAAATATGAACACATCAGGCTTCATTTCTTTAAAGGGAATCAAAACCGTGAAGTTCAGGGAAATATTTGAACTTCGGAGATATGTGAATATAGGAGTTAACGAGGCTTGCTGTCTCCCAGCTCTGCTATCCTCTATTGCATTTATCTTCAGGCAGATTCTCTTTTCACAATAACGAAAGGGGCCCTCGCACCTCTGGCTGACATCCTCAGCTTGCCATCCCTAGCTACAGAGGGAGGCTCTGTGTATTTATAGAACAAGTTCCAAGACTGGCTTTGATTTGCCCAGCTGGGTCACTGCCTGTCTCGGAACCAGAGAAATGCATCAAGCTGCTTGACCTGCTCAAAACACATGGGTTGAAAAATGGAGGAGCAGAGGGCTCCCGTGGGGAAATCAGGGTTTGTCACTGGAACATAAGTAGAGGATGGCATCTGAGCCATTAAAATACTTGAAAGCAAAAAAAAAAAAAAAATACTTGAAAGCTCAGACTTTTATGGAATTCCAGAATTTTACCATCCTTGACTCCCTCTTCCCTGTTGTCTCCTGCTCACAGATGTGAATGAATGTGAGACACTACAGGGCGTGTGTGGAGCTGCCCTGTGTGAGAATGTGGAAGGCTCCTTCCTCTGTGTCTGCCCCAACAGCCCTGAGGAGTTTGACCCTATGACTGGGCGCTGTGTTCCCCCTCGGACCTCTGCTGGTGAGACTGAGATCAAAGTCTACTTAACTGATGGCTGTTGGCCCTGCAGAAAAGTCCTGAGCTCTAACCATTCCTGATGTGGACAGCTGCCATCAGTTAGATGCTGTTGTTTTAAACAAGAAAAAATTTGCAAAACACAGGAGTTAACCTAGGTGTGGGACTCAGTGTCAGGAGAAGTAGATCATGGTTCTGACTTGACCAGATTCCTCCATTCAACAAATGTTCACTGTGTTTAGGCCCTTTTCTGGTCACTGAGAACACAATAGTGACCAGAAAAGACCACCCTGTCTCCAAGGAGCTCACAATCCAGTGGGGACAGATAGCAATATAGCCTGACAGTAATCATCTAGAGAAATCAGGACTGTGATGGAGGCAAGAGCCATGGGGTAGGTGGGGAGGAGAGGGCAGGTGAGAGAGGGGCTCTAGCAGCTCCAAGTGGACAGGTTGTGGGGCTGCCTAGGTCGGGGAGCAGCGTCTAGGCCTAGGTCTGGGTTTGAGTATGAAGATTCCCAGGCCGGTTTGGGATGTGTTGATTAGGAGGCCTCAGGGAGGCCTCTAGGAGGCCAGGGAAATGCCCTCTTCTCCTACCTGAACTGCAGGTGGGATGAGGGGCCAGATGCTTGGGAGAGGGAGGTAGGGAGGTAAGAGGTAAAGAAATGAGAGGAGGCAAGAATGGAAGAGACCATGGCCGATGGTGAGGGGTGTGGAGCCAGGCTCTGCCACACGGGGGCCTCAGTTTCCCCATCCTTAATGGGCTAAAGCCCCTTGTCTCCCCAGGTACGTTCCCAGGCGCACAGCCCCATGCACCTGCCAGCCCCAGTCTGCCGGCCAGGCCCCCACCCCCGCCCCCGCCTCGCCGGCCCAGCCCACCTAGGCCGGGCCCTGTGAGCAGCGGGCGCAGGGAGTGCTACTTTGACACGGCGGCTCCGGATGCCTGTGACAACATCCTGGCTCGGAACGTGACGTGGCAGGAGTGCTGCTGCACTGTGGGTGAGGGCTGGGGCAACGGCTGCCGCATCCAGCAGTGCCCGAGCCCCGAGACAGGTGGGCATGGGCCTCGGGGTGCACGCAGGGCTGAGGGTTTGGGTAGAAATAGGTGGACATGGGACGGGGACAAGGGGACACACTTGGACAGGGGGCAGAGGTGCTGGTATCGCATGGGCAAGGGTGACTTGCCAGCCAGGTGGGCATCAGGCTGAGAGGTGGATACAAATAGGCGCAGGGGCTGAAGTCTTGGGCGGTGAAGGGCAGGCATGGGGCAAGAGTGAGCACTGAGGCAAGTGGGCACAAGCAGGCCCAAGGCAGGGGCCAGGGCCAGGGTGTGGGGGCTCAGCCCTGTCTCTGTGTGCAGCTGAGTACCAGTCATTGTGCCCCCATGGCCGGGGCTACCTGGCGCCCAGCGGAGATCTGAGCCTCAGGAGAGGTAAGGCTCACCCGCCCTGTCTCCAGCCCAGCTCTGTCTCACCCTGTCTGTTTTCTTCATCTCTCTCTCTCCTGTCTCCTGTCTTTCCCCTTCCCACCCCTATCTTCTCTCTGTCTCTGGGTTTTTGTCACCATCTCTTCCTCCTTCTCTTTCATGATCCTGCCCTGAAGCCACACACTCCCCTCCCCCGATCCAGCCCATCCCACCACCTGGCCCTCCCCCATCTCTGGTGAGGCGCGTGCCTCTGATCATCTTTCCCGCAGACGTGGACGAGTGCCAGCTCTTCCGAGATCAGGTGTGCAAGAGCGGCGTGTGCGTGAACACAGCCCCAGGCTACTCGTGTTATTGCAGCAATGGCTACTACTATCACGCCCAGCGACTGGAGTGCATCGGTAAGAGCCCCCCCCCCCACCTTCACCATCACCCCCACCCTCGCCTGGGACTCTTTCCAACCCTTGGTCACGCCAGCGCCTCTCTGGAATGTGACCACCACCAGCAGGAAGTCGTTGCTGAAGTCTAGACTCCATTTATCAGATTGTCAATGCACTGGGGAAAGGGCAAAGGGGAGGAGGCTACTTCTTAATCACTCCCTCCATGCCTCCCTAGATAATGACGAGTGCGCGGACGAGGAGCCAGCTTGTGAGGGCGGCCGCTGCGTCAACACTATCGGCTCTTATCACTGCACGTGCGAACCCCCACTTGTGCTGGACGGCTCGCGGCGCCGCTGCGTCTCCAACGAGAGCCAGAACCTCGGTAGTCTTCCCGCGCCCCGCCCCGTCAATTACCACGCCCCAGTCCCGCCCACGCCGTCCAGCCCCTCTTAACCTCCGCTCAGCCTCATGCCTACACCCGGGCCACGCCCCTCGCGCGTGGCTCGGTCACGCCCCTTAACGCCCCATTTAGCCTCTGGTCTTGGCATTTGCCTCTCAGAACCAGAGGCCAGCTGGCGTGGTTAAAGACGAAGGTTTCAGAGGAACCTCCCTGCCACTTGCTGGTCCCGTGTACACAAGCACGTTTGCTTATTCCCTCTTGGACCCCCAGCACATTGGGTAGATTGGCAGTAGCCCCTACCTTAAGAGGGTGGTTCTAAAGAATTCTGTTTTCAAGAACAGAAGGAGGACCTGGTCTCACTAAGTGCTAAAAGCATGCTTTCTGTTATTTCCCTGTGTGTCTCTGTCTCTTTGCACCTCTCTCTGAGTTTCTGTCTTTAGGCTTTTCTCTAAATTTCTGACCCTCTCTGCATCTGTCTTCGCTTTTAGGTCTTTCTCTCTGAACCTTTGCTTTCCTGTGTTTCACTGAATCTCTTTTGATGTGTTTGTCTTTATTTCTTTGGGTCCTTTCTCTCTTTTTGCCCATTGACCCAAACTCTCTTCTTTTGCTTCCTCTTCCTGCAACATCCTCCCACACTCTTATCTAAGACGTCATTCAAACAACAATGCTCAGAGAGGAAAAGCAACTGCCCTGGGGTCACAGAGCCTCCCAGAGGCCAGGCTTGGATAGATTCCTCCTCTCCAGACCCTATCTCCCTCCTATTTGATGACTCCGTGCCAGGCCAAGCCCTGTACTCACCTGGAGCTACTTCAGAGGACTTCCGGAAGCCACATCACAGCTTGATGAGACAGCATGAGAAGGACTGAATGATAGGGAGGGGCTGGCTGGGCTGAAGGAGATTGAGCAACTTGGGAAGACTTGAGTGTCTTCTTCCTGCCTTGATGCATGCTGTCTCTGCCCTCAGATGACAATCTGGGAGTGTGCTGGCAGGAAGTGGGGGCTGACCTCGTGTGCAGTCGCCCTCGGCTGGACCGCCAGGCCACCTACACAGAATGCTGCTGCCTCTATGGCGAAGCCTGGGGCATGGACTGTGCCCTCTGCCCGGCCCAGGACTCAGGTACCGCCACCGGCCTGGGCTGCACGCAGAGACTCTGCCCCTCAGGCTCCAAATCCAGTCCCAGACTCCCAGTGTCAGACTCCAAGACACCCCCAAACTCAGCCCCTCAGACCCCTATGTCCCAGCCCATTCCTAAATCTTGGTTTCTTAGGCCCCAGGTCACAACTGTGACCAAGCCTCAACCACAGAAAACCCAAGGCCTGACTCAGCAGGTGTCATAGTTCTAGTCCCATAGGACCCTGAGGTCTGGGCTTTCAGACCCTCAACCCTCTCTGGAACACCAAGACAACCCATGAGAACCCTCCCCCAAAGCCTGGACCTTTAGAACTCAAATGCCAGTTGCTCAGATCCTGCCATCCTGGCCCCCAGACTCTGGTCATAGCTCACAAACCTCCAAGTTCCACTGGCTTGGATATTCACATCCAAGTGCCTAAGAGGCCAGCCCACAGCAACAGAGATCCCGCTTGCCTTGTCTCTTAAAAGCCCAGAGTCCCCCATTTCTCAGCCCTTGGGAAACCAGTGCCAGCCCCAGGTCCTTGGTCCTCTGACTTCCAGGTCCCATGGCTCAGATCCACTCCCATGCATCCTGACCCCTCAGGTCCCTGATACTTACCAGTCCTAAAACACCTCCATCCCACCTTCATAGGCCCCTAGCCCCAGATCTCATGGGTCCCCAAATTCCATCACTTGGATCCTGACTTCTAGCTGTAGTCCTCAGTACTCCTGACCTCAGTGCCTTGGAATCCCAGTCTCAGTCCTCAGACCTTCGGTCCTGGCTCCAGAACCCCTGATCCCAACCCTGCAACCCCAACCTGCTCCTTTGACACCCATCTAATGTCTCAGCCCAAGCCCCTCCCACCCTCTCCTCCAGGCTCCTCTTCCCTGAGGGGGGACATAAATAGCCGGTGCCGGGGAAGCCCGAGCTGATTGTTAGGCTTGGCTCCTATTTGCAGATGACTTTGAGGCCCTGTGCAACGTGCTGCGCCCCCCTGCATATGGACCCCCGGGGCCAGGTGGCTTTGGACTCCCCTACGAGTATGGCCCAGACCTAGGTCCACCTTACCAGGGCCTTCCCTATGGGCCTGAGTTGTACCCACCACCCGTCCTACCCTATGACCCCTACCCACCGCCACCTGGGCCCTTCGCCCGACGGGAGGCCCCTTACGGGACGCCACCCTTCGACATGCCGGACTTTGAGGACGATGGTGGCCCCTACGGTGAATCCGAGGCTCCTGCTCCATCCGGCCCGGGCACCCGCTGGCGCTACCGGTCCCGTGACACCCGTGGCTCCTTCCCAGAGCCCGAGGAGTCGCCTGAAGGTGGAAGCTATGCTGGTGAGTACTGAGGCCCGAGTGATGAACGCCAAGTGTACAGAGATGGCGATAGGAGAAGGGAAGGAGGGAGGGCCGGGGAGAGACAGAGATAGAAACAAAGAGAAGTCGGGGCAGACACAGGCTCAGAGAGACAGGGAAACAGAGATATTGTTGGAGAGAGCGACAGAGAGCAGAGATGAAGAGGAACAGAGCCGTCTCAGTAGATGAACCGAGAAAACGATGAGGACAGAGGGAAAAGCTAGAGAGAACAGAGCCAAGTAAACATCCCAGCCCCACAGCGCCGCCCACAGCCCTGGAGCGGGATGGACAGTTTAGAAGGGGACCCCGGGAATCAGGGGCAGGGCCCCACTTGAACCCCGGAATCCCCACACTCTCCGCAGGCGCCCAGGCTGGGCGCTACGAGGGCCTGGAGGCAGAGGAGTGCGGGATCCTGGATGGCTGCGCCCACGGCCGCTGCGTGCGCGTCCCCGAGGGCTTCACCTGCGACTGCTTCGACGGCTACCGCCTGGACATGACTCGCATGTCCTGCGTTGGTGAGGGCGTGGGCCAGGGCCAGCATCGAGGGTTTGGAGATAGGGTGGAAAACCTTTACTAGCAGCGGTGGGTAATCAGGGTCGTCAGGAAGACCGGCCAAACGGCTAAGCAAGGGAACAGGGATGGGGCATGCCTGAAGATCAGGTTGGGAGGAAAGCCAGGCTGTGACCACAGGACCAGGGCTGGGCTTGAAGCTGGATGGAGAGAATAGAATCCTGCAGGCGTGATTGCTAAGGACTCCCAGGGCTACTTTGAACAATTTGCTTGACTTCTTTGAAGAACCTTCAGTCTTCCCATCTGTAAAATGGGAATATGAATTATGTCTGCCTAGTTTAGACAGCAGGAAAGCGGAGTGGTTACAAGCCAGGACTCTGGGCAGTTGCATAGACCTCAGGCTCTGTCCAGCAGCGTGATATGTGATCCCAGACAGGTCACTGTCCCTTGCTCAGTTTTTCTCATCTGAAAAATGAGCATATCTTACATAAGCCATTTCACAGAGCCGAGAACATAGATTTGCAATGACAGTGTAAACCAAAGCTCAGCGAAGGGAACTGACTTTCCCAAAGAGCTAAGAAACAGCAGGGGGCTGGGCACTCGAGAGTCGTTTCGAGCTGGTCTGAGAATTTCCTGGGCTTTTTGTGTGACACGGGGCGAGAGGCTTCCCCATGCTGAGCCTCAGTTTGCCCAGTACCTACCTCATAGGGTTATTAGGAGGGATAGTTAATACAGGTAATATGCTCAAAACAGTGTCTGGCACAACAAGCGTTTGTGGTTGTTGATATCATCATCAGTACTGATTTCCTAACAAAACCCCAGTGTCCTAGGATCTACCATACCCATCTCACAGAACACACAGCTGAAGCGCAGAGAGGTTAAGTCACCTGTCCAGACTCACACAGCCAACAGTCTCCACTCCAACAGGAGACTCAGCATCACAACCCTCAGGGGCCAGCGAGGCGGGCTCCTGGGTCCCCAGCCCTGAATAGCACTCCTGGTATCCCCTCTCCCCAGACATCAACGAATGTGACGAGGCCCAGGCGGCCGCCCCGCGCTGTGTCAACGCGCGCTGCGTCAACACCGATGGCTCGTTCCGCTGTATCTGCCGCCCAGGATTCGCACCCTCACACGAGCCGCATCACTGCACGCCCGCCAGACCCCGGGCCTGAGTCCCCAGCAGCCCCGGGCCGCAAACTCCGCGCTTGCGCACGCGGGGTCCCTGCTGCGCAACCCTGCCACCCGCCCGCTTGCGCGCATGCGCACAGGGATGCCGGACCCGGCGGAGAGGCGGGTCGGTGGGACAGATGGACAGAAGGAGCAGCCTTCCTACCGACGCCACGGGCCCAGGCTTAGCCCACGGTCCCCTTCACATTCCTGCTCCTTTTTATAAAAATGTTCAATTAAAAAACACCTATTTTGTACCTTCCGCCTCTGTCTGCCTGATGTTTCTCAAAGTTTGGCTCCAGTTTGTTCTTTGAGCCACTAAATTACATCCTCTCCCCTTTGCTGCGCCTCTGTCGCTTGCTCTATCTCTGCCTCCTTTGGTCCCTGCTTTTCTCCTGTGTCTGTTTCTTTGTCTCTGCCTTCGGGCTCTTGTCTTTCTGCTTCTTTGCCTAATTCTCTGTGTCTGTTTCTGTGTTTTTTTGTTTCCCTCTCTGTTTCATTCTCTCTCTAATCTCGAGGTCATACCTCTGGATTTTTAACACTCCTGCCCTTCCCGATAATCCTGTCCATAGCCTCAACTTCCCCCTGGCTTAGGCCTCAAGAAGGGGTGGGATAGGGTAGCCTAACCCCTGATCAAAGGGGTCCCTCTTTACTCAGCTAGAGGGAACCCAGATTTCCTCTACTTCCCAAAGAAGTTTCCAGCTTCTCTGGTGCAAGTGGGCCATGGGGGAGGAGGTGGGAGCAGGAGTCTCTGGAGGGGGACGTCCAGACCCAGGCCTTCAGCTGGAATTTGGCTGTGGTAGGCAGGGAGTGGCACTCTTGGTGGGTGGCCTGTGCAAGGACATGTGGAAGCCGGGATGAACTCTGTGTGTGGTGGTGAAGAGCCTAGCATAGACACCCCCTCCCCGTTGGTCCCTGCCTGCTTCCTGGACATGTGGAATCCAAAGTTCTCCTCTCTGAAAGAACAAAAAACGGTCTGAATGGGAGTAAGTTCAGTGGATTGGGGACAGTTGGGAATGGGGTAGCTCTTTGACACTGAAAAAAAAAAAAAAAGATGTATCTGGACTTCCCTGGTGGTACAGTGAATAAGAATTCCCCTGCCAGTGCAGGAAACACAGATTCAGTCCCTGGTCCAGGAAGATCCCACATGCCACAGAGCAACAAAAGCCCTGGGCCACAACGACTGAGCCCGTGCTCTAGAGCCTGGGAGCTGCAACTACTGAAGCCCCCACACATCCTAGAGCCCACGCTTCACACCAAGAGAAGCACCCTAATGAGAACCCCATGCACAAATGCACCACAACTAGAGAGAGCCCACGAAGCAACGAAGGCCCAGCACAATCAGAATAAATACATAGATTCAAAAGAAAAAAAGATCATACCTGAGTCATTCTTCACCCATTCTTCACCCTCACCTGTTAGTGCGAGGGTCTCTAATGCTTCAGGGACCAGGTGAAATGGAAGCTGGTGCAGGATAATAAAGTCAAAGTACAAGGGTAAGGACACACAACCGGGGACACTCTACTTAAGGGCTGGATGGAACAGAGAGGGAAATCTCCCCATTAAAAAAAAAATTTTGGGGGGGGCCATTCTCTGCAGCTTGCCAGATCTTAGTTCCCCGACTAAGGATTGAACCTGGGCCCTCAGCAGTGAAAGCACAGAGTTCTACCCACTGGACCACCAAGGAATTCCCTCCTTATTTTAAATTAAAATATTTGTTATAACCACTCTGTGGATCTGCTCCATGAGAGACCAGTTTCGATCTTTCAGGTTCAGCTCAAGTTGTGTAAATGGGGAGCAGGGGCACCTTCTTGACCTGACCCCGCATGAGCTTCAGGAAGGGTCGCTTTCTCCCTGGTGCCACGTACAGGATCATACAGATAGCGCCTGATCCACAGGAGTGCTGGCGGCAGTCACATGAGCCATCTGTCAGGTGCTTACAACCGCACCTGGCACCTGGCAAGTGCTCAGTGATTGTTATAATAACCCCGATCAGATGGTGAGCGCAGGTGGCCAGATCTTGTTCTTCACTCAGTCTCCCTCACCTGAGGCCAGACTCTTTCCCCTCCAGGGGGACAGTGAAAAACACCTGGGACAGTGAGAAGCCTAGTAGGGGGACCTTAGCTGGGAGGGGCTCAAAGCTCCAACAAAGGCAGTGATGGCCGCACAATTTTGTACTGAAACCCACTGAACTGTACACTTTATTTCTTTTATAATTTTATTTATTTTTGGCTGTGCTGAGTCTTCACCATTGTGCGGGTTTTTCTCTAGTGGCCGTGAGTGGAGGCTACTCTTCCTTGCGGTGTGCAGGCTTCTCATTGCAGCAGCTTTTCTTGTTGCCAAGCATGGGCTCTAGGCAAGAGGGCTTCAGGGCTCAGTAACTGTGGCACATGGGCTTAGTTGCTCTGAGGCATGTGGGATCTTCCCAGACCAGGGATTGAACCGGTGTCTCCTGCATTGGCACACAGATTCTTTACCACTGAGCCCCCAGGGAAGCCCTGAATTGTACACTTTAAATGGGTGAGTTGCATGGGATGCAGTTCAATAAAGCAGTTAAAAAGAAAACTCCACAGAGGGAGTCAAGAAGTGACCTGTTAGTTGACACAGGGAACCTAGCCCAGACACTGACCTGTCATTAATTCATTCATTCAACAAATATGTTCTATATAATACCTACTTTGTAAAAAGCGAGTGTTGAGAACACAAACTTTAGCCTAGCCCTAGGAGGTAGGAGCTAGGGAGGTTCCTTGGAGAAGTCGTCTGAGCTAAGACCTGAACAATATCGGGAAATGAGCCAGACCAAGCAGTGCAGGGGGGTGTTCCAGGTGGAGGGAACAGCTTCTGCAAAGGCCTAAAGGTCACGAAGGCAATGTCTTTTAAATGTCCTCTCCTTTCTTTAAAAAAAAAAAAAATTAAATATTTATTTATTTATTGGCTGTGTTGGGTCTTCGCTGCTGCTCGCAGGCCTTCTTTAGTTGCAGCGAGAGTGGGCTTCTCACTGCGGTGGCTTCTCTTGTTTCAGAGCACAGGCTGTAGGCACTGGGCTTCAGTAGCTGTGGCCTACGGGCTTAGTTGCCCTGAGACAGGTGGGATCTTCCTGGACCAGAGATCAAACCAGTGTCCCCTGCATTGCACAGCAGATTCTAAACCACTGGAGCACCAGAGAAGTCCCTCCCCTTTCTTCTGTATGTCCCTCCTTGTGTTGGACACTGCTGGTTTGGACGATGCTGGTGACAATTTCAGTGCCCAAGCAATCCCTGGTCTCTGCCTTCACTGAGCTCCAGTCGGAGACAAAGACAGTGCATCGTCAGACGTGACCATTTGTGCTGGGATGGGAGAGTCACAGGAGAGGGGTCAGGGCTGGGATAAGGAAGATTAGAGGCTGTAGGTTCGCAGGGGAGATGGCACCTGACCTGGTCTGAGAGGACATCAGGGAAGGCTTCCTGGAGGAAGAGATAGAGTTCTGAACAGTCTCTGTTCAAAGATCCCTTTGAGAATCTGTTGAACACTCTGGACATTCACAGAAGAAAAAACACACAAACGCTGTGGGCAATTCCCAAATACTATCATTCCCTCAAGCGCCTGTGCCTAGGCAGCCCATAATTATCCGATGACCCCCTCACGACCGCCTTGCTATCTAAATGTCCCAAGAATGGGTCTAGGGGATGGCCAATAGTGCTGGAAAACTTGAGATGAAATTTCAGCATCCTGGGTGTGGGGTGGGGTTTTGAGAGACCCAAATATCCCTCTCATCCACCGCCGAGACGGGAGAGTGTGCCGAACATCTATTTTTTTTCCTGCCTACATTCTCCACAGTAACCTCTAGCTCCGGCGCTGGGGGGCCCTTGGCACGTGCAGAGACCAGCGCGTTCTCCTCTGGAATGTCCCGAGGGAAATGGTCCAGACTGTCCCCACTCTCGCCAGACAAGCGCCGCAGCGCCCCCTGACGGTCACCGAGCAAGCGCGTCCCAAACTGCCCTCGCCCCCTAGTGGCCAATGCTTATTCAGAATGTACACAGTCATCAGCTAGCGTCGACCTCTCCTTTTCAACCTTTGGTCTGCTGGCTAGAGTCATCCTCGTCGCCGTCGTCAATGTCGTTTCCTTCTTCATCACCACCATCACCACCATCATCATAGCTAATACATAAATAGTGCATCCTATGTACCTGGCGCTATATCACCTCATTTAATCCTCACATCAGCCCTGTGAAATGGGTTCTGTTACCATCTTCGTTTTCCTCATTTGAAGCACAGAGAGATAAGGAAACTACTTACCCAAGATCACACAGCTACTAAGTGGCTGAGTCTGGGTTGAACCTAGGCAGCTTGTCTCCGAAGGCCACTTTTCAGAACTGCTCAAAAATAATCCTGAAGTAATAGGATGGTTGGGGATTGCTTCACATTAATTCCACAGAACAGCTGTGTGTCAGAGTGGAAAGAGCCTGGGTCCCGGAATCACCATGTTGCTAGCTTGGATTATTTAATCTGTGGCTATTCAGTGAGAATAAACTTCTTAGCTATGGTTTTCCCGGTAGTCATTACGAATGTGAGAGTTGGACCATAAAGAAGGCTGAGTGCCAAAGAATTGATGCTTTCGAACTGTGGTGCTGAAGAAGACTCTTTAGAGTCCCTTGGACTGCAAGGAGATCAAACCAGTCAATCCTAAAGGCAATCAACCCCGAATATGCATTGGAAAGACTGATGGTGAAGCTGAAACTCCAATACATTGGCCACCTGATGCAAAGAGCTGACTTAGTGAAAAAGACCCTGATGCTGGAAAGATTGAGGGCAGGAGAAGAAGGGGATGACAGAGGATGAGATGGTTGGATGGCATAACCGACTCAATGGACATGAGTTTGAGCAAACTCAGGGAGATAGTGAAGGACAGGGAAGCTTGGCGTGCTACAGTTCATGGGGTCACAAAGAATCGGACACAACTTAGCAACTGAAGAATAACTTTTGTTGTTGTTTGAACAACAATTTTGAAGTCTCTTTGTTGTAGCAACTTCGCTTTGATCCTAAAACCAGGGCACCAGAATCACCTGAAGGGCTTGTTAAAAGGCAGAATCCTGGGTTCCACTCCCAGTAATTCTGGAATAGGGACCTAGAATTTGGATTTCAAATAAGTTCCCAGGGGCTGCTGCTGATCTGGGGACCAGACTCCGAGAAGCACTGCCCTCAGGAATACAGGTCCTTACCAGGTGTTGTTTTGTATGCCTATTGCTCGTTCTCTCTCTTTGGGAGAATTACCTTTTTCACTCTGAGTCCATGAGGCTGACCCCACTGGAAGACTCCCGGCCTGGCCAATAAGTGAATCCCTCCCCTTAGCCTTTGCAATTGGTTCAGAAGTGGGCGTGGCCCTGAAGTCGGACCAATGAGAGTCAGTCCTCGGAGTATCGCGGGATTGTCGGGGAGGGGCCTCCTAGACTTGCTGTGCCGGAAGGGCACTGGCGTGGAGCGTTGGGGGCTTCCCTGAGGGAAAGCTAGTCTGGAAGTGAAGCCAACACAGGCGAAAGCAGGGCTGGGAGATGAATAGAGACACTGTTCCTGACACATGTGCCTCTGGGTCCAGTGAATCCCCAGAATGTTTCAGGAATTGGACATTTTCCTTCATATCCTACATCAAATCTATAAGCAAATTCTGTCAGGTCTACCCCTAAAAGATATTCCATCCTGTATTTTTTAACTGAAGTATGTGCATGCTTGCTAAGTCGCGTCAGTCGTGTCTGACTCTGCGACCCTATAGACTGTAGCCCTCCAGGTTCCTCTGTCCGTGGGATTTTCCCAGGCAAGACCACTGGAGTGGGTTTCCATGCCCTTCTCCAGGGAATCTTCCCCACCCAGGGATTGAACCGGTTTCTCCTGCGTTTCCTGCGTTCCAGGCAGATTCTTTACCACTGAGCCACCCGGGAAGCCCCTAATTGAAATATAGTTATGCATACAGTATTATATGTTACAGGTGTACAATAGTGATTCAAAATTTTTAAAGGTTATACTTCATTTATCATTATTATAAAATATTGACTGTATTCCCTGTGTCGTACAATATATCTTCCTGTCCTGTACTGGATGAAAAGTTAGGTTCTTGATATAAATTAGAACATTATTGGGTCAATAACAAAATTGGAATACAAATAGTAGAGTAGGAAACTTTTGCATATTAATGTTAAATTTATGAAAGTTAGTCATTGTACTGTGGTTATGTAAGAGAATATTGATATTCTTAGGAAATGTACACTGAATTATTTAGGAGTGAAAGGCCATGGTGTATCTTAACTTCAAATTATACAACTCCCCCCCCCCCACACACACATAGAGCAAATGTTAAAGAGGGTAAAAATGGGGTTTCCCTGGTGGTTTAGTGGTAAAGAATCCGCCTGCCAATGCAGGAGACCCAGTTCCAACGATCCCTGGTTGGAGAAGATTGCATATTCCCTGGAGCAACTAAGCCCGTGCACCACAGCTACTGACCCTGTGGTCTAGAGCAAGGGGACTGAAACTACTGAGCTCATATGCCACAAGTACTCAAGCCTGCTGCCCCAGACCCGGTGCTCTGCACCAAGAGAAGCCACACAATGCAACGAAGAGCAGCCTCTGCTCACTACAACTAGAGAAAAGCCCATGCAGCAACGAAGACCCAGTGCAGCTGAAAAATACATAAATACAATTATTTTTAAAAGAGTAAAAATATTAACAAGAGGTGAACCTGAGTAAAAAGTATATGAATGTTCTTTATACTATTCTTAGTCTGGCAACTTTTTTTTTGTAAATGTGAATTTATCTCAAAAAAAAAAAAGTTAAAAACATGTTTTGAGAAATGAGAGATCTAAAATTCTGGGCAACAATATCAGTATAAGTAGAACTGGGGAGATTAAAGATAAAATGCTCTACATTCCAGGTAGTATTTGGTCTGAAGATTAAACTTTTAATTAAACTTCAGATCTGATTTTCTTTACAGTGTGTATGGTAAAGTTTCAAGGATTACTGCTAAAAGGATAGAAGTGGTACCTAGATTCCAAATTAGTAGAGGGAAAAGGAAGAGTAAGAAAATATGACATAGCAAACAAAAAGCACAGTCACTTCAAAGAAGTCTTAATAAGAGCAAGGGTGGCAGGAAGCATAGAAAAAAAAATGAGGACAGTAAAATCACAAAGTAATGGGATGTCCCTGGTGATCCAGTGGTTGAGACTCTGAGCTCCCAATGCAAGGGGCTCCGGTTTAATCCCTGGTTAGGGAACTAGATCCAACTAAGACCTGACTTGGGCTTCCCAGGTGGTGCTAGTGGTAACGAATCTGCCTGCCATTGCAGGAGATTCAGAAGATGCGGTTTCAGTCCCTGGGTCTGGAAGATCCCCTAGAGTAGGAAATAGCAACCCATTCCAGTATTCTTGCCTGGAAAATTCCATGGACAGAGGAGTGTGGTGGGCTACAGCCCAAGGGGTTGTGAAGAGTTGGACACGACTGAGCGACTGAGCGCGCGCGCGCGCACACACACACACACACACACACACACACACACACACACGACCTGGCACAGCTAAATAAATAAATATTTTAAAAAAACCACAAAGATGGTAGGAGTGAATGAAATACATCACTAATCACACAGAGAAAAAGTGTATTCTGGGTCTAAACACTTCTGGTTTACTTCACTGCTTCCACCTGTGTCCCACCCTCCTACCCAGACTTCCTGCTCCCACCCCTGCCCCTGAGTCCCTTTCTCAAGCAGCTAGAGCAGGGGTCCCCAACCTCTAGGATCTAATGCCTGATGATCTGATGTGGAGCTGATGTAATAATAATAGAAATAAAGTGCACAATGTAAGGTGCGCAATGTAAAATGTGATGTGCTTGAATCATCCTGAAACCATCCCCACCCCATCCATGGAAAAAATCGTCTTCCATGAAACCGGTCCCTGGTGCCAAAAAGGTTGGGGACCGCTGAGCTAGAAGGACTCTATAAACACTCAAGTCAGATCCAGTCCCTCCCCTGCTCTATCTCACTCGTAAAAGCTGGGGCCCCCACTGTAGCCCACAGGACGCTGCTTCTGGTTTTAGAAGGACCATAGGACCATCTGCTTATGGTTTCATTCCACACCTCCTTCCCCTCCCTGCTTATTCTTCTCCAGGCACATGGATCTCCTTGTTTCTGTCTCTAAGAAACCAGGTGTGTTCTCACCTCAGGACCTTTGCACTGGCTGTTCCTTCTGCCTCGAGGACTCTTTCCACTTGGCTCACTCCCTCACCAACAGAGACCAGATAAATGAACTGGGTACAGCCACACAGCAGGATCCACCAGAATAACCTATAACTACACATGATTACAAGAATGAGTCCCACATTGTGTTGAGTGGGAAAAGCCAGACATTTGAGATAATACATTTTCTGATTCCATTTACATCAACTTCAACACAGGAAAAACCAGTCCACGTTGTGAAGTCAGAATGAGGGTGACTCTGATGGGAGGGCAGATGGGCTGAAAAGAGCCCACCTTGGTTGGAGAGCTGGTGACAGTAGTGTGTTCAGTTGGTGAAAATTCACTCTACTGAGCACTGATGGTCTGTCCGGCGTTGCATGTGCGACGACTTCAATAAACAACTTCAAGAAACGAAACAAAAGAACACAAAATGCAATGAACCCTCCATGTTCCCACCACTCGGCTTAAGAAACATTTCCAGCCCTCAGGGCCCGGCTCTCCCTACACAATACGCTTTTATAGCCACACACCCAGCCCCTCCTCCCCAGTTACTTTCCCCAGTTTACTAAGCACATCTCCCCACTCTGGCAGCTAGCGGGGAGGGAGTGTATTGGGGAGGTCTTGGGGGTGGGGGAAGGGAAGAGGGATGGGATTTCCGGGTCCCATCCAGGCGGCCGGAAGTTAATGCTCCTGAGATGCCCTTGCCCTGAGTACTGATAGGGGGACACTTTGCAGGGGGCCCCCCAAGTGCTCAGGGCCAGTGTCTGGGAGGTGGGACTCAGCACTGACCTTTCCTGCTAAATAGTCACTGGAAATGCAACCTCCTTGTTTGCACACTCTCTCTCGATCTCTTTCTGTGTCTCTTTCTCTCTCTGTCTCCCTCCCTGTCTCCCTTCCTCCTTCACAATTTCTCTCTCCTCAAGAAGAAAAAAACTCACAACTATTTACACAAACTTTTATTACATCAGACTGTAACCAAAGGAACCACGTTCCAACTCTAAATCTTTCAATAAACTTTGAATAAATAGCAGGGCTTTTTATTTTCTTTTTTGTACTGTAAAGTTTATTTTTAAATTCTTTTTTACTGGCACGATTTTATATAGATGAGATTCAAGAATAGTTCAGCCTTCATATTTCTTTTCTGGCCATTAATATTATTCATTTCATTTCCCAATTATTATGGGAAATTATCTTGTATAGTGAATGGAAGTGCTTGGCCGGTCTCTGTGATAGCCAAGCAGCATGCCAGAGGGTGTGGTGACATTTAGGAAGCGGGGGGCTGGGAGTGGGGTGCTGAGGGGGCCCAGATGACTTAAGGGAAGACAGGAGGTCAGGCAGGGACCCCAGGTGGGACACGCCTTGGGGACTCTGGGCTGGAGGAGGCGATGAATCCCAGTCCCATTGAAAGTAGAAACCACAGAACACAATGTCATGTCGGTTGCAATGGGGGAGAGAGTAAAAGGAGGGCATGGCCGCTCTGTGCCAACCGGGTCCCCACACCAGGAGATGGCTCAACCTTCGGGGCTGTGAATAAAGAAGGAAGGGCAGGTCAGACTAACTGCTGCCATCATTGAGTGCTTCCTTATAATTGTAAGGAAGGGCGCCCTTCCTTACAACCTGGGTCCGCACAGTGCCCATCTTACAGATGAGAAAACTGAGGCTCCAAGAGAGGAAGACCCCAAGCTGCGGAGCAGGACTTGAGCTCTGGTCTCCTACTTAATCTTGTGCTTTGAAATCTTAACTTCAGGGCTTCAACCACCTCCGATTACTGCTTTTTCTCCATTAGGGGAAAAAAAAAATACAGAAACATAAAAAGCAAACATGTTTGATTACAAAGCCTGAGGGAATTTTTGGAGTGACAGAAGTGCCACGAATCCTGCTTGCGGTGGTGGTTATACAATTCTATGCATTTGTCAAAATGGAATACACACAGATACCTAGCCATTGATGACTTATATTGTTTGTAAACAAGAATATTTTTAAAAGTGAATGTACTTTGTCTGGATCCCAATTCAAACAGAACAACTGTAAAACGATGTTTTGGGAACAGTGGGGGAAAACTTGAATAAGGAATAATTAGGAGATGACAGGTCCTTCTCAGTTGCCTCTGTGGTAAAGAATTCACCTGTGATGCAGGAGCCGCAGGAGAAGCAGGTTTGATCCCTGGGTGAGGAAGATCCCCTAGAGGAGGGCATGGCAACCTATTCCAGTATTCTTGCCTGGAGAATCCTATGGACAGAAAAACCTGGAGGGCTACAGTCCATAGGGTCACAAAGAGTCGGACACAGCTAAAGCGACTTAGCACGCACAAGGGGTGATATTTTAAATTTTGTTAGCTCTGATAAGGCATTGTAGTTATATAAAAATATGCACCCCTTCTTTATTTTGAGGTTTATTGTTGTATTTAAGAATGAGCATGTCCCATCACTTGTATTTCTTTTTTTAATGGTCCCAAATAGAGGGGAAAGAAGATGAAATGGCAAAATGTTGATATTTCTTGAAGTTGGTTGATGGGCCTATGTGGCTTTATTGTCTCTCTGCTTTTGGTATCTGTTTGGAAATGTTCACGACCTAAGTTAAAATTTTTGAAAATTAAATTAAAAAGAAGAGTTCATTGTTGGTTAAGCACAATTTGGAAAATAGAGAAAACTAGAAAAAGACACTACTTCCCTAATCCCACATCACTATTGTAATTAAGATTTTGATGTATTTCCTTTCAGCGTTTTCTATTTTATTCAGGCTTTAAAAGTGGTGTGTGAGTGTTTTACATAACAGTGTCAGCAAACTGTTTATACAGTCCTGCTTTTTCCCTTCTTAAAACGTAAGCTGTTCCCTTGTTAAAACATCTTTGTGTAAACACAATCTCTAATGTTTGTATGGTGTTTACTCAACGGGGCAGTGTTGCCAGACATTGAAGCTGTTTCCAATTTCCTCCCATTATAAATAATGCCTCGATGCACATCCTTGTGCGTCCCAGAGGTGGAATTGCTGGGCCAAAGGGTGCGGATCCCTTGGCAAAATCTCCATAGTGTTTCTGCCTGACCCGAAGCTGAAATGACCTCATACGGTTAAAGTGAGATTTCACTGCTATTTGTTATTTCCTAAAAGTTTGATTCATGACTCGAGTTCATAAGAGGGTGTATTATTTTTTCCCCCAGTTGCAGGAAACAGAAATCCATTCACACCAGCTCATGTCAGAAGAGGGTTGTGTCAGCCAGCAAGTAAAGCTAATATTCAGTTTTGTTGGCCTGAAACAATAAGCCAGGTATTTTACCAGCAAAATTGGGTTTGCTTGGGAACAGGAAATTATAATTTGGGAAACGCAGTCCACAGCAACGAACAAGCAAGTGGAGAGAACAAAGGAGAAGAGCATTCTTTTATAGAGGGGCGGAGCTCTTGGAGGAAGTCCATTGGAGGAAACTTGGGAGCTTGAAGTTTAGCGGCTTTTCATTGGCTGAGTTGTAACTTTCTCTCACTGGCCACGGAGTTGCCAGGCAAGAAGAAACTCTTCCTTCCTCCTACTGGGTAGTAAAGCAGTAACCTTCTTCCTGTTGGAAGTAGAAAGTTACATCTCTTCCTGTTCAGTCTATAATTGCCCCAGAGAGGTGGAGCATAACAGCTCCCCCTTCTGGCCTCTCCACTTCATACTTTTAATTAATAAATATTATTTTTGGCAGCACAGGATCTTTGTTGCTTTTTGCAGGCTTTCTGTAGTTGCGGCAAGTGGAGGGCTACTCTTCCTTGCCCAACACCGTCTCTCAGGCTTCAGTAGGTGTGGCTCACGGGGCTTAGCTGTTCTGCAGCATGTGGAGGCTTCTCAGACCAGGGATGGAACCCTGTCTTCATTTTTAGTGAGGCTTCTGTTTATTAATTTTCACAGCTTGGACAAGCTATCCTGCTATGTTGACTGTTGAGATGCTAGATTATTTCTGTATTGGTTGGTAAGTCGTGCTGCCTCAAGACCTGCACATTTCCCCTACTATGACCACTCCAACTTCCCCCACTTCCCAGACCTCCCACAATGCAGGGGGGAAAAAGAACCTTACGATGAGGCACAACATTGAGGCATTCTGATCGCTCAGTGCCCAAATTACTGGTTGTTAAATATTTTGATTAATCTTGGATACTAGAACAGAAAAGCTGACTCAGATGGCTTAAAGGGTACAGGAAATTTGTAAGTCGAAATTCCACACTTGCCTGACTTGAGCTAAAATTGACACATGTGTTCAGCAGTGTCACCAAGGACCCTATATCTTTTCACCCCTCTACCCCACCTTTTCCAGGGGCATCTCCCAAGAGAGCCCCCAGCAGCCTCTGGGCCACAGGGACCCTCATTCATATCCGCCAGCTAAAGGGAAGCACCTTTATCTCAGGTTCCCCCACACGCAAAGTAATAAGACTGACTCTGATTGGCCAGCTGAGGTCACATGCTGTGCCAGAGCCAATCACTGTGGCCTGGGGTGGACCCAAATGCCCAGATTGGCTGAGCCAAGTCACCTGTTCCTCAAAGGTAACACCCTTCATTTGAAGCCACAACAGAGGTTCAAATTCCATCTGTATCCATCTTTATCCGATTCCCCACTGTCCTCTCTGCTCAGTTTCCGGTAAAACAGAGATAATAATGACACTCACTTTCTAGGATTGCTGTAAGTATTAAATGAGTTCATTAATGCTGAGCACTTAGAATGGTGCTCATAGACAGAAAGCGCTTAAATGCTAGCTGCTATTACTGTCATTACGTGATTATTTTCAGCGTTCCAGGCTGCCATTCTCTGCAAGTTTCTTATTGTACTCCACCCTCTTTCTTGTTACTATTGCTGGGTAACAGATCCCTCCAAAACATGGTTGGCTTAAAGCAACAATCAGCCTTTTATCTCTCACCATGTCTGTGATCAGATTTTTGGGAAGGGTCCAGCCGGGCAGTTCTGCCGTGGGATCCCATATGGATGTAAATAGTTAGTGGCTGAAGTTGGGACGGTGACAAAGCCGGAGGTGGGTGGGCAGCTCTCTCTTTCGTTGTAGTCTCAGGGCTTCTCCAAGTGGTCTCTCCACGTGGGCTGGTTTGGGCTTCCTCAAATCATGAATGGCCTCCAGCAGTCAGACTTCCTGCATGGCAGCTCCGGTCTTCAGTGTCAGTGTCTCACCCAGGAGGCCGAAACAGCCTCACCTCTTCCGATCTAGCTTCGGAGACCAAGCGGCATCACTTCCAGCACGTGCTTGTGGTTACAAGCAACTCACAAACCTCAGGTTCAAACAGAGGGCAGGCAAACCCCACTTCTCAATGGGAGGAGTGTCAAGGTTCTAGAAAAATCTGCGGGATGGGAAACGTCATTGCAGCCCTCTTTGGAAATTACAGTCTGGCTTCCTTTAGTACTAATTTAAGTCCCACCTTGGTACAATCAGTGCCCAAGGTGGGTCACATTCTCCCAACCCCAATTCTAAATGGAAATAGTTTATTGAGAAGTCTCAATTCCTCGGCATCAAAAACACTATCATTTCCTTTTGTTTTTTAGTGACTGCCTCCACCTTTGCTCTGTTAATTTACTTTTTCCTGCCAGAGAAAGGCTAAGGGTGGCTCAGATGGTAAAGAATTTGCCCATAATACAGGAGACCTGGATAAATCCTTGGACTGGGAAGATCTCCTGGAGAAGAAAATGGCAGCCCACTCCAGTATTCTTGCCTGGGAGAATTCCATGGACAGAGGAGCCTGGTGGGCTACAGAACATGGGGTCACAAAGAGTCGGACATGACTTAGTGACTAACTCAAAGGCTATAGGGAACCTTAATGACAATGTCACCAGATTCTCTAATGTTTCCCATATTTTCTTTCTGCTTTTGGCTGGGCTGGGTCCTTGCTGTGGCATGTGGCTTCTTCATTGCAGCGTGAAGGGTGCCTCTGGTTCGGTGTGTGGGCTTCCCTTGTTGAGGGAGTGCGGGCTTCAGGAGTTTCAGGGCTCAGACTCTGTAGGTCTGGCCCCTGGGTTAAGTTTCCCTGGGTCATGTGGGATCTTAGTTCACTGACCAGGGATCAAACCCATGTCCTCTCCATTGGAAAGCAGATTCTTAACCACTGGACCACCAGGGAAGTCCCTGTTTCTCTCATTTTCATTCATTTTAAAGCACAGTCTTGAACACTAGATTATTTTATGAAATGATTGCTCCCATTTTTTAGGTGTAATAGTAGCATGGTTCTATCAACCTTTACTTTCACTCTCTAAGAGAATGGCCTCATTCTTAGAGGATACGGGCTGAAGTATTTAGCAGCCAAGCCTCGGTGTGGTTCAGCAAATGTTCACATATGTGTGAGCACGTGTGGCTATACAGAGAAAGAAGGGGAACAGCATGAAATGTTAACAACTGCTTATTCTTGGGTTTCCCAGGTGGAGCTAGTGGTAAAGAACCTGCCTGCTGATGCAGGAGATGTAAGAGATGGGAGTTCCATCCCTGGGTTGGGGAGATCCCCTGGAGAAGGAAATGGCAACCCACACCAGTACTCTTGCCTGGAGAATCCCACGGACAGAGGAGCCTGGTGCGCTACAGTCCATCCGGTCACCAAGAGTCAGACCAGCTGAATCAGCACGCGTACCTGCTAAGGCAGAGGGTATGCTGGAGTTTGTTGTGCCGTTCTCTCAACTCTTCCATAGACTTTGTTTTTCCTAACAAGTATTTGAGGGGAAGAAAACTTCAGCTGAAACCAGATTCAAATTTCATGGGTGAGGGAAGTTCCAGCTTCTCCCGAGGACTCTACCCTTTCATCTCCCTCCAAAGAGGATGACACTTCTTTCCCTCTTCCATCGTTTTCTGGGGGAGATGACAGAGGTTAGGCTAGCCCTGTGTCGAGTTTTCAGGGTAGGTGGCTGGTTCCTGTTGTGGTGATCTTGAACTGAGGCAGTGGGGTAGTTGGCTGCTTTTGTTCCCATCTTTGGACCTAGTACCAATTCTGGAGGTCCTGGGAAAAGTTCAATTTAACATCCTCTGACAGAAGCCTAAAGGCAGAGACTCGACGTGGCTTTCAACAACTGATGGCTGTGATTCTCACTCAGGGGCAGTTCCTGGGGGCCTTTTCAAAATGTGTGGGATATTTGGTGATTGTCACAATGACTTGGGAAAGAGTTGCTAAGGGCAGCTGTTCTGGATTTTGTAAAAAACTTTTTATTTTGTATTGGGTCAATTAGGGGCTTCCCTGGTAGCTCAGTGGTAAAGAATCTGCCTGCATTGCAGGGGCCACTGGAGACATGGATTTGATTCCTGGGTAGGGAAGATCCCCTGGAGGAGGGCATGGCAACCCACTCCAGTATTCTTGCCTGGAGAATCCCGTGGGCAGAGGAGCCTGGTGGGCTACAGTCCATAGGGTTGCAAAGAGTTGGACATGACTGAAGCGACTTATTCCAAAGGACTGGTTCCAAAAAGGAAAAGGAGTATGTCAAGGCTGTATATTGTCACCCTGCTTATTAACTTATATGCAGAGTACATCATGAGAAACGCTGGGCTGGAAGAAGCACATGCTGGAATCAAGACTGCTGGGAGAAATATCAATAACCTCAGATATGCGGATGACACCACCCTTATGGCAGAAAGTGAAGAAGAACTAAAGAGCCTCTTGATGAAAGTGAAAGAGGAGAGTGAAAAAGTTGGCTTAAAGCTCAACAGTCAGAAAACTAAGATCATGGCATCTGGTCCCATCACTTCATGGCAAATAGATGGGGAAACGGTGGAAACAATGGCTGACTTTATTTTTTGGGGTTCCAAAATCACTGCAGATGGTGACTGCAACCATGAAATTAAAGGACACTTACTCCTTGGAAGGAAAGTTATGACCAACCTAGACAGCATATTAAAAAGCAGAGACATTACTTTGTCCGTCTAGTTAAGGCTATGGTTTTTCCAGTAGTCATGTATGGATGTGAGAGTTGGACTATAAAGAAAGCTGAGCGCCAAAGAATTGGTGCTTTTGAACTGTAGTGTTGGAGAAGACTCTTGAGAGTCCCTTGGACTGCAAGGAGATCCAGCCAGTCCATCCTAAAGGAGATTAGTCCTGGGTGTTCATTGGAAAGACTGATGTTGAAGCTGAAACTCCAATACTTTGGCCACCTGATGTGAAGAGCTGACTCATTTGAAAAGACCCTGATGCTGGGAAAGATTGAGCGCAGGAGGTGAAGGGGACGACAGAGGATGAGATGGTTGGATGGCATCACTGATTCAGTGGACATGAGTTTGGGTAAACTCCGGAGTTGGTGATGGACAGGGAAGCCTGGCGTGCTGTGGTTCATGGGGTCACAGAGAGTTGGACACAACTGAGCGACTGAACTGAACTCAAAGTGACTTAGTATGCACGCATGCATAGCCAATTAACAATGTTGTGAGTTTCAGGTGAACAGAGAAGAGACTCAACCATACTTATACATGTATCCATTCTCCCCCAAACTCCCCTCCCATCCAGGCAGCCATGTAACATTGAGCAGAGTTCCATGTGCTATACAATAGGTCTTTATTGGTTATCCATTTTAAATGAAGCATCGTATACATGTCCATTCCAAACTCCCTAACTATTCCTTCCTCCCATCTTTCCCTGTTCTGGAATTTTGATGTCAAAGCCCCTTTTACACTCTTAAAAGTGTTGAGGACCCCAAAGAGCTTTTATTTATATGGGCTAGGATGTCCCTGACAGTCCAGTGGTTAAGAGTCTGTGCTTACAATGCAAGGGGCGAGAGTTTTGATCCCTGGTCAGAGAATCAAGATCCCACATGCCACATGGCTCTGCCAAAAGAGTTATAACTGTTGATATTTACTATTGTGAATGTCAAGTCACTGTATTTGAACTTAGAACTGATACTTTGAATATATAGGAATCCACAAGCACATATTCCGTTAGTTGGCAGAGCAATGACATCATCACATGTCCCGGAGCTTCTGAAAAACTCCACTGTACACTCAAGAGAAAAAAGACAGTGGGCTGGCCAAAAAACATCCTGGCATTATTACCAAAATAATGTTAACTTTGTGGACAAAAGGTCTGGGGAGCTCCCAGGGTACCCTGGACCAAACTTTGAGACCTATTCTAAAGGCATTTATAAACCTGGGATGGTTAGGTATGCCAAATGGACTGCAAAGTACAGGACAATTCAGCCCCAAATGTCCAAAGCACCCCTTTGGATGGATTGCTATCCCTTTCATCCAGTTATCTGTGACTTGGAGGGGGTCTCTTGCATATAAACAGTGTTGGTGGAGTGTTTATACATTGTTCCCTCAGATACAGGCTTGACTCCTTCATTTCAGTCAGGTCCCTGATCAAATGTTTTCTTCTTAGAGAGGTGCTCCCTGATCACTCTTAAAACTGAACCCCTGGGGGAACTTTTCTGGTGCTCCAGTGGTTAAGACTCCATGCTTCCAATGCAGGGGGTTCTGGTTCAATCCCTGGTCAGGGAACTAGATCCCACATGTCATGCAGAGGGGCCAATAAATAAGTAAAACTGAACCACTGGAAATTCCGTGGCAATCAGTCCAGTGTTTAGGACTCTGTACTTCCACTGCATGGGACCCAGGTTCTATCCCTGGTCAGGGAACTAAGATCCCACAAGCCTTGTGGTGGGTCAAAAAAAAAAAAAAATCGCTACGTCCTCCCCTGGTTTATTGTCTTCACAATACTTTTCATCACCAGCCATTATATCACATATATACTTATTTTTAAAATCCTCTCATTAGAATATCAGCTCCAGCAAAACAAGGTTTTTCCTTCCCCCCCCTCCCACGCCCAGTGCTATATCCCCAGGGTCTAGAACAGTAGCTGGCACAAGTGTTCAATTCATATTTTTGAAGGAAGAAATGAGGGACCAGACCTATTTTCCCATTAGCCGTGGGACCCAACAAGACTCTGAGGTCCCTGAGGGCAGGGCCTGTGTGTGTCATTAAGTATCCTCAACACTCAATACCTAATAGAAGCAAGCATTTCGAAAATGCTTGTAAAATGAAGAGAAGAATACATAATGATGGGAAGTAATCAGTGGTTGCCTGGGCCTGAGGCTGGGAACCAGAATGGGAATGGACTGAAAGAGGGCACGAGAGGAGAGATCCTTTTTGGCTGACAGAAATGTTCTAAAATTGGATTGTGGCGATGGCTGTATAACTCTGTAGAAACAATCACCACCCA
This sequence comes from Cervus canadensis, assembly GCF_019320065.1. Classification (NCBI taxonomy): domain Eukaryota; kingdom Metazoa; phylum Chordata; class Mammalia; order Artiodactyla; family Cervidae; genus Cervus; species Cervus canadensis. The sequence goes on along the minus strand of NC_057403.1, from coordinate 23,105,264 downwards.
CTTAAAACAGGTGGATTTTATGATCTGTAGATTACACATCACCAAAACTAAGCACCGTCTGTGTGAGGGAGCAAATGAATGGGCACCCTAGGAGGTGCAGGGCGTCTGAGCCTTTCGCTGTACTGCCCTGGACGATGCCGGGGACACGGTGCTGACCAAGACCACCCACCGGGAGGTGGGAGACATAGGCACAGGGGTCAGGGCAGGGATGGGGGAAGCCTAAGAGACTGCAGGAGATTCAGATGAGAATTCAGAGACGACTTCCTGGCGGAATGAACGACTGAGCCAGACCCTAAAGGATCATGTTGTCCGTGACCGTGACACTAGTTTTTTGGGTTTTGCTGTTTTCCTTAAACACTTTTCCTGTTAAAACCTTAGCACAGGTCGGGCGGGTCTCTCCACTAATCCGGCCCTTCCGCGAGTTCCGCAGGACAGGGCCACAAGGGGGCGCTGTTCTACTGCGCTCTGGGAGAATCTACCGTGATCGCCTTGGCCTTGCAGGAGCCGGAGACCGGAGCGGCGGGTTCAGGGCGGAGCGGGGAGATGGGGGTTGTGTGTCGGGGGAAAGGTTTCCGAAGGGCGACGCGTGTCCCCTTCGTAGGGTGGCGGAAGCAGCCCCGGGGAGCCGCTGATCGTCAGCGGAGCGGAGGGCCGCTCTCGGTCCTGCGCCGGAGCCCGCGGCGCAGCGAGCGGCTTTCGGAGGCGCTCCGAGAAGGGGGCGGCCCAGCGCTAAGCGCAGTCTGGCGTGGAATTTCCCAAAATAGCCCTGGCCGCCGCCGACGGTTCCTGGAGAGGAGGCGCCGGGGCGGGGGTTTGGGTTTGGGGGGGCGGAGCTTTCCAAAGAGAACAGGGAAGGGGGCGCTCAAGCAGCCTGAGCTGCACGTCTCCCCAAAGATGACCTCGATGTGGGCGTGGGGTGGGGGGGATGTATCACGTGGTGTTAGGTGGGACGAGGTCACTGGGGAGGGCGGTGGCGCTAATTCCGCGTCCCTGGGTCTATTCTGAGAGAGTCTTCCTTGGGGAAACTGGCAAAGAGGAGGCCGTGGGAGGTCTTTGGGAGATAACGGGTCCGTGGAACTCCACATCTGCTTCAACGGGGATTGGGGGGAGGGGGTTCGTGTGTGTGCGCGTGTGTGTGAGCGCGAGCGCGCGCGTGCAGAGGGAGGGCGTCTGAGAAAGACTGCTTTGGGCACAGCGAAGAATGGTTTTCTGTAAAGATCGGCCTCTGGCACGGGAGACGACAGTCTTGACTCTGTCCTTGATTTTCTGTGTGCTGAGTGGCCTGTTTCCCCATCATAACAATAATTCGAATCACCTCCTAGTCCTAGGCTCTTTCTGCCCCTCTCACTCGCCCGTGGTTTGTAGAGGTGAATTGCTGAAATGGCCTCTTCTGGGCCTGGCCTTATGCCCGGACATCAAAATGACCAAAGCAGCCCCAGACCCATCCCTCACCCATAGTCCAGTGGGAGATCAGATAGTGACAGCGTAGAGAGGGTCGGGCCTGGTCTGGGAGAAACAGAGAGGAGTTAGGGCCAGGAGGGGAGACGCTCAGGGCCCCGGAGGACCCAACTGGAGACTGAGGCTCCAGACTTGCCCTGGAGGGTGATGGAGTTTCGAAAGGATTGGATGGGGGCGGGGCCTTGAAGAGGCTCCACCTCTACAAAAAAGGAGATCTTTGAACTGAGGCCTGAAGAATGAGTAGCATCCTGTGAACTGTTTGTTAACCGAGAGCTGACACGGATCTATATCTGATTCATCAATATGAAATGGCATATCCAGGACATTTTATTATTAGGGGAAAATAAAGCAACTGTTAGTCACTCAGTCGTGTCCGACTCTTTGTGACCCCATGGACTGTAGCCCGCCAGGCTCCTCTGTCCGTGGGATTTCCCAGGCAAGGATACTGGAGTGGGTGGCCATTCCCTTCTCCAGGAAGTCTTCCAGACCCAAGGGTTGAACCCAGGTTTCTTGTATTACAGGCATATTCTTTACTGTCTGATCCACCAGGGAAGCCCCAAAATAAAGCAAACTGCAGTACAAAAAAGTTTTTAAAAGGAATGAGTAGCATTCTTCCTGGAGAAGGTGCAGTGTCAGGAAAGGGTATTGTAGGCAGAAGAAATGGCATTTGCAAAGGCTTGAAGAACAGCTCCTTCCAAGCAGAGTCCTTTGCTTGCTCCCTAGGAACCCTCTTTGGTGCCCAGGAAGACCATCTGTCACAGGTCCCCTAGTCCAGGATCCAGCTGGTTGATGGGCTGTAATGTAAACCCTTGAGGGCAGATCCTAGGCTTCTCCCCTCACAGCCTGGTGGTTGAATGACTGGCCTTGAGGTCAACCAGAAGCTGGACTTGAATCCCAGCTCCCCCACTAGTCAGATGTGTGACCTTGGGTAAGTGACTCAATTTCCTGATTTATCAAATGAGGATATGGGTTTGGGTTTCTTGAGACCAGCCTCCTCATTTTAAAGAGCTATAAAGGATTAAACATGTCATCTATATAGTATGTATTTTTAAATATATGACTTTGTAGATTGTTATCAAGGAACCCAGGAAACAACAGAGAAACTTAAAAACGTGCTGCCATGTCAAATGACACTTTGGCCTATGTTACGGAAAATGTAATTGGTGGAACATGAAGTCAGCTCAAAGCTGTGCTATTCCAAACCTAATTATTTAAAATATTAATACTAAACTTATTAGCAGCAGATTGTATACATACACACACACACACATATATATATATATATATACATAATTCCTTGGTTCAAAATCTGTAAGAATTAGAAATGGGGTGATTAATTTGGGGTGCCCACTAATATCCACTTCCTGAGTCCTAGGTTACCTGCTACCATGCTATGACTTGGAGGTTAGTACACAGGGAGAACCTTTTTACTCCCTTTGGTTTTAGATAACTGGGAGGAAAGGCTCGGTCTCCACACCGTCTCCCCTGGATACACACCCTGCTTTCTCGAGGGGCACCATTATATTCTTCCTTTATTGGTTGTCCTTGTATAATACAAATCTGCAAGTTTAGATACAAAAAAATCTGGAAATAAAAGATAGAAAAGTACCCGCCAGGCACCCCTTCCTTCTTCCTGGAACCCCTCCCCAGCGGGCACCGACGTGAGGTAACTGAGCTTCTTCTTCTTCCCTTTCCCCTTCCCCCTACTCCACCTCCTGGCCCCCCGACTTGGCCCCCTATCCCCTTGAGATCTTGGTCCAAAGAAGAGGTGGGCCCCTGAGGGGAGGGGAGGGGTGGGAGGGGTGAGCACAGCATTGGCAGTGAACGCAGCAGGTGGGCAGAAGGGAGCCCTTCGCTTGTGCTGTGTACGGGGGTGGGATGATCAGACCTGGGCGTGGGCACTCGTGTGGGGCCCACGAGGGCCCCGAGGTGGGTATCCCACCTCCATCCCACCCAACACTGGAAGGTAGAGAAGGTCAACAACAGAAACAGGGAAATGTAGCTCGAACCAAGGCGCTCAGTGGGACTGTGGCCATCCCCCTGTGTCTGGAGTGAGGGGAGAGGAGGTTGTATCAGCCTAAGTCTGGCAGAGAAATGGGTCCCTTAGCCAGGCTGGGTCCGTCCCTGAATTCCATCCCGTTGCAACCTGGGCGTCACAATGTCAGTTCCGTAGTGGTTGTGGGAGGTGGTCGAGAGAAGGCGTTAGAGGGGCCATGGGAGGGAGCAGGACTAGGGGAGAGTTTGGGCCTCCACTCCGAGGAGTGGGACACCCGGAGATGACGGGGTGGGCAGGGCGGCTCGGGCTACAGTTCAATCTCGAAGGTCTTCTGCAGGTCGCCCGAGAAGGGGTTGGAAGGCTTCTCCACAGCAGGTTTGCCTTCTAACGCTGCCCACTGGGCCTCAAAGGGGTCCAACTCAGGGGCCGGGGCTGGGGCCGGCTCCGGGGGCCAGGGCGCCCCATTGGGGCGTGGACGGGCCTGGCCCCCAGGGGCGCTGGGGGTGGCAGGGGGTGGGAAGGCCCCAGCTTTCCCGAGCAGGGTGGCGGGCTGGGGCTGGAGCTGAGCGGCTGAGCAGAAGGCGTTGGCCACCATCTGTGAGGGGGTGATGCCCACCACGGGCACGCGGGGCATGGGCGGGTAGCCCAAGCCTGGGTAGGCGGGCACAAAAGGGGGCTGCATGTGCGGGGCCGGCAGGAACACGGCCACCTGGGCAGGTGTGGCGTCGAAGGGCCCCACGGGGGCAGGGAAGGGCTGCAGGCCGGGGTGCACAGTGGGCACAGGGGCCGCCTGCTGCTGCTGCTGCTGCTGCGCCTTTGCCACTTGGGACACTTCCTCCAGCCACCTCTCGGCCTCCGAAGGGGTCCGCTTGTGCCCAGGCTGGAAGGCAGCTGCAGGGGGCACGGAGGGCTCACCCCAGGCAGAAGTCCCTGGAGAGAGAAGAGGGGCAGTTAGGGGGCGTGGGCTGCAGCAGAGAGAACCCCAGGTTGGCGACCAGACTCTGCACCAGGCTGCCTGCCTTGCCTCTAGCCTGGCTCCTCATTAACTTCACGGACTTTGGACAAATGACTTGACCCCTCCTGAACCACATAAGGTCATACAGCGCTCAGAAAATTCAGTTCTGAGATTCTAAGGTCCTGAGATGGAAAAATATAGGCAAGGGTGACAATCACACAGACTGGCTTCCCTTCTGGTTGGTCAGTAACAAATCTGTTATTAAATACTTTCCAATATTACCCTTGGCTCTAATATTTTGACAGTATTGTTTTAGAAGGCTAAGATTCTAAGATCGCATGGCTCTTTCTCAGAATGTACTATTCTAACATGGTGGGTAAGTTTCAGTAGTTTTAACTTTGTGTTTTCGAAGATTCTAGAGATTTACATTGTTTGGAATTCCAAGGTGCTTCCCCAGTTCTGGAATAAGCATGTGGCTCGAGGGGGATTGCGTGGCATTATTTTCTCAGAGAGCTGGCTTTCAAGGCTGTGAGATTCCAAGGTTTTGTGGCTCCAAATCTATTAGGCTCTAATATCTTGTGATTCAAAGACTGTAGGTGTCTAGATTTTACAGTTCTAAGACAGGAAGGTTTAAACATTGATCCCATGCTTCTAAAGTTCTAATCCCATAATTCTTATGTTATTTCATGATTCTAGGATGAATTCATGTCCCTGAGATGACCTTGTGGTTCTAAGATGGTGCATGGTTCTAAAGTGGTAGATTCCATGATTCTATGATGATTCATAGCTCTTAAATGATCCATGGTTCTAAGATGATTCCATGGTTCTACAGTGATTGATTCCATGATTTTAGGATGATATTGAATGATCCATGTTTCTGTGGTAATCTCATAGCTCTTAGATGACCCAGAGTTCCACCCAAGCTTGTGGGATTCCAAGATTCCCAGAGTCTCTGCCGTGGGCCTGAAAGGAGCAGGGGGATGCAGGATCAGCACTGCAGGGCATCTGCCTCAGGAGAAGGGCAGAGTTTACCTGTCGAGGCTGGCGGTGGCCCTGATGCTGGGGCTCCAGCACTGGCGAACGATGAGCTGATCTGCGTGCACAGGGCACTGATGCTGTCGCTGTCGCCGGCACCAGGCGGCTCCATCTCAGGCACTGGGAAGTCAGGAAAGGGTGGAGGTCAGTGAACAGGCCCAGGCTCTGCCCTTGACCCCAGCCCTGTGGGTGGCCCTCAGAAGGTGTGGGTGTCGGTGGATTCACTCTGCTGTAACTAAGTGGCCATGGCCACAGAAATAACTGCATGCATGTGTGTGTCACACCTGCGTGGTGCAAGAGCCAGGAGTATGTGACAGCAAAGTGATTCAGTTATACATACATCTGTACATATATATGTGTGTGTGTGTATTCGCTTTCATATTCTTTTCCATTATGGTTTATTACCGGATATTGAATATATTAATAGTTCCCTGTGCTATGCAGTAGGGCCTTGGTTACCTATTTTATATATAATAGTTTGTATTGGGTATGTGTTTTCTAAGTGTGTGCAATGGTCACACCTGGTTCTGCAACTTCTGTGTGTGTATGTGATTTTCGGTTGCTCCTCTCTCTCACTGTGTGACTTCCGACCGTGACACCCACAGCAGACTGGGACATCTGTGTGAGTCTATGAAATTTCTGGGTGGCAAGTCACATCCAAGCAAGTGTCTACAGGCTTGCGAGGCCTCCATATAAAGTCTGGGGTGTCTGCCCCCTCAGAGAGCAGATGTGAGAGCCCTGGGGGTGTGCTTACTGGCAGGCTGCTTAATGAGGACAGCAAATGCGAGGGTGTGTGCAGGACACGGGAGTGAGCTGCAGGATATGGAGTGAGCATGTGTCATTCCCAACAAGCGTTGGCACCTGCTCTGCAGTCACCTTTTGGACTAGCCCAGCCTCCTGGATACAGATCAACACCTCCCACAACAATCCCCGGGGCCATAAGGGGGAGGTGTCACAGATCTGGCATTTGGGAACAGGAGAGCGAGCCAGACCGCATGACTTCACTGACAGCTGGGAGGAAAGGCAGCCCTCCTGCCTGTCTCCCTCGGGCAAAACATAGTTCCACGCCACCTCTCTTCTCTCTTCCCCACGGCAGACGTTGTTTTTAAATCATGACATATGCCATGTCTCTCCCCTTCCTGGTTCACGGCAGACATTAGTAATCAAACACGATGCTTTTCTCCCGTGAAACTCTTTGCTCACTTTACCCCTCACCCGGCCCAGACCTCGTGGCTCTACTGGCCAAATGCTGGAAGAAAGAACTGGTAATGCCATCTTTCCTCCAACATAAAAGGGCATTTTTACTGGCTCTTTCCTATCACCAGCGTGGCAGACATTGCTATTCAATGATGACATACTTCCTTTTGCCTTGTCACTCTCCTAGGAAGGCATGTCTAATCAATACATGGGTGCTGCCTCCCACAGTCCTTTATCCACAAGCAACGTGACGAATCCGTCACTGTGCTCCCTGATTCCATGATCCCCAGACTACTTGTGCCCTTCGTCTCCTGCTTCCATAAGCCAAATTCTGGGAGTCATCTCTTGAGCAAAATGTAATACTCCTGCTCTCCCTTCTTGCTTGCCCACAGCAAATTTTGGTAATTAATCACGTGGTGTGCCACCTTACTCTCTTTTCTTGTTCATACCAGACACTGTAAGGAGACCGTAATGTCCGTCATCACTCAGTTCTCCCTGCCCTAAACAGACATTGCTCTGAACCTGTATCCTTCACCTCTATCTCATGGCTCTACTGGTCAAAAGCTTGGAAGGGAGCATTAGCCTATGGTGCTTCAGTCTCCTCCTGAGCAACAGCATGGCATCCGGGCCCAGCTACTCTCCTCTGCCCTGCCCACGGAAGTTTTGCTCGTCAATCATGATGTTCGCCACCTCTCTCCTGTCCCTAACTACAGCAGACAGTACTAATTGATCATGACTTGAGCCACCTTTGTGCGATCCCTTACCCGGAGCAGACATTGCTAATGGATCACAGCTTACACTACCTCTCTCCTCGCCCAGACTGATGGCAGACATTGCTAATTGATCATGATGCGTTCCACCTTTCCTTTGCCTGTGGCAGACTGTGCTAATCAATCATGATGTGTACCACCTCTTCCCTATCTCTTGCTCAGAACAGTCAGGGGCATTGATCCCAATGTTCCTTCTTGCAGAGTCCTGGGCTCACCTGTGCCCTTCACCTGGAAGTCAGTGCGGCGCTGCAGCGTGGATGGCAGCTCATTCAGCCGTAGGCTCAGCTGCCGTTTGAAAGGCGAGTTCTTCTGGCTGAGTGCTGGGAACCCACGGAAGGAACCCTGGCGAACCAGCTGCTCCAGGGGGGCATGGCGCCGGGGGATGGCAGCTGCAGTGGTGCCTGCAGCCACTGGGGTGCCTGCTTCACCCTTCTCACCAGGGGATGTGGTGGCCGGTGTTGGGGACACGTGCCCAGGCTGGGCAGGGCCAGGAGCAGCAGTTGGGGCAGCTGCTGCTTCTGCTAGAGACATGGGGGAGAGAGAGATGGTTAGATACTTCCCCTTGGCATGGGGGCCTCTCCTCAGTCCCCTTGATTGTTATCCAATGCTGCCTTCCTCACCACATGTGCTCTGGCCTTAAGACAAGCTTGTCAGAGCCCTGAAATGTCCCTCATCCCCAATCAAGCCAAGACCACTTTCCCCAGGAGGCCCATGGGGAGTCATCATCCACCCTGACCCTCTGTGTGTCTCAAGCTTTCTGTCCTCCATCCATCTTCCTCTGCTGCTTCTGCTATTTCTCCCTCTGAGATCTCCTGTCTCCCTTTCTAATCAACTTAACAAACACTTCTTTGGTGCATGACCAATGTATCAGGCACTGTTCCAAGTGCCTTGAAAGGATGAACTCATTCAATCCTCACCACCACCCAATGAGGTTGAAACTATTTTACCCCATTTACATACGTGGTAACTGAGGCCCAGCAATGGCAAGAGACTTGCCTGAGCCACACTGAGAAGGAAGGGGCAGGCTGATTCCACAATCTGAGCTCCAAACGACTGAGCTAACCTGCTTCTTCCTCTGGCCTGCTCTCTCCATGTGATGCTGTCATCCTCCGTCATTCCATCTGCTCTGTTCTTTGTCTGCCTCCCACCATTCTTCCCGCCTCAAGTACCTCCTCCATTCCTTCAGTTGCTACCCATTGTTCTAGACCCAGCTTGGCACACTTCCTCTGAGGAGTTTTCCAGACTGTTTCAATCCCTCAGCTTGGGATCGCTCCCCTCTGGGGCTGCTCTTTGTCCTCTGTGGGTACCCGGTCTCCCCACTCAGCACAAAATGGCTGCCTATACACAAACACACAACCATCCTCCCACGTGGCCTCACCTGAGCCACAGCCTGAGTGCTGTGTGTGTGTGCTTAGACACTGTTATGTCTGACTCTTTGTGACCCCATGGACTGTAGCTTGCCAGGCTCCTCTGTCTATGGAGATTCTCCAGGTAAGAACACTGGAGTGGGTTGCCATGCCCTCCTCCAGGGGATCTTCCCGACCCAGGAATTGAACCTAGGTCTCCCGCATTGTAGGCAGATTCTTTACTCTCTGAGCACCAGGGAAGATGAGTGCTAGTGAGGTTAAACTCAGGGGCTAGTGGTAAAAAACCTGCCTGCCAATGCAGGAGAGATGAGTCGTGGGTTTGATCCCTAGGTTGGAAGATCCCCTGGGAGAGGGCATGACAACCCACTCCAGTATTCTTACCTGGAGAATCCCACAGACAGAGGAGCCCCATGCTGGCTACAAACCTTAAGTTTACATTTGTCGAGTTTTGACAACTGTATACACTGTGTAACGAAACTGTGTAACATCAAGATCTAGAACATTGCCACCAACCCAGACCATCCCCTCATGCTCAGTCAGTCCCCACTCCCTAAGAAACAACCACCGTTCTGGTATTTTTTTCATCACAGGCTACTTCTGCCCATTCTGTAAGTTCCCATAGAGTATACAGTTCAACAGAGCCATAGAGTAGTATGCTCTTGTCTGTGGGTTTTATCCCTCATCGTGCAGTTGTGCACGGAGGCCCAAGTCACACACTGCTTGGCTCTTGTACCACTCGGGTGTGACACACACACACACACAGTTATTTTTGCAGCCATGGCCATTTCGTTACTGCAGAGTGACCCACACACCTTGTGAGGGCCACCTGCAGAACGGGGGTCAAGGGCAGAGCCTGGGCCTGTTCCCTGACTTCCCAGGGTCTGAGATGGAGCCACCTGCTGCCAGCGACAGCGACAGCATCAGTGCCCTGTGCGCGCAGATCAGCTCGTTGTTCGCCAGCGCTAGAGCCCCAGCTTTAGGGCTACCGTCCATGGGGTCGCAAAGAGTTAACACAACTGAAACGACTAAGCACAAGGCAGGCAGGGAGGCCGCCCAGCGCTTCTCCCATCGTCCACGAGGGGGCGATGAGGCCCTCCCCCAGGTCAGACTTGGGGCAGTGGAACCAGGCTGGGATGCGTTAAGAATCACTAAACCACTTCTGCCCCCACCACCTGGGGCCTCAGAAAGTCTCCTCCTATCTCTGGGCTGCAGGTTCCCCAACTGAACCTGGAATAAACATCTCCCTGCTGCCTCCCCAGGCCTCCTGAGAGCCTCAGTTGAGACAGTGAATGTTCAATTGCTCTGGAATCCCACAAAAGCTTGGTAAACAACTTTGTGGAAAGGGCACTGTTCCCTATCTCCTAAACTGAAGAGAGCTCTTTTGTAGACGTGCGGTGCCTCCAGACTGCGAATCAGTGCATCACTGGGCAAAACATGGTGATGTGTTCAGCAAGTCATATTACCACACTTCGTAAACTCTCATTTTTGCGGTGCAAACTCTAAAATGCTTTCTACCTGGAAATTACAGTATCCTTTGGATGGAAACAGCAAAATCCATTGCAAACTCTAAAGCCCATAACATTCTTGGTAAATTCTAATATCCTATATAAGTAGTAAACTTACCCACCCAGTGTGTTCTTTTGCAAACAGTAAAATATCTATATTCAGGCCCTCTGTTAACTATACTTTGTAATCTGCTTTGTCACTGATAAAGTTCTTTACAAATTCTGATAGATGATGTAAACAGAAAATATTTTGTAAGCTATGAAGAAATCTTTAAATTTGTCAAGAGGTTTGTAAACGGTCCCATAATTTACCAAGAAGAACAGACGTTGTAAACCTGAATATTATAGCAAGTGATAAAAACTTGTTTTCCTAACTTTTTCTAACCTTTTTAGCTAGAAATGTTTTAAGCTTACAGAAAAGATGTAAAAATGGAACACAGAGAACACAGGTTCTCTTAACCAATGTTCCCCAGCATTAACTTGTTACGGTATTTGATCTGTCTCTCCTTCCATAATTGTCTTTCTGTGACATTTAAGTTGCACACAACAGCCAAGACATGGAAACAACCATCTGTCCATTGATGGATGAATGGATAAAGAATATGTGTGTGTGTGTGTGTGTGTGTGTGTAATGGAATATTACTCGGCCATAAAAAAGAATGAAATAATGCCATTTACAGCAACATGAATGGCCTTAGAGATGATCATATTAAGTGAGGCAAGTCAGACAGAGAAAGACAAATATCAAAGATGTCACTTATATGTGGGATCTAAAAAAATGATACAAATGAACTTATTTATAAAACAGAAATAGGACTTCCCCTGTGGCTCAGTGAATCTGCCTGCCAACGCGGGAGACAGAGTTTCCATCCCTGATCTGGGAAGATCCCATATGCCACAGAGCAGCTAAGTCCATGTGCCACAACTGTTGAGCCTATGCTCTAGAGCCCAGGAGCAGAAACTACTGAGCCCTCTTGCTTCAAATACAGAAGCCCTCAAGCTTTAGAGCCTGCACTCTGCAACAAGAGAAGCCACCACAATGAGAAGCCCCCGCTTGCTGCAACTAGAGAAAAGCCCAGGTAACAAAGACAGCACAGCCAAATATAAATAAATAAGTAAAATTAGGAAAAAACCAAACAAACAGACATCGAAATAGACTCACAGACATAGAAAACAAGTCTATAGTTACCAAAGGGGAAGTGGGAGGAGGGATAAATTAGGAGTTTGAGACTAATAGATACACACTACTATATGTAAAATAGATAATTTGTAAAGAATTTTATCACAGTATAATTTCTCAGTTAGGGAATTAAACATGGATATGATACCATTAGGTAACCTAGAGTCCATATTCCAAGTTCTTTCTACTCATATTCTTTATGGATATTAATATATATTTCAACATATATATATATTCAAAATATATATATTGAATTGAACATTGAATACATATATTTATATAATATCCAGGATCCAATACACGATCAAACATTGCATTTTTTATTAATAATATCTGTCAAATCTCTTCAGTCTCCTTTATCCTGAATCCCAATGGTAAATTCTTTGTAATTCTAAGCAGTGCTTTCTAAAAATTTAAAAACTAAAATCCACAGTAAAAAAAAATAAAAAATTATGTTTTGACCCAACACATAATACACTCAAATATTTAAAAAACACAGTTTGAGAACTTACAAACTGTTTGCCTTTGACCTAGAATGTCAGAGCCTGCCAGGTACTTTTCCAGCTTTCATGACAGCAATCCACAGTAAGAAAAATACTTTTTACCTGGCAACCCGCCCCTCTCCCCCACCACGCACATAGACCCACTGACATAAAAGTACATAACTACACTTACCCTCACTACATTCCCCTACGCTGATATTTTTCTGTCGTTTTCCATTTTATTTCTTAAAATGCCAACCACAACCCAGCAATTTGACTTCGACAACCCATTAACAGGGTGGATACACAGTTTGAAAAGCCTGAGAACCTCCTTGGGTTAGCAGATAATAAAGCGCTCGGTGAGCTTTGCCAGGGTTTGTGGCCGGTAGAATATTGCCCAAAGGACTCCTTAAACCCAAGAACGCTGCAGAAACTGTAACCAGACTTCGTGGTCGGTGCCTTGCTTTGTTTTTATTTTTTCTTTTTGGGGGTGGCTTGTTTTGGGGTTTGTTTTGTGTGTGTTTTCTCCTCTGCTTTGTAAACTGTAGCGCCCCTGCACCCCTGCTCTCCTCACCCAAACCGGATCCCTTAGCCACACCCCCGGCCCATCCGACGCCCCGCCCCGCCACGCCCCGCCACGCCCCGCCAGGCCCCGCCCCGCCACGCCCCGCCCGCCGGGCAGCACCCACCTTTCTTTTTGTCCTGGGCCTCTCGCTCCGCAGGCCGCCCTCCCCCAGACAGGCGGAAGGAGCCCTCGCGGGCGAAGCTGGTGCGGCTGGCGTCGAAGGCAGCCGTGACCCCGCATTCCTTCTCCCGCCGCTGTTTCCGCTCCAGGCAGGCCGCAAAAGCACAGCCCACCGCGTGGCTCAGCCTCTCGCCCTGAGGGAAGAGGTGGAGTTGGGCTTAGCGACTCTGTGTGGTGCAGACTGGACGCCGGGATCCCCGGGTTCCAGCAGCTGGGTGACCCCGAGTCCCTTCACCTCTCTTGGGCCCCGGGCACAACTGCACGAGGAGGGACAAAAGCCGCAGACAAGAGCGTAATGACTGTATGGCTCTGTTGAGCTGTATTACTCTCTGTGAACTTACAGAATGGGCAAAACTAGCCTGTGATGAAAAACCGTCAGAACAGTGGTTGTTTCTTACAGAGTGCGGATGGGTACTGATGGAGCACCAGGGGGCCAGTCTGGGTTGGTGGCGATGTTCTAGATCTTGATGTTACACAGTTTCGTTATACAGTGTACACAGTTGTCAAAACCCTACAAAAGTATACTTAAGGTTTGTTGGCAGCATGAATTTCACTTCAAAAGAAGACGAGCTGGAGGGACTTCCCTGGTGGTCCAGTGGTTAGGACTCCGTGCTTCCACTGCAGCGGACATAAGTTCAAACCCTGGCCAGGGAACTAAGATCCCACGTGCCTCAACTTGAAGTCAAAAAAGAAAGCTGGAAACAAATACGACTTCTGCTTACTGGTATGCAAGCTGAAGTGTTTGGGGGAAGTATTCTGATGTCTGCAACTTTGAAATGCATCAAAAAATAAGATGTGTAGGTAAGTGATATCAGTTCAGTCGCTCAGTCGTGTTGGACTCTTTGCAATCCCATGAACCACAGCACGCCAGGCCTCCCTGTCCATCACCAACTCCCAGAGTCCACCCAAACCCATGTCCATTGAGTGGATGATGCCATCCAACCATCTCATCCTCTGTCGTCCCCTTCTCCTGTCCTCAATCTTTCCCAGCATCAGGGTCTTTTCCAGTGAGTCAGCTCTTGACATCAGGTGGCCAAAGTATTGGAGTTTCAGCTTCAACATCAGTCCTTCCAATGAACACCCAGGACTGATCTCCAGGTAAGTGATACAAGTCCAGACAAATGTTAATTGCCGGATCTGGGTAGAGGGGTGTACAAGTGACTGGTGACTGTACAAGTCTTTCAAGTTTGCCTACTTGAGAGGCTCCAAAGTCAGAGACAGCGTCACTGACTCAAATGGACATGAGTTTGAGCAAACTCCAGGAGATAGTGAAGGACAGGGAAGCCTGGTGTGCTGCAGTTGATGGGGTTGCAAAGAATTGGACATGAAAAAAAAAAAAAAAGAATTGGACATGACTAAGCAACTGAACAACAACAACAAAGGCCAGAGAGCCTGAGATTGATGCTGGCTTCCCATTTCTCAGCTGTGTGACCTCAGGAAAATCACTTCCAGTATCCAAGCCTCCGCATCTGTAAAATGAGGGCTGTAATAGCACCCGCTTCATCGGGTTGTTGCAAGAAAGGTGAATGAATCTATGCAGGGCATGTGGCACAAAGCCAGGCAGAGGGAAACCCACATATATGTCAGCAAAAATCTTGTGTAGCCCTGGGTTGAGCCCTGGTTTGCATCCTTTTACAGAATCCTCACAAGAGTGCCAGGAGGTGGAAAACCTTGTGAACCTATTGTACAGATGAAGAAACTAAGGTTCGGTCAACCTGCCCATTATAACAAGTGAATGGCAGAGTTTGGATTCTGATGAGGTATGTCTGACTTCTGTTCCCTAAACAAGATGCTCTGCTGCAGCTGCTGCTAAGTCGCTTCAGACGTGTCCGACTCTGTGCGACCCCACGGACAGCAGCCCACCAGGCTCCTCTGTCCACAGGATTCTCCAGGCAAGAATACTGGAGTGGGTTGCCATTTCCTTCTCCCAGAAACAAGATGCTCAGTTGCCTCTTAAAGTTAAATTTGAGGACAAACATCCTCAACACAATGCCAGCAATCTGAATCCAACAGCACATTAAAAGGGTTATGCACCATGATCAAGTGAGATTTATTCCAGAATGCAAGGTTGGTTTAACATATGAAAATCAATCAACCACATTAATAGAATGAAAGAAAAAAAAAAACCCACATGACTCTTGATTCTCACAGGAAAAGCATATGACAAAAGTTGGAATAGAAGGGAATTTCTTCAACCTTATAAAGGACATTTATGAAAAACTCACACTTAACATTATCCTCAGTGGTAAAAGACAAAGCTTTCCCCTAGATCAGAAACAAGATGAGGATGCCATTTTCATCATTTCTATTCAATACTGTATTGGAAGTTCTATCTAGAGTAACTAGACAAGGAAAAGAAATAAAAGGCAACCCAAGTTGGAAAGAGAGAAGTAAAATTACTTCTGTCTGCAGAAAGCATGATCATATACTTAGAATATCATAAAGGAGCCACAATTAGTGCAAATAAATTCAGCACAGTTGTAGGATACAAAATCAACACATGAAAAAATTAGTTATATCTGTATACATAGGCAGTAAACAATTCAAAAATGAAATTAAGACTTCCATTTACAGTACCATTAGAATAATAAAATAGTTAAGAATAAATTTAACCAAGGAAATAAAAGATGTAAACATTGAAAACTACACAACATTGTTGAAAGAAATTTAAGAAGATTTAAATAAATGGAAATACATCCTTGTGTTTGTGGATTGGAAGACTAATGTTGTTAAAAGGGCAATATTTTCCAAAGCATTCCGCAGATTGAATGCAATCCCTTTTAAAATCTCAATGTGCTCTTCCACAGATGGAAAAGCTGATCCTGAAATTCTTATGGAATTGCAAGGGACTCATGACAGCCAAAACAATTTGGAAAAAGAATAAAGTAGAAGAACTCACACTTTCCAGTTTAAAAACTTACCCAAAGCTAAAGTAGTCACTGCAAAACAGTGTGATACTAGCGTAAGGACAGACATATAGACCAGAAAACTGAGAGCTCAGATCCTGGAACAACTAGATATTCACATGAAAAATAAATGAAGGCTGACTCCTACCTCACATCATTTATAAAAATTAACTCAAAATGGATCAAAGACCTAAACATCAGAGCTAAGGCTATAAATGGTTGGATGGTTGGATGGCATCACCAACTCAATGGACATGAGTTTGAGCCAGCTCCAGGAGATGAAGGACAGGGAAGTCTGGCGTGCTGCAGTCCATGGGGTCGCAAAGAGTCGGATGTGACTGAGTGACTGAACAAGAAGACTATAAAACTCTTAGAATAAGACATTTGGTAAATCTCTATGACCTTGGATTTGGCAATGAATTCTTAGATATGATAGATGACACCCAAAACAGAAATAACAAAAGAAAAAAATTGAGAGATTGAACTTCATCAAAATGTGTACATTTGTACATCAAGGGACACTATCAAGAAAGTGAAAAGACACCCCACAGAAGGAGGGGAAAGTTTTGCAAATCACACAACTGCTAAGTTTCTGGTTATCCAGAATATATAAAGAGCTCTCAACAGTAAAAAGTCAAACAACCCAATTAAAAATGGGTAAAGGATTTGAATAGATATTTCTCTGAAAAAGATGTACAGCTGGCCAATAAGCACATGAAAAGATGCCCAACATCATTAGTCATCAGGGAAATACAACAATGAGATACCCCTCACATCTATAGGATGGCTATAATAAAAAAAAGTGTTGACAAGGATATGGAGAACTTGGAACCCTCATACAGTGTGAGTGGGAATGTAAAATGGTGCTGCCACCAAGGAAAACAATGTGGCAATTACTCAAAAAATGCACACTGCTATGTGTAAAACAGATGGCTAGTGGGAACCTGCTGTATAGCACAGGGAGCCCAGCGCAGCGCTCCCCAGTGACTTAGATGGATGAGAGGTTAGAGGCAGGTCCCAGAGAGAGGGGATATATGTATACATATAGCTGATTCACTTCACTGAACAACAGAAACTAATACAACGTTGTAAAGCAACCACACCCCAGTTTAAAACAATGAAATTTACTATATGCCCAAGCAATTCCACTCCTAAGTACATACCCAGAAGAATTAAAAACAGGTATTCAAACAAATACTTGTATACCAATGTCCATAGAAGCACGAGTCATAATAGATAGCCAAAAGGTAGAAACAAACCAAATGTTCATCAATGGATAAATAAAGTAAAATGTGGTATGTCCATACAATGGAATATTATTTGTTCATTAACAGGAATGAAATAAAAAAATAAAATAATAATAAAATAAAATAAAAAATAAAATATAAAAATAAAATGAATGAAATACTGAGTCATGTTACAACAAGGATGAATCTTAAAAACATTATGCTAAGTGAAAGAAGCCAGTCATAAAAGATCATATACTATATGACTCAGTTTGTACACACTGTCTGCAATAGACAACTCCATAGAGATAGTAAGCAGGTAGTGACTTCTTAATGGGTATGAGGTGTCTTCTAGAAATAATAAAATGTCTGGAACTAGATAGAGGTGATGGAATTGTGTAAACAGCATTGTGAATATACATGTCACTAAATCGTACACTTTAATTACTTTGGAACTTCCCTGGTGGTCCAGTGGTTAAGTCTCCATGCTCCCATTGCAGAGGGCACGGGTTCCATCCCTGGTTGGGGAACTAGGGTCCCATATGCCCCGTGGTGCAGACAAAAATACATAAATAAGTAAAATTTCAAAATAAGGAAAAATTCATGGAGCTGTGCCTGGGTCATCTGTACATGTTACTGTATGTATATGCTCCTCAAATGAGAAAAGCTAGAGAAACATGAAGAATTATTGACAACGAGGAGGATGATGATAAATAATGTTTTTCTGAGTGCTTCCTATATGCCAGGTATTGTTCCAAATTCCTGTTCCAAATTTGTTCTGTATCAAACCCGTCAAGTCTCACAATAATCCTCTGTTAGGGTCTGTGAATGGGTTTCCCAGGTGGCACTAGTGGTAAAGAACCTGCCTGCCAATGAAGGAGGCATAAGAGCTGTGGGTTTGATCCCCGGGTCAGGAAGATCCTCTGAAGGAGGGCATGGCAACCCACTCCAGTATTTGGCCTGGAGAATCCCATGGACAGAGAAGCCTGGCGGGCTTACAGTCCATAGGGTCGCACAGAATCAGACACGACTGAAGCGACATAGCACGCATGCACTCAGGGACTGTGAACACACCCCCTTTTCCAGATGAGGACAGAGAGGAGAGGTAAAATGAGTGACTTGCCTGATAGCACACAGAGGGCTGAAGTTGGGAATACCAGGGCATGGGAGTCAAAGAGTCAGGTGGCTTTGGGCTTTGGTGGTACTCACTGAATCCTTGAGCGCCAGGAAACAGTGGCAGATCCAGCGACGGGTGGTCCCATCACGGCAGATGTAGGAGAAAGCCTTGTCCAGGTTGCGGTCAGGAGCACAGAAGGAGACTTTTTCGATGGTCTGGTCCACCAGCAGGTCCTGGGAGGGAGGCCAGGAAAGGAATAGGAACTGTCTCCTGTGTATTCATTCAGTATTCCCTTCGTGTCTGCACTGTGTCCGTCCCAAATGGCTTGGGGACCCTGCATTTGTTGAAACAGCTGTGGGCCCTGTTTACATGGGGCTCCCAAGTTTAGGGCGGGAGTCGTAGTCATCACCCAAGGGAGACAGGCCAGAGTCCCAGCCACGCTGCTCTTGATGGGCAGAGGGCTCAGGGCTGGATCCGGGAGGTGCAGGGGCTTTTGGGAGCAAGATGAGGTGCCTGACCCAAGCTGGACGGGAGTCCGGCAAAGCTTCCTGGAGGGGGTGAATCCTTTTCAGTCATTAACCTAATTGTCATCACGTGCTGGCTGGCTTCCCGGGCAGTCTCTGGGCTAGGGGCAGGGAATTCAATGGTAAGCAGAGACTCAGGTCCTGGTCCGCAGTGCTTCCATCTGGCCAGGCAGATGGACAATAAGCACATAACAGCTAACATTTATTGATCGGAACACTTCTGCTATACCGGGCGTGGTTTTAAACTATTTGCACATACATTCTCGTTGAATGGTAGGCTCCACTTTTATCCCCATTTTTGCAGATGAGGCAAGTGAGGCATAACAAAGATTATATCTCACCCTGCGCCCCCTTCATGCCCGGGGTCACCCAGCTGGAAAGTGGGTGGGCTGGAAGACCAGCTGAGGCAACTGCTCTAGAGTCTGTGCTCTCACCCACACTCCAGGCCAGTTCACAAATAGCCACAGGACTCAATCCTGAATTAGGACTGTGAGGTGTGCCAATATATTACAGGAGCACATAGCTGAATCTCAAAGGTCTCCAAGGGAGGGACACCCCAGAGGTGGGTGAGAAGGCCCCATTCGAGCAGGCTGAGGAGAGGGGGGCCCACTGGTGCCCACTCCCAGGCCCACAGGTCTCCTACCTTGGTCTTGTCATCCACCACCCGTAGCCCATCGGCTGACACCCACAGGACAGACTTCACGGACTTCCGACCCATCTGAAACGCAGGCAGACAGAGGGCATGGTCAGGGCCGCCTCTCCTGCTCTGACCTTGCTCCCTCCCTGCTCCAGCCCCTCACTCACCGCCTTCAACTTCTTCACAGCATCTTCACACACGTGCATCCCGCGCGACTCCTCCACCTCCACGTGGCCCAGGTACTTGGTGGAAAAGGGAAGGGAGGACACAAAACAAGCACAGTCGTCAATGCTTCCTAGTGTTCACCGGGCTGCAAGTCCTATCAGGCAATGTCCTAAGCACATCGTGTGTATTAACTCATTACTCTGCATCTCAGACCTACAAGGTGGGGAACTCCATTCTCCTCCCAGATATACAAGTGAGAAAACTGAAGCACAGCTCGCACTAGTGATTCGCACTCTGCCTCTATCCCTGGGCTTTTGTGTGTGTGTGTGTGTGATATAATTGCTTTATAATGTTGTGTTAGTTTCTGCTGTACAACAATGTAAATCAGCTGTACATATATCCCCTCCCTCTTGAGTCTCCCACCCACCCCCTACCCCCCATTCCGCCCCTCTCGGTCATCACAGAGCACCAAGCTGGTCTCCCTGGGTTATACGGTAGCTTCCCAATAGCTATCTATTTTATTCATGGTAGTATACGTATGTCAATATTACTCTCCCAAATTCATCCGTTCTCCTTCCCCCGCTATGTCCACAAGTCCGTTCTCTACGTGTGCACCTCTCTTGTATACGTGGACTTTCTTAGCACATCTCGGTGTCCTTCTGAGTGACACTGTCTGCCTCTGCGCCTGAGGGCTGGCCTCATGCAATGACTGATGGGAGCTGGGGTACACATGCTCCAGCTCCCTCACCCCGCGGGTGGGATGGTTCCATTTCCCAGAGTTCCCCAGTGGCATCAAACTCAGTTGCTCACAACTGTAGTTTAGTAAAACACCCTTTATTGGCCGCCTTCCAGTCTTCATTCTCTCCAGCATTTCCTGCACCTCTCAATAGCCCCTCACACAAGATCCACTTCTAGGGGAAGGGAAAATAAGGCAGGGTGGGGAGGAGAGGTGAGTATGTGTGTGTGGGGTAGGGGACCCCCCGTTCTGTGACCATCATCTGTTGTCTCCTAACCAGGAAAAGACTGAGTGGAGATTTGAACCTGAATCTTGCCATCTCCCATATAAATTTTAGTGTTTGTTGTAAAGGGTCGTGGTGGTCTAAACCAGAAAGTACCTAACAGTAGTGAAAGTGAAAGTCGCTCAGTAGTATCGGACTCTTTGTGACTCCCATGGACTATACCGTCCATGGAATTCTCAGGCCACAATACTGGAGTGGGTAGCTTTTCCCTTCTCCAGGGGATCTTCCCAACCCAGGGATAGAACCCAGGTCTCCCGCATTGCAGGCGGATTCTTTACCAGCTGAGCCACAAGGGATGCCCAGGAATACTGGAGTGGGTAGCCTATCCCTTCTCCAGCAGATCTTCCCAACTCAGGAATCGAACCGGGGGCTCCTGCATTGAAGGCGGATTCTTTACCAACTGAGGTATCGGGGAAGCCCACTTAACAGTAGAGGGCTTTGCAAATGCTACAGAATCTTTGCGACCTTCTAGTGCCCTCCCTGGAAACTGTGAGCTCCCACAGAACAGCGTGATTCCAGGCGGGACGCGCCTTCCAACACACACTGCAGGTAATATTTTCCTGGCACAAGAGAATGTGTCTTGGGTTTTAATCCCAACTGTGAAGGACCCAGGTGGGGGAGGGGGACGCTAATGTTGCAGGATCCACAGTTCTTTGCGGATGTCAAATCTCTTTCACACAGGCTGTCTCAGTCACCTCCCTGGGCACTGGAACGCATGCGCACATCAAACCCCTGGCATACAGCTGCGGCCACGCCCAGCCGAGCCCCGCCCACTCACCCTGACCGGGAAGCTGCACGTGCCCTTGCGCACCGCGTCCTCGTCCGCCTGCCACTGGTGTGGGCGCGACGCTTCAGGCACGTAGGCTGGCTTCCTCCGCCGCAGGCTCTGCCTTAGCTTGTTCATGGTGCCCACCCCGTCTGCTGACACAAAACAGGGGTGCAGGTCAAGGGCGAGGGTCAGAGGCATGGGGCTCAAGGAGGGGAAAACAACGCGCAGGGAGCACAGGGTCAGGTAACATGGCAGTAGGGTTACAGGGTTAGGGGGGTCACTGGGTCAGAGGATCTGACATTTGGGGGACATGGATCAGCAGCGGTTAGGGGATCCTGGCAAGGGGGCACCTGGAAGGCAGGGGAGTGAGAGAATTGGCAGCAGGGATTCAAAAGACATGGGGCTAGGGACTTCCCTGACTGTCCAGCGGTGAGTGATTAAGACTGGTGCTTCCAACGTAGAGGGTACAGGGGGCACAGGTTCCCCCTGGTCGGGCAACTAAGATCCCAGATGCCCTGTGGTGAGGCCAAAAGAAAGGCATAGGGCTAAGGGGCGTGGAGTTCTGGGATGGGGTGTCCTGAATCACAGCTTTTAGGGGTCTGGAGCTTGGAGATGTGACAGTCAAGAGGCATGATGATCCAAAGTAATGGGAAGTTAAGGTAGTGGGGGACCTGGGAGGTAGAGGGCATAGCAGTCAGGGGCCGTGAGGTCAGGGGGTTTAAGGGTAAAAGGTCAGAGGTGGTCAGAGGGCACAGGAGTTGAGAGTTGCATGGGTCCAAATGGGGGGATGGGGGACACAGAAGGTCCAGGGGTTGAGATTCAGAGCCCAGGCCAGAGAGTGTTGGGGACGGGCTGGTCTCTGATGCAGATACAACCGCTCAGACGACTACCGTCTGTGAGTGTGTGTTCAGCTGAAGCTTGTGTGGAAGGACGCAGCTCTGAGAATGGTTGTGTCTATGAGCCTGAGAGTGTGTGTGTGAATGCTGTCTGAGGGGATGTCTGTGGCCAAGATTGTGGTTGTTGTCTGAGTGTCCCTGAAGCTCATGGCTAAAGAGAGTGGCGGTAAGTGTGTGTCAGGGAATGTTGCCTGTGAGCATGGGTCTGTGTTTGAGCATGAAGCTGTTTTCTTTGAAAGGCTATGTCTATGACTGTCATCTTTGATGCTGTGTGTCTGTGTGAGGAAGTGGCTGTTGTCTTTGATGACTGTTGCCCATGACATGTGTGTCTGTGAGAGATACTCAAAACACCATGTCTGTCTAAGAGTGAAGCTGTTGGTGGTGAGGCTGTGTTTCCATGGCTGTTTGTGACAGTGTGTCTGGGTCAGATCACATGTTGTTGTTACAGAGAGTGTGGGTCTGTGAGTGTTGTTCTGGGAGTGTGTCTGTATGCAGCCATGTGTCTGTGAGGGTATGTGAGGACATGAGGCTGTTGTCTTTGACATTGTGAGTGTTATTTATGAAGGTGTGATGGTGTGAGAATGTGGCTACTATCTATGACAGTGCTATTATTTGTGAGACTGTGTGTGCAAAAGTGTAGCTCTTATAAAGGCACGAGCACATGGGTGCTGTCTCTGAGGCTGGATCTGCTTGTGAAAGTGTGGCTGTGGTCTGTAAAGTGTGGGTCTGTGCATGCTGTTGGAGAAATTGGATAAGAGGACATTTCTTGAGAGTCCCCAAGTCTGTAGCACTCGCCTGGGAGGGAGTCTGGATGTTGTTGAGGATTGTGTCTGCATGTTTGTGTGACCCTACACCTGTGCGTGCAGAGATGTTGGTGTGTGTCTGAATGTGTGTGTGTGTGTGTGAGACACAGTCTAGGTAGGTGAGTCTGTGAAGGAGGTCACTTGAATGTGACAAAAGTCATTCAATGATGTCCACTCATAAGTGTGATTAAGCCTGTGTGACTGCAGGGGTATTTCCTCTGGCTGTGCTAGGCAGACCCACCCCCTCAGTCACCCTTCACCCAGTCCCCAGTTGGCCACTCACCTGGATCCGTCCTGGAGATTTCAGGGGGCCCCAGGGCCCCACAGGGGGCAGGGGGCAGATGCTGCTCAGGCCTCCTGGGTCCGCCCTGCCCGAGGAAGGGAGGGAAAGTTGAGAAGCTGGCTCGGGGTGGGGCTCAGTCCCCTACCTCACCCCTTCATTGGATATCAGCCAACCCCCCTTCATCTCAGGATCCCTGATGAGAGTCCTGGTTGCTATAGCAACTGTTACTAAGGCGATCAGCCACCTGGTTGCAAGGACCTAGGAATGAGTAGGTGTGTTTGGGGGCATCCAAACACAGGGGGTGTCCTGGCCTCAGAAGGCCGTCCGTACCCAAGGGGCTGGTGCGGAGTGGGAGCGGCCCTGCCCTCTAGACACATGTCCAGGGCTGCACACACACATACAGTCACAGGTGTACATGCAACTCTGGTCTCCAGTTGTCTCCAGCACCTGGTTATAGCTCTGCACAATTAGTTACATACAGACACAACCACAGCTACACACACGGGATCACACAGATAGACATCGACAGTCACAGCCACTGTAAATATCTGGCCACATATCCATGTTCACAGACACATAGTCTCTGCTACAGACCATTTGTCCGCAGGTAAAGAATCCGCCTGCAATGCAGGAGACGCGGGTTCAATCCCTGGGTCAGGAAGATCCCCTGGAAAAGGAAATGGCAACCCACTCCAGTATTCTTGGAGAAGGAAATGGCAACCCACTCCAGTATTCTTGCCAGGAAAATCCCATGGACAGAGGAGACTGGGAGGGCGACTACAGTCCATGGGGTCACAAAGAGTCGGACATGACTGAGCAACGAGGCACACACACACATACAGAGTGCCAGGCTGCCTCGGCAGCGCCACAAATGTCTGGTCATACCAGCAACTGATACTCGGTCACTTCTCTTTTCTCCGCCACATACAAAGAGCCGGGTCCAGGCACACCCACCAGGGCAGCCCGTGAACAACCACACCCAACGAGAGCTGTTTCCTCAGGCACCCATCCAAGATATTCATGTCACAGACCCACCCATGAAGAATCACACCCTGCTGGAGGTCACCCATTAGCACCGAGGCACACACAGTGTTCACACACAGCTCCCCTGCTGCCTGTTGACATCCGATCAGGGATGCATGTAGACATACTGACACACGTTTGGTCACACCCAGCTGCAGCCACATGTGTCTAGTCATTGACCAGCACACGGCTGTACAAGGACACCTAACCCCAACTGTATCGGTCACACCAACACACCTTTTTAGTCACACGCTGTTACACAGTCATACATCCCAGTCAGAGACATACCTTTGGTCACAGTATCAGCCACACTTCTATGGATGGTCCTCCACACGCAACCACAAACAGGGACCCTGATGGCCATGGCCCATGCATTAGAGAGAAACAGACACACAAACTCAAGACAAGCATACAACCATCCAGAGAAAGGTCTCCCCGAGCCCCACTCAGACACAGCCAGACAGTTGGTGGCTCAGAGTCAGTCATACGCATTTCAGAAATGGTCATGTATCCAAAGTCCCACCCCAGGAGTGTCCCCATTACCCAGCCATGTATCACAGTCATGGTACATCTATTGCAGTTATCCACCATCCAACTCCCAGCTGTACTATGTCACATCATCCCAGAAAAACAAACAGTCTCTGTTTCTGCAAACACGTAGGTCACACAGACAAGTACAGGACCATGTACAATCACAGCCCCATGTGGACAGACACACCATATCTCACACACAGAAACACCAGCACACAATTTCCATCTCACACACCCAGATGGAGCACTTATAGCTACATTTACACAGAAGACATGGTTCTGGATGGAGACATGTGTGCTGTCAGGAGACATTCACTCTGTCACCAAATCACACAAATTCAACAAAGCAGCCTAGCATGCCTGCAGGGACACACACCCACCCACCCCAAACAGCCGCACTGCTACAGACTCACAATCTTACAGACCATGACACAGACACAAGTAGGCAGAGTCACACAGGGTCACAGACATGCAGGTCACACACAAATATAGAAGTCACAGTCTCATACACACCCCCACAAACACACGCAATCACCTGGTGCCAGCACATACAGACCCACCTATAGGTTGAGTCACATGCAATTAAGTAACTCACTATTAATAGTCAGGGTTCCAGACTCTTAAGTCAAATATATAACCCAAATCACACATACACAACTACCAATGCAGAGTCAGTATCAACACACAGACCTAAATGTAGTCATTTATACAACCCCGATCACATACATGGATGTGGTTATGAACAGAAATATACAAGTCACAGTGCCAGAACACAACCTGTCACATAAGCACAATGTGACTTCATATACAAAGGCGGTCATACACCCAAAACTGCAGGCAGAGTTGTGTCACCCATGTGTTTGTGACAAACACATGGGTGACACACATATAAAATCAGCTAGAGACACAACCACAAAGACTAGAAGTCATTAGAACAGTCGCACATGGACACAGAGTCATAGACACAACTCCACTTCCAGTCACAACTCCACCCACATCTTCAGTCAGCCATACACATGCCCAACCCCAGACTCAATGGATATACTGTCACATATCCAGTTAGAGTTAGCAAGGTGCATATGTGAGGGTCACAAAAGATGTAATCAAAGATACAACCAGAGTCACAACTACGCACACAAACAGAGACAAAATGAAAAGTACAGGGTTCTGCACATGGAGCAAGCAGCTATCATACATACAAACACAGTCACACAAATGCTGGGGTCACACACAAATACAATCACAGGCACTATCAGACACAACCACAAGCAGGAAACACACACACACACACACACACACACACGATTCCTCACAGTCCCCAGCAGCAGCTCACACAGACACACACAGGCAGCCACAGTCACAAAAACACAGGGTCACACTCTTAGCCACCTCCCCATCGCTGGCTTCCCCCCCCTTCCCCCCAGGTACCACACACAAAGCCGCCGTCACCAGCATGGCAGACACTGCAGACAGACAGGGCTGTACCAGGTCCCTGGGGAGCCGCCCCCTGGCCCAGCCTGAATCCTGGAGCCTGGGGGGCCAGAACTGAAGAGGGAGGCGGTGGATTGTCTGCGATTCGGGCCCCTCCCAGACAGCTGGGCAGCCCCCAGGACAAAGAGGGTGGCCCAGGAGACCTATGCCCTGGGACCCTTGACCAAGCCTTTTTGTGTGTGGGGGGGGTTTGCCTGAAATTCCCATTATTTTATTCAGGCTTGAGGGGGATGGGGTCCCAGGCACAGAGACCTTGTTTTGAGAAAGGGATGTTCCTGGGACAGCGCCCAAGTGTGGGGGCGATGCTCTGCCCGGGATGCCTCTGAGGCCTGGGGACAGACTGTGCTTGGAATCCCCCCAGGCCTTGCCTTGGTGGGGGAGCTGTGCTCAGGGACCCCATTCTCAAGACCTTGCCTAGAGGGTTGTTGTGTTCAGAGACCCCTTCAGGCAGGGAGGGGTAAGGATTGTGTCTGGTGTGGAATCCCCTCCTAGAGGCCTTGGCTTCCTACGGAGGTTGTGTCTCAGACCCCATCCCCAAAATCTTGCCTAGGAAGTTGTACCTAGAAGCTGTCCCCCTGTCCTTGATTTTTTGGAGAGGGAGATCTCTTTCTGGGATCCCTATCTTCAGAACCTGGGCAAGAGAGGGCCTGTGCCCGAGACCCCTGTCTCCCAAGATTGGGCTTGGAGCGGAGCGTATTCCTGGACCACCCCCCAACCAGGACCACCCTCTCCAGCCTTGGCACCCTCTCCATCCGGGTGCCGCGGCCACCTCCCACCCTCCGCCACATCAGCAGCGGCGCCGCCCCCCACCCGAGCCCCCCTCTCCCGCCCTTCTCACTCTGGCCGCCGCGCTGCGGGACATCCAGGGCTTGGGCGCCCCCGCCTCCCGCGGCCCCGGCTGGGCCCGGATCCCCGAGTGCTGCTGCTGCTCTAGCGGCGGCGGCGGCAGCTCTGTCTGACGCGGGCCGGGGATGGGGGCCGGGGGTTGGTGCGGGATGCACGCTCGCTAGCCTGCTCCGCTCCCTGGAGGATTCCGTTCCAGGGGCGGAGGAGCGCCCCTCCCGCTTCGGCTCCCCGCCCTAGCCCCGCCCATTGGCCCGCCGCCTGCTGGATATGCAGAGAGACCCCGCCCCTTGAGCAGCAGGCCCCGCCTATACGCAAATATGGCCCCGCCCCCTTCTGTGTGGCCACCGCCACGCCACGCCCATTGGCCCGTCCTGGGCTGAGCACGCACGTGAATGTCGCGGACACTGGTTCCTCTCGGTCCATCCAGGCGTGGGCTCCCTTCCCCTCCGTGACCCCTGACCTCAGATCCCCTTAAGTTCTGCGTCCGAAAGATTTGCCTCGGGAGGCGCCTCGCCGCCCCACATCCCCAAATCTTTCAGCTAACCCCACGGATCTCCCGGCCCAGCGGGGGCGGGCAGAAGCGGTGACGAGGCACTTTTAGCTGGGAAGGGGAGGGGGAGTGAACAGACCCCGACGTCGTGGTGCGCGGTCGGTTCAGCTTTGGGGGCGGGGGCGCCAGGCTGGGACGGGGGAGCGGCTTCTGGCCGCCCAAGCGCCTCTGCTCCCGCCCAGTCCTGTGGGTTTGGCAAAGCAGCTGGCAGGGGCATTAAGGCCCATTAGCAAAAAAGCGAGGTTGCTGGGAGCCGAGCGGAGGGAGCCAGGAGGCTGGGAGGTGGTGTGTGTGTGTGTAAGTGTTCTGGGGGGTGGGGAAGGAAGGCCTTCTCAGCTGCCTCAGCCTTCGGAGCAGGTGGTCAGCACGTGCGGGAGGGGCGGGGGTGGGGGGCGGTAGGGAAAGGAGAGAAGGAGGTTCCTGGCAACAGATGGCCCAGGCAGGACTGGGGCTTTCAGACAACAGGGTGGGAGGGGGCTGGCCATCTGCACCTGGAAGCAGCCTGCGGACCGCCCCCCGCTCCTCCCGCCCCCAGCAGAGAAAAGAACTGGGGGAATGGGAGGGTCACTTTTATTAGGACTGAAGATTCACCCCCACCCCACCCCCCACTCCTGCCATGCCCTCCCCAAACACACAGGGGATGCCACCAGGGAGAAGGCAGCTGGTGCAGGGGTAAGCAAGGCAAAGGTGAGGGCTGGCTCCACCAACCATCACCCCCTCCTCTTTCACGGACCATATCTATGGAGGACCTGAGGCAGGTGAGGGGTTCCCCCTCTAGCTGCCTCTGCATCTCCATGATGGCAGTGCAGAGGGGCCTAAGACTCTCTCAAATGTTTCCAGAAATAAATTAATACCAAGGTAGAATTCCTGGATGCTCCCTTTGGAGTGGGGAGGGCAGGACACGGGGATATGAAGCTGGGAATGTCCTACTCCCAAGCCCAAGGTGGGTCCCCAGGCCTAGAGCAGGGAGGGGAAAGAGGCCTCATAGCAGGGGATGGCCTGCTATGGGGCTGGAGTCCTGAGATGGAGTCTCTCTGACGGGTCCTCTGGTTAGGAGGCTATGGGCCGTGGCTATGCCTGGCGACTGGCCCAGTAGCGGTGGTAGGTGTCCTGGAAGAGGTCCCGGCAGGCGATGTGGGCACGGAGGCGGGTGCAGGCCAGGAAAGCCCCGGCCAGCTTTCGGTGCAGGGCATAGGTCTCCTCGGGTGGTGGGCGAAGCCGGTGCCGCAGTAGCACAGGGATGAGGCCCTGCACACGGCGGGCAGTGTCACCCGCCCCAAAGTCATAGGGGCCCTGGGTGGCGAAGGGCTCCCCCAGGATCATCACGGCCTCCACGTGGGCGTCCGAGAATGCCTAGGGGTCGGGGAGACGAGAGGCACCCAGTGTGGATATATAGCCCTCAGAGTCTTAAGGACAAACACAAGCCCTCAATTCCCCAGAGAGTAACAGGCAGCCTCCACTCCTTCCAGAGCCCCTAAGAGACAAGCAGCCCTCCTCTACTCCCCAAAGCACCCTTCCTCTCCTCTCAGGGCCTCCAGTAGACACATAGCCTTCACTCTTTTGGACAGAGATGCAGCTTCTGTTCCTCAACCCTCTGCCCCACCAGATCCACAAGCAGCCCCCCACTCCCTCTCTAGAATAGATGAGTGGTACCCCCATTTACCCCTCCTCCCCAGAGCCCCCAGTACAGAGAAGCAGTCCCCCTAGAGTCCCCCACTCATCCACAGTTCCCCCAGTACAGAGAAGCGCTTTTACTCCCCGCAGGGAGACACCAGCTCCAACTCTCCCCACCTTGGTCTCAAAGCCTGTGAGAAATTTGAGGTCTCTCGATTTCTGCAGGACCCGGTCTTTATCTCCATTGGCTGCAGCCATCACCACCTGCACAGGCGGATGTGGGCACAGAGGCAGAGGGGTTCAAGGATGGGTCTGGAGATGGGAGCTGGAAGCCTGGCCCTGCCCGGATCCACTTCCGTTCTCCTCCACCTAAGCCCGCTCACCTGGAAGCCTCTCCCTCCCCACCTTACCCCTGTCTGTGCCTCTCTCAAGACTGTTCCTGAGCCTGGGGGTTGGGGTGGTCAGGCATCCCGCCCACTTGGCTGGGAAGGCAGTGGCTGCCTGGAAGCAGGACAGAGGAAAGCAGATGCCAAGTGATGCCCACGGGTCCAAACACTTAGTTGCTAAAGGGTGTGACCATGACCCAGAACTGCCTCTGAGGTTGCCATCTCTGGGATCACTTGATGTCTGGCTTCCATACTGGATTTGGAGCCCCAAGAGGGCAGGGTTCCCAGTTGGGTGTAGTTGCAAGTGGCACAGGGTCTGGCACTCACTCAGGAGGCCCTTGGTGAAAACCCTTGTTTAGTAAATCAGTGTTTGGAGCTAAGCAGCTCTCCAACCATGTAGGATGGGCAGGAGTTGAGGGCACAGGGACAGACAGACAGAACCGGGAGCCAGCCTGCTTGGGCTCCATCCCAGCTCTGCCACTCACTGGCTGACTCTGGGCAAGTCACTTTGCTTTGGGGGCCTCTGCTTTCTCATCTGTGAAGTGCGGATGATGAAAGCGTCTTCCTCATGGGGCTCTGGGAGGATGAAGGAGGTGTATCTGTGGAGTGCTTCACGTGGTGCCTACGCGTGTGTGTGTGCACTCAGTTGTGTCCAACTTTTTGTGACTCTATGGACTGTAGCCCTCCAGGCTCCAATGTCCATGGGATTTTCCTGGCAAGAATACTGGAGTGGGTTGCCATTTCCTCCATCAAGGGATCTTCCTGACCCAGGGATTGAACCCATGTCTATCCGTGTCTCTTGCATCGCAGGGGGATTCTTTACCACTGAGCCACCGGGGAAGTTGCCCACATGAAGGAAACACCATAAATATCATGAATTCCTATCACGACAGTAAGTGCCCTACATACAAATGAGTTCCCTTCTGAGAGCACATTCCTAAGTTCAGTTTTGTTCCGAAGTCCAACAAAGTTAGCCTGGGTACCCAGTTAACACAGTCATATACTGCTGCTTTCATGCTTGCTTCCGGACGTCTTGGGCTTGAAAGAAAGATGTTGTACTACTGTACTCCATACTGTACAGTGTAACAAAAGCATAGACCCTTGTAGAGAATGCACGCAGGTGACAACAGAGGTGACAGTGTACGCCAGACACGTGAACTAACTTACGTGACCGGACGTGTGAACACAGGTTCGCCTCTTTGAAAGTTTGCAACTTGAAGGTTCGTGCGTAGGGGACTTACTGTATTAAAAGGTGGATAGGAGGGTCCCTGCTTCCCAGAAGAGGAACCAGGCTCAGAATGGGGAATGGCACGGCGAGGAGGGGAAGGGAGACGAACCCTTCACCACTGGGTTGCCTCTTCTTGGGAGGAAGGGGGATACAGGATTAAATCTGGCAGTTCTGGTCTGTCCCAGCTCCCCCTGCCCCAGCCTGTCTGGCCATCTGTCACGCCTGTGGTCCTTGGGAGACCTGTGTGACAGGGCTTTTTTAAACTGGAAAAGGCTGGGGAGGCGGCAGGAGGGCCATGCTAAACAGGACCGTGGGGGTGGGGAGGGGATGTCTCAACTACCCAGAGAGGCCTCAGCT
Source organism: Cervus canadensis (assembly GCF_019320065.1). Classification (NCBI taxonomy): domain Eukaryota; kingdom Metazoa; phylum Chordata; class Mammalia; order Artiodactyla; family Cervidae; genus Cervus; species Cervus canadensis. The sequence continues at coordinate 23,074,203 of NC_057403.1, read as the reverse complement.
TTGTGCTCAAGAGTGGCCTGCAGAGAGAACCCCAGGGAGCCTCTGTGTGTGTGCGTTTGCGGGGGAGGTAACCAACTCCTTCCTGTCTCCATCCAAAGGGGATCCCCCTACCCCACAAGGCCCAGCTTCTCAAGCCAGAGCCCTGGGCCTTGTCTCTGACACCTCTCTTCTCCCAGCTCCCCCACCCCATTCCAGCTCCTAGGGTTTAAGAAACCACTTGTTATTCAGGAGTTTCCTAATTCTATGTCCCTCCCCTGCTCCATACAAGCTGCAAAGCCTGGCTTCAGAGATCCAGAGCCTTATTATTTATTTCTTAATGCCAGATATTGTATTTCTCCTTCTCTGCAAGCCTTAGTATCTGGCTTGAGGCTTGGCCCTTCAGAAACCCCAGGGCTGAGGGGCACTCACCTCAATGTAATGGTCTGTGAATTCGGTCCCAAATTCCCGGCTTGCCCCGAAGTCCAGCAAGGTCACCTGGGATTGAGGGATGGTGAAAGTGATGCTGGGAGTCCACCAATGCTCCCCATTGTCTGTGGGGGGGTGCCAGGGCCCATCCCTCTGTCCCCACAACCCCCCACACCCCCTCCGGCCCGAGTCCCTGACCAGCCCCCTCCCGGACTCCTGGCTCTGGTCTCCACACTTCAATCCATCCTCACATGAAGCTGAAGGGACCTGGTTTTTATTTTGGCGGTTCTAGTTGTTTTTATGATAACATGTTTTAGGCACAGAAGAAAAAAAAAAAACATCCAGAGAATAAGAAAATACATGGAAGAGTAAAATCAATGCTCACAAATCCTACTACCCAGTTTAAAATTACTACCAATCAAAGTGGGGCCTGATTCTACCTCCCCCAGTCCCTACCCTCTCTTTCAGGGTCACTACTTTCCTGAAATTATTATCGTTTCCTGAAATTCCCATGCATGCATTGCTACATTTTCTACATATATGTGGACCCATGAACAATACAGTCATGTTTTGCATATTTTAAAACTTCACATACATGGCATTTACGATAGTTATTCTGCAAATTCTTTGTGTTTAACATGGTTTTGCAATTCAGCCCCACTGTTCTAGCTCTTTCATTCATTTTTTCACTGCCCAGTTAAGATCCTGTTGGATGAATATATCACATTTATCTGCTTGATGGGCACTGTGGTTATTTTGGGGTTTTGCTAGTGAATGAACACATGTGTAAATTTCTCTGTAACAGTGGAGTTCAAACTATTGATGACAATCCACAGTAAGAAAATGCAGATTCAAAAATGAGGGGATATAAGGATACGCATGGCTAATTCATTGTGCTCTACAGCAAAAACTGACACATCAGTGTAAAGCAACTATTTGTTGTTGTTTAGTCGCTAAGTTGTGTCTGACTCTTTTGAGACCCCATGGACTGTAGCCTGCCAGGCTCTTTTGTCCATGGGATTTTTCCAGGCAAGAATACTACAGTGGGTTGCCATTTCCTCCTCCAGGGGATCTTCTGAAACCCAGGGATGGAACCCACGTCTCCTGCATTGGCAGGCGGATTCTTTACTATTGAGCCACCAGGGAAGCTCTATACTCCCAACTTAAAAAAAAAAAAAGGGAAAAGAAAATGCAGATTATTCTGGGCTCCAGTGTGAATACACACATAAATATAAACATCAGATACAAGTGTCCCGAAACAATATGACCCCTCCCACTGGCAACATAGTCCATGCCTTTAAAATAAAACTGCTTCTGAGACCCAACAAATTGATGTCAGGACTCAGATCCCCGCCCCTCCACCCCCCCCCGGCCCCCAAGTTGGGAAAACTGCCCTCCCTGCCATGGGAGCCTTGGAGGGATGCAGGGTGTCTGTGCACTTGGGGGAAGAAGGTGGCAAGGGACAGAGGCTGGATACAGTGGGGCCATGTCATCCTCAGCACGTGGGATGGTGCTGGAAGCTGTGGAAGGGACTTGTGTTTTAGAAGGACCCCTCTGCGGACGGAATGGCACAGATCACTGTGGAAAGTTACTGAGCAACCGAGAGCCTTTCAGTGCAACCTGTCACTCCCAGGCCTTTGGATGGCCTGTGTTCTTTACCAGGAAAGCTCTTTATTCCCTGCTCCTTAAATGGCTGTGTCTCTCCTGTCTTTCTGGCTTCAGCTTCCTTGGCCCCATTCACCCCAGGCAGGTTAGCCACTTCCCCTGGCTTCCCACCGACCCCTGAGCTTCCCCCATCACTTGACCCCTCTGTGGCCTGTGCTTCCCTGCCAAGGTACTAACTGCAGGTCACATTGTCTGGTGATGGGGCCCTGTGTTGGGTGAGGAACTGTGGGAAGGCAAGGGTCGGCGCTGTCTTGGCATCACTGTCAAGAGGCAGTAGGTGTTAATACTTGGGATGTTCTAAATGAATGACAGGTGAGGTAATGACTCTTCTCCATTGCCACTAGGAAGTAATGGCCTAGCCAGAGATTTCCCAGCATCCCTTGCACCTAGATAAGTCATGTGTCCGGTTCCTAGCAACAGCATGGTGAAGAGAATGATGGGTCATTCCTGGCCAAAGCAGTTAGGCAGGGGTTACCTTCTCAACCTCTCTTTCCCCTTGCACTGGAAAGAGAGCCTTTCAAGGCCTGGGGTGGGGGTTGGGGGGCGGGGTGGCACACTCATAAAAGGGAAGGAGCCTGGGTCCCTGAATCACTGCATAGAGGAGGCCGCTCCAGCCTGCTACAATAGCTATTGGAGCTATTGTGCTGAGCTACTGACACATTGGGAAATATCTGTTACAGCAGCTGACGCACCCTGACACATCACAAGAAACCCACCTGGTGACTGGAGGCATCATACAGGAAGTTGGCCCAGTTGGGGTCCGTCTGCATGAATCGGAACTCAAACAGCTCCCGAAGACAAAGCCTCAGGAGCTGGAAGCAGATCTGGGGTGGAGAGAGGAGTAACAGAAATCTCAGAGTCATGTGCCCCTGTAAAGCCCTCTGGAGCCTGGAGGGGGACTGTGGTTCTGACCTGCCCCGCCTGGCCAGCCCTGCCCCAGGGCAGCACCCTTCTGACTGCCCCATGAGTCCATGTACCTGGTTCCGGATGTCCTGGCTCAAGCCCTGGCACTGGTCCAGGGGGACCCCTCCAGCCAGCTCCATGCCCAGCACCCGCGTCGTGCACAGCTCCTGAATCACCGCTGGCACCCGAAAGAAGGGGTCATCTGCCAACAGCTGCCTGGGACAGATGGGAGGGTAGGGGTGGGGACCTCACTCTTCAGGCCCCTGTGGCCCTGGCGTGAGTCCTCCCCCTCCTCTGAGAAGTCTTCCACGGGAAAGTCTGTGTCTCGTCTTCTTTCCTGCCCTCTTCTTCCCTCTCTGCCCTGAGTGATGGCCAATACCTGGCTGGACTGACACCCATTCAGACATTTCCTTCATTCATTCATGCATTCATGCAACAAGTATCTTTGTGCCTGCCCCTAAGTGTGGCTGGAGACCCAGGGACCACTTCCCTACCGGAAACACTTCTCACCCCAGGATGAGCTCAGTGTATTAAACTCAATGAGCATTACTTTCTCATCAACTTATTAATTCATCTATCTGAAAAACAGTCACTGACATACAAATCTTTGAGTCCACAGTGATACTCGTTGGCCACTCCTTGGAGTCATTATTCCAAACACTGACTAATAAAGGGCATTCTCGGTGTCCATCCCTGTGTTGGATGATGCTGGGTGACAGAGCAGTAGGAGGAGCCCCAGGCATGCCCCTGCTGCCCCCACCATCAGTCACAGAAGACCACATTCTAACAAACAGACCAACAGTAGATTGAGATAACTGTGTCACTGTAAGATATGGGAGGCAAAGAATATGAGCAAGGCCTCTGGTTGGGGACCTGTGGGAAGGCTGGCATTGGGGGTGGGGGGACAGGGAGCTGGGGAAATGATGTGGGTTTTATCCTAAGAGCACTGGGAAATTCTGGGAGGGGGTGGTCTCCCCATACTCCACACAGGGGTGCTCTGGCCCAGCCCACTTGACACTCTCCTTCCCCAGGTCCTACTTTGCTCTGCTGTGCTTCGTCAGTTTTGTCTGACTCTTTGTGACCCCATGGACTGTAACCCTCTAGGCTCCTCTGTCCATGGGGATTCTCCAGGCAAGTATACTGGAGTGGGTTGCCGGACCCTCCTCCAGAGGATCTTCCCCACCCAGGGATCTAATCCAGGTCTCCTGCATTGACATTCTGCTTTGGGGGCTGGTATTTTTGTGCCTGTTGATTAGATCTCTGATGTTTGAACTGCTCCTCATGGGCCAGGCTTCTGCTGAGCATTTAGTCAGCACAATTCCCTCTTTTTAAAAAAATATTTATTTGGTTGCGCTGGGTCTTAGTTCCAGCACACGGAACGTTTTAGTTGTGGCCTGTGAACTCTTAGATGTGGTGTGTGGGATCTAGTTTCCTGACCAGGGATCCAACCCCGGGCCCCCTACATTGGGAGCAGGGAGTCTTAGCCACTGGACCACCAGGGAAGTCCCAGCATAATTCCCCTTTATCCTCACTTCCCCTGAGGAGGATGCTCTCTCGAGGCCACCAGGCGGATTAAAGCTACCCAGTCCATTAAGGACTAACCCAGGACTGAATCCTGAAACTGGATCCCACATCTGAGCTCAGGCCCCTAACCACTGCCTTCTACTGCTTTCGTATCTACAGAGCTGGGCTCAGTAAACATGTGGGCCATGCTTCGCACTGTGGAGGGTCTCACTGAGATGTAATTAATTGCAGTTTATCATGATGCCCCTAAGATACAACCACTGTTCCCCGGAGCTGTAGTTCATTCCTTTTTGATGCTACGTGATACTGTTGATGAATATACCATAATTTATTTATCCGCCCTGCTGGATAAGTTTGATAGATTTGGGTTGTTTCCAACTTGAGGCTATGAGTGTTCTGAGTATTCTAGAAAAGTTTGATGGTGTGTACTGCCCTAAGTGTCCCTAGAGTATTTAGCCAGGAGGGCAACTGTTGGGTTAGATGTGGATCCTGAGCCTTGATGATGCCAAACCAGTCTCCAAAATGCTTCTATCCATTGTTTCTCCTGCCCACAGAGCATAAGGGATGCCCTGGAGCCCCCAGCTCTTTTTTTTTTTAATTTTATTTTTTGGCCACGCTGTGAGGCACATGGGGATTTAGTTCCCTGACCAGGAATTGAACCTGTGCCCCTGCATTGTAAGGGCAGAATCTTAGGGACTGGACCACCAGGGAAGTCCCTGGAGCCCCCAACTCTTGACACACAGACACACACAGATGGCTTCATCGCTGTTAGTCCAGTGGGTGTGATGGTGTCTCGTGTGACTGAGTGCCTGTTGACAAGTCTGTCTTCTGCATCAGACTGCAGTGGTTCAGTGTCCCATTTGACAGATGAGAAAGTAGAGATGTTTAGAGAGAGGAATTTAGAATGCACACAGAGGACACGGTGTGAATGAAGTAATGAGTGAAGGGCTGGATGGGTGATCAAATGAATGAAGAGAGAAACAGTCTGCCAGCCCCACCCCAGGACTCCAGTTGCCAGAAGCTGTGGGGGTACCCACTTCCCTCTCAGCCCATGAAGGAATCTGGAGGGAGGAAGGGGGCCTCCAGGGGCCTGTGTGTGTGTGTTAGTCACTCAGTCATGTCCGACTCTGCGACCCCATGGGCTATAGTCTGTCAGGCTCCTCTATCCTTGGGATTTCCCAAGCAAGAATACTGGAGTGGGTAGCCATTCCCTTCTCCAGACGATCTTCCCCACCAAGGGATTGAACCCAGGTCTCCTGCGTTGCTGGCAGATTCTTTACTGCCTGAGCCACCAGGGAAGCCTGTCCAGGGCCCTGTAGGGGCATCAGCTCACCTGAAGTTCTGGGCACAGGCCGCCTCACGACGATAGTCACACTCCCACGCCAGCTCCCGCTGCAAGGCCTGCAGGCTCTGCTCAGCAAACAGGCCTGGGGGTGGGGAGTGGGGGCGGGGGGCGGGGGCGGTGCAGCCGTGTCAGGCAGTGAAGGCCACAGCCTGCCTCCTGCCCCCTGCCTGACCCCTCAGGCTCCCACTCAGGGACATCTTCTCTTGCCAGTCGTGTCTGTCACTCTGTCTCCCCAGCCCTCATCCTTTCTGCTCCATGTTTTCACCCACCTGGTCTGGGTACACACTCCCCTCAGTCCTTCACACAGCTGCAGGCTCTGTGGAAGCCTCTCGGCTGGGGTCTCTTTCTTAGGCACGCACACCGGTCCTTGGGCCCCTTTCACAGTCACATCTGCCACCTATTCTCTGTCCCTTTTTTGGCCATGCTGCACACACCATGGCATGTGGGATCTTAGTTCCCCGACCAGGGATCGAACCTGTGCCCCCTGCAGTGGAAGCACAGAGTCTTAACCACTGGATGGCCAGGGAAGTCCCCCTCTGTCCCTATTTCTTACTCTCTCACGCTGCTTCCAGTGTCTCTGAAGCTTCCTTCTGGGCCTGACTGTCTCATTCTCGCTCTCCCCCCGCCCCACCTCTCTCACACACACTCTGCTCCATCTCCCTCAGGCGCTCTCTCACATATTGCAACACACTCGGGAGGCCCCACTGACACCCCCTCCTGTTTCTGTGGCTCGTTCTCAGGCCTCCTGTCCCGCTCTGCACATCCCGTGTGTCTGTTTCTGGATTTCTGTCTGGGCTTCTGTCTCTCAGGATCTCTGTCGGCATGTCCAAGCTTGACTTTGTCACACGCCTGTACCCTGGGCTCTCCCCACCTTGGTGTCCCTTCATTCTGTCTCAAACACCCAGACTTGGGTGCTCACTCGGGCTCACACATGTGAAACACCCTGCCCTGAGCTGCTGGCCACCCCTGCTGCATCCAGCCCCCGCCTCCTTTATCTCTTCAGGGCGCCACCCCCCATAGTCAGGGTCGGGATGAGGGGGGTACTGGGTGCCTCACCCTCTGGCAGGGCCACGCTCATCTTGAGCACCGCCAGCAGGTTCTGGACGTCGCTCTGGATGCTCTGGGCAACGCCTGGGTACTGGGAGGGGAGGAGGGACGGAGGATGGGAGTCACCCCCTGGGGTGGCCAGGTGCCCACCCCACTCCCACCCTGCCTCCCCTCTCACCTGGATCTTCACGGCCACCTCTGTGCCGTCCCTCAGCACGCCCTGGTGCACCTGCCCGATGGAGGCAGCTGCAAAGGGCACCTCCTCCAGAGAGGCCACCTTGGCCTGCCAGTCCCCGCCGAGCTCCTCTTCGAGAACTCTCTGGGGAGAGTGGTCATGACACTCGTCATCGTGGTTTCAGGCAGCTGGGTCCGTGCCCTGTGCTGGGTGCTTCACGTGTTAATAACCCCACTCGCCACATGCAGGGCCCCAGGCCAAGCTCTTGGCTGCTACCCCACTTTACAGATGAGGAAACTGAGGCTCAAAAAGAGGCCTCCTGGCCCAAGGTGATGAGCCAGGCACTGACAGACTGGAAGGCCCACACTCCCGAGGCTGTGCGGGCAGCTGTGGGGAATGCTATTATGTATGGTTAATCCGTCTGCAATGTGGGAGACCCAGGTTTGCTCACTGGGTCGGGAAGATCCCCTGGAGAAGGGAATGGCAACCCACTCCAGTATTCTTGCCTGGAGAATTCCATGGACATAGGAGCCTGGCAGGCTATAATCTATGGGGTCACAAGAGTCGGATACAACTGAGCAACTAACACTTCTTCACCTCAAGATTGATAATTGTCCTCCATTATACCCATATACCCGTATATTGTTTTATTAACTCTACAGTTAACATGGTAAAAAAGAGCTAAAATTACAGAGCTCTTCCTGTGGGCTGGGCCCTGTGCAGAGTGGCTCAGAGACGGGCAGTAATTGCCCAGAGTCATATGGAGAGGGAGAGACCAGTGCTCAGAAGGCAGGCGGCTGGATCCTGGACTCCACACCCTTGCCCCAGTGATTAGAACAGCTCATGTCCTAGGCAGTTACTCAGTGCCAGGCGCTGTGCCAACCTATTTACAGACACACTCTCCTTTAATTAAAAAAATGGTAATAAGAACAGCTAACATTTGCATGTCACTCGTGGTGCGTCAGGGGCCCTCCGAGGTGCTTTGCACACACTGGTTCCCGTAACCCCATGATGTGGGCATTGTTAGAACTGCCACCAATCATAGATGAGGTCACTGAAGCAGAAAGGGCAGGCCACGTGTCTGACCGCACAGGTAGCAAGTGGCAGAGCTGGGGTTTGAACTCCCAAAGTCTGGCCTCTCACCACAGTGCTTCACAGCCTCTTTCAGAGCCCTGAGCCTGCCAGGAACTGGACGAAGTGCTCTGTGCCTTCTCCTCACTGACTCATCACCACCATCCTCTGAGATGTGGGCTTTAGTGATTCCCATTTAATGAACGGGAACACTGAGTCAGACAGGGAGCTGAGCCATGAAGCTAGGAGGGCCAGGCAGGTGGGGCAGGCCTCCCTCACCAGTCTTTCCCGCTCAGAGCACTCACCAGCATCTGCCAGCGTGGCATGAAGTCGGCGCTCTGACGGACCCGCTCGAAGATGCGCTGCAGCTGGGGGCTGATGAAGCTGTTGTCTTGGGGGAAAGCGGGGAGAAGGAAGCCAGTGAGAGGGGAGGCCACGAGGGGCCCTGTGGGAGTATCTGAAGCCGGGGCTTGGTGGTAGGTGGGGTGGGGTGAGGCTGAGGTCAGGGGTCAGGAGTCGAGAGTCATCATGCTGCTGTACCCTGGATGCTGAGCATTTGGCCAACCTTGAGGGCGGCCCCCCGAACTGTACACAAGGTCTGCACAATCCTCTCGGCGTTGGCCTCCGACAGGAAAAGGCTGGAGCCTGGCTGGGAGCCTCCCTCTGGGGTGGAGAGAAGCATCGTTAGTACGGCAACCACAAAAAAGATCATTATGACACCACTGCACAGACACCAGAATGGCTAAAAAAAAGATGACAATACCAAGTGTTCGCAAAGATGTAGAACACTGGAGCGCTGACACTGCTGGGGACCGTGCCACAGCCCAAGTCCTTTGGGAAACAGTTGGCAAGTTTCCATTGAAACATACACTGTACCCAATTTCCCTCTGAGGTCTATCCCCAAGAGAATGCATAAATGTGTCCACCAACATATGCCCCAAGAAGGTTCACGGCAACACTGTTCCTAACAGTCTCAAAATGGAAACAACCCAAAGGACCATCAGTAGAACCAACAAAGGGACTGTGGAAGAGTCACGGGGTGATGAGCACAGTGTTGAATAAACAACCTATGACTGCTCACAGTAACACGGACGCACCTCTTAAACAGAATGCCGAGCGAAACAGGCCAGGCACACGCAAGGATACACTGTCCGATGACACGGGTGTAAGGAGCAAAAACAGACACAACTAATCTCGAGGGTCAGAAGCCAAGACAGTGGGGACCCCTCATGTGGGGAGGACGTGCCAGAATGGGTACAGAAGAGCTTCTGGAGAACCAGCGCAGCAATTCTCCAAGTGTGGTCTGGGGGCCCTGAGACCCTCTAGGAAAGTCTGTGAGAACAGAACTTTCATAATTATACCAATACATTATTTGCTCTTTTTTACCCTTATTACCCTATAAATGGTCAGTGGAGTTTTTTATTAGTTCTGTGACTTGTGATGCTGTAATTGCTCTGATGACAGATGGAGTGAGTGTGTATACTCTTGTTTACAACATTTTTCAGTTTTTAAATTTCAATTTATTTTTTTTGGCAAAACTGTGCCCAAAAAAAATGGGATCTTAGTTCACCAACCAGGAATTGAACCCAAGCCATTGGTGGTGAAAGCGCAGAGTCTTAACCACTGGACTACCAGGGAATCTTCCCAAATTTTTCAGTTTTAATCTCCAATACAGCACATATAGTAAATATAACCCACATAAACAAGTTCTTGGGGTTCTCATTCTATTTTTTAATGGTTTTATTGAGATATAATTCACACGATATAATTTACCCATTTAAAGCACACAGTTCAGTGACTTCTAGTATTTTCAGTTGTGCAACTATCACCATGATCAATTACAGAACATTTTCCTCACCCCAAAAGGACACCCATGCCTATTAGCAGTTGTTGTTTACTCGCTAAGTCGTGTCTGACTCTTTAATGATCCCATGGACTGTAGCCCACCAGGTTCCTCTGTCTATGGGATTTTCCAGGCAAGAATACTGGAGTGGGGTGCCATTTCCTTCTCCAGGGGGTCTTCCCAGGGATCGAACCCGTGGCTCTTGCATTGGAAGGCAGATTCTTTATCACTGGGCCACCAGGGAAGCCTGTGAGCAGTTACTCCCTCCCATTTCCCTCACCCCACCTGCCCTTGAGCCCCTGAAAACCACTAATCTACTTTCTATCTCTGTAGATTTCCCTCCTCTGGACATTTTAGATAAATGGAATCATAAAATATGTGGCCTTTTGTGTCTGGCTTCTTTCACTTAGACAGTATTTCAAGATTCAACCACACAAATAGCATGGATCAGTCTTTCATTCCTTTTCATGGCAGAATAAAATCCCATTGTATGGATATAACACATTTGGTCTATCCATTCTTCAGTTTTAAAGGTGTAAATGGATCTTGAGATTAAAAAGTTTGAGAACTGCTTGTTTCAGGGTTTTTTGATATGGGTGCACAGATGCGTCCACTTTGTGAAAACGGCCCAGGCTGTACAATTAGACGTGTATGGTTCTATATGCAAATTCTATTATTCAATAAAGTGTTTATTAAGCTTTTACTTATTTCATAACAGTTATTGAGCTCTTTATTGAGGGCTCACCTTGTGCCAGGCAGAATTTTAAGTGTTCTTATGGTTCTTTGGCTGAATCTCTACAATCACCCCAGGAAGTAAGGAAAGCCAATGCCTTAAATTTCAAGGTGAGGAAGCCAGAGATTCAGAAAGGTACCTTGCCTGGCTCTACGTCACACAGCACAGAAGTGGCAAAGCAGGCTGTAAATTCAGTCTGGGCTCACCTTAAAGCCAGACTGTTCCTCCACCTACTCCCAACTTTTTGCTTTGAAAAAGATCCAAACAGAAAGAAAGGATGCATTCAATCCTGTGAATACCTACACACCTGATTCAAAGTTTTGACATGCTCCTTCACCTGCTTTAACTGTACCCAGACACTGACCATTATTTTTGCTGACTGATTTGCACTCAACCTGTGCTAAGAATAAGGATAATCCCCTACACAATCACCATGCCAAAATCACAGCCAAGAAAATTAACACTGGGATTGCCTTGATGGTCCAGTGGCTAAGATTCCATGCTTCCAATGCAGGGTGCATGGGTTCGATCCCTGGCCAGGGAAGTTCCACATGCCACGTGACCAAAAAATACAAAATTAATAATAGAGTCAATAAATTTGACATTAAAAAAAAGAAAATTAACACTAATTCTCAAATATCTACTACCCAGTCATATTCTGATTTTCCCAATTGTCCCCCAAAGTCTTTTATAGTCATGTTTTTCAAACATTCAATCATGGCTCACACATTCCCTTTGTCAATTATTGTCTCTCTAGTCTCTTTTGCATTTAGAATATCCACCCCTGTTTTTGTTTCAAGACATCGACATGCTGGGGAATCATACCCACAAATGCCGATCTCTACACTACCCAGTCCATCTCTATTGGCTGCAGACCTTCAGCAGCTCTCCTATTTTTGTGCTTCCTCTTCTGCTTACAGTTAGGAACTCCACTGTGGATGGCTTACATTTTTCTCTCCCATGACCTGCTTCTACCCATCACCACCCTGACAGCAGCTTCACCTGCTCTGAGCACTCCACCATGACCCAAAGAGGTGGCTGTGTCATCATTGGCTCCATTCTCTGGATGAGGAAACGGGGGCTCAGAGAGGTGAAGCCACTTGCCCCAGGACACACAGCAAGGCCAGGGTGTGGACCCGGGCACATGGCTCACTTACCTGACTGTACACCTCCTCCGGGCAGGGACTTCTTGGCCACCTCAGCCAGTGCTCCCAGCCCCAAGCTCACAGCCAGTCCTGGGGAAGGGAGAGGAGGGCCTGAGTGCTCGCTTGCCCTGGGGCGATCTCCTTCCCCACCCCCTAACCACCTCCCTGACACTCTTTCCTCTCTGTCTCCCTCTATGTACCCCTGTCTCCCATCTCTTTGTGGTCAAGTCTCTGCATCCCTCTGACTCTACATCAGTCTCTTACTCACTGTCTCCCTGCTTGAGGTTCCTGTTCTGTTTTCATCCCTCTCTCCTTGTCTCTGTCTCCCAGGTCAGTGTTTCTCACCCCTGGCTGCACCCAGAGTCATGTGAGGAGCTTTTGTAAATACGATGCCCAGGCCCCACCACTGAGGTTCTGGTTAAACTGGCCTGAGACGAGCCCTCGGCATGTGGGATCTTAGTTTCCTGACCAGGGATCGAACGTAAGTCCCCTGCGTTGGATTCTTAACCACTGGACCACCAGGGAAGTCCCTAGCGCTTTTTTTTTTTTTTTAAGAATTTTTTGATGTGGATCAGTTTTAAAGTGTTTATTGAATTTGTTACAATATTGCTCCTGTTTTATGTTTCAGGTTTTTTTTTTTTTTGCCACAAGACATGTGGGATCTTAGCTCCTAGACCAGGGATTAAACCCAAACTTTCTGCATTGGAAGGCAAGGTCCTAACCACTGGATTGCTAGGGAAGTCCCTCAGAATTCTTTTTCTTTTGGGCATCCATCCCAGATGATTCCAGCATACAGCCAAGAGTAAGAAGACCTGGAAACGATCCCCTTCTCCCCGCAGGCCGCTCTGTCTTCGTATGACTCCTGTCTCTCTTCTTCATGCTCACCTCTCCTTTTCTAAGTCAGTTTTTTCTCCATCTCTGCCCTTCCCTCCACCCAGTATGTCTGTCTAGGCCTCCTCTCAGTTCCTCCTTCTGATGTTATCTCTCCAGCTCTGATTTCCTCTGCCTCCTCTGTCTCCTTGTCCTCAAAGACATCTTAAGTCACCCTGCCTCTTGTACTCTCACCATTTCCATAAATAATCATAGTTCGCATTTTCTGAGCACTTTCTCCATGCCAAAAACCATTCCCAGTGTCTTTTATGCACTGACTCATTTTGTCCTCACACCCTCATGAGAGAAACTTTACAGAAACACTTCCACTCTACAGAAAAGGAAATCGAGGCTCAGACAAGTAACTTATCCAGACTCACAAAGTGAGGATGCATAAGAATCACCGCCTTGAACCCCGGGCGGCCTGGTGCCAAAGCTCTAAGCAGTGCATTTGACTCCTTCTTTACACTGTGAATCAGTATCTTTAAAACTTGAACCATGATTCATAGTCAAGAAGACATTTGCATTATAACCGATAGAGACCAGTGATACATAATGTTTCATGAAACAAGACTTCTCCCTGACTCTACATCTGCACTCATATTTTCCATTCTTCTTTTAAACGCTCGTTCAACCTACTAAATTATTTCATGCAGGTTGTGACCTGAAGTCTGAATAATCCTGGTGCAGGACCCAGGGTTGAGTCCTGTTTACCTCCCTTAGCCTCCGATTCCTCTAGAATGGAAACACTCACTCACTGATTCACTGCACAGACCACGTGTAGGGGGCCTCCGCACATTCCAGGTTCTCAATAAACACAACATTCCTCTGTGTTTCTCTTGGTTTTACAGGCCTTTGCCTTCATTCTCTTTCCATCTCTCCCTCTTCTCTCTCTGATTCACTCTCTCCCTTGCTTCATTCTGTAAATGTCACCTCTTCTGATCTAGGTCATGGTCTCCCACAGTCACACCTACCCCCAAAGTTGGCCAAGCGGCTGATGCGGGAGGCGGGCACCTTGCGTTCTCGAGAACGGTCACTCAGCTGGGAAGTGGGGAGAAGAAGGTCTGAGAGGGAAAAGATGGACAGAGCACCCAGGCATTCCAACCAACCTGCCACCACACCCTTCCCCAAGCTCCGGAGGCCAGCTGCCTTCATGGGGGTGTTGCTGACTGGTACCAATGATACCTGGGGCCGGGGCGTCTTTCTGATCCGGGCCTCCCGGGCCTTGCGAATGTCCTCCTCACCCAGGCCCCTGCCAGGCCCATCTTGATGAAGTTTTTGGGCCCAAGAACCCCTACATGGCCCCTGCAAGAGACGTGAACACTGGTAAGGAGTGGAGGACATGGTATCTGCACGGCTCTTTTAGACCCCTCCCTGTCCTTTGGCCCCCCCTGAAGCCGCCTTCAGCCTCTTCCCCTTGGAAACCCCTCCTCAGACTCTTACCCAGCAGCGGGGCCCCGGCCCCAGGGCCCCATAAGGCAGACCAATAGTCCGGCCCAGCTGTCCACAGGTCGCACGCAGTAGGCCCCCCACCTCCTGCCACATTGTCTGGGGGAGAAGAGGAGGGACTATATGGGTAGGAGTTGTAGGACTGATCTCTCCTTTGCCTCACGTTCCTCCGTGTCTACCCTAAGGCTCCCACCCGCCAAAGACTTCCTTCCCTGTTAATAGGCCCCCAGATACTCCTGGTTCCTTCTCTCATTGCCAAGAACCCATGGCTCTTCCCGCGCACCTCTCCGAACCACTTTCCCCGGTCCCATCTCCGCCGTTGCTAGGGTCCTCCCCCGTTGCTAGACACCCACAGATCCTCCAGGGCTACCTCTCCACTGCTCTGAGTACCCCCTCGTAGCTCGGCACCGCCTCCCTCTCTGTTGCTAGGCACCCACAATTCCTCCTGTCTTCCCCCCACCCCGTTACTGGGCACCTCCCCTGGTTGCTAAGCACCCACTCGCTCGGGGTCAGCTACGCGCTGGGGGCCTCTTGCGCTTCCGGGAATCTCCTCACGCCCGCCCCGTCCGGTCAGTTAGCCAATGATGGAGGAGTAGGTCACTGACTGGCACAAAATACGCCCCGCTGTGCGTGACGGGGCGGGGCCTAAGGGTGGTTAGGGGCACTACAGGAGCTCACATGTGCCATTTTATGCCTTCCACTCACCTCAAAGAAACTTGTATGCAGCAGACCTTTCAGTTTTTTTTTTTTTTTTTTAACCTTTCAGTTTTTTACACGTCTTTTTTGCAAACTTTCCTCTCCTGTAGAAACTCACTTCTCCGTTCCGTGAACATTTTGGCAACCTCTTATTTGTACCCCCAGTAGGTTCAACGCATCTCTCCTTTGAACACATATGTCCACAGCAAACATTTCCCTTGCACATGGAGGAGCCCTTCCACTTTGCAAGTTCACTCTCTGTTTCAAATAGCCATATCCTGGTACCCAGCCTCCCTTGCACATAAAATCTCCCTTCCTTGCTCACCAACTTCCCGCCTACCGGCCGCCACCGCCCCATCCCCCCCCCCACCCGGACTCCCCCCGCCACCGCCCCATGTGAAAACTCCCTCACATTCAGCCCTTTGCACACCTGGGCCCCCCGTTCCCCATACACCCTGTTCTCTTGGCTCCCCACCCACCTGCAGGATGGTGTGAGTGGGAGCCCTTTGTTTCCTGTAGGCCTGACATTTCCCAGAACACACTCAGCCAAGATTCCCTGTGCTGACTCAGGAGCCCCGGCATCCCAGAAAACCAGCTCCCAGCCCATCTGGGTGTGTGTGTTGTTGATGGGGGAAGGAGGACAGGCTTCAAGCATGCTCCCCCCACAACCCCACAATAGGCTGACTCACCCTTCTTCTCACAGTCTGGAATAGAAGGAGCTGGCTGGGGCATCTCTCCTACCACTTGAAGAAGGGATATGACACCGCACAGAACAGTCTCCCCCCCCCCCCCCCCCCCCCCCCCCCCCCCCCCA